>NC_056470.1:24543576-25151341 GCF_008729295.1 Plectropomus leopardus
TATATCTGAAATATGTACATGCAATCATACATAAACCCACGGTAATCAGTAGAATATGTAAGGAAGAGAGGAGAGGGACGTGCAGAGAGATGTGCATCTGAGATTTATTATGGAAGAGAACGACGGTGGATTGCAGTGCACATGAAATGGATGGCATAAGATACATCCAGGGGGAAGCTCTACGGTGGCAATGCATTTGGTTGAAGTTGTAAATACATGCACGCACACCTACCTAAGATGACGATGATAAATGGACACTGAAGGAAGCTCAAGAGAAAGACACGTGTCTCTCTTGATTTGGATTCTTTGACGTGAAGCACACCCTTCTATCTGGCTGCCTGCGTTTCTGATGAAGAGGACCTTTAAAGCTCAAATGCCTTAAGAGGAATCAAAGCCTGGACTAAGATCCCGCACAATTCATCACAAGCAAAGGCGTTGGATGTAGTCCATTTAGTTGCACAGCAGTAGTTGATTTTGCATTGTCTTAAATGATAATGGCGTAGACATGGGAAATTATCTTTATTTTTTTGTTCTTTCTTCTTTTAATTGTCTTTATTTTTTGGGTAATTTTTGGAGGAATTCTAGCCAGTCAGACAGCGAGCGTGAGTGATGACGGAAAATTTGCACATTCTAGCAAAAGCAATGGTTGTGTTTCAACAGTCTACACATTGGCTTCATTGCCACGAGTAAACTGATCTGTAGATAGCCACATGTCCTTATCAGTCCTCACCAGGTTATCATGAGCTGGACATTTACCGGTTGTCTTAAGTGTTTAAAATGATTTGGAAACTAATTTGTATTTGTTGTCTTTTGATGTCTCTGTCAGGAGGTTAAACGTTTTATTGTGTACTTGGTGAGAAAGTTGTCTATTCAATATTTTAATAAAATTAAGTTAAATTCCTTTGCCAAAGATGTAGAATTTGTTTTCTCCCTATTGTTAAATTCAATAATTGTATGTTGTTTTGGTTTTGTCGATGGCTTTAGTGTCATTTTAAGTGCAGCAGTGGAAGCAGATGAGATGTTGACAAGAGATTATACTGCCCCTCTTCTTGTTCACTACAGTAAAATCCCACACATGTGCAAGACTTTGTGGCAGGGTGAAATGTTTGCTGTAGCAGTGGCAACGTGGTGTAACCTCACAGGGGATCCAGTCCAGACACGCCACCAGGGGATTCCACCATTGGCTGATGCGACCGTGCGCTGCATAGCCACTGGCAAGCTTGGTGGAACAACAATCATTCAGCAAGGGAGCGACATGTGGTGGAAAGAGAGGACAGTTATATTTTGTTTTAGTGTAAACATCCAACGTGTAGGTCCTGCCTGGCGAAACCACTTGACTTGGTTCAGTCCCATGTGCAAATTTACAGTAAATATGGGAATAAGTGTTTATTTTGTAATGTTTCATTGCTCTTTGAATTGAAGCCCACGAAATAGAACATGAGGGAGGCTTTTTAAGTTTATCTTATTTGAATAACGTCTCAAAAAGTGCCATTGCGGGGGGAAATAGATCTGATGTCATCAAAAGTGGAGCAATGCAATAAGAGCAGGACCTTCGGCTGACTGCTCGTGGTCTATTTTTACATCAGTTTTGCTATATGTGTTTATCTGTTCTATTTCTGCATTCTGACAAGTCACACAGGCTGGCTGAAGTGAAACCAACAAACGTCCTACAGCCCCAGCCTGCAGGAGCTCCATCTTGTGGGTGTTCCTCCATAATGTCTGTCAGCCTTCTTTATTTAAGACCTAACAAACAAAAGCGGACTGTACCAATGCAGTCATGTAAAAATACTCAAGTCCTGCCTAGTTACATAAATGTACAGAGGTAATTTAAAGAAATTTTAAGTATCAAGAGTACTCCTTCTGTAGAAGAATGGGCCCATAGATGATATATTATAAACTGAATTGTTGTAGTTGCTGTTTATTTTATGTACAGTTCAGTAGTTAGAGGTCAAGCCCCTTTAAAGGATCAGAAAATAAATCTGGGGGTTCGTGACATGATTAATGGGGTAGGAAGTTGTTGTATTAATATTGCAATGGTTCTCTTTTTTTTCTAAATTGTAACCCCTTTGAGATTTGTTTTCAGCCAAGTACCTCCTGATCAGCACAAAACATATTTGGTAGAAACACACACTGAATAATAGTAAATGTAAAGGTGATTGTGTTTGTTGCAGCAGTTTATGGCAGTGAACAGCAGCATTGAAAATAGACATATTGAATATAATGTATGGTAAATTGAAGTGACATTTACAATTTTTTATTGAACTTTTGACAGTATTAATAATTACAGAAGTATGCATGACTGATTTTTTTCAATTAACATTAAAAAATAAAAAACACCCTACAGTACTATAAGTACCTGGTCTAAGGGTACATGTGCCCTCATTTGAGAAATACTGTAGTCGAAGGTAACTTCCTTAACTCAATGACACTGCCTGAGAAGGGGAAATAGGTTGAACTGCTAACAACTCATAGACAACTGAAACTTGAAGAAGGCCCAACTCTTCTTGTTAAGGGTTCACTGGTTTGATCTTTAATGATGCAGTTTATTTCATAAGCTTATTATATTTTTTTAAATGTGACAATTTAAATCTTAAAAGTAATTGGTAACTGTAGTTGTCAAATAAATGTGGAATAAAAAGTACAGAATTTGTCTCTGAAATGTATTACAGTAGAAAAATAAAGTAACAGTGAATGGAAATACTTACTTTATACTTTTAATACCTTAAAACAGTACCTAGGTACAGTATTCGAGTACTTTTACTTTTCACCAACAAATATTATGAATTGAATGAATGCTATTCTTTCCCCAATAAGCGTTGGACTAAATGGCTCATTTTTGGCAAAGACAACTCTGCTCTTTTACTTTTGTCTTACCACACTGGACTGTACCACATAAATCCCTCCAGACAGTGCAGACTCAAAGGAAAGACAGAAAGACATTTCCCTTACTAATGCTATTTGACAGCGATAACCTCCAGACATGGTGCACCAGTCTATAATTATAGGAGCCCAGTGATCAATTTTCATAATGTCTGCCAAGATGGCTATTTGAATCTGGCAATAAAAACCCATCAGTCTGATATCCATATGAATGTTATTTCTTTAATGGGCCTTCGATAAGGGTCTTTATTTACAGTGCTGTAACAGCAACATACACTTATTTTTGAGAGAAATCCACTGCTTAAAAAGTATGTGTTGTGATTCTCATTTCTATATTTGCATCAGTTCTGTAGCAAAGTGAAGGCTGCACTGCTGTAGCTCAATTAGCTAATTATGTAACCATAGTAACACTGATACTGTATATGGAGCTCTTGTGCTTCAACTCCACCACCAGATGGCAACAAAAAGCTCTGTATGTCTACAGGGCTGGCTACAGTATTTATAAATGCAGCAGTGTTGATTTGTTGTTCCATTTAAAACCAGTGAAAGCAGTGAGAATTAAAAATACGCCATGTCATATAGTGCTGTGTTAGAAATAGGCCTAATCAGGGGCATGGCATGATATTCAATTAAGCAATATCACACAAGAGGGAATGCTGTTGTATCATATACCATCAGAGCTGATTTGGTCATGGATAATCACAGCTGTGATGGTAAAGCCTACAGTAGCCTACAACAGCATAACCTCAAGTCGTAATATTACAAAAATAAAGTCCAAATTTTATGAGAAACGAGTCATAAAATTACAAGAAAAAAGCTGTAATTTTATGAGCCAACTATAAAACACACGAGCAAAGGCAGCCTCCTGGACAGCCATTGTCCCCGGTTGCCGAGGAGGCTGGAGGTAATGTAATTACCCTTGAATAAATAGGACTTTGTTCTAGTAAAATCCTTACTTTTTTCTCGTAATATTACGACTCTCTTCTCAAAATTATGACTTTATTCTCGTAATCTTATCCTAAACTTTTTTTTTTCTATAATATGGAGTCATCCCATGAGTGCTGATACAGTAGACCTACAACAGCATTTGGACTTTTTACCTTCATGTATCACTCCGAGTAGCAGGTGTGCTAGACTGCTCTGGAGTCCTACTGCGTGTCCCTCTTAAGTTGTCCTATATCAAAACAGGGGGTCTTAAACTCTTTTCGGAGCTCATATGGTAAGTTTTATTAGTTATCCAGTTATTAGTAGTATCCAGGACGCTCGGTTGTTCTTCAACAAACGGTTGTAAGGACTTTTCTGTGTCGGTATGGAGCTGTTATCCGTGTTGTTGTTTTTAGCTTAGCTGCCTCAGTTTGGCTAACCCCAGCATGATGGAGACAAGGACCCTTTTAAAACCGGCGCTCGCGGGCAGGGACTCTTTAAAGTTGACCCGTCCTCTCCCTTCACTGGCGCCGGTAGCCTGCAGCTCTGAGCTGGTGAGTAGGGCCACTCTTATTTCTTGGGAAACACACTGATAATTGTACATGATAGCACGGAGCTGCCCCTCGCATAACATGTAGACCTAACTGACACTAAGTAGCCTAGCAAGCTAGTTTGCAGCAGAGCCCTTTAAGAGTTTCTTATATTCTAGTGCACTAGTTTGCAGGATTAACTTTTGTGTTGCTAGACAACAGTTTTCACTTCCAGAGGTTGCGGAATTACCGTAATTGTGTTTGTGGGGTCAAAAACTCATTAAATAAACAAACAAATCATAGTTTGTTGTTGCGTGTTACTGTTAATTAATAAATAACGCCTGCTGAACAGTTGTATATAAAACGGAGGATTAGGGCCATGTTAAAGAAAAAAAAAGATAGATTTCGAGAATAAGGACATATTACCATAATTAAGTCGTAATTTAGAGAAAAAAGTTGTAAAATTACGAGAAAAATTCATAATATTTTGAGAATGGAGTTATAGTTTTACAAGAGAGGAGGTTGCTTGTGTTCTCGTTTGCTTTATAGTTTGCTGGAAATATGTTAATTTCCGTAATATGACATCCCCTTTCTCACAGAATTACGATTTTATTGTCGTAATATTATGACTTTTTTTGCTCGTAAAATGATGACTTTATTCTTGTAATATTTTGAGGTTATTCTCAGAAAATTATGACTTTTTTCTCGTAAAACTGCAACTTTCTCATAAAAATTAATAGTTTTTTTCTCATAATATTACGGCTTTTTTTCTCAAGACTCAAAAAAAGGTTTTTCCTTAAATGTGGCCCTAAAACTCTCTTGTATGGAATAATGCACATATGTTACAACAATAGTTTGCTGAGCAGCAAGAAAGAAATACAATTGTGGGACAAAGGAGCTTTGAACTGGTTGTGTCTGCTTAGGGGGGACTCTGTACCATTTGCCTGAGGAGAGGAGTTGATATTTGGAGTAAAGTACATGGGTTGGATGTGGGATTATTTTTTGTGCCTGTCTGATCATGGTTTATGAACCTTGACTTTATCACTCTGCACCTTTACATTCTCTTCATCATGGGTTGGGATGTTTTCCAGCAGATGGTCAGTGCCGCGTGCAGCCACAGGGCACGGGTTGCGCCTGTTGTGCAGCAGCTTGGCAGGCAGCTGGGAGGAGTCTAGACAGAAGCACCTCAGCTGGAGCTTCAGGGCCTGCAGTGTCATTCCTCTGAGTTCTTCGGTGCCTCCTGCTACCACCAGGCCAGGTCAGTGTGCTTGTTATGAGGAAACAAACATCAGCACCATCTGGAAGCCTCACAAATTAGATTAGGGTGAGCATATTTAATCTGTGGGAGATGTTTGCTGATAATTGTTGGGGCAAACACAAAACCTGCTGTTCTAAGATAAATAACAGATGTGAGGGTTTGATATGTCATCTGGCTCTGGTATCTCGGACTTTTCAGCAAACTTACGCTCCCCTCAGGACATAAAAAGGTCTCTGCAGCCATTGCAATAACTCATGAGTCATCTGTAGGCAGAAAGTGTAGCAGTGCTGATGGCTGGTCAGTCTAGGTTGTGTGGTGTTTTGTGTGTATATGAGGATATCATTCAAGATGATAGATTAGTACAGGTCATATAGGAATATGTTGCATATCAACAATTTTAGTGCAAAAATGTCCAAAGAATGTCTTATTAAAATAAAATGTAACAGTTTTAAAACAGCACGTATTAACAGTAAGGGTGTACCACCATCAAACCGGTAAACTAGCGTAAAATAAGAAAACATAAATGCGTACTTTTCCACATAGCTCATAAGTGTATACAAATTTAAAAGAGAAAATATGTCTGCTCTTGCCAACGTTAAGTTTTCTCTCAGGTAATGTTTCCTATGACCAACCCATCGAGCTTTTTGCTATTTATGTAGAAATAACAGGAACTGAGCCGAGGACCTGTGCCTTCAGCGTGATACATGTGAAATTATAATTCCTTCCTTACTGTGAATCATTGTGCTCTCAGACAAAATAACTCAAGTGTAGAAGAACATGTTTGGTTGCTACACAATGTCTCCGAGGTGTAGAAATGGAGATCTGGTGGGAAATTGTAACTCTGTCACCAGTTGGCTGAAACACTAAAACTACAAAGATAAAATATCTAAAGCAATAAAACTGAACCAATAATGTCACAAGGAGTCTTTGAGCACCTATTCACATTTTCTGAGATATGTTCAGTGTGGTAGAAGGGTTATCAAGAGACTAACAAACCTGAATGATTAATAAACTTTGGTTAGAAATGAATGTGTTCAGTAAAGTAAACTTGTCTATTCTGTCAGGAATTACAATATACAACAGAGAATGTCTCTGTCATACAGTCAGCATTTGAATGATAAATATATCAGATTTTATTTTTTGAACTTTATGAGCCAGAACATAATTTTCTGCTTCATCTCACTTAATAAATTGATTCCTAATTCACCAGAGCAATAATTCAAATCTCAACTTGTTATAGTAATCTGCAGCCTTTTTATTATAATAAGGATTAAATAAACATGTAATCTAGCTCCTGGAAGTCTCCCCTATGGGTCTAAAGTAAAAGTTATTAGAAACAGATTTAAAAATAACCACTACAGCCAACCTCTTTTGTGCACAGTATTTACTAAAGATAATTACTGGAACCACAACTTAGGGTTAACTGTTGGGAGGGTGAGTGTCAGACACTATACAATTAAAAATATACATTTTTAGTAAGGCAATCACAAGTCATAAATACTCATTATATTTGGAGTGGGTTACATTTCATTTGTAAAGGCCTTAAAGCTTACAGCTTGTCATTACACTGACAGAGCACCTAAAATACACCATGATATGATAGTCACTGTTTTCTGTATAGCTAAGCAAACATGCAGGGCAGCAGGAGCCATATAAGCTGAATATAAAGTTTATTCATTCAGAGAACAGACTTCCAAAGGACTTCCTCAAATTATGGATGGTGTCAGCGTTCACTGTGTCTTCAGTGGCAGTGTGGAGAAGGGACGTGTCTCTCAGACCAAACGCACCGATCTTTGGGCTGGGGTTTGCTGGAAGACAAGAGAATCATGACTTTGTATGTGCAAAGGGTGTCAGCATATTATCGAGTCCCTAAAGTCTTGAAAAACACTTTTTAAAATATTGTGTGTAAAGTTTATAGTCTTGTGGGAACAAGTTATTATATTATGCACATAAGTAAATTATCATTTGGGATATGGAGGTTTTTTTTAATGGTTTTATAGTGGGAACAAGTTAGAATCACGTGTCCAGAGGTTAATTATCTTGGGGGAACATGTAATTATCTTATGGGAACAAATTGTTATCTTGTCTGAACACGGTTTTATCTTTTGGGAAAATATATCATCTTGTGGGAACAAGTTAGTTGTATTATTAATAATTAACTTGTTTGCACAAAATTTAGGAAAAAAATGTCACCTTTCTGTTTTTTAGGGCCTCTGTAATATATAAATTCAGTGACCACTGTGCTGACTTTTGGGTTTATATCCTTAGCAGGAGGTTTAAGGGTCTACTCTAGAGCACGTCTTTATTTAAGAAATCCTTTATGGTTCCACTTAGCCCCCTAATTTCTGCACAGGAAATAATTAGAATATTCAGAATTTTTTTTTTTGAAAAGGAATGATGTATTGAAGTTTATAATGTGATGTGTGTTCTTATGTGGTTTTACTGATTAAAACCCCACTCTGTTAACATGTAAGACAGACACCATAAATAAAGGCACACATAAAGCAGAGGGGATACATTATCACAGTATAGAAATCGCTTCATGCATTGGAAGCAATGTGGTGTGTGCAGTGCAGTGTGCATAACTGTGTGAGTGGTATGGCCTCCTTACTTTTTGCATTTTTGATAAAGCCTGTAACATTGTAGAGCATACGGATTTCTGTAAGTATTACTCACGACATCACGCATATGAGGACACACACCAAACACATATTGCAAAGGAAGCTTTATTGCCAGTGACAGACGAGGAAATATCCAGAATGGAAACTTTTCCACAATATATTGTACTCTGACCTTGATTTAAACAGTCCAACACCGGTTTTTAAAGTACATATTTACTATCAGGTTACCATGTCCCTTAATAGTTACAGTCCTGCAGGTCTGAAGATATAAGTTTCACCTCAACACAATGGCCAAATAAACACGTCCAGTTATAATTAATCAAATATTCAATCACAATCACTGAACCAAGGTCTAACCATGCAGCGGGGGTACAGTACCTCTGCACGTTCCTCCCTTGGAAATCAACGCCATGGCATAATTCCTATTCAACAGAACAACACACCCATAAAGCCTCAGGCATGGCTTTTACAAGGATACGCTCACAGATACAATGGCACTTTATACAACTCGGAAAAGAAATTGCACACAGAGCTTGCTGAACATATTTTATACTATAGTAACAAAGATTGGAAAACGGCACAGATTTCTTTTTACAGTTGATTTGGTTGCTTTTTAGCTGTTTCACCATTAAGGGTATTAGATATATGAAATGGCCTCCACAAAAGCCGCCTGACACCACCCATGTGATTGTGACTATTGTGTGAAAACTTTTTAAAACAATTGATATGTGGGTGACTATAGCTTTTTGAATCAATTCGATGGAAGATCTGATTTTGAAATAAAAACATTATTAAGTTAAAAAAAAAAAAGCAAAGATCTATATTGCACTTTCTATCAGCTCTTAGGAAGAGTGTTGAATCTTTGAATGGCAGTAACACAAGTCCACACTAAACCTCAGATTGTTGTCATGGCAACAACACCATGCTAGCCAATATCCAGAGTGAGGGGGGTGGGGCATTACATGGCAGATCAGACATTATACACCTCTTCATTATCAGCCGTAATGTCTGCCTCCACACAAACCAAAAAGACAACAATAATTAGAATACAGCATCAGTTCACTGGTATGTGATTTACAACACGCTGCTTGAAAAACATAGGTGTCTCAGAGCGCTGTTCTCTGGTGAAATTACACACTCCATGTGACACACTGCGGTATTAACAGTCCCTTCGCTGATATTTACATTGTGGGTTACTGGAGTGCAAAGACTATTTGAAAGTAAATAATTTATTCTTTGGTTCAAAATTATATAAATATATTAAAGATGTGTGTGCAGACACAACATCCTACATAATAAAATCTGTAATAAATCTAATTTTAATATTCATTATGTGTCCATCTATCCTTAAATCACTCTAATCTCTTGACATTGTAACAATATAGATGAAAGGATGAACTCTAAGAAAGGCCACATACTGTTTGTCTCTATTGTATGTGTCTCTGTGTTAATGCATGTTTGGTTATGAATACATGTATCCTGTAGTAAATGAGATAATATGCATTTCTTATGACACATTCACAATGCATGAATCACAGGGAACACAGCTTAGGGCAAAACAGTGATGTTACATGAACATCCCACTTGATCAGACAATTATAACTGACTTGCATCTTCCTTTGTATCCATCATGCAAAACAAAAATAAATATCTATTAGTGTAAGTATGAAAATAATCACCACTACAGCCATACACACTCACGTACTGTATACATATTGAGATATACACAAACTTCAAACTGCACGATAGTCCACAGTTTGAACAATATCTAAAGGTGCACACCAAAATAGGAAACAGAAAAAGGAGGGGGAAGGGGGCAAATAAAAGAGTCATAGCTGGGTCAAACAGGTAGCACAGAGCAGCACTGAACTCAGTGTAGGCACAATCTGCTTTTTTCATCATCAACAACAGCCCCAAAGGAAAAAACCACAGCTACTGAAACACAGGTGACCTATACAAGCACACACAAGTAGACAGTACATTTTGACACTGCATAGAGTTAAAAACACAGTCCAGGCCAGCACACTGCTGGACCAAGCTCCCGTCATCAAGATCTGATTCTACCTATCAGATGCCACACACACATACACGTCTGCGCTTGTGTTCAACTAACGCCATTGTTGTTATCTAGACTCTGAGACTTCCCTGCCTTCCACTGGGTGATTCAGTTGGCCTGGACTGGTTTTGGACCCACTGCAACGCCATTACAATCGAGAATGTACTGCAGACAACCTTGAGGCGGGCGCCCGGAGCCGTTTTTAGTGGGTTCAACAACAAGCTCTCCCTTCTGGCCAGTGCCCTAAAAAAGACAGAGAAATAGCTTACTCATCCAGCAACAACTGTGATTTTTTTTTTTTTTGTAGTGAGACAAAAAATAGCTAGATAATTTGATAAATTCAAGGGGAAGTCCTATAACCTGGAGCCTATTTTTCCATGTTTTGGGGTCCAAGGGACTCATAAGAACATCAGTTTTTCAGTTTTTTAAATTGGTCCTGTATTGAAAGAAAGTGCTGCAGCTGGCTGTGAAACAGTCTACGGTATAACCAGTAGATGCAGGTGTGCTTTGTTATTTACATCCATTAAAAGTGCTTTTTCCACTGAACCGTTTTCTTCCCCCCCAACAAGTCAACTCTTGTGAGATTTTAGAATGAAACTTCTTGTTAGGGAGACTTTGACAACAAAATACCCCAGAGCAAGAGAAAGGTACAGAAACACATTTTATTTCTCTGTCCGTATTCTTTCCATAAGGTTGCAGGACACTCATAATAACAAAATGAGCCTGTTCGTGGTAAAACAAGCACTTTTAATGGACATAATTTGTAGGGGTGCATCTGAAACGACTGGTTACATTGTAGCCCTTACACTCAATACTGGACCAATTTCAAAAGTTGTTGTTCCCCTATGTAACTTAGACACAAAAAAATGGGAAAAGGGGTCCGGGTTGAAAAATACTGGAGTTACCCTCCAATGCTATTATGCTAACAAAAGGCTTCTTGTAATGAGCCTGTGTGTTACTGTACCTGGGATGGCTGTATGGTGGTGGGTCTCTGCAGAGCATTTGCTTCGTTCTGTGCTGCCTGGTTCATTTTTTCCAGCACCATGTCACCAATAAGCTGCCTGTCCTCAGCCTGGTGCTCCCCCACCAGGGGCATGGAAGAGCCCACCACCTGCACAACATGGAGGATGGTTACAGCAGAGAGAGAGAGAGAGAGAGAGAGAGGGTTTCAACACTTATGTCACAGCAGTTTTGGCGGATGTACTAAAATGCTTGACTTAAAGGAACAGGTTTCAGTATGTTCCAGAAATATCATTGTAAGCCTGACAGGATTATCGAGACTCCTACCTCGGTGATGAAATCCCTGCCATCTTTCCCATGGATAGCTTTGACCGCACATATATCCAGACCTCCGAAAATCTCAGAGCAGGTGTCAACCCAAAGCTTGTACCTAAACAAAACAATCAGCACATGACTAAAAACCAGTGGCAGCATAATGAGACAACACGGTGTCATCGTAGAGATGCGTCGGTACCAGCTGAAATTTACCTTGTTGAATGCCTTCAGCCTATTGTCAAATAAGATGAGATTCACTGAGACCTTTCAGTTCAGTGTTCGATGCCACTAAATCCTAGAAACTGGACCTTTAAAGGTTGTTTCATAAATGCATATGACTGAATTTATAATGACTTCTTTATTTCCCTAGCACAAAGGGAGGCTTAATTAACCAAAAAAAACCATAAAACAAAAACATCAGCATCAGCTTTTGACCAAACTGTAATTTTTAACTGGTATCGGCCCAAAATTTCACAATCGATGCATCTTTATCTAATTATCATAAAACAAAAAACAAGTTAACACACCCATAGTTGCCTCCTAATAATCCACATGTAACAGAATCAGTTAACCTTTTTTTTTATAAATGAGAATTTCTACATCAAAATAAAATGTTTGCTTTGCATTGGAGCGTAGAATTCTTCGTTAACACTCACCTGTCAGTCATGGCCACCTGCTCGAGCATAGCTGAGCCAGTATTGGTCTTCCAGTTACCAGATATAGATGTTCTCCTGCAGGGTGTAAAGCGCACAAATTAAAAGTAAATGGGCTTGCATTTGTTTAGCGCCTTTTTATTCTGATAACATTTCAGTGAAGCTTTTACACTACATGCCACACTCTGCCTTTCACACATAGATTCATACATTAGTGGATAAGGCTACAAGGTGCCACCAGCTCATCAGTGAAACACGCACAGCAATTTGGGGTTCAGTATCTCGCCCAAAGAATCCAAACTCTGCTGTTCTGATAAGTGTGCCACATGCTCTAACTCCTCAGCCACAAATTACAACAGTTTAAATCCTCATCCACTTGTAAAGTTGAAGTTAGAAAAGAGTAATTGTACATACATGTATGCTTTGTAGTCGGTGCCGATCTTCTGGATTCTGATGTCGTACTTGGAGTCGATGAGAGGTTCTGTGGTGGTGTACGTCTGGGTGAGAGCCACAACACTGGCTATGTCCTGGAATTTAGTGTGATTGTCCACCTTCACCTGTACACAGACACAAACATGACAGAACGGAGCAAGATATCCAAGATTTAAAAGGGCATTTGGCAACTTATTGACTCTTGAAGAAAACAAGATTCATTCACAGCACATGTATTTAACATGTCTGAGGTTACAAAAAATAAAAGCCAGAAATATAGCAAAACAAAATTATGCATTCTTTCATACTATTGCAAGAAGAGAGATCTATGTACCTTTCCAATACCAGAGTGGGCATGCCCAATCTTCACAACAACAGGGAAGGACGGCATGCTTACCTAAAGGAAGAAAGTTCAGAGTTATTGCCTTACATACTGCTTTCTCCTTCCATCTGACATTTGCAACATGCAAAAAATGTTTTTATAATGTCAAACACAAGCTATGAAATAACCTTTTGATGCAGTAGAAAGTGCATTCTTACCATCTCCTTGTAGTTTGGGTAAAAGGTCTGCTCAATCAGAGGAAACTTCTCAGCACCCAGCTTCCTGTGGGTGTTGATAAGTTGGGCAAACTGGACACACAAAACAGTAAAGCAAACTAGGGTTATTAAAAAGATTAAATGCAATGCAGGCCAAGAATAAATCATTAGTATTGCCCTTTTATGCTGCCTGCTTTACAGTAAAGCTCTCCCTGGCTGCCTGAGTGCCTACCGCCCATGGCTTGTCACACAGGTTGTAGATGGATTCCAGTGAGTTGATGCATGGGACACCTCCATACTGCAGACCGATGATCAGGTTGCGAAAATCTTCATTCTGGGTCATACTGAAGGCGTGTTGACGAATGAGGACAAAGTCAGGCTTGAATGACCTGGAAAATCAAATCGCAGCAGAGATGTGAGAAAAATCTGACCAGCAAAATGACAAACTGTGATGAAGCGTTGATCACAACTTAGATGAATCAGGCATTCAGCTGTTGTGGAGGCACAACATTCGTGTGTGTGTTTGTCTCACCTGATAACCTTGGTACCATTTCGGAGGACCTGCATGTTCACGTTGCAGGTGCCATTAGCATGAGCCACAACGTTGATCTCATTGAATTCAGCCTGAGGAGTCAGTGATTAGAGAAGCACATGAGGACAGAGTGCTTAAACTCCTCTATTCTGCTTTACCTAAGTACCTACTTAAAATGACTCGGTGAAATGTACCTGCTCCACTTTGATGTCATAATCCCCGTGTAGTTTCTTCCCCCGGAATAATTTTGCCCTGGTAAAAACAGAAACAAAGACAATGCATTAACTTTTAATGCACTAACAGAATGAGGATTCATAAAATACGTATTTCTAATTAATTACTCATCCAAATGTAAATCTAGCTTTCTATAATAATAACTTTACAACAACTTGGAATTAATTATTGAAATTAATAATGAATATATTCCACTTTGTTGAGTAAATGGGCAGCACAGAGTAGTAAAATCTTCCCTTTCCCGCTCTTCATACACAGCCTTTCTAACACTTCCATCCTTCAATCTGGCAACAAGGGTAACGATAAAATATTACAACACTTCTCCAGGCTGCATAACAGCATGCACACAGATGTAATTACACATTTCCTACTGCCTGCTTCACAAGCCGAACCATCTAGCAGGGTTGTTGAAGGACAATGCAAGAACATAACATTCCTGTGTCTGAACATTCAGACACTGAATCCACAGTTTCAGAAAATGGCTGCACCTTATATGACTTGTGATTCAGCACTTTTCAAAACAGAGAGTCTCTGGTCTTTCTGACTTGAATAGAAATGTCACCTGCTGGTCCTTTAATTCCTTTTTTCCCCCAGATCGACGGTGAAGTGGAAATCTTTTGCCATGGGATTTAAGATTAAGATGGATCAGTGTCTTATACACCTGACACCACACAGAGATGATAAACCGCAAAAGCCAGACAACGATTGCCCGTGTTAACAGTGTGTTTGATTTCTCTGGCTTTTTCCTATACGGATGTGCAGTTGCTGGGCCTGACAACATAAGCTCTGGCACGAGAAACTACTAGGGTGATCTACTGTAAATCAATACTAATGAGCTCCCAAAAAAGAACTGTTCCCGTCAATTTCCAAAAACTGCCATGGAGGAGGTTTCATTCTGGTTTCCATTTGCACTGCTTCAATTTTTTACTCAAAGATATAGCTGGTGAGTTTTATAAAAGTAAGTTTAAGTAATATTTGCTGAAACTTCATCCATGCAGCAGTACATAATACAGGCAGTCTTCTACTCCCACTAATTGTGCTTTTAATGGTATTTGCTCGAATCTACTGCAGTTTGCTAAAAACAACCAATCAGAGCCAAGGAGTCTCTAATGTAGCTGTCAATCATATCAATCAGTGCTTGAGAACTGTGGTCAAACTGTTAATCTCGGCCAACTTTTCCCAAACCTCCCCTCAAGTACCACTTGCCCTGCTGCAACACAGATGAATTAGATGATCAGTCTGTAATCAAGCAGCTTCAGGAGTTCATAACGAGTCGATCATTTGAATCAGCTGTGTTGGAGCAGGGAGAGACCTAAATCATGCAGGACTAGTGGTGCTCGAGGAAAGGGTTTGGGAAACGCTGATCTCATCTCATATGAATCAAGATTCTGTTACTGTATTGTCAATTTTGTTTATCTCCAAATGTTTTCAGAAATTTTGGCATAGGTGGATTATATGCCGATGGGCTCATATGCCCATAGACCCCTGCACCTCTGCCACATAGGAGACACAGAACACTCGGAAGACTTTGTGGGGGATTTGCATCACTTTTTAGTCGTTATGCATCGTTTTATGAGTTTTGTGTTTCTCTGTGGTTGTTTTGAGTCTCTTTGTCCTAATGTGTTGTCTTTATGTGGCTATATGCAGGGTTATATAGATTTGTGTCAGCCTTTGCAGCTCTTTTGCATCCCTTTGTGGTCTTTTTGTTACTCTTCATGTTAATTTTGAGTCTCTTTCTGGTCAGTATGTATTAGTTTTGAGTGACAGGGGGCCATCGACACTTCCGCATATTAATCCATACATGTTTTTTAGTGCACTGTTTTGCTGTAAAATGAGAAAGTTTGCTCTGACTGGTTGGGGGTGGTGCTTGTTTTGGCTTGACTGTATCCAACATAGCAGCCGGATCATAAACTTTCTCATATGACAGCTAAACAGTGCACTAAAATATGATTCTGAAAACATTTGAGGTGAGAAAAAGGCAATGCAGTAACAGAATCTTGAGTCATATTTGATCAGTGCTGCCTAGTTTGACAGTTTAAGAGCAGTCATCGACATGATTGGCAGCTGCGTTAGAGACTCCTCAGCTCTGGTTGCTTTCATTCACGTGCGGTAATGAAGCAAGGACTGTGAGGAAGCAGAGGAACATAATTTCTCTGCTCTGATTATTGGTCTCATGTACCACAGTGTAAATATAGAGGCAGTTTAAGCAAACATGACAGTTATTTTTATAAAAGTTACCAACTAGAACTTTAAACTAACAACCATCTACTGCAGTGTAAACATTATGAAACCAGTTATCCATATACGATATGTACAACGAATGTGTTTCAGTTTTGCTGAGTTGATATGTCTTGACGACCTGCTGTGGTTGTGCTCCCTCTTCCCCTTAGTTTGTATCACCCTGCTGTCACGTACCCTGCACTCCGTGCCAATTTAGCGCGGAGGTAAAGCTGAATAATTCATTTTGAATCTAATTGGGGTACGGGGATCTATTTGGCTGTGGAGGAAAACAAGCATTAAAATATGAATCACTGCTCCTATATCTGAGAAAATGAAAAGTCTACTCTGCACTGTGATGAATGTGCTTTGCCAGTACATACTATAGACTGAGGCGGTGTTTCCAAAACACACTCCTAGAAACAAACACAGAGACGAGGCATGAACAAGCCTCTGATTTCATTTTAACCTTCACATTTTCATCTTTGTCAGCATGGCTGTGAGGAGGGAGCATAGCGTTATGTTTGATGTCTGCTATATTACTCAATACAGCCCAGCTCTGCATACTGAGCATTTAAGCCAAATGTTCAAAGCGGACACCGCCCTATAACATGTTTAACATGATCTTATAGTACGGTGCATTAATATACATCACTAACTGGTTAGATCTGAGACCCTTTCTGTTGAAAGTTTGACTGTTCTCCCTGTGTAAGCTTTCATCCAAAAACAAAGGACATTATTGCTTTTTATAAGCAATAATTCTGGCATTGCCCTTGACTAACGCACTGTCCTTAAAAGTGGAGTTAGTCTCTGGGCACTGTGCCTAACTGCTCACTGAGATGTTCACTTGGAACATTTATTTGTAAGAATCAATATGGGCATTCTTGACTTGAATAAAAGATGAGATAAGAAACCAAATAAGACAAAAAATTATGTTCCTCTTTTGTGATTTCCAGAGAAAGTAAGACAAAATAGTTAATGAAAAATTAAGCGACTTCATTAATGGTTGCAGGTTGTCAAATTGCCAAATTACACATTGCCGCAAAATAATTTTTCATTCAGATGATTCACCCAAGAGCTCGGTTAGCGGGAGCCCATGCTGAATTTTAATGCCTCATCATTTGGCCTGCTTAACATTCACTCTCACATGTGGGTAATGTTTGAATAAGGTCAAGCTCATGGTACAAAGCAATCCTGTCGTGAGTCGAGTTAAATACAGTCCCTTATGTGTTTTTGTAAATTTGATCATTAAGTTGCTGCATAAAAGGAATCTAAGATAAAGAAGAGAATAAGAAGGCTGAACATGGCAGCCATTAGACTGATAAGTTAGACAGTGGAACATCTGCTCCTCCTGTCACAAGAGCAATTTATAGCACAGTATTCCTGGCACTAAACAAACCTCTCAGAGAGACTGGCATCTAATAAGTAACAATGCTGGCAGAATGACGGAGGACTTCTGTCTCAGTATGTGCTGTGACCCTGACAATCAGCACGATTTTATCAGCGCACATTTTATCCTACAGTTAATTATTCTGCTTAACACAAACTGTGACACAACAGAATCCTTATTCAAATACTCATCCATGCTCATACTTGACATTTACACTCGGGACATGTCCGACCACTTTTTGAAATGGCTGATTTTATCCCTAGTACTTTTTAAAAGCACAATTAATTACAAATGTTAGCTCTTGGTGTTGTCTATTAACTAAGATGTTAATGTTGACTATTAACTAAGAAGTCTTTAAGAAAGGTTAATTTACACAATAAGAAAAATCAATGCAATAAAAACAGACAAACAAATGTGCCTTGTCTACAAAAAGTAATGCAAGCTCAACAAAAATACACCCTTAAAATTACATAAAAAGGTGCATGAGGCAATCAGTAACCAGGTGTCACATGCGTATCCAAAGATAAAGTATGCAAAATTTTCCTAAAATCTCAATCATCACTTAGAGTATGACCCCCTAGAAATGTGTGGTTTTCTCAGCCCGCTGTCTGTATTTTTTTTAATTTCTTCTTATATTCCGTGTATGCCCACAGCACTTAGGTTGAAGTCTGGGTTTTATAAAAACGTTGCATCCAGGTGTGAGACCTTAAGCAACGCGCATTTAAGAGACACAGCGCAAAAAACCCACAAAGATAGCAAGGCGAAACACCAAACGAGAGTAAATCTGGGGTTGGCTTATACCTTGAAAGAGGTTACATCCCTAAACAAAAGAAAACAGAAGGGTAAATTATGCTTACATGTGTGCTGAATCAGCAGGAATAACATTAAGTGAGATAATTCGATGTACGGGAGAATCCTTTACGTAATTAAAGACATTTACACCATGTGCCGACACTAGTGCATAAAAAGTCACCAAAAAGCAGGAAATGCAGTGTTTGATGGTCAGATCCTTCATGTGTCCCCACCAATGTTGAAAAAACAACTACCCCCTTGGTACAAGCCTAACCTATGCCCCCTTGATGCATTGTTTTTTCTGACCTCTGACGTAATGTTCAAATGCATATGTTGAAGACCATTTCAAAAATTAGTTTTTATCTGAGCCCTTATGTCCCCCCCATTTTCGTACCAATGTCCTCTGTTTTCTTTATACGGCTGATTCTAAAAGTAAAGGAATGCTTTTGCATTAGTAGGTCTGAAATGTTACATTTTGCCAAGCTCTCAGTTAACTAAATAACTAAATGGCAGGAATAAAATGTGTAATCTACAAAAAACATCCTGCACTATAATAATCCTTATTTGTTGCTGGATCAGTATACATTTGCACTTTGCATGACAAAACTGTCATAATTTTACAGAATCTAAGTAATGGTCAACATTTTTCCTCTACAACACCTGGAATTCATAGTAATTTCCTTGTGCGTGTGTATGTATGTGTATATTTGGATCACCTGGGATTTGACTCGTTTGATCTGAAAAATAGATGTTGATGGCTGAGCCTTCTGCCAGATGCAATTAGTCTGAAGGACTCTTTCCTGATTTCATTCTGTGTGTCTTGGAGCCACCGCGCTCATCACTCTAGCTTTCATACGCACAGCAGACAGAAAAAAGTCTTAAAAACGGCCCGTCAGACAATGAGATACATACACAAGCCATATACATATACAAGCCGTCAGACACAAGGTGTGCCAACATTACCGAGAATATTAGGTACTCAGCGAAACCTGCATGAAAATGAAGACACATTACATCTTCTTATGGCTTGCCAACAGCTATATATTTTATGGTTTGTCCTGCGTCTGTGAGAGCAGAATACAAAGCATGTAGCCTTTAAAACACGTTTTCTCAAGCTTTCTGCTCCAAATCATTTGGGATATGCATTTCTTTATGTCGAAAAAGTGCCATTACTACTACTACATCATCTATGAAGTCTGAATGAAGCAGACCTCTACTACACTGAGTAAACCATGACAGATTTGTGCTGCCATAACTTACTACCACTGGGTGAAAGGTTGCATAAACCAACCACAACACACCAAACCTAGTGAAAAAAACATGTCAAGCTCCCCTCTCAGTGATATTGAGTAGCCATGAAAAATAGATGCAGCACTCTGACAGAGGAAGCTGTTTGAATGAAGTGTTTTTGCTGATTTTCCCAAGTGCACGTGTACAAGATATATGATGCAAGGACACACTAAGAGCGATACTAATCTACCAAGCTCATCAACACAACTGACAACTAATAAACTGCACAGAAAACATTTCAGAGCAGGAAATCACTGAACATTTGTATCAAATACAGAATAACTACTTCATACCAGATAGTGCTAAATTGCGACAGCGAGGATGATGGAGTGTGAAACATTATCTCAGCCCAGCCCACTCAATATTCTCAATTACAATGACCTTTGATGAACGACATGGTTTTAGTTTAATGCATTATATTGTGCTCCACTGCCAAAACTGAGTATTGGCACATCCCTATTTTTGCACAAGCAGCTTCCTTTCCCCTTACAACAAATGTGGAACAAGTGAATGCATAAGGCTGGCATCCATCCTGCAGATGGGGGGCTGATCTTATTAAAATTGATCAACGTTTCTGTTATATAAATGGCGAGTCCTGCGTACACAAACAGGATAAGTGGATACTGCAAGGCCAAGCTGATGAATTAGCCTAGCTGATATCCTAGTATTTCTGTGATTTGGTTAGTTTTAAGGACAATATCCTCAGAAGATTTGATTAAATTCAGCCATATATGTATCTTAATAAGCGTAAAATGAAATCCTGCCACCGTGGCCATCAGATACAGACAGCATATTAACCTTGATGTGACACACATGTATACAAGTCACCCTACATGGATGTTTTCAAAATATGAAGGCAATCTAATCTAACCTGTGTCCTTCCTCTGTGGAAAAATAGCTTTACCACAGGAAATTTTCAGAAATTAATTAGTTAATTAGTTAATTAGTTAATTTGACTTAGTCAAAATCAGATCTGCCATATAGTGTGATGGTGGCCTGTGCTTATTAAAGAGGGGTAATGCAGACTGAATTCTGATTTTATTTCCATGCCTCAGGAAAACCCACACTTACACAAAGTCAGTATCCAGTGTCAAAGTAATGTCTTTTTTGTATATTGGGAAATCACTTAGATAGAACTGTGCAAATTTGGGCTGCACAATTAATCGAAATATAAATGCAATGAGGCCAAGTGTAATATCCTAATCTCATAAGTTTTGATGTCACATGTCATTATAAACAAAACATTGAGGTGCTACAGAGACGCCTCAAAATCACATTCAAATGAGAGAACATGCTTGTTTGGTACACACCCCAGCAAAAATCATACTGTCATTCTTCTTTCATTTTGTTTTCAGTGAAAATATAATGCAAAAATTACCCTTTCCACTGAAATCACGACTTAAATCTGTCAAAATAATTGCAATGTGGGGTTTTTTTTTACAAGTCGTGCAGCTCTAGTGCAAATGCGTGGGGTATCCACTGAATCCAGCTACTCAGCTCTAACACACACATTGCTGTGGAAAATATGTCAGCTGTGTAAACAAGTGTTCATTATGTGGTAGCAGAATTACCATATTCTTTATTTGTCGACAAGATATCAATCTCCACGCAGAATAAGTTTCCTCTAAATCTGTGTGCATACAACACTTTCATTCCTTAGCACAGTTGACTAGCACAGACGCTTGTTTTAAGCTACCTCTGAGTAAGAACCCCCAGGACACTGACTGTCAGTGCAACGGCTTAAGTGCCTTAACCTAAGCCCACTCTTAACATTCATGACACAATGGTTCTTTGTCCCAGCAGGCTGAGAAATATCACCGTGCAGATGATGTTATATCATTTTTTTGCTTACCTTTTTACTGCACACAAATTGTATGAATGGAAGCCGATGCACCATGCGCTGCGGTTAGTAACATGAATTGTTCCCCATGTTAGTGCAGGGCATGTCATGTGATCATGATCAGTAGGCAGGGGGAAACCCCATTGATGGAGGGAAAGCACTGCAGTATTTAGACTACTTCCAGAGAAATAATCTTCACAACCTGTGGAACATCTATTTTTTGAAACTGGCAAAATGCCATGTTTTAGGGCTATATTATCAATGATTGTAGTTAATGGATCAATTTTATGGTTAAAAATCTTACTTTCTATTGCTCCAGTATGTGAAACAAAAGCAATTGCCACAGAAAAACAAATCTTACAACAGACAGAATAGAGGACAATAAAAAGCATCTATCTCGGTGTAATGTGGTACTGCTGAGAATCAATGGACCGTATTTGCTTAAGTATCGGTTGCCTCTTTGTGTTATCGTAACACTGTCATGTTGTACCATCAAACCACAGCAGCAGTGCCCATTCACATCTGCAGGGTGCACGATGCACATGTTGTCTCCGTGTTTTTTTAACCCTTATCTCACTATTATATGAGGAGAAAACAGGTATTAGAGAAAACAAACAATAAAGAGCCCATAAATGATTCAGGATGAACTGAGTGGAGCATTGTCTTACCACTCCTGCTGTGGTTCGTCAATCACCAGGAGAATCTTGAACTTCTTGGGTGTCGTGACTTGGGTCTGCTCCACTAGCCCTGCTGAGGCAGCTGTCTGTTTAACAACGTTGGTGATGGAGCTGAAGAAGCCCGCTCCGGTGGACTGAGACGACTGGGGTTTCCTCTCTGGAGCTGGGGAAGTAGCTGGAGGTGTAGGCCCGGTTGTGGGAGACTTGGCAGGGGTGGTGGAGGCAGGTGGAGGAGCCTGAGCATTGTCAGGCCTCTGGAGGTCTGTCATGTAGCCATTGGGCAGGTTGGAGATGAACGTGCTGTCCGAGAGGCGCCGGCGCAAATAATTCATGGCTGCAGCTGAGACAGGAGAAGAGTCAACAAGCACCGGGTGTGGAGAATGATTCTGCAAAGGAGTAGCTGTTGCCAGTGCACAGCTGATAATGGCTGAGCTCTCAATGCAAACTCACAGCGAATGTATTCCCTCCCAGTTCAGCGGAGCATCCTCAGAACTCCCCCTCACTGGCAGTGACGCTACACTCTCCCTCAACCAATCCCATTACTCTGTGCTTTCCTCAACCATTGCAAATGATGCTCCGGCTGTGCCTCTCCTTCCTCCTCTCGTCCTCTCCTCTCTCCCATGCCTGCCTTCCCTACCCCTCCCCCATTTTCTACTGCCTCACAGGCGTCATGCTTTTCTGAACCACAGCATTTAAATAGAGGGGTTTCCAGTGTAGGTGTAAGGAGGGATACAACATCTTAATCGTCTTCCTCTGGCTCCCTCTATTCCCCGTGTTTTTTTGTGCCCTCTGTCCATGCACGGCACGTTTGTGTGTGTGAAATACAGCCGTGAAATCTAAAATGGCTGTTTGGACTAGCGGGCTAGGTTGAATGAGAAGAGTAGCGTCAGCAACAGTCCCCTGAGACACAAATGCATGCTGTAATCCTCTGTCTTAATTGATTTATCCTCACAAACCTACTGATTTTACTCATTACAATTTTGACATGCTTTACCTCACTGTTTTATTTGACTTAAAACCCACAGCATTTGTCCACTTCGGCACAGTGTTTATCATTATGTGCTATTACATTTTCACATGCACTTTTGTGCACACATAAAGTCTATATTTTTATGATAGTACAAAAACAAAAGAAATATCTGTAATTAACATAAATTGTACCGATAAGCATATATATTTGCAAAGCACATATGAACAACCTCATTAGTAATTTTGACACACACACACACACACACACACACACACACAATAAAGAAAACTGCCATTGGTACTCCTCCTTATATATTAACATACAGCTACATCATATTTTAGCTGGTCAATATACAAGGAATGCAGAAGGAACTAAAGCTGTGTGTTGAAGCAATCGCAGACACATCACAAAATGCATCTCAGAACAAATCCATAAATCAATAACTCACCAATAACTCGCTCATCTAATCAAGGGGCTGCACAATATGAATCTGTAACACACAAACCTGGGCTGTTGGGTGAAAAACAATCTAAGGATTTATACATTTTATTATTATAGGCAATCAAATCCTTGTGTGAATATTTTCTATCAAACAAACATACAGCTCAAATTACTCGTTGGCTGGTGCCATCATCCTATTGACATCTGCTCAGCTGGTTAACCGCTGATCTTTGAGCACACTCCCTTGGCCATCAAACAGGTCACTGTCCAACACTGCACTTGGATAATAGGTGACTGGATAAAATATGGTAAAGATAACATCAGGCTACTTGCACAAAAAGATTCAAACCTGCAGTAGATTAACTGTATTATGTTATACAAAATAATACATTTTGATGGATACTTTAAATAACTGACAGCACTGTTTTTGGTCCACAGCTAGGATGCATGAAATGTCTAAAAAATACAGCCTTAAATTTGTTTTATTGTTTTAAATTTGAAGCAATTTGGGTCTAAGTTAATTTTGGTCCAGATGTCAAAATTAGCCTTGCATTACTTTACTGCTATTACTTTTAAACCTAATGTTACACAAATATGTCTGTAAAGTTGTGTAACATTGCATAGGGGTGGGGATGGGGCAAACTCATCTGTTTCTAGAAAATGGAACAGAAGGGAAACTTGGTAATAACACACTAAATAATCATTTTAAAAATAGCTGAGCTTCATGAATAGTGGAGTTTTGTTGAATCCATGCCAGTGACAAACTCCAGCTCTAATTATAACTTGTATGTCTGCACATTAATATCATTCTGTTCCTCCATATTGTAATTTTACTGTCACTCTGACTGTTTATTCTTTATATACAACTATTGCACAACTGTTGTTTTATTTTTCCTGTTAAAGGACAATGAGTTTTTCCATAATTAAATCTATGATCTAATGACAGTTTGCGTTGTATATTGTGTACAGATTGTAAAGCCTTTTGAGGCAAATTTGTGATTTGTGATGTATAAATAAAGGCTATGCATGGTGTGTGTTGTACTCATTATAATATACAATATGAAGAGCAACATGATGAAGATGGGATGCATGCTTTTTTGATTGAATATCCATGGAAACAAGATCTGGGTGTCTCATTTCTTTTTTGAATATTGGTCATGAGAGACAGTCATACGAGGACAGTCTAAAATTATACTTGCATATTGGAAGAAAGCTGCACCATGCACTAAAGCTCATGCATAGATATTAGGGTGACATCAGCTGGTAGTAGTGGTGTAGTGAACATCTAAACCAACCTCTACTTTGCTGAAATGTTAACGGAAAGGCCGATGGGCAGATTCAGTGATGATAGTGCCCCCCCATGGCATCTGTGCTGCAGTCAGGATCTTGACCGGCTCTTCTCACTGTGCTCTTTGCAAGTGATCAATGGACATTTTTCACAGCTGACATTATGGTTTGTCATGGAGGGAAAAGCACAGGTGAAATTGTTAACATTAATGTTGACTTAGGACCATTATTAAGGGACTTTTTGCAATTTATGAGATAGAAGGGTGTGGTGCAAAAAGGGGGAGGCATGTCAATTTCTTTAAAGCACTGAGGAGGGACTTATGGTTTTTATTTTGGCTTTGGGAGGGGCATACAACGTTAACTGGCTGTATTTTTCATTCTTTTTAAAGAAAATAAAACTCTTCAAAAATCATCAAATTTATACCATTTATCATAGCCAAAAACTGTAAATGAAAAAGGAAAGTCATTTTTTAAACTCAGTAAATACGTCAGCAGTAAGCAGGACAGTGTGTGGGAGTTTCTGTCTAAGTTTTTTTAGAATCGACTTTACGGTGGAGGTAAGGTCGTGCATTTTGCCCAAGTCACATTTGTCGCTTTGGGTAGGATATTTAAAAAACACACTCACACACACACACACACAACACACACACAAACACACACACACACACACACACATTAATTCACACAAAGTCACACCCCCAGCCAACCACCCACCTCTGATAAATAAATAACAGTCCCTAGGTGTACCAGCAAGCTTCTCCAGTAAGCCAGCATGGACAATACCAGAGCCTCCCCAGTGTGGAGCGCAGCTGTCATTAATGTTATTGATTACACCTATACTGTATTTTTCCTGCTATGGCATGTCAAATTTGAAAAAGGTCTGTAGTCCAGTTAAACATTTCAATTTACAGCTGCCAAGATAAGAGTATTTTTATTTCCTAACATATCATTTTATAGTAAAAACAAAACATGCTTTGTGTTGTCGATATTGGGGTCAAACTTTTGTGATGGCCAAAGCACTTGATGACTTTTGCAATGCTGTGTAGCTAACTGCAAATATTATCACTAAGCAGACGTTCATACAGTGATTCACAGCAAACACGTTATTTTGATAATAAATACAGCTTTTACATGAACGTCATCCAAAGTTTGGTGTCGAGCAGATCCCCAAACTAGGTAACTTCATCCTCTTTCGCCTCTTCTCCGCTAGGGCCGCTCACCACTCTTTTGTCTGAGGACTGGAGCGGTGGGAAAGTGCGTGAAGGCAGCGTAAAGGCAAGCTGGGCTAGCCGTGGTGATGTTGTGGCTCTAAAGCTAATTTTGTTGAAGTGAGTAACATTAACTTTTAATGTTACGGCAATGTTATTTAGCAATTTTGTTCTTGGGCATACATTTACTAATCGTAACGTAAAGTAAGTTGTCGCTGACTTGTTAGCTTTAATGTTAATTTAACGTTTATTCGGTTTTACTAGTTGCTACCAAAGTTAGGGAGCAGCTTAGCTTAGCTGCTAATGGCTAACGTTAGTTTGTAGCTAAAGTTAGCTGGCTAGCGTGTTAGCTTCCGCTACTAAAACAACAGTTAGCTAAACTACTGTAACTATGTGTACAACCATTTCAGTATCAACTATCTTTATTAACCATTGTAATTGTCTTATTTAACTAACTCAAGAAGCAGTAAAGTCAGCTGGCTAACGTTATCCTAAAAGTTAGCTCAGCCTACGTGTTTAGCTAACTGCTAGCCTTGGTATCGTCAACGTCAGAATACCCAACGCTAGCCAGCCAACCGCTAACGTCAAGGCAAAACAGCAATTATCACCAAATTTCTTTAGGTGTGAGCTACGTTAACGTTCCCGTTTAGTTTCTGATTTTTCCCAACTTTCTCTTCTTCAGGATATAACTTTAGTTGCCTTCGCTGGTGTATCTTGCTAACATCGATGTTAGCAATTAGCCTGTTCGTGTAAATGCTGTTCACTAGAATGGACCTGTTGAACTCTCAGTTCCTGGACAAGATGAACAATAACATCGGGAGACTGCACTACGACGGTTAGTAACATTATTTGTGTATTGTAATATGTGCCTTTTCTGTGTATACAACTTATCTGTAGAACTAACAAGATGTGGTTTCCCTAATTACCAACATCAGTCGCTCAACATGTTTTGGTTTCCGTGTGACGTCTGCTTTTACCTACACAATCACTGCAGTCAAGCACACAACTTTACTAAATTTTGATGCAAGATATGTACACGAGGTCAACTTTTAATACTGGATATATTACAATAACAAACATTATCTGGCCTTTTCTTAAATCCTCATATTTAGCGTGTTAGAGACTTTACACAGACCTAAGAAGTACCCACAAACATTTGTACATGGCCCAGAATAACAGCATACAGTCCAAATGTTATTTGCAGTGGTGGATGAAGTACCTGAAAGCCATACTTGAGTAAAAGTACAGATATCTTACCAGAAAATGATTTTTCTTGAAGTTGATGTAACCTTGAGTAAACATCTTTAAGCATCTGATAATTACTGTACTTAAGTATCAATAATAATTGTATTGTATTAAATATATTTAGGTATTGAAATTAAAAGTACAAGTGAATGCCGTTATTTTTTTAAAGCATGCAGTTAACTTATTCATAGTATACACCACCTTAACAATAAAACCTACATTATGCTCGAAGAAAAACAAGGTTTCTTTTACTACCTAAAAAGGATTTTAGAGCCAATACTAAGCTTTAACTTCCCTCCCATTCCTTCATTTATAAATCCATCACTTCTGTCTGCCCTTCCTTCCCTGTTTTGGTGTATGTAACTAAAATGCTTGACAGAAATGTACTGAAGTAAAAGTTAAGAGGACAGTAATAAAAGAACTCCATTAAAGTGCAGAGACTCCAAAAATGCTTAAGTGCTGTAACAAAGTATTATTACATTGGTACATTACACCACTGCATTATCAATGCAGCCGGCTTAAAATGTTTACACATTTTGTGTTTGTGGTGACGCGAAAGCCCCTAGAGATATTTTGAATAAAGTAGAACAGTTTTATAAGGAAAATGACTTAACAGTAACAGTAGTTGTTTTTCTACACATACTTACCTCAGTTTTTAGGATGTGATTTTATTTCAGAAGTAAATGAGTTGTTTGTTCATTGCACAGTTGACCTTTCGAATCAAAGTTGCCTTCAGAAATCAATTCCATCTCAGTAGACTGAACAAAGTCCTTAAATATTTCCAAATTTGGGAAGTCATTGAGGTAATTTAGATCACAGTTTAGTAGTGTTCTCCTAATTTTTAGGATGGTGTGACTTAATTAAAATATGCTCAGTTTTGTGCACAGGCCAACACACTGGTTCACTGGGACTATAGATATGGTTAACCAGTAATTTCTTGAATGTTACAGTTCATGTTCAATGTGGAATTATGTACTTGTTGCTAGAATCTAAATATTATTAGATTACTGGTACTGCTGATTAATTTGATCATTTGTACTTTCCGATTTCCACAGATGAGTCCAGGACGGCCTCCCTGCCCACTGCTATGTCCAACATGACAGGGCCTCCTACACACTGCCCGAGCAAAAGGAAGTATGGGGAAGAACAAATGGACGACCGCATCAACTGTGATGATGACCACATGACCAAAATGAGCAGAATGTTTGCCACGCAGCTGTAAGTGTCTTTCAAAAATGAAAGCATAAATAATCATACTGTATCAACCATGGCACTGTAAGCGCATTTGCTTTTTAAATTTTGTTACATGCAGTTCATCATATACCTTTCTCATCATCATACTATAAAAAGAAAAAATTAGTATGAAACCCGAACTGTTGTCTATGCAGATGTTTTGTATGGTACATCATGTGAATCCTTTTCCATTTTGTATTTATGTAGTTAGCCGCCCTTTTTTCTCTTTTTACTCTTTACTGAGAAGAAACCAAGACTCCCTCACTCAGTCTTTAAATTGCTCTGACTTAATCAGCGATGTTTCAGTCCTCAGACTTCATTGAGTAAAGTTCATTTAGAAAAATGGCACCAGAGCAATGTTTTTATTTAAATACATATGTGGGGAAAAATTATTAAAATCTCCAAAATTTCTTATTGATTGAACAGGCTAAGAACAGTCAAACCATTGTTCCTTAAATAGCCCAGTTAGAGATTATGAAATAAAATTCTGTACATGACCCTACAAAGACCACTTCTAGGCTGTAAAGTGTTAACATTTTAAGAGACAATTTAGATTACCAGCACAATTAAGTCAGAGGGAAGTCAGGCTTGTGATCTTTAATTCTAAAAAATTACCTAACACACACACAAAAAAAACTCACAACCCAAGTCTACACTATGTCATCTTTTAGACAGGAGATGCGGCAGCTGGTGTATGAATTGTCTATGAAGAGGTGAAATTGTTTGTGGGTTATGTTTAATTAACACTGTCTTCATCAAGGGCCCGTCCCTCTGCTGGAGACAATCGTAATGAGCACTGGAGCCTCGGCCACACTCCTGTGGAGCACATTACTTCCTCCTCCAACGGTCTCCACGGGAATCACCTGTATGCTTCCATTTCCAGCTATGCTGTAGACCAGCCTCTAGCTCTGACCAAAAGCAGCCACGACATTGGAGTGGGGGCCAGAGAGAGGTCCGTCATGAGTGGGACAGTGGAGCGGCAGCAGGTATGTCCACCTGTAACACTTATAGAGGGTACATCTGATGTTCACAGTAACAGTGCCAAACTTTAAAAGACGTATTAACAATAAGAGTGTGATAAAATAAATGCATGGGTAAAGCATAATTCATGCTTGCCCACACACACAAAGGTTCATGAGGACCCCTGTGTGGATGTTTACTTGTCGCCCGAAATTTGTGAATGTGCTTATTACACTATGTGCTCATGTGTTAGAAAAGCACAGTGGTTCACCTTGTGGATGCCTCTCATCTTGCATCAATGTACCATATTTCCCATCCTTGATCATACTTTTGTTCAGTAGTCTCATTCATTTTCACTTTTTGACTTTCTCCTCAAATACTCTCTGGTTGTTGGTGGTCGGCATCTTGTTTGTCAGTGTGCATGTGTGGAAAGCGTTTGTAGTATGTATAGAAGGGCATCTATGTGCAAGTCTGCAACAAGAAATGTTTAAATAATAGATTATTCTAATTGTACCTCATATAAGTCTATCTGTTGGATGTACCACTGTTCTAGCAATTCTTGATTTATCTTCAGTGCACAGTTAAAGTTATGTTTGTTGAGACACTTAAATTGTTTAACAGCTAGATTTTATTACAAGCAAAAATATTTATAACAGGATTACACTGACCGTAAAGATAACCCACTTTCCTTTACATACTCTTTGCAAGGTTAAGGTGTTCACAATGAAAATATATTTCAGAAAAAATTCCAAACATTATAACAAGGTCAGATTTAATTAACTTCAGATGATATGGGTGTATTCAGATGTTCACATATTTCATTTTCATTTGTGTTTCAAATGTATTTTTTATTTCACAAATGTTATTTACTCCATAAAAAGGAACAAAAAAACAAGTAAGACAGAATAACTGCAAAGGTCTTACTCTTGGCACAACAAATTGTGCAGGTACCGAAAGACTACCTTCGCTAAAAGAAAAGGTCTCTCTTAAACCTTTTCCTGACATACAGCGAGCAAGTAACCTTTGGCTGTTAGAGTGCAAAAAAATGGCGAGATTTTACGACGAGGGACAACAACATTCAGCAAGCTTATCGAGCCTAAGCAACGGCTTGTTTTGCAAAAATAAAAGCCAGGGAAAGCGTCAGTTTTTCAAATGAGCTACGCATCGCTTAGCTTGTTTGCTGACACACAGCAGGTAAGGACATCTTCATTGAGATAAACTAAAACAATCTGACCTTTGCTTGTTCACATCATGTTCAGTTAGGGTTTCTTTTCTTGGATGTTTGTCTTTTACAATACAGATTAATGTAGATGTAAGGTTAAAGTTTTCTGTATTTACCTTAAATGTGTTAGAGGCGTACATCTCTGTACTTAATTCAGAAAGTGTAGGATTTTTGTGTAAGTGAAACAGTAGTTGAGTTTTAGCATTTGTTAAACATTTTTGGACAAATATAAATGAGTATATTAATTAGTGCAGAATATTTTTACACATCAGGTTTATCTGGATTTAGAAGGGATGTGCTGACTTCTACATAGCACTATGCCTGTGTTAGCTGATTGTACTTTTTCCACCTATAGAATCGTCCCTCCGTTATAACCTGTGCCCCTGCGAGCAACCGCAATTGTAATCTCTCGCACTGCCACATGAATGGCTGTTCACCCAGCCCTCCTACTGATCAGATGAAGACCAACGGTAAGCCTAAGTCACTACAATACAAAGTGTGCAATCTGCTTCTTATATATAGTAGTATATTTTTATACATCACATACTTGGTAATAACTATTTTCTCCTTCCTCCACACATAATCTTGATCTAGCTAACACAGTCTGCGATCCTGTGATTGAGGAGCACTTCCGTCGCAGCCTTGGAAAAAACTACAGAGAAGCAGAGCCTGTGTCCAACTCAGTGTCCATCACAGGTTCAGTGGATGACCACTTTGCCAAGGCGCTGGGAGACGCCTGGCTCCAAATCAAAGCCAAGGATGGGGGTCATCAAACCCCAGAGGCAGATCCCTGAAGCAGACCTGGGTAAAAACTACAATCACTTCCTTAGTGTTTGCATATGAGAGTGGAGCTCGCCCACTGTCTTTTTTTGCCAAGCATCAACTTCCCGTAGCCAAGAACAATGTAGGACATATGGTGCTCACAAAGGCTGTTCCCTTGTGGACCTCGAGGTCGACCTTTTATTAGAACACTCACATTTGTACTCTTAAAATTGACTGTCTCACTTTTGAAGAAGAGAAAATAGATTAGTTACTTGTATAGTTGGGTTGACAATGTTAGTAGTGGGAACTGTACAATCAGATTTTTATCTTGCATTGATAATGAGATTCACAAAGTACCTGCCTTGATAGCCAAAGAAATTCCCTGCCTTTCCCATCAACATATAAGCCATAGATCTGGACCTTCATCGTTTTTCACCCTAAAATCACACTGCATTTTAATCTTAATTACTTGAAAAAAAGACAGCCAGGTCACATTTGCTCTTTATGTTTCTGACAGTTTAGGTAGCAGGTTACCTGTTTCAGTTAGAGCTAATGTGTTCAAGAACACGTCGTGTGTTTTGAAATTGTTATAATGCAACCCCGCGCCCTGCTTTTTTAAGACACTAGACCAATGTGTCTTCCTTATGATCCTGAACTGGACTTATCCACTGTTAACTGAATAATTTTAGTTTCCTATCTATATGCTCACTGTGGCTGATTACTTAGTAAACTAATATCAATCATAGTAGATGTGTCTAACTAGAAAGCATGTTTCAAATAGCTGGTTTCTATTACAAACCTTATTCTATACTATATATTTACTCAGAATTTATTTTTTATCTGTAACATTTTAGAAATACTCACTGCTGGTACAGTTGTACTCAATATATTTTTTGTATCGGGTTTTCATTACTATATGTAGGTGTATATCTTAGCATCCATCTACAAATCACAGCCTCTGGAAAGGTTGTCTGAATGCAGTTTAAAAGGCGATATTGCTTTGTTATTCTGTGGACCTGGATGCTGTAGCTTTATACATGACTGAATACAGCTAAATCTGACCTTCGGTTGCGGTCTACGAGCAGTGGCTTTATTTATTCTGAATATGTCAATAGTTTCATGTTGACATTTGGCAAAACATGGTAACAACAGATCAATTGTTTCTTTCTAATGACAACAACAGAAGATCTCTCCACTGCTTCAGCGACAAAGCAGTTAATTTCCCTTAAAACTAAGGGCCCTATTTAAAAAAATCTGGATAAAGTGCGTGACAGGAGTAAATCTGGTGTGTGTCAAATTCCACTTTGCAAGTTTAAGGTCCGGTGTGTAGGATTAAGGAGCGTCCATCTGTGGAAATGGTGTTTAATCACAACTATGTTTTTGTGATTTTATAATCACCTGAAAATAAGAATAGTTATTTTAGTTACCTTAGATTGAACTGTTTATATGAACATACAAAGCAGGTCCTCTTCCACAGAGTCCGCTACGTTGTTCTTCAGTAGCCCAGAATGGACAAACCAAACATTGGTTCTAGATAGGGCTATTCCCGTCAGCCACCATAGTTCCCGCACAGGCCTGGCACACAGGAAAAGTTTCAGTACTGCAACCTCATCGCTAGATGTCACTAAATCCTACACACTAGATGGTGCACTTAGGCACATTATTGGGGTGCAAAGTAAAGCCTAAGGGTCAAAGGTGTTGTATTTATTTCCTTAAATCATATATGTTTTGGGTGTAACATCAATTCAACCAATCAGTGTCCACTCCCATTCCCTTTACTGTTATTTAAAGGGCAGATTTGGCAAATTAGAAAAGACGGCAGAGAGTATTAGGTGCAGTCATGTCACTGCAGCAAATATAGTGGGAAATTTAAGCAGCAAAACTAAAAAAATTTGTCAAAAACTTGACAGAAGAAACAATTTAACCTTTAGCTTCAAAAATATTTAGCACAGTTATGTTGCCCCTCGTGCGTAAATGTACACTCCAACTCTTTGAATTCGGAGTCGGACAGCAGCTCATCTCTATGTTCACATCTTAGAGAATAATATGTTTTTGTCACTAATGATGTAATATTTCACTCACCTGCAACCCAGAGTGTGTCCATTGTGAACCAGTCTATGTCGGCACATCTTAGTATCTTAATCATGCACTCTTTAAATAGCAGGAAAATACTCCGCTGTTGACTTTATACCAGGTTTTGATTGGACAATGGCACAATTGCTTGCTGATGCCTAAAGTAGCCATGTGCTATCAGTGTGCTCGACCACACCTCGACCCATGCTTATGGGTACACAGATGGGTGCAGGTACATTTACTACCTACAAAACGTGGTCGCTGACCATGAAAATGCCAACTGTATCAGCTAGAAACTAGCACCGACTGTTGTGCTGCGCTGTGCACCGCTTTGTGCCGGATGTAGGATAGGGCCCCAAGATTTTAATGCACCTGCAATTCACATGTAAACACTAATATTCCACCATGACTGCCTGACAGTTATCAGTCACCTCAGTTGTGTTAAGCAAGCACAACTGACAAGTGCGTTTTTCTTTTTTAATCAAGGTGATGTCGTGGTCAGAGCTGCAAAAAATCGAATGTGTAAGTGAGTTACAAAGGTTTTTTGCGCAGTTGAGTTTTGTTTAAATTAATTTCTCAGCCTTCGGAAATTCTCTACTTATGGTAGCCTAACGTATTTGTCAACACTGATTAAGTATGGTATTGTAAAATTAGATTTTTTTTGGTATGTCAATTAACTGTCTGTGAAAACGTACATTGTATTAATATTCTACAGTTTTAAAATTGTTACATACACTATCCTGTCTCTATTTTATTTTACTCATATAAGACTGTCATTGCGCCGCGCGGGATGATCATAGATATTTTGTTTCTATTCAGAGTACTGAACTCGTGTAGCATGGATGCTCATTATCTTCTAACCATGCATTTTTTTAATCTTCCTAAAAATTGGTTTATTTTCCCACAATTGTCAGGTGACGTATAAGTGCAGGAACACAACAGTCTTTGATCAAAGACTTTCTTGGTGCAGTGTCAGAGAGACTTCTGTACTAACCGTTTAAAGAGTTTGTTTAGCATTCTGTGTGTACCATTGTGGATTTTAGGGATTATCGTTGAATCTGCTTGTTTGACACAAGTGGGTTTATCAGTAATATGTTTGGGGTATTAGTAAGTTGTTATTTAATTGCTATATTTAGAGTACCTGTATCTCAAAAGACTGTTTGCAGAAAGGACCTGCTCCAGGCGTCATCCACATAGAAAAAAAGTAACATTTGTTCACTTTTGTCTTTATTTCTCTGGAAGAAAATGCCACTGTTTTGTACCTAACTTCTTCCAAATAAACATACAAATGCCTACCTTTGCATATTTCACGCTATGTCCTTTTTACGAAATAGAATGTGACATACTGCACTCATAATACCAGATGGGATACTATATTGTACTATTAAGATGTCCTCCTTACAGCAGCAAAAGGTTTCTGTAGGTGGTTAAAATGTTTTGATGTCTTAAATTCAGTTTAATAGATATTAGGCATTGAATTGTCTTAAATTTGAATATATGTGGTATTCAATGCCAAAAACATTTTGTCTCATTTTATTTGTCCACCTTAGAATTTATTTTTGTCAAAATAAGTCAAGCTCTTTTGCTTGATGGTCCACATTTCTGATGGAAAAAATCTTTCAAACCTGCCCGAATTAAATACTTTGTTTTCATTTTTATTAGCACCTACCACTCGCAAAATATAAATTAACCTAACTCACTAATAACCACATTCCTGCATTAAACCTATCTCTGCACAGGACCACATACTGCTTACCTTTACACTTACCTGCAATACTTAAAATAAGTTTTAACTTTGGTTTAAAATATCTTGAAAAAGTATTAAAAATCATTAAATGTTTGTTAGTTAGAAGTTAAAAGTTATATATATATATATATATATATATATATATATAATATATATATATATATATATATATATATATATATATTTTTTTTGTGACCGAAAGTTACCAAAAATAACATGGACTGGTGAACAGCTAGATAGAAAACAGTAAAACAATACTGTTTTTATCCCTCAAATCACATGGTAGTACTGCTATAATGGTAAATTATAAAACTCCAAATACTTTGTTTCAACTTCAGACCCTTGAATCAATAATAAGGTAACACTGATAAGAGCAATCCTTTGTGAACCAACCAATAAGTCATAGCTCATTCCCTATTTTTGACGCATCCACAGCTACAAAATAAAGTGATATATTAATGTATTAGCCAGACCTCTTTGGCTCTAAGAGACCACCATTTGACATGTCCTTTTATAGTAGACCTCACATGTTAAGTGTCGTTGTAGTGTATCCATGAACACGTGTTTGTGTTTGTTTCTGGAGTAGCGTTGTTATGTAGTGTTTTCAGTGTCATCAGCTCTCTGTTACCATTCAGTTAAGGTGTTTTTTTCAGTCTGATAAAAATAAAGGAAGGGAAACTGGAAAACAGATGTTAGGAAAGTGTCAGATTTTAGGGAGGAGGAACAGTTGCTTTTTTTTAGAGTTAAATACTGGAATACTTGTAGTATTGCAAGGCTCATTGCAATGTTGCCATTGGTGATCATTTTGAAAAATTTGCAACTGATTCTTGGCTATCAGTGACAACCATTTTTTGACATGAAAAATGGGGAAAGGAAACAGCTAAACTTATAACTTGCAAACTTGCTAAACCAGACAAGGCTGCGTGTGCGTTAGTTTACTTGCATACACATAGGCATCTGTTTTATAGACAATGGGAAAGCAAATTAAGTTGTTCAATTTTGGGGTAAAAAGTTAAACTTAGCCTGTCAAACAAATGTGTAAATTCATTCAACTGACAAAAATACTATGGCAAGCCCTTTTATCATTTATTTAGCAGCCTTGATATCAGACGCCAGTTTCCGCAACTGAGTGCTGAAGCAAAAATGCGCCTTGCCTTAAAGAACCAGATAAGCTTGAATGAAAAACAAAAACGTAAGTAGCAATAATAACATACTGACTACAAAGCATTTTGTGTGGTTACAGTAAAAAAAAGTTTTTCCATTATTAAGTAGACATAAATTGCTCAGTATCTTGATTACTAAAAATATAAAGTTACTGAAAGGGGCAGTATATCTTTGGTTCTGGCAGCCAATAGCGGATGCCTGGTTGCTAGCCTGGCAAACACGTTTAAAAGTTAGTGTTGAGCCCTGTATTAGTATTGTGAGTCACCCTCCCTTGCCCCAGTGTCTCTATCATTAGGTCTTGCACATGCAGTTATTTGGTTCTTGTGGTTCACACATTTGTGTTACACGTGCCTGTTGACGGTAGTCTCAAAACAGCTGTATGTTTAATGTCTTTCTATTTCTACCTAATGGCTGTGTGTGTGTGTGTGTGTGTGTGTGTGCGTGCGTGTGTGCGTACGTGTGTGCGTGCATGTGTGTAATAAATTCTATGGCCAAGTCATCCTGTTCTCGACAAGCAGCTGATGTCTTCCCCCTGACATTATATTTGAAGCCTCTTTGGACTCAGTTGGCCATAGATTTTGTTTGGTTGATTTGGTGTCATGGTAGCAAAAGACTGGAAAATTGCTGCTGGAAAAATCCATCACTTTTAAAGGGAGAAGAGGGGAGATTGTCAGTGATGAGGACTGTTTGTTTCAGACTTCAGGTGTTGACCTAGAAAGCATTTAGTCTCCACATTATTATGTTATAATGGAAATAACATGAATTATCATAACATAATTCTTATGAGACGAGGCTGTAGTTGAATCTGATTAGCCCACTTCTCTTTCCTGACCAGCAGATGGCAGTGTTTAACCACTCTTTAGGTGCCCCCAAAATCTCCTAGTCCCTTGAGATCAAACAAAGACATGAGCGTCATCATTCTGGGAAGATTGATATGGATGCAGCATTTCATAAATGTGTCTGTTATTAATGTGAACATGTACTTTGCATGCAAAAGGGGTCTAAAAGGTAACAAGACGTCACGTTCATGCTGAGAGCAGAAGGCATTGTAGATGTTACCCAACATGGCTCCAGATCCCAGACTCTTGCCTTAAATGATCTTTTTTTTTTTAATGTTATTGTGGATGTATTTGTGTATTGGAAACATTTTGTGGGATTAGCATATCCATAGTTAAATTTTAAGTTATAAATAGAATTCTTAAAGACTGAATGAAAATGTAAATGAGTATACCTCCACTTTAGCTAATTTGAATATGCCGAGCACCATTCATAACGCAAATCTTTCAACTAGAAAAGAAAGATCTTTTTTTTTCTTTTTCTTTTTCCTTTTTGGTTGTTGTTGCTCTCACCCCTCAGGCTCAAATCTGCTCAAAAGCCCCTCCAACAGACCACTGCCTCCACGAGATTAGACCCAGCCATTCACCAACCACAATGCCCATGCTTCTGCTGCACCATGCCTTCCAAGGAAGCCCGCTCTTGTGGGATTATAGAGAGGAGATCCACATATTTTTTTCTCTTTTCCCGGCTTGCGCAAAACCAGATCCACGCACAGCCACAAGAATGCACGCACATAAATATCAGGCTGAATCGGTGGCCGACATGAAACTAGTGTCTAAATCAAGATGACACATCAGGGTCATGCCAAATTCGACTTGGCCCCTTCAGTGTGTGAAGGCCACAAGGAGCATGACATCTGTGCTTGCGATAGAGGACTGGTCTCTCAGTCGCTGCCTCCTGTTATCGCTGTAACAGGATGGACTCGGCTGCTTTCAGACGCGGTCAAGACACACATATGTTGAACACTGTCCTCTTCATTTTACTCTCGGTTACGTAAAAGGACTGTACCAATGATTTAACATTAAGCTCAGGACACGGTGTGGAGTTATAATTAATCCAGTTGGATAATTGCATGATTTTTATGACAAACTAGAAAAAACATGGCCCTTGCAGTGTCACACATTTTGGCCCTCTACGCTAGCCCATACAAATGCCTGATAGAGATCTCATTCTTTCGTTTGCATAATTCCAAATTTGTTGTGCCTGAATAGAACGTGAAGCTGCACCCCTATCTACAGCATCCCCGAGTGCACAACGTCTGGGGAATTTGCATGATTGCCTGTAGATTATTTGAACATTATCTATTCCCCCTCCTCTTTTTTCCTTATTTCTTTGGCTCTCTTCTGTGAGGATGCACACACATCCTTGGGCAAAAGAATCTAAAATAGATCTTACAAGCAACTGGAGTAGATGCACAGGCACAGGAAGCAGCTCACGGGCAGACTTGAGTCATGCTGGCAAGATCATGCACCCTGAGCTGACAGCCCAACACACCCGATTACCAAGCACGTCATTTCTAAAACGCAGCCGTAGCCTCACTATAGGTCGTAAACAAGGGGGAAACATTGCGATCTGGCTCTGATTTACCCATAAATGACTCTTGAATGTGGTATAGATTGAGTGCAGGGTCGGTGTGTACTTTAAGACTGACCTGATGAGCGTCTCTGGCTCTGGCAATTGTGGCTCATTCATTGTGTCATGTGGACTGCTGGCAATGGCATAACCTTTGTGGAGGGAAGGGAAGACAACACGGTCACTCTGGATAACAGTCTTGCAATGAACAGAAACAGACCCTGTCAGGCCATCTCAGCATCAGCTTTCAGCCGCGCACCACCACCAACACACTCTACCAATCGCTCTTTGCCTTTTCCTCACTTCCTCCTTCCATCAGTTAAGACAGCTCCTTCTTGATTGATTTGGCAGGGCCCTATTAATACATTTCTCCTTTGCATCCTGTTATAGCCCTTTTTACATGAAGATCACACTTTAGGGCTGTTACGATGTCTCTTCTTATGGCCTCTTTGCCTTTTTATACAACACCAAACAATGGCAGCATCATCACGCTCCTGTGTATGATTTTAGATACCATGCTGGCATCATGGAATCATGACGGGCATATTTAACTCAACAGTGACCGCCACTAGTGTGACATAAAACTTAGCTGTTCGCATAGCTTCTTAAAAAAAAAAAAACAGAGTGTGATTACATAGACACGAGCAAGCTGTTTATGAGGCTTATCTCAGTTATGATCATATTTGCGATATAGTGTATACATGAGTGCAGAGAAATCAGTTTATTCATCTTCATAGCACACATCCTGGTTTCTTTAGGAATACTCCAGCCAGCATGTTTTGGTTTCTCATAAATTGAATACTCAAAACCATAAACAGGATACTCCAAAAAGTTGGCTTAACATGGCAATAACAATCATTTACTGTCTCTGTCACATAGCAGCTGATCTCGTCCTCTGCTCAGAGGGTAAGGAGCTCCATGACATCACTGTTTTAACAATTTGCAAACTTTTTTGAGCGCTGTTCATCTTCCTTGAGTTAGAACTTCCTTTACACAGAACATGATTCGGTGCTGTTACTGGGTGTGCACCATTAGTGCAACGGCGTATGCCTTAGGTACGCTGCATGGGTGGAGTCTACACACCATTTGACAGTTATTGCAGGCGGCAGATACACTGGATCTAAATTTCAGTGGCGAGAGCGAAATGTACGTCACCACGACCACATGGCCCATACAAACACAAAGAAGTCAAGGCAGATTAATAAGACTGAGAAGTTATGTCAGAATGTCATTCAGGCTGAAATAAAAGCAGATTGTGAACATTGCTGTCCATGCTGGCAATTATTTGTCAACTAGAAAAGCTACCGTGGCTTTTGCTCCAGAGGCCGACATTGTTGTTTGTTTTGTCAGCTGACAGTTACGTGGTTGCTGCCGCTGGCTGACAGATCACACTCCATTTCAACACCTCTCCCAGCCGTCGCCGTTGCATGTAAAGCGGTGCACCGGTGCACTGAAATGAAGCGGACGCACTACCTCCCTTGCTGGCCCAAAGGCAAGACAACTCTGCCCCCCCCACATTCAATGACTGCTCCTGTTATGCAAATGGCAAGGCGGAATAACAGGCGGTGTAAAAGGGACTTATGTTGCACGCTGTCTCAGCTCCATCTTTGACCTGTTTTGTTGTGCGCATTTGGCCTGCCATTCGGCCGTATGGTGCTTGACACAGCCAGTGATTTCCTACTGATACACTTGGCTTGCATTTAATACTTTTATGTATTATTGATTGATTTGTAAATGATTGATTTTTAGGGCCATCTGCTGTTCAATAGCATGACTGTGCTGCCATTTTGTTGTCCCTTCAAGATAATGAATTGCTTCCAATTAGGGCATACAAATGACAGGCTAATATTTCTTGTTAGCTACAGACCATATTTTTGCTACAAGATCAGGACCCCATGTAATTATTCAAATTTTCTCTCTTAACGACGGGCGGAAAAGGATGTGTATTGAGACAGTGGGTTTTGGGCACTGAGCAGCAGATAAATGTTTGAACCATCACTGAGGGGCATTCTCATGTCTCATTATGAAGCTTGTTAGGGCCGATATTACAGCTGCTTGACTGAGCAGCCTTAATAAGGAAAGTGACCCAACACCAATATGAGCAGCAATGTTTTTTCTCACAAGTCCATCTACGACTGTCTTCCATGACCCTATCTTTTTCCTCTTGTCTGTCTGCCCCTCAGCCCCCCACCCCACCCCTTTGCCACAGCGCCCCACCACCACTACCACTCCCCCCGTGTGTTTGGCAGTCACACAGTCGGCCATGTGTGTGCTGAAGACGTTACATAATGCCCTCCTTTCACTGCACTCCAGATCAAAGAGAACAATCCAGCACAGAAAAATTGCTCCTTGCTGATTTTTCTTCTCTTCCACCATCACATTGTTTTATCAGACTTCAGTACCCAGAGACTGTACAGTAGATGACATTATTATCTGCTTCAGCATTCCTTCTCATGTTGAAAACCAAACAGAGCAAATGGGGAATGATCAGAAAAAAAAGCAGCGCAGGTTAGACCAGATAGGCAAGATGTGACAAAGACACTTCAGGTACAGAAACTTCACTTTTTTTTGATGTGCTCTCGTTCATTTACTCGCTTTAGTACATGCATATTCTCCTTAAACCCAGTCAGGGATAAAAATCAAGAATGTGACGGGCAGAGATTGATTTAAATAAAAGAAAATTGAGTCACGGAAATGCTTAGAAAATATTTAAGACATCGTAGCTTTGGCATTTTTATCCATGAGGGCTGGTCTCTTTTACAATAGGACAAAAACATCCTTAAAACAACTGATGCAACAATGATGAAATCATTATTTCTGCTCAACATTTTGCAAAATTCTCTTCTTATTTCTTGCTGAATGTTTGTCACTGTTACAATGTATCCTAAATGTTCCACCACATGTGCCCCCACAAAACCAGGTAGCCTTGATAAAATTAAATTAATAGAAAAAACCCTCTCTCCATCAAGTGGAAGAAATGGTGACACAGAGAGAGAAAGAGCAAGAGAGCATCAAATGCTGTCAGAGAGGCCAGGCCTGTCCACAGCGTTGTACGGATTGAAATAATGAGTGTGTGCTGGGGGAACATTTACCTCCAATGCCAAATGTAGGCAGCACATTTTGGGACCAAAGGGCACAAATGACAAGATAAAGAACAGAAAAAAAGATGAGCCTTTAGTGCGCAATTTAGAGGGAATAGTTTCTCCACTAGTTTAGCTGTTGTACAGTTGTGTAAAATCATCTAATGGGATGACATAAGTTGTATTTGGTGCATGTAGGTTGTGTGTATCACATGCACTGTTGTCGGCGACTGTCTGAGTTTCCCCGCAGTGAACCCCAGCTGATGCACAAGTATTTGATTCCCTCCAAAGAGCTGGGATCAGCAGCAGTCCTTATCTCTGTAAACCCCCCGAGTGATGGAGAGTGGTTCGCTGGTCTGAGGGAGCAAAGCGGCGGGGTTATCTCTGGCCCTCAGCCTGGGGGGATATGTGCAGGTGAACCAGGAATAAAAGCATCTTTAGGGCACGGCACATGCTCGCAGTGGTGCATAGCAGACCGTGAGCTGTGCGGCTGCAGCATCAAATGAATTGTGGGGGAATGGGAGAGGGCAAGGCTTCAGAGTGGGTTTGGCGCTCAAACTGTTATCACACCTGACAGTGTCTGGTTTGGGATCCAGTGGTGCACGCGGCATACGTAAGCGGCTGGTCATCTGTAAGGCAGAGTGATAGGGTGTGACGTGTCACACGCCACATTAGGCCCTGCCAGGGGATGTGTTTGACAGACCACAGGAACTTCACTCCAGCACAACGCTTTGCCTCCCTTCATATTGTCGGACCTATTTGATACTTCCAAACTCACATCTGGGGTCCTATTTTTATGGAATATCGACTTGAATTTCATCCTTGATTTAGCAAGAATATATTAGAATATAATGACATAATATAGTGAAAAGGGCAGCCACCGATTAACTTTTAAATTACTTCAAGGTATTAGGATACACTGACGATTTTTCTAGAACTTGGACCTCATTCATCAAGTGCATTTCTACTGTTGCGTGGTTATATTTTTGTGATATTACCTTTACGTTATTATAAAGTAGGATTTGTATGTAACAATTTAAATACGTCCTTTGTTGCAGTTTAAATTCCTTCAGTTTAATTAAACACAAGTAGTGAATGTGTGGGCCATGAAAAAGTGCACCACACAGGTAGCACAATGCACACAATGGGGATTTGAGGTATAAATAAAGTTTTAGGATCAGAGATAATGTTCAGAAATTAAGTTATACTTCTCAGTAAAAGTTTCAGTTTTTTACAGTGACATCTTATATGTCAACACATTTGTTGCTCCACCTAAAATAGCCCTAACGATGTATGAGCTTTCAGTGCTGTGTCCAATTTATCTCAATGATTGCTGGGATAGGCACGAGTATATCTCATGTCCACAGTTTCTTTGTTTTTAACCAAATTGTCATGAAACAAACTGGAACATTGTTAAGTTTGGAAAATCTCTTAAACTACAAGCAAAAGTTTGACTGAACCAGCATCATCTAACTGATGTCAATTTGATGTTTTTGAACAAAGTTTGGATTTTTAAATGATTCTAAACTTCTCATGCTTATAGTGACAAAAAAAGTGTGTGTTTTATGAAGATTTTATACTTATATTATATTATTTCTGTTTTAAGTTTGTTTTTTTTACTTTATATGAAACTTTTTATGCTGCTTTCTTGGCAAGGACACCCCCGTAAAGGAGATGTTGAATCTAAATGGCAATATTCCTGGTATAATAAAAGTTAAAAAGACAATTAAATAAAAAAATACAAACAAATTATGACAGTTCATAGAGCCAAAAAGTGTCCTGAATCATGACCTTAAAGTGGCAGTAGAGGATTTATTTTCATTTGCATACAGGCACAATGTGGATCTGTGTGTATACTGAGAAAACAGATGTTAAACTTGACCCAAAGATTATATTATAACATTGCGTCATTATATGTAGCAGAAAAACAAACAAAAAAACACAATTGTACCCAATAATTTATATTTATAAGTGATTTGTGATTTAATGATGAATTTGAAATTTTTTTAAACAATAATATGCAGATGCACGTTCATCCAAAAAATTAAATACACCATGATGTGTACCTTAAATGTTTTAGGCTTAATCTGGAATCTTTTTATATTAAATATCCAGACATGCTTTGTATTTATTTGGCATCAACAGTATGTCTCATGTGCTACTGAATAGAAGTTGGTTATGTTGTTATTGTGTGTCTTAGTGAGTTAACAGCCATGATTGTGCTCTGCTTGCTCCACTGTTTGGCTGTTTCTTGACCTCATTGACCCCTGCTGTGTCTCTCAGCCATGTGGTGTGTGCAGACTGTTCTCAGGGCATCTTACCTGTCACTGTTTAGGTTAGGGGAGGGAGAGTGCATGGCCGGGGTGCCTGAGGAGGAGAAAGGACAGACCGGGCAGGCCGCTGTGGCCCTGCCTGGTCCAGCTCACTCATCAGTGAGCACAGTTCCCAAACCTCTCTGACAGATCAGAATAGAAAGCATGCACCACATCATAGCTATGATTCACTGCAGCCCTAAGTCCAAGCGTGCCCTGAAGGCCCTCAGACCTCTTAATCATCGTGTGTGTGCCTGTGTGTGTATGCTGTTTAAGGAAGAGAGTGAGACAAACAGGGAATGAATGAGCTTGTTTGCATATGACAGTGCTTCTATAAAAGTTGCCTGTGTGTTTTGTACGTGTCAGAAAGAGTAAACTGCCTCTTAACAGGCCTTCAAAATGTCTCCCAGAGCATAGCACTGTACGTGTCTCGTGTTTTGTTTCAGTATATGGTTAGTTTTTGAAGGGAGGGGGGTATTTATGCGTGTGGGTCGGCTTAAATATCTGTGCCTTATTCTGCAGTCATAATGTGCAGTCAAAGGCAAAACTACATGAGTGAAAATGCCATGCAACAGAAGGAATAATGCCTCCAAAGCACGTGTGGAGGTCACTTGGCTACATTTGCATATCACAAAGTGCCAGAAATAATCAAATCAGCATTTGTTTTTACAAAATCAAATGCAATGAAACTGTGATTCTCTCCTACAGTATATACACATCAATTATGTGTCAGAATAAGACACAAGAGTATTTGCTTGGCTCTAATTTACTCAACAGATTATTTTAAAGCAACTGTGTGTAAGATTTGGGGGTACATAGTGGCATCTGTTTGAATTGAATTTAAATTTATTTCTAAGATGTCAAGAAAGGAAAGGAGAGAATGAACATACATATAAACATACACAAACACACAGACATATCTGAAAAGGAGTGGGTAGAAGTGCAAACTTATTAAATCTCACCCCTTTTCCAACAGTTATTGAAATATAATTGACCTGCTTCCATAGACTGAATTTTCTTAAACTATATATATATTTAAACTATTTGAATTATAAACTATATATGACTATATGTGAAGACTGCAACTACCTGAAACTTCTCCTGGTTAGATTTTTCTCAGTGTTTATGTTGAGGAGGTTTTTACCAGAGAGCCTAATTGGCTGCACAGGTCTCTCTAAAAGAAATGGACCAAGTGATTAAAACTGAAAAAAGCTGTTCCACATTTCAAATCAGTGTTACTCCTACCATGTTCAGCGTGCTAATATGTGTTCACCTTTTTTCTCTGATAATATAAGATCTAGATGTTCAGGAAGTTTTAACTATGAGCCGATTTATCTGCAGAGGTCTCCTCCTCTCCCAAACAAACGGACTCCGTGATTGAAACTGGTAAAACACTGAAGACAAGCGGTTTCACTGAACAAATCACTTTTTTTGAGATGCCGCATGATGCACAGGGGCTGTTAAGTACGATGGCCGACACAAAAAAATGAATGGCCCCATCTAGAGCTAGTGTTTAGTTTGTTCTTTGTGGGCTAGTTTAGAAACATGGTGGTACAAAATGGCGATCTCCATAGATGACAACCCACTCCCTATGTAGATATGAATGGCTCATTCTAAGATAACAAAAACACAATGATTCTCATTATCCGCTGATTACATACATGCTTATGTAACATACGCACTATTTTATATGTATATACTGCCAGTATATCCCCCTAAATTCTACACACTGACCCTTTTAAAAAAAATGATAGTTTGGGGTCATGAACTTCCACCTGCTTTTCACCTTCCACCTCGCTTTCAGTTCCCAGCTGTAGTAAACGGAGGAGACTCAGCCAACATCCCGAGGAGTTAAGTGTTAAGTGTGTGCTGGCGTAATCTGACAGAACTCATTTAGAATGCAGGTCTTTACTGAAGCTGCGCCTGGAGCAGCTGCCTGGTTTTGTCTTTACAATTAACAGGAGTACTTGTACACATTCACATACAATGAATCCATGTGCACATTAACACAGCCATGAACACACATGTGCATGCAACCGTTCATGCAAACTGTGTGCACAAACATGTTACATGCGTCTACAAAAAACACACATATTGCAGATACTGTAAATGCACACAGGTGCATTGCCAGTCAGTGCAGGTTAAGTTCCAAGAGATTAGCTGCAGAATAATGAAATTCAGTGGAATGCCAAGTACATTTCTTTTGTTGTCATTTCTGTGTTAGAGCAGCGAAACAAATAACTCTATTTGATGTTGGCAGAGTTTTTTATTTGTCAGCTATTATCAAAGTCCCACAGCCTAAAGAGGCCCTGGGTAGAGCACAGGGCCTGAAACCCTTTGGGCAGGGAATCCAGGAGGAAGCCATTAGAGGAGCTTCACTGGAGAGCTAGCCCTTCCTCCCACTAGCTTCACATCAGGGCACAAGATCATCCAGAGCACCCACTGTGCGTGACATCCAGGCAGAATAACATGTCTTGCTCACCATGTGGAATTTCTCCCCTTGGCTTATGTTTGGCATGGACTATTCAAGTCCTGTAAATTAGCTGGCTTTGAAAATAGTCGATTGATATTAGAAATCATTGGCTCAATTATTGTTTCTTTAAAAATATATACATGCAAAAACACACCTGAAATTTAGAGTTTATGACAAATTCATAGAATAGGAAAAAGGTTGCCGTTCTTTTCTAGATATTTCCTGCACCCTTTTTTTCAGTGTTTCACTTCGCCTATTCCTCGGCCTGATTTGCATTCAGTGTTTGACCCAGGCAGTAATCTACAATGACTCCCCCATAAGCCCCTGGCACATTGGGGAGATGTTATAAGCTGTGACAAAAGACAAGAAGCGCTACAGCAAACTGAAAGTAGCAGGGGGACAGTCTCTTGATTAGCTAAAATTGTCCTCTTTATTGTGACTTTAAATTCACTCTCACAGATTCATTTGAATCACAGTTGCTTTTTTGCAATATTCCTTGATTGAAAATGTTATCCCCTTTTTTTGTATTACATGGGAAAACTGTACCGTTGTTTACACAGAAATACAGAAGAGAAGTAAGATTCAGTAAGATATTTTTATTAGACACCAGATGAGACGGGCAGGTACAGGTTTCTCCACGATATTGTAGGTTTATGAGCTGCTAAAAGAGGCAAGATGGGGGGAAGGGCATGTAATGTAAATTTTTGAAGGGTCTGTATAATTTCCAGAAGAGGCGGATTGTTAATTCAAACCCATAGGTTTTCCTACAGTGAGTGTGATAAGCCCTTATGATTTGTGACAGGGTAACCTCTTTGGCATAGGCCTCAGAATCTGACATTTGCATCCGTACAGAAATCGTATGCTCCACTTGCCTCCAAGCATCGTTGCCTGAAGTAACCACCATATTTGCTGTGTCACGAGAGCACACTATCAAACAGCAAAATCATCAGGAATCCACATATTTCACATGTCCCAGAATGCACCCGGTAATCTCAGATCCCACCCAGCTGCACAGCAAAAATGTAAAGCAGCAGTCCAGTTTGTGTGCAAAAAAGACACCTTAGGAGTGAGGTGGTAAACAAGTTAATTTCAGCAAGGTTCATATTCAGATTGGAAAATGGAGCCCAATTAGCATATATGCAGAGAGGCTTTGCATGCTTGACATCCTCTCAGCCCCTCTGCTGGAAATAGCCATGCACACAACATCCTCTGATTACATTGATATGTAGATTCATGCATCTGCAAAGATTAGTTATTCATTAATGTATTTGCTTTGAATTCTCGGGTGAGTGTACCTCAGACAGAGAGTCTGGGGCAAACCAAATGCATCAGAGGAAAAAATGTCACAAATGATCACACAAAATCCACATCAAAAATATGCAGGTTCGGTGACCCACAACAACATAAACCCAATAGGGCGTTACGATTAAGAAAATCCTTTGGCACTGGGGTTAAAAACAGAGAAAGTATAAACATAATTATCAGCCTTTTCATCTTCACAGCAGAATTCGTTTTTCGTGCTCTAAGTGGGCTATGTGGATTAATCATTGCAGCCTGTGTGAGTTTATAAGCTGTAGCGTTCTGTCATCCTTTCATAAAAGCATCATGGATCACCAGTTTGCTTCTTCAGTGTCCTCTCTTGCGGCCACACTGCGAGCACTTTTTAACTTTAAAAATAGGCTCACGACAGAGTGCCAAGAAATGCTAAACACCAAACAATGTCCCCTTGCTTAGATCTGGCCACAAAATGGAGCTGATAAGCTCAGAGACTGTGCATGAAAAAAAGAAGAGTCACATTAATTAATGCTAATTTATATCAATTAATGTGTACACTGCTGATACAGATACACACCTAATGCATAGTGTCAGTGCATGGTCAAATTTATTTATATTCCCCTTAATCATAGTTACAGAATCAGTGGGCTTCATATCGTCCACATTATGAGACAGGAAATGAAAATGACACTCCCCCAGACTTTGGGAGGGGGTTCCATATTATTTGCTCATTAAGGCAAAAAAGAGAAAACTGTCTGATGAACAATGGCTGACAAAATGAAAACAGAATAATTAAAAGACTCGTATTGAAATGTAGGCGGTTTGAACATCAACACCAATTTGGCCACCATTTTTTCTCTGATATGATCCACAGGTGCGTTTCCTAAATTAAACGCCACTGACACTGGACAACAGAAGAGCTCGTGTATGACTTTAACGGCCACAGTTATAAACATGTGGTCATCAGTTTGAAGCAGTAGCAGTTGCACCAAAACTACCTGATAATGCTTAGAAAAAAGATCACGTTTTGGCTTAAAATAAGTATGATTTTTACTGACTTAATGTAATGTAATGTGACACACTACAATTCACTACTCTGTGTAATAGTCTCTCCTGGAGGAAACTCCTGTTGTTGTTTGACCCATGCACCTAGAAGGTGCGTCCCAGAAAGTGTGTCTGACTTTGAATTTGACATATTGGCCAAACCATGTAACTACAACTTTTGGTCACATGATGTCATCATGCCCAAAACACTTTTTCTCATAGACCTACATTGAATGACTGCAAATCAGTTGGTACATTTTTTTTAGCATCACAACCCCTGCAAATTGACTTGTTTCACTATCAGGATTTGATCCATTTGGTCTGATAACATTTTGAAAGTTTTGAATAGCCGCAAGATTAAATCATTTCAAGGAAAAACTGGAAGGCAATGTTCCTGGCATGCTTGCTCTATGGGCCCAACGATGTGGAAAAAATGGGAAGGATAATTGAATTTTATACCGGGAAGTCAAACTTTTTTTTTTAACTTTCATAGAGAGTAAACAGCCTCTGTCTCCAAAACTGTATCCAGTTCTCATTATACATCTATGGTCCAACCCTATGTGGACATTGTTGCTCTTTATATTAGGTTGCCTGACTTCATCCCTTGCTCCCACGATAATTGCCACAGTCATTAGAGGTTGCCACCTAAGAATAAACGGGATGGGATGTAATTGCTGCTATGACCCATTAGATTCCTTGACACTCAAGAGTCAAGGAATCAGTGTCAGTTCCAGGAACAAGACTGATGGACTGACCAAATATTTATTTGTGAGGTGTTATTGCTCTAAACAATAAATTGTTACACAACGGTTCTTATGATATCTTCCGCAAAATGCACATGACAGTTAATATGATTCCTAACATATTAGCGTCCCACGAATGGCAGTCACATTAATCTCTAAATGTAAAGTTATAACCCGTCTCCAAGTTGCAAGTCCAGTGTTGGTTTGACCCATCCACCACTGCATCCTGCTTTCATATGTGGGGTTTTACTCTTCACACGACGTCCTTCTTTCCTCTCGTCAGCTCATTGGTCATGTTATTCCAGCCGTCCTGATTATGTGGGTTATACACAAATAACTAGCTCATGATTACATGGGTTATTTACAAATTCTGGTACATAACTTATCCTAGGTATCATGAACAGTGCAAGATAACAGCCTGCTCTATAGACAGACCTATAGTAATTGCTGCCATTGTGCCATCATAGCTATTCTAATTATAGAGTTACAATGTTTTGTTGCTGCCATCAATTTTTTGGAAGTACGTAAATAATTTGGAGGCACCTTTTTTGGTGACAAAACACAGTAAGCCACTATGATAAGCAGGGATGAAACCAAAATTCTTCATCAGGTCACACAATCGATGGGTCACAGAATTCAGCATAACACTGGGATGTCAGCAAATATTCACAAATAGGCCAACTCTTTAAACATCCACTCTTGTAGAAAACCAAAACGTTTTGTGTCCAAGTAAAAGCACAGAAAAAAACATTTCTTTTTCAGCATATAAAAATATTGGTAATACATTTTTTTTAAAGAAGTTTAATCCATCACTGCTGAAGCTGCTGCAAATTGCCGGCCCTATAACCTAAGACTAATTGTGTTCTGCAAGATTGCTCCCAACTAATCAAGAGCTTCCTCCTCCCTGTCCTCCCCTACCGAAAATGATGATCAATGGCTCTCTCAGACATAAGACATCGGTTTAACTTGTCTCGGTGGTGACTGGTTTTCATAGGTAATGATGCTAAATTACACAACTGGGAATAAAGGAGGCTAGTAAGCCATCCATCAGGGGCTAGTTTATATGAGCTGCCATGAGAGGCATTATTCAAACCCCGGTCCACACAAACACATAGCTTTCTGTCCCTATAACCTCTCTTTCCTCCTTGCTGCCCCCCCCCACACAGACACACAGTTCGCCACAAGCTACTAGAGGGGACATCTCATTCTTTTATCCACGGCGAGTCATTGTGGTGGTGTCAGCTGGTGCCGTCTCTTTTATCACACTGGAAACTAATGGAAGCAGCAACTGCAGGAGGTGGGGGAGAAGATGCAGGCACACACACATAAACACACACAGAGCCATAAGAGGTTGGGGAGATGGGGCGGGTGGGCACGCCAGGCCCCGGGGCAAGAGCTGTTCTGTGGTGATGTTTTTCTTGCTGAGGCCTCTCTATCAGCTTGTGTTTCTGACACTCAATAAACCACAAGGAAGGGCCTCGGACGCTTTTCTCTCATTCTCTTTTGATGTTTTTTTTTTCTTTTTTTATTGTAATGTTAAGTTCCTTTTCACCATAACGTTAGAGTTAAGCAGGGTGTCATATTCACCCAAAAGGTTTTGTTTCATTTTACACACCTGGCCTCATTTTAACTAAAGAAAAAATGAATCCAACTACACATTGTTTCCCACCTAATCCCTGCTTTTGATTTTATTGGTCTCAGATTTTCCTGTGTCTATTGACTAGAAATACTCTACGGACAACAACAGGGTTTATCTACAAGAGAGGGAACAATAACCAATTACTGCGGGAGGATTCAGCGCAGCATACATCTTTTGATAGGATAGTTGGGTTGACCTAATTTCCTGATAACAGTGTTGAAAAGCATGGGGGCCGCTACTTTAAACACACATGCTATAAGGGACATATCGCCAGGCATGTATTGTATTTATATTTTCTATAACTCTTTATTTTTTCAGTCTTTTTCTGTTTGTATAACATAACAATCGTGCTTTATCATGTGACACCATTTAGATACATATCATGTTTATATTATGTTTTACATTAGGCAGTGAGACAGTTAAAAATATACAAAACAATATTGTTTTACTAGACATAGTTTCTATTTTTAATATAATCGTCAGTATCTTCATTGTCATCATCATTTCGTATATTTCTGTAAGATATGTGCTTTAGCTTCTGTGATCAAAATATTATTGCAGAAAACAGCAACTCCATTGTTTCAACATTTAGACAATAACTTCCAATGTATTACAGACATTCACAGTTACATGTTTTACACGGTACAGTTTTACAACAAAGTTCCAGAGAAAACTGTGGTAGAGTTAACTTTATACAAAATGCACAGGACATGAACTGTAGCCATTTCACATTTTCGCTCAGTTGTTTTGCTTTTCAAAGTAAACATGTTCTGTTCAACCAGATGCCTTTCACAGTAGCTGCCATAGAAGCAAACTAACATTGTCCTAACACGCCATGGCAAAAGTCTGGGGAAATTAAAGCTTTGTGCTTTTCACTAGTAAAGCAAAGACAACATAAACAAAAAGAGAAACAGACCACTTGCTTACTGGCCTGCACTTATACATCTACATATGTATTGCTGAATACATATTGATCAAACTATGATTGATCATTACACATAAATAAAAATAATGACTGTACTTAAACACAGAGTTGGTCCAGGTTTTTGTGCTAGCATACAAAGTTGTATTTTGTAGTTCTGCCCAGTCGTGTAAACAGACTATGGCTTAGATGAAATTGGTGTTCTGGCTTAAGGCCGTCTCTGTTCATTTTCTTTTTTTCTTCTTTTTTTTGTTTGTTTGTCAGGAGACATTTCAGAAATTAGTCACTGATGTTCCTGAGGAAAGCATGCAAAACGTAAACAGGATTGACTGTCAGCATTAAGGGATAGTCGATGTTTGTAAATCACTTTTCTAACCCTGTGCTTTTTTTTCTCTTTATTGTACTTCTTTGTACCCTGTGCTTTGCCAACCGAACACTAAATAGCATAGTTTTTGCTTTTGTCTGCCTATTGATTTTGGTCCTCCATCACAACACATATAGTATAAAACATCCTAAAAATAATTCTAAAAATGTTTTTGATCACATAAAAGTTTTCCCTTTTTTTTGTTTTTTCTTTTTTACCGAAAAAAAAGGAAGGAAAAAATAACAGTCTCTCTCACACACAAAATCTTTTGCAACAAATACTGGATTTCTCCAGAGCTCCTAAACATGAACTTCTTATTGGCATTGTGCTTACTCCCCGTTCGCCTTGTGGCCTGTAGTTTACCTCACAGAGTGCAACGTTTGGAAAATAGACAACTGTGTGAGGTTTAGTAAACATCCACAATAAAATTGACGCCATCCACTTGCACTCTTCAATGATGTCAATTTTGTTCACTACTTCATCTACTATATTCACACGGTATTTACTTGATTCATGAAGATATTCAACAAATCTCTAATCTATATCTCTATATTTTTTTCTTTTCTCACAGTATTACACAGTATGTTTACACCTTTTTTAAACTCGGATTTATGGTTGTATTTGTGAACACTAACAGTCTTTGATATTGTTTTCAGAATCCAAACCAACAATAAGACATCATTGGCTTGGTTTTACAAATGCAGAAAAATTAAACATGGTTTGAAAATCTGTTTTGATCACATATTGCCCCTGGAGGTAGGTGAATCAATTAAAATCTTGGAAGTCCTTTGTAATGTTCTCTTTTTGTCTACATGCTCCATGAGGGTTTCTTTGTTGTCTACACGTTGGCCTCGGCATTGGTCAGGTTAGAGGTCGGGCTTGTTGGGTTCGGGGGATTTACGGGCTCCGTTGGGCTCGCTGGGTTTGGTGGTGGGCTGGTCGGGCTAACAGTTGTAGTGGTGGGGTTAGCCGGACTGGCTGTGGTGGTAGTGGTAGTGATGGTGGGAGCGGGGCTAGTTGCCGGGTTCACGGGGCTAGTGGCAGTGGCTGGATTCGCCGGCGGAGGAGCCGGATTAGCGGGGGTCACGGGGCTGGTTGAGTTGACAGGAGCTGGATTGGTGGGGCTGGCAGGGTTTGCCGGAGCTGGGTTGGCAGGGCTAGCGGGATTGGATGGATTGGCAGGGCTGGACAGGTTAGCGGTGTTGGTTTCCGCCTGTTGCTCAGGTCCATTCTCCTGACGCCTGACAACTGCAGGAGGCTGCAGCATTATCCGAAGTCGCTGGGAGAGAAACACAATACAAATTACTTATATAATAAGGGGATTTGTTATAATTATGTCAAAGTATCAATCTCTCGATACATACAGATTGTGAATGTTTGAGACGGTTTCACGTAGCGGTGGGGAAAAAATGATACCATATGATATCACAGAATTTTGTGTAGCAATATCATTGATAGTGTAAGCTCACGGACAGTATTGGTTGTTTTTTTATATACATATTATTAATATTGCAAACACAAAATAGACTTTTGGTAGTTTGCAGAACCATAAAATTAATTGCTTTTTCAGTCCACCAGACACAGTTTGCTGCAACAAAAATAATTGAAGTGAGATAAACAGACTAAAGCTATAGATAAAACAGATGTTTAAAAAGTTATCCTTTAGTGACATTATATATATATAGATAGTGTCACTAAAGGACATTATATCAATTAAGAGTGTAATAAAATATCAACACAATTGAGTGTCGGGATAGCATGTTTTGTGATACTGTATTGATTCTCAGAAACACTGCATAGATTGTATTGATCATTTACATGCAGCATTTGTGGCAGTGGTTCATTTTGTGTTGTGTTTGAAACCCCTAGATAAGTGTTGTAATCTAGCTTCTGCCATTTGACTTTTCTATTTCTAACATATCGACTATGATAAGTACAAATGCAGATCCCACTTTTCTGAGTGCATGCAAAAAAATAATTTTTTTACTCAGATGTTAGGAATACAGGGGATTGTTCTTTACACTATGAGAGGTTTCATAAAATTAGATTTAAAAAAATCACAAAATGTTGCCCTGCTCACAGTATTGAAGTTAGGGTTACTGCAGTATAGCATGGTATGAAAATTGATGGCTACAATGTAGCTTATCTATGTATTGATAAACTAAATGCAATTTCATCTATGCACACATACTTGTATTAAAAATTGGTTCAAATTTTTAATCAAAATAGCATTTTTTAAACTAAGCAATTTTTCTTCTATTTTCATTCAGTTAAGGGTCATTGTTACTGGTAATAATAACAATAATAATAATAATTGTGTAATACCATGAAACCATTATATTTTCTGTGATGGTTATTATACCGTAAAAATCTTATATAAAGTTTTAATGTCAACGCAGTATATTGCATAATATATTGAACAGTAATCCCTGTATCATGATATTGTGTATTGAATCGCCAGTTACTTGCCAATATACAGCTTTATCTTTATTTCCTTTAAGTATCAAAAATGATATCAAATACTGATGTCTTTCAAGGTATTGTACCAAAGTTAGAAATTTCAGTATCATAACAACCCTAATATGTTCATTTACAGAGACAGAACAGATCTTAAGCTAAAAATCTGGCAACACAAACAAGCAAGGCCTATGCACCCTGAAATTCACCCTAAAAAACCCAACAGACAATTCATGCTTACCTCTTTGTAAGTGCCCTTGAGTCCTAGATACATATAGATCATGTACCCTGGTATGAGAACCATGGAGGACAGTGCCATGAGCCAGCCCACTCCCTGACCCCAGCCTGGGAACACATAGTCTCCCATTTTGAGAGGAACCATTTGTATGGCGCTGAACAAGAACACCCCCTGTGGGAGACAGGAGACGCTTTATGCATCCTGACACCACTGACTGCAGGCAGCGCTGTCTCGGTCTGACATGGCTGCGGGCAGGTAATATTGACTTTATTTATTGTTTCATTTTTCATGCCATGACTTTAGATGTACGGTTGTATTAGTTCAGAGTACTCACGCCGACGATGAGAGGGGTGAACACGACCCAGCACAGCTTCCACCATATACAGGGCTTGTACCCAATCATCTCTTGGATGTTGTCGTAGAACTTGTTCACACCTGTGAGACAAACGAATCTACAATCAAAATATTCATATCCAATTTATTTCAATTTGCAGCCGGTCTGCCATGCATGATGATGAGGACAGTGAGGTGGAACACATGAGTGCTCATGACCTTGAGGCTGAAAAGCGTTTGAAGCAAATAATCTCTGGATAGGTGTGATGCATTCTAACCCTCGTATTTACCTTTCATACATGTGATATTTCATTTGTGAAATTGTGAAGAAATTTTTTTAATTATAATTCTGCTCCTATATTGCATGAAACACTAGTGATACACACCGTAGCACCAGGATATGGAGATGCATTCAAAGAAGACCAAGAACAGCAGACACATTCCACTGGCAGAGTAGTAGTCAAACAGTTTGAACACATAGATCCCACCCTGGTTACAGAAAAACGAACGTGTTATAGTGTTATAAAACAGCATAACACACTCTGGTACTGTATTTGGTGCCATTAGGAGAACAAGTCAACATTTGAATTGCTCATGCCCACTAAAGACAGTAGATTTCACTTGTATCTTTTAATTACATCTTTCAATTCTATTACTCATTTGTTTAATCCTGTGTCATTAATAGTCAGTGGTTCACACACGAGAGCTGCCCCTGCTGTACCTGTGTGATGTTTGAAAGTCCGATCACATAGGACACCAGACAGACAACCGCGATGAAGATCTCTCGTCTACTCCTAAGAGCTCGGGGAAACTCGTCCACCAGAGCAGTGATGAAGCCTTCAACAGTGCAGAACTGAAGGACAGAGAAACAGTATTAAGTGTGAATATGCTGCTGCTTTTATGTCCTGTGACACATTTTTTTTAAATATATGCAGTATATTTATCTTTTTTGCAGCATGTAGAGGCCTGTGGATTTTTTTGCAAAATGTATCCTCCCCCAAACAAGTTTTATTTTGGTGCTCAGGCTGACTGATGATGACAAATGACAAAGAGTTGCAGTGTTCACCAAACCATGGGACAGCAACACTAACGTAATCTTCTGAATGACCAAGCATCCACTTCTTGGAGGCCATTTTGGTAATAGCTCTGTTATGCAAAGACTATTTAATTTAATTTATGTCTTTTACTTTGAAGTGCTGGTGGTCATACCCAGCTCTGCGTATATACATTTTTTTCTAGTTTCCGTGGCCTTGTTCGAACCCAAATATAATACACAAAAGAAAGAAACACAGACAGGGAAACCTGCGGGCACATGGAGGTGATAAAGTTGCATTAAAAAGACTTGACAGTTAATGTCAAAGCTCAGCTATATCTGTCCACGAGAAGCAAATTGCATGCTTATCATGCAGAGAGCAGGGGTGAGCTGCATGATATGTACCTACATTTAAATATTTAGGTCAGCCCATGAGCAGATCATCTCCAAGCCCCTTACCTGGCTGTCTATCCCCAGCATGAGCAGCATGGAGAAGAACAGAATGGCCCAGAGTGGAGACACTGGCAACTGGGTTACAGCCTCTGGATAGGCCAGGAAAGCTAAGCCAGGACCTGGATAGTAAATATGAAAATCGTATTTCATCAGGGTTATTCTCGCAGTACGCTGTTATGACTGCAAACACATATTCACATAGAAGTGAAGACAAATTAAGCAGACAGCATCAGTGACAGTGCACTTTTGTTTAGTGCAGATACAGAGGAAGGCATGTGTGCAATCTGTAGTTACCTGAAGCTGCTACGTCGGCAATGGGTTTCTTTGTCACATGTGCCATGAAGCCAACAATAGAGAAGATTACAAAGCCAGCAAACATGCTGGTACATGAGTTGATGCAGCACACAATGATAGAGTCTCTGGGGAGAGGAAATATAAAATAGGCCTGTTGTCAAAGATTTAAGTTGACTTTTTTTTTGTCTGTATCAAGCGTCCCTGAGACTGAGATCTGAAAAAGTAACTGTGAAAATCCATTACTGCTATTAATTCCTTTTGATCATACAGATGTTTGCATCATTTTTATTGTCTATGACAAACAAACAGACTTCATCAAAGACCTTGTGACAAATAATAAAAAATTCTCATATTTCTCCTACGCATAGATGCAGAAAGATGGATCCATTTGAAACAAGGACACAAAATGAACGCAACTATTTTTATGTAACTGATTGTTTATGTGACCCAGAACCATGGGGCTGCTGGAGAAAACACTCAGCCTTTGCAATCATAGTTGTTGTTTTTTTCCCTCTTGCACGCACACAGACTGCAAGAAACAGCTATCTCCTTAGATTGTTATTATACTCATGATAGCAACTCACATTAATAAGACCCTTTAAGGGCTTTTACCAAGTATCCTTGAATAAGGTCTTTAATAGGGGCGTACAATACAGTAAAATAGCAGCAGTTTAATTACTGCCATCTTCAGCTTTTGCAATTTGCTCTAAATTCAGCAGCATTGTAACTCTCCTGGTGAATCATCACCAGCCTTACCTGTAAACATTGTTATTGAAAGGGTTGTAGCTGCCCAGAGCTATAAGTGACCCCAATCCCAATCCATAGGAAAAAAAGATCTGGGTAGCTGCATCCAGCCATACCTGACAAAGGAACACAAGCATTTAGCTACGTGATGCCGAGCTCTGCTCACTCAGGCATGCAGTACACAGGCATGAATCATACGACAATATGTCATTACCTCCGATTCTTTGAGCTTTTCAAAGTCAGGGGTGATATAGAACAGAATTCCCTCTCTAGCTCCAGGTAGAGTCACCCCACGGATGAAGAGAATAAACAGCATGAAGTAGGGATATGTAGCTGAGAAGTAAACGACCTATACAGTAAGAGATGGCAGAATCAGCATTGAATCTTGAGTAAATGTATGATGATTATATAGAATTTGTAATTTTTTAAATTCACTCACTATTTAGAAAATTTTCAAGGGATGTTAAGATTTTCTAGATTTAATTTCCTTTGTCTCTCTCTTCCACACACAAAAAAATATATACATAAATACAACACATACATACCAAATATTGAGCAAATACATGACTGCAGTTTCACTTGTGCAATTATGACATTGTGCTAGCAGTTTGTAAGCAGGGGGGGTTTGTGACCAAAACAAATTTTATTTGTCATGGTCATGTGATGCATTAGACTTTTAAAATGTGGAAGTGAAGGGAGAGGACAAAACCAGATTGTAGCGTATGGCTGTTTGTTGCTCCTCCTATCATGAAGCCACACTCAGCATAGACACCGTGTCAGGAGAATTGGACTTAGAGGAGCCACCATGAGGCAGAGCAGGATTAGTGAACATGACTGTTTGATGTCTCTTATTTTAAAATCAATCTGGACAATGCTGACTGTAGCCTGAATGATTGATGAGGTGATATTAGACTGATTAATATTGCATTGCTGTCACATACTACTTATTAAGAACCAGCATAGCATAGGAAGTCTTGGATACCCAAATATTGGCTTACCTTCCCTGTCCAGCTAACCCCTTTCCAGATACAGAAGTACACAAGGACCCAGGCGATGGCCAGTGTTATTGCCAGTGGCACTCGAATCTGGCCTGGTTTTTCCAAGCCATCAGTCATTTCATGCATGTTGCGCCTATAAGTCAGAGCGAGCAACAATGAGACTATAATACACACAGTGAAATAAGCATGAAGCAGAGGAGGCCGTCTTTTTTGTATTTTGGGGATGCATGCAGGGTAAAGCTGTGCTGTTGTGAAAAAAAGCAGTCAATATCTTACTCCCAAAACTCCATCACAGCACTGGTGAGATTGGTGGTATCAGCAATGGAGTAGTTTGTATAACATTTTTCTGTGTTCCATGGATTGTTACATGAGCTCCATGGAAGTTCCTGCAAAACAAAAATGACATTTTCCCCCTCTTTGACACATTTATGTGTTTTAAAATTCCTTACAGCTTTATCATATAACAACCTTGACCCCTATGCCAGCTTTTTATGAATCACGTGAGCACACTGTGTGATACTTACAGTGGTGAAGGAGTTGTACAGGTAGTAAATGGCCCAAGAAATGATTACAATGTAGTAAATGTTAAGCCAGAAGGACAGGACAGCTGCTGCAAGGCCCACACCTATCATACAGAAATAAATAAGGCAGTGTTGTAAAACTATGGCCCCCATAAATCCTCATTATTAAGCACCAAATTGCTTTTATTATTTAACAGACCTGGTATCAAGACACAAATGTCCAGAAATATTTAAGCGATGTGTACCTTTAAACATAGGAGCCAGTTTCCACACACCAAGCCCTCCAATTGAGGTGTATTGACCAAGGGAGCATTCCAGTAGAAACAAGGGGACCCCAGCAAATATGAGGGTCAAAAAATAGGGAATCAAGAAGGCTCCTGGATGGACAAAAGTACATCAAGTTATGCAAAAAAAGAGACCACTTTTAGGTTGAAACTGAACTGATGCACTAATTAAAACACCACAGCACAGCGTGAATTAATAAAGGTTATAAATGTTTGTGATTTTTTTTTTTTTTTTTTTTGCATGTAATCGACACGCTCAATTAAGCTCGATTGTGTGCATCGTGGAGCCGAATGCTTAAAATTAGCTGTGACGAGGAAAAACAAAACATGTTTACCTCCACCGTTTTTCCCACAGAGATAGGGAAATCTCCATACGTTTCCCAGTCCAATTGCATAACCCACACACGACAGGAGGAAATCAAATTTTCCCGCCCATGTCTCTCTATCAGGCAATTCCTTTTTCTGCTTATCGGGTTTCACGTCCAGTGACTTGGGCTTGTCATTATTAGTGGCCACCTCGTTCAGTTCTGTGACTTGTCCATCCGTTTTGGTGCCGTTCGTCGCCATGTCTCTGGATTTGGCAGAGGTCCTGGCAGTCGGACGGGAGGCTTCAGCACCAGTCCACGTAGACAGCAGCTTCGCGGTGTTTTAGACCCTAACCTTTGGACCAAATGTCTGGAGAAGCCTGTGCACACACGGCTCGTCAGTCGCCGTTAACCTGGAATCGTGAATAGAGGATTTGGGTCGGTTTTGGTTTTTTTTTTTTTTTTGTTTTTTTTTGCATGAGGCGCTAATTCCTTGTAAAGCAAATACATTTTTACACTATGTTTACTCCTCGGCACAATCATACAATTCAATGCATTTTTAAAAAGCGCACAATAAAACATCTTATGAACATTTGGCTCCCTGACACAATTTTCATTCATATCACCAACAAACCGATGGCAAAGTCATGCTGGACTTGCTCCCATAACTAAAAACACAGACGACAGATTGCGCGTAAATTATCAGCAGCCAAGCCAGATCAGGACACACATGATAGCCTAAATAAAGTCTACGATTAAATCAGCCAAAAAAGAATTAACAACATCAACGCTGGGAAAAAAAGGAAACTTTAAGACAAATTACAGCACCCAAAACATGCGCTTGAAGCGGCAAGACGCACCGTAGCAATAGCAAATAGCCGATGATAATTAAGCATAATGAAGTGGAGTCCACCAATTACCACCTGCAGATTCTCCCAAACACTTATCCACACACGGAGAAGCAAACAGCGGGGATACACAGAGGTCTCAAACAAACTGGAACACAAAACGCATAGTGGAGACAAAGGGATGTCCAATGCGTAAAAGCTTTACGCATCAGGCTGCACAAATAGCCACCCCATTTTACCCGATTAATTGAGAACCAAACATGTTATTAAACGCACGAGAATGCGTCTCCACATTTTTGCGCCATCCAATAGACGAGCAAAACTGCAATCAATTCTGCATTTAATTGGCTGTAGCGTGTCGGTGCAGAACCCATCATGCAGTCGTTACATTGACCCCAGCAACACACTGAAAAGACTCATTCACAATTCACTCAATATCGCTGCAAAGACAAATAATGAGAAAAAGAAGAATCATGCATTTGGCAGCTTTTTAAACACAGACAGACGGCGAGAATTCAGCAGCCAGTTTACTCACAATGAATGTGTGATCTGTGCCGCCGAGGATACGCTGCCTGCCACAAATCTCGAAACGAGGTATCCGTAGATTCCTCCTGTGGATGAAGTTGTAAACTCCCAATATTTCTTGCAACATAAATAGATTTTACTTCCATTAAAAGACTTAAAGGGACCATGCAGCGTTAGAGGTGTCCAAGCAGGAGCTGTCCAGCGGGGAGCAGTGCTGAAGACCAGGAGGAGGAAGAGGAGGAGGAGGAGGAGGTGGTGGTGGTGGTGGTGGAGGAGGAGGAGGCTGAATCAACACGGGCAGCAGCCGCTTCGCCTTGTGCGACTGTCTAACATCAACAACCAGAGACTCAACTCCCATCTACACAGCCTCAATGTCATCTCAAAGTCGCCCCCCTCCCTCCTTCCTCCTCCTCCTCTTCCTCATCTATAGGCTGCACCGACAGCGCACTTGCAGCGATTCTTTTTTAATATTTCAAATTCCTCTTTCTCCTTAATTGCAATAAACACCAATAAAGAGATATTCACATTTTTTGGCCAAGATTGCCCATAAATAGACAAGTTTTGCAATGCACAAACTGACTAAAAACTAAGATAATTCCAAAAAAATATTGGTCACTTTAGGGGCTTTTAAAATTTTCTTGAATTTGGTTGTTTCCCCTAAACGCTCTAAGCATTCAACTGTTCAAAATGCAATTATCTGTGCACCCATGCCCCCCCTCCATCCCCAAAAGAGCACCCCCTCCCCTCTAGTAATGAAATGTATGGTCGAGGTGCAAAATGGAAATATATGGGGGGTAATATAAAGCAGCTTTATCAGGTCCCAAACAGCGTCTATCTGGAAGGTGAGGGCCAGTCAGCGGCTGTCTGCAAATCTGGCAAATTGTGATAAAGGGAGCCCGTCAATAAAGGGAGGGAACATTGGCTGGTTGTCTAACTCTGCCTGTAATCGTCCAAAACCCAACGTCTTGCACAAATGAGGGGATGATATGAGGAAAATGGACTGTGAGATCATAATTTTTTTAATAAGAAAATGAACGAAAGTAAAAGTGAAAATGTTTAAAGATGAGCGAGAAATATTCAGCAAATCAGCGGAGTGGATCCAAGCGCGGATTTTTATTTCCTTATCTTTTTTTCCTGCAGAAATCGTCCGGAAAGTGAAATACAAGAAGTAAACATTTCTTAAAGGAGCAGTTCGTCAGTTCAAGTGCATCGGTAAGTGATTTACGCATGTATACATACATAGGCCCACTTGTTTGATTTACTTTTAAGCTTTTTTTCATCAGATCAGCTGTTTTTCTTACGTGAGTTGTGATGTCACTGTCTGCATGTCTGCGCTTTTACGTTTAAATGCTTTTGTTTTCAAACACGTGCGCCATCACGTACCTCCCCGCTTAAAATCTGAACACGTAGATGTACTTTTTTTTTTTAAGTCACTGAGTTAAGGTCGAGGGAGTGTGCACTGACTGTGGTGCAAACTTCTGGAAATGCTCTGGCAGGGAGATCAGGAGCATTTAGACTCCAGTGTGAATGTTCCCATCACAGGCTGAGAGGGCACCAGATGGCAAACCAATGAGGGGTGAACTAACCTACTAAACGATACCACATGAAATGCAGCATTTAAAATCCCATCTGGGTTGCTGTCCCTGCGGACACGTGGTGTGAAACATGACACATATTTATACACCTGCTGATGGAGCACACAGGCATGTCCAATGGGCTGGTGACATGGACGCAGCCAGCTGACCTCCTAACCCCGCAGCTTTCCTTTGATTCAGCTCACTGCCCCTTTTCAGCAGCAGCAGCCCCCACCAGTCTCTTAATTTCAGTCGGAAGCTTGTACTATTTGGCTCCTTGTGAATGCTGTATGTGCTCCATTAGGCTGGGATTACTTGTCCCGTCTTGTAATGGCTTTTCGAGTATGTGACTGAGATTGAGTCTTGGTGCTGCCCCTCTTTAGTGGCCCATTGGCTGTAAAATCATCTTAATGTTTGGGGGATCTTGCAGAAGGAGGCAGCAATGGTGCTGAACTTACCAATGAGGATTCCCTATTGGTTCCTTAGTTGAGCTGAGTTTAGTTTATTTGTTTTTCGTTTAAAAAATATACACAAAATAGTACAAGAACAACCAAAACTGTGATGGAAAGATGAAAAAAAAATGAAAAGTGTCTTGATCAAGACACTTTTCAGTGTGCTCATTAATCCATTAGTTAAAAAGTAGAAACTTTAAAAACAGGGGAAAAAGAGAAAGTAAATGATAAAATTATTTACATTTATTTAGGTTTTTATGGACATTTATTATTATTGTATTATTACTGTATTAAAATCTGACTGTACACTTCAAAACATCAGATATTTCTTCAAACAGGGGCGTAGATTTTGTTTTTATATTTAAAGGGGCCATGTGGTGGGGAGGTTCTTTACCAGAAAATTTTAAACATCAAACACTGAATTTCCTGCATTCTGGTTAATTTTTATGCACCGATTTGTACATTTTCTGCATTCATTTACACTGTAAAATCTTAAATTCTTTAAAAAACGCCTTTCTCTTTAAATAATGTAGTATTACCAAAATGTGTGTTTGGTAATGAATTTAATATGCACATGTTCTAAATATTTAGGGTAGCATCTCCCCTGCAATCTATGCCTGTCTTCAAATAATGAATTATTACCAAAATATGTAGAGAAATTAAAATAAAACTCTCCTAAATATAGAATTTAATGCTGATTCCATGTCTATATGAATAAAAATAATCAAATAAAAGATAAAGTAAGGTAAGAAATACATTATTATTAATTATAATTAATTCCCTCAAATGTTTTTAAATTAGTTTTTTTCTGAAACATAGGATCAAATCAATTTAAAATAATAATTTTAAAAACACACACAAAAAACCTTTTATGTCAGTTTACAAAAAAAACCTCCCTTGTGTGTGGGTCCAGCAGTGTGACAGGCCACTGTATGAATCCGCCCTCCATTTTCTCCCTTGCTCTCTCCACTTTTTTTTCTTTTTTTTTTTTAAAAATAACCTACCTTTAAAATCATCGCTGTAACTGCTCGGTAATCTCTGCACAATAATTCTCTGAGCATCTCTCCCTTTCCAGAATGCATTTTCATATTTCTCAACACCACCAGTCTGCAATTTGAGGCCACAAAATGAACTGATTAGCATGATGATTAGTCATTAGTATGCTAATCATAAGCAATTCACATATTTTATTCATATTGTCGCAGACTTGTTTTTCTCCTTCTGCTGAAATTGTGTACACATCCCATTCTACTTTTTTTATTGTAAACATGCTGGTGACGGCTGACAATCTACAGTGAGGATGATGATTTCTCCTTAACATAATGTAACCATTTGTGCATACAATGGATACAGATAAGGTGAATCAAATGATATAATAGCAGAGGTAATACATGTTTCTTCAATCCCCTTTTTGGTTGCTGAAAACTATGACAAAATCAAAATCTACAGCATGAAAGTAACAAACAACAAAAAATAAACCAACAGTAAATTTTTACAAACCCCTTGTTTTGACAGTAAGGCAGCCTTCAACAAGGTATTTAAAATATAAATATGTCTTATTAGGTAATCCCACAATGAGTTACACTGTCAGGAGCCTGAGTGTGCAGCCTCCTTTCTGTTGCTCTCTGCTCTGTGTTTTCATCAGCCTCGAACCGTGATTGCTGCTGTACATTTTCCTGACTTGTGAGAGAGTGTATAACACGGCTGTGGTTGTGCATTGATGATAGAGGGATTGGCATACGTGTATTCTTTTTCACCAAGGGAAGTAATGCATAACTGAATAACTGCTCGCTCAGTATTTCTCTGTAAAGCTTAAATGTAATTTGGACTGCCCTCCCAGGGATGATTGATGAAATTTATCTCACACCTGCACGTGCTGTGCAGAGACACCTGAGACGGCATATAGTGGATGTACACATCTTCTTTTGATGAAGCTGCGGCATTGTGATCCCCACAGCCGCCATATATTCTGAAATCACTTCAAGGCTAGATGCTCCTATTTGTCTGTGCTTCTTTAGTATAGTATTTGTTTAGCATGACCTAAATTGCTGTGAAGTGAGTGCCTCAGCAGCTCTGTCTCGCCTCTCTCTTCCTCCCTCCCTACGTCTCTCTCTCTGTCTCTTTGTATGCCTCCTTTTCTTTTTCACTCTCTCTCTTTCACATACACACAATTTACAAACAAGCAAAACAAGCTGAGAGGACAGTTTTGGGTTTTTCTCTGTTTTTTTTTTTTTTTTTTAAATAACAAACAGCTTTCGCCAGATATTATTTACATGCGTAGTGAAGTATTGTGGGATGCAGGAATCAGTGAGGTGGGCTGGCCAATGATATTTCAGGAAGAGTGAGTGAATCATCTACCAAATTTGTGGAGCATGCTCTGTTTCTCTCCTTGGTGTTTTCTTTCTTTCTGATGTTACCTTCCTGAAGGGATCAACTATGCAAAGAAGTTAAATCCCACGGCTGCAAAAGACTTGCTTTTTTTTCTCTTCTTCTTCCTCCGTTGGGATTCTGATGTAGCATTTGCCAGTCATTCAAAAAGAAATGCCGTTTGCACAAATCCACGGTATTAGACAGCCATGATTTCAGAGACAGCCTAGTTGCAGGTTTAACATGTTTGGCATCAACACATCAACATGCACCAAGCAGGATGGGGACAGGTACTTGTGTCGATCTGTTGACAGCCCTGTGTGACAGCCAGCACACGGTGTGGATTTAGTAAACATATGACCTCCATGATAACCAGTATGGGGGCACTAAATCGCTTCAAATTTTGTACATGTGTTGCTAGGCAACAGCATAATCGGTCTCCGTCTCTCCCTCCTTATATGGCTCTCTACTGGGATTGCTGTGCTGCTATCACTGAAAATGGTTAATTAACTTCTACAAAAAGTCCATTAATGGTGCAGATTAGGCTTCTGAGGGTTAAAAAGCACATCTAGGCTTCGCAGAAATACATGCAAACATACAAATACATGTCTAAGATGAAAAGGGACTTTGAAATGAGTTATCCTTGATCCATACATCTGGCTGTATTCTAGCAGTAAACCACTGTTACATCTAGTTTAAACCACTGATATAAAAAAGAAACATTAGCAATATAAAAATGTTTATGTGGCAGATTGGACACACTGGTTCCATCTCTGATAAACTCATTAACAGAGATAATCTGTTTTGATTGATTCTCAAAATGAGCAAATAATTTAATACAATTACATTCTGTAAAGCCGTCCTCTTAGAAAAAATGTGTGCAGCATAGTCACACACAAAAAGTCTAAATTTTTAATGTTTGTATGTGCAAAGACTTTACAACACGCACACACACAATTTTTTTTACATTTTATACAGATAAAAAGCTGAAATATTAATGATACTTGGCTGATACTTTTACTCAATATTTCTTTACTGTAAACAATGTAAAAATGGACTGAACCTTAAAATTTAAAGAAATATATAGAAATTCATAAATATTTGAAATGTATACAATATATATGTACAGAGACGTCGGAATTTAAGATATACAAAGAAGTGTACTAAAATTTTCATTAATTGCAGGTACATTCACTAACAAATTATATTTGATTAAATTAATTGGTTCCAATAACATAAAATTTATATTTAGAAATTTCACCACAGAATTTATTCACCTTTTTCAATTGTTTTCAACTTCTAATATAGGCGTTAGTGGTGGTTATTGGCGTCATAGATACAGGTTAGAGGGCTCCTGCTACACCGACTGGCATGTTTAAAATGCCATTATCAGCCACTCAATGACTGTTTTTTTTACATGTATTTGATTTGAATCTCATCATTGGGAGATGGAGGGATGGAGTGGACGATGGATGGCATGACATACAGGCAAGACGCCTGCCAAGCTTTAGGCCACTGTTCTAAACCAACAACCAACGTTGCTGTTTGTTGGTCGAGGCATCGAGATGGCTGGCAAGCTGCAGAAAGACATTGAGGCAATTCCTTTAGCATTTGTGCCCCCAAACATGGGTATTTTTCAACAACACATCAAGGCTTTTCCAGCAGCGTTTCTGTCTCGAAATCTGGTGCTTTTTAGTGTCACATTGAAGGGTTTCCAGAAGTGTTTCTGCCCCTAAACATGTTTTTTTTTTTTTTTTTTTTTTTTTTTTTTTTAGCAAGCTGTAGCTGCATTTCAGGTTTTTGAGCCCCAAATGTGTGGGGTTTTTTTCCAGCAACAAACTGAGATGTTGTTAGCAGCATTTTTGCCCCCAGATGTGAATGTTGTCGTAGCAAGTTGTTGCTGTATTTTTCTAGTGGCATTTGCTTCCCCAAACACACATTTTCTAGTGACACTTTTCAGCTGCTTTTGTGCCACCAAATGTGGATGTTTTAGGCTAAAGCATGATCTTTTCCTAACCATAACAATAAGTGGTTTTTGTGCCTAAACATAATCACGTGTTAACCACTGTGTTGTCTTAACATGCTAGTTGGTGTAGCAGGAGTCTTCTAACCTTTATCTATAATGCTGATAACCACTAAAAACACCTATTTGATAGGGTGATAACATACTAAATGAATAATTTGTTAGAGATTTGTGTCATGCACAGTGAGATGAATCTTATCATGTCTGCCATTTAATTTTTTTTAAATGTCATCAGTTTTCTAAAAATAAGTGGCTGTATATCTTGTTGCCTAATTTCTCAGTTAAAGGTAAATTGGATTGAAATTTATGATGTAAGATTTGTTCATATTCTCCCCTTTTTCCAAATTTACCCTCTAACAGTTACGTCTATGCAGTACATAAATGCTTCTAGTGTTTTAATTTATGTCATTTTTATGCTGTATTATTTGTATACTGAATATTTACTGTTGACCTCCACCCTGATGCCTTCCCTCCCCAAATCATTTCGGGCAAAATAAGTAACAAAACACATTTTGGTGTCTGTGTATGTTAGGTTTGTCTCCAGTAAGCACATAAGTTCAATGGTGGAGAGAAGTAGACAACAATCTTCCACAGTTTATTAAACTGAGGATCACTTCAATCAAATGTCTAAAACCTTTGAATTTCTGCAAAGAAAGCCCATCTCCACCAAGGTCAGCCTCAGCACTGGCACTGAACCTGAGCGCTGCTACTGCAGCCCCTTTTGTCTGATGTTACTTTCTTTTTATATTTCCTTATCTAGAATAAATTATACCCAGCTGAGGTGCTTTCAGTGATGCACTTGTGTGGATTCAAAGCTCGGACTTAGATGTTGATGGTTACTGTGTTTGCTAATTTTAAAGGAATAATGGCTGGTTCCTCTGAATTATGAAAACTGAAGTGTTCTATACACCATGCCTACTTGAAATTACATAGATATTTGAGACAAACTGCGTAGTTTTTTCGATCTCTACCTCAACTAATGCTCATAAAACGCTTCAGCAATGTGACTAAGTAAATGTCAGTGTATCAAAGGTACAGCACTGGATAATAACTAGAAGCACACTCCAGAATTTAATTGCATTCTTGTTAAACTGCTCTTTCTGTAATTAAGAGTTGCATTTCAGCTCCCATAATTCTTTGCTTGGTGCCTTGTCCTTTTTACAAGCAGAGTTACAGTTTATAGATAGAAAATAAAAGGATTAAAACAATTCCATTACAAATAAATGAAAATTAGATTGCAGATGATATGGGGGGAAATTGATTTACTGTAATATTACTGAATGTTAACTGAAGTGAAACTGAGATAAAACACACATAAGGGTTATAGCTACAGTGATAAGGATTACATTTAAAAAAATACCGTCAATACACTAGCAATAATTTTACATTTAACTTCACATTGTGCAGATTTAAAGGCAAAGTAATCCATACGCTATAATGTGGAGGTTTTACGCTTGCATTGAGAAATCAGTCTGCATGTTGTAGTGCAGAAAAGATGTGTGTCATGCAACACTTTTATGAAATACATTTCAGAATATCTTGGTTATAATTTAAAAGTTAGTTTTGCAGGTTTTTATTTTAGATTTGGCAGCACTGAAGTTATATGTTACTCTGGACAACTGGCTCATCAGATATTGCACACCTGAGCAGTCACCACAGAAAACGAGACAGCCGTTTCAGTGCACATAAAACATGTCTGCGTCAGGGAAAAGTGTGTGGAGTGAAGGGAGACGAAGGGGTCCAACATCAGCATCACCAAATAGGGAGGGAGCCAAGACATGGAGCTCTTTAAATGCAAGCTTTGACAGAAGCCTGCAATCCTTTCTCACCACACTGCCCCTGCTAATCCTCTCCATTCAGCCACATCACTATGGAAACTGACTGGATGTGTCACCCTTGCCGCCGAACTTGTGCCATGCAGCCACGTCCGCCACTGACACGCAGGTTGTGCAGTTAAATGCCTCCTGATCGCCGTTCCACAACATGTCTTCATGCAGTGACATTATTGGCTATTAGCGTCTGCCATATTGACGCAGGACTTTTAGGTTAATGTGCTTTAAAATCTGGAAGATGGCTCCAGGAGAGACAATAAGCTCAAAGCTGTGCACGAGTAAGCGCTTCAGCCTTTACAAGAAAAACTTGTGGCCGGGAGTTTGAGGTGCATGAAGCAAATTTCATATTCCTGCGCCTGCTACCTATTTCATTTCTTTGCCTTTCCTCTGGCAAAATTGCAGGAGAATATTTGTCATGGTTTTAAAAGGTTTATCAGCTTCAAAGCTGAGGGAGCTGGTCGTCCAACCCATCAGTGAGACCACGCAATCCTTCCAGCACTGACAAGAATGGGTTAGAGCATGTGGACAAAATTCCCCAGCTAAGCTCCCAATTCAGAGCTTTAACATAAAGCTTGGAGAAGCAAATTTGCATTTGCCATTGACGTCAGCTTTAATCCATCCCAAACCACTTCTTCAACCCCCTCAACATCTTGGCGAGCTTCAGTAATTGCTAATTGAAGAGGGAAAAAATGGTTATAATCACTAACTCCATCAGCCCGGTCAGCGCTAACACTGTTAGCCTGAGATAAGCTGGAATCAGCTGGAGCCCACAGGTAAATACGACCTTAGTGAAAACAAAGCCTGTACACGCATCCTAAGATAGTTAAAGCCTTCAGAGATAAGCCAAGCAACCTAATCATACCCACATTTATTTAGCTTGTTGTTGTCATCTTACATCTGTTCATAAAAATGTCAAACGCATGCCCAGGACATGAATTACCTGCCTCGGTGAGTTTTTGTCCCAAAGGTTGGTAGCACTGCTCAACTTTGCATGTTGCAGCCATCATGTGTTTAAGTACATGTTCTTCTGAGCTTCAGTATTTGCAGTTATAAATACATTGGTAGATACCTAGTTAGTACAAGTTGCTGCAGCCTAAAGAGGACTCTTCAAGCGGCTTATTTTGTCAGGGATTTTGCTGAGGTTGATATGAAACAGAGAAGAGCGGGACATCCTTGTATAGGAGTGCAGCTTCTCCCATGGGTTTGGGATTTTCATTGGATAAGTGACTTGAAACGACCCATCGATTATTGCAGGTTTGAGCCCTTTTCTATGATTACAATCTAGTTCCATGATCTGATGTGAATCAAACATTTTTATTTACTTGTCATCAGCGTTATTTGATAGATATGTTCCAAACACTGTCAAAAGACTGTTTTCTTCTTTTGACTCATCCACATCATCTGATAACATATCCAGTGTTTTTGTTAGGAGATATTAACTATAAGAGTGTGGGAAGAGAGGCACCATCTAGCTCACCTGGTAGAGTATGCACTCTGTACAGTCTGAGGGTCAGATTCGAACCCACGGCAGTCTACAGCTATCCTATCAGTAAAGGTGAGAATACCCAAAAGCGAGTTAATGATGAGAAATAGGTTAAAACTACTTCTTAACTCCTTGAAACTAGTTGGTTAGTCCACACCATAGACTGTATAAATAATGGATGTCGCTACTGAGATGTCACCCAGTGGTGTGTGGATTGCCAATTTTTTTCAAGTTTGGTATTTTGGTCATGCCATCTTAATTTTTTGGAGTCAGATGTGACAGTACTTGTACGAGAGGATGGATCTGAATCATAGACTGCAGAGACGTCTCACAGACAGCCTGTCACTCAAGCAGCCCACCCTTAAATTTGCATAACTTTTGGCCCCAATAAAAATGTAAATAGGTGAGTTGTATAAAAATGTATCCCCTGCACAGTTGTCATGGATATTGAAATTAGCTATGCAGACCAAAACTGTTTTTGTACCAGGCTGTAAACATGTTTATTTTTGTTGTAAAGTTGGGCATTTTAACATTGGGGTCTATAAGGATTGACCAGCCTCAGGTGGCCATTAAAGGAACTGCAGTTTTGGCATTTGCTCATTGGCTTCTTGTTTCATCCTTGGGGGTGTCTGCTCGGTCAACACCTCAGTCCAGCCAGTGCTGGTGAATGTCTCCCTGTCTTTATTTAGGCCATTCACCTTAAAAACATGTCTCACTGAACCACTCGTCGCAAACAAGTCACATGATCCAGTCCATGGTCATGCTGAGATCATTTTCATGACTCTCTGCCTCTGCAAATGGCCCGGTATTCAAGGTTTACCTTCCAACTTACTTTTTTTTCTTTGTGCCTGTGTTTGTTTTTTTTAAGGCAATGTATGAAAAATGTGCATCACCGATTAGGTGTTAAGAAATATCTAAGTAGCTAGCTAACTTTATTAGGGTCACATATAAAGGGAGCGTAATTGGCTGTTCCAATTGGCCTGAGACACACTCTAACAGTATACGATTGTCAAACTGAGTCAAACTGAGGTATTTTGTTTTTAAATAAATATTTTAACTAAATTTCACAAAAAAAAGATTATTAAGAATGTGATTTTCAAAATAATTGGATTCACTATTACATCCCATAACAAAAGATAAAACAAATACAAACTATCCATCATTTTAGTAATTTTTATGACTTTCATTCATCTCAGAACACTGTTATTTTACTTTCCACCATGATTCACTTCAAAGTTGTTGAATATGGTGTGCCACGCCCCTGGAAGTGTTGTCATAGCCACAGAACCTATATTTTTTAATCACATGCTTGCTTATGATGAGCTAAGTGTTGATTTTTAATAATATGGAAGTACTCACACAAAAAAGATACAAATGATAAAACTCAACTGTCCCACTTTTCACACAAAGAATGTTAAATAAAAGGTCCGTATCACTTCCCCAGAATTAATTGTCATTTGTGTAACACATCAGCAAACAGCTAACAATGAAATAAATAAATAATGTCCTTGATTAATGATTCATAAGTCATTTGTTCTTACTAATTCACATCTAGCGGTGCAACAGTCAGCACTATTTTAACTTTTATGAGGGTATGTTAGGGTTGCTGTTAAAACATACCGAGTTGATTAAGTCTCAGTGGGAAAAGTAACATCGACTGATCTGTTTGGCCAATTAAAACCTTAAGAAATGAAAATTATAAAAGTATTTTAGGCAAAATCATCTTTTTTGCAGCTGCAGGAAAACTTCCTGGACAGAGACACACAATGAAATTTGAATTTTTCTTACATTTATTCAGCTCTTTAAAGAAAATATAGGAAGGATCAAGTTTCACACACATTTATAAAACCAGTTCTGTACTATGTCTCCAGTGTAAAGACATATAATTTTAAGGTTTTAGGTAATTATAAAGGTAACTGCATGAGATATCCCTGAGGATGTAGAATGATATATGATCTCTTGATAAATTAAAAAATGATCACTGGTGCTGGATTCTGTTATATTTATGAGCACTAAAACTGTCCTCACCAGCTGTCCTTTGTGTCATCTGCCATGAGGCTAAGGTGGCCACTGTCTTCAAGGACAATTAAAGATTTGATATAGCTGTCATGTGGTGTGGAGCAGGTGGACCCAAAAAAGCAAGAGACAGCAGGCAACAGAAACTCAAATAGATCACGCTCTCTTCAAGGCTGGTGCAGGGTAAAAGCAAGCTCACGAAAAAAAAAAACAAGAGAACTAACACAAACTGGTCTGAAGAGGGGATAGAGTACAGGTGGACAAATGGGCAGAGAAATCCAGGTGAGGGGAGTAAGGTAATTAGAGGAGAGAAAAGAACAGGCGGGGAGCTGATTGACTCGGAGAAACTGTGGAGCAGGGAAGGACTAACAAGGCTGATTCAGTGAAGGTGTGTAGATGAGCAAATGAGAGAAAGGCCGCACAGGAACAAAGGAGGGGACAGTTGTCTTAAAAATAAACTGATAGTGTAAGAACAAAGATAGACTAACTAATAAGGGCAGCTTACATGGGTCTATTACAGACACTCAGTCTACTCTTTTCTGTCTGAAGGCACCACATCAGTCTGTGACAACAGCGGTGAGTCCTGTACATATAAACTCTACAGAACATAACATCAGCATATAGAGTTAAGCAATATTACATGAGAGGGTGTGCTTTAACGTCATTTGAGCAAAATTCATGACATGTTGTTATCTAACGAAATATTCTGATTCATTCTGCTTCGTGATGGCATTTAGCTTTTCAAAAACAACATTTTCACTGCTGTCCCAATCACTTAGCCTATCTTTCCCATCATACTTAAATATGACTGAGTAGTTTTTAGTTTGCAGTTATTTTTTGTTTTTTTCATACACGCATGCAAATGTCACTTTTTGTCAGTGTTTATGATGTGTCTGTTCAGAAGACGGTGGTTATTCTGGTTATTTTCATCTTCGTGTTAGATTATGGTTTACACCATTACTGATTTGGATGTTACTTTTCATTTGGTCAGGTCCATTTAACATTTACTGTTATCACTTTGTGATGTAGTGAAGTTGATGTCCATTGTTACTGTTATTTTGTGCTTGAATTGGTATGATAATCAAATTATTTATTCAATAGCTATGATTAAGAAAATGTGGAGTAATACCTTCAGTGATGAGGAAGGTGTGCTGTCTTGCAAATTTGAGCATGTTCTAAATGCTTTGTGGACCAATCAGTTTGCTTGGTCGGAACAATTTGTTGTATAATCAAAGTTTCAGGACTTGAAAAAATTGCAAGTATCAACCATAGATTGGACAGAAAATTTTGACATGATTACGGTGCAATTTATCCAGATTTCTCGGTAATCCTTCCAACTGTTGTTGAGACGTGTGAAATGAGAAATGTGACGCTTGTTGGACCATTAGAGGAAAATTTCAGGAATTAAGACAGTTATCATCTGAGAGCAACATATTGTCCTCCCAACCTGTCAATATTGGCACTTAGACAGTGGACTTTCACGTCTATGTATGATGTGAACGGTATCGACGGCGTGTTAATTACATGCATTGTGTCCTTTCAAAATACACTTTCGTTTTAACAAGAAATCTACAGTTTCTGCTCGTTAGATGCAAATAGTCTTTTTCAAAATAAACTTACACCGTTGGTCAGATGCCTCATATTTTCGTTTTTTTTCCTTGTGCAACAAAAGCATGTTAGGTTTAGGCAACAAAAAGGACACAGTTAGGTTTAGAAAAAACATCATGGTTTGGCTCACTCAAACTGGAAGCGAACAGCGGGCTCCCAGGTGAAGGTCCAGGGTTTCTTGGACCTATCCATGTCCCTTCCTGCCTGCCCTTTCGAGACTTTTCAGGGTCTTATATCACATTGTTAATCATATCGCAGCAAAAGGTGCCTTTGTGCGTCTCTGTCTGACGCCAAAATCAATCACCAAGCTGTGGTATTTGGGAAACATGAATGTATGTACAAAATTTCATAGCATTCCATTGAGCAAATGTTGAGATATTACGCAGAGTAAGTGAAAAAGCTTTGACCTTCTGGTGGCCCTTTAGGATTCTTCCTCTGGGGACTCTGGATATCTGTAGACACATGATATCAATTTTCAATATTAATTTTTTGCAATCTTTTTGATATGTGTTTCGAAATTTCAGTCTTGACCAACGTAGTGGACTAGCTGACTGGAACTGCTAATTCTGATTCTATATCCCTGAATTTCAGCATTCTGTTCACATGTTATGGTTATCTAAATACCTTCAGAAGCTACCTGCCACATCTGTAGGATTTCTCTCTACTAATAGTATCCAAAATACAAGATACATAACAGAATGTAAGAAACACTCAAAGGAAACACACACACACACACACACACACACACACACACACACACACACATTTGCCTCTAAACACAGTAGGTAATCAGGCTTCTGATGTAAAAATTTGGGAACAATCATCTGCCTTTACAGGCACACACAGTTCAGTATCATTAGCTTATAGAGTAAACAAATTCCAGAAATGTATATAATTTGGCCAAGAGGTGACATAAAGAGAGAACTGCAGAAGACCACAAACAGAGCCCTGAGGTACTCCATATTTCACATTAAAAAATGTATTTATAGTATTACTATAGGAAGCACACTGTGCTTTTTCAGTAAGACTTGAACCACGCAAGAGTCAGACCAAATTGATTTTCCAGTCGGTCTAGTATGAGGTAATCCCATGTCCCTACTTTTCAATGAGTTCTTTGACTTTCCAACAAAAGGAAATGCTGATGACAGTCACTTTATACATGAGGTTTTGCCTCCGGGGCTGCCTGACCCCTTGAGCCCTCGGCCTGTGTTTAAGAGGCCTGTTCAGTATCCATGCTTAGCCATGAGGCTGCTATAATTGCATTGTAAGAAAAAAAAAGAATCCAGTTGACTCATCACACAAGCAGTGTTTAAATACTGGTGTATTTTTTTCAAAATGGGCTACAGCAGATTGTTTGCTGGTGCATTTTGAGGCTGAAAGAGTAAAATCTGAACAAAACCAGCTGAAAAAAACAGGAAGAAATTGTCAGATTCATGACAATGATTATTTAAAACTTTCCATGTTTGGATTTGCACCTGCACAGTAATGGACAAAACAGGAAACTAGCAAAGTTGTTATTATATCATTGATGCAACATTGCAACAACCATCAGCAGCCTATGGGAGACAGCTATCTAGTTTCAAACTGTTTACTATAACTACAGTGAGGGGCAAATTGACAAACAAATGCACAGGTTTTTTTTTGGCTGCTAAACCTGAACAAGACAAAAGGAAACTGTCTAATTCTCAGAGCAATCTCAAAGGGTAAAATGCCAAGAAAATAGCATCTTGGTGCTCCTGTCCTATTTGCATGTATTTAAATAAGGTAATATGTATTCATCTGGCACAATACTGAACCCTTTCGATGCAAATTAGAATCATTGCAAAAAAAGGAAAGTCCAGTTTACAAAGATCAGCACCAATAGCCACACTCAGTTACAGGGAAATTATTAGCGCCTTCAGAGAGTTGGTGGTAACTGAAGCACATTTGTAAGGGGTGCCATGCCCAGCACTGACCCAGATATGGTTTCTCGCTGTCACGTTGAACTTCTTTGCCTGAAGTTTGAGGAATGCCTTTGCACCTCATTGGCCAGGACCTATAGCTGGCGGTCTAAAAACGTTACTTTTCTTTTTCTGTTCTGTCTGGCACCACCAGTAGATTGTGTACATAAAAGGCTAACTTATTTTTTGTGTTTGTTTGATTGTAAGGTTCATTAGTGCACTTCTGGCCCACACTGGTGCACTGCTTGTCTCTCTCCAGAGACGCTTGCTGCGTATTTATCAATTTGATACATAAGAGTGCTGTAAACTTACCAAATTTGTTAGATTTATCACTCTTCAGCCTCCACTAAAGGAGAACCATGACTTTCCGTTCTTCTTCATGTGCTTTGGCTGTGAGTTGTGTCTAACTTGCCTCTCCCATGTCTCCCCATGGCCCAGTAAACTGCACGAAGTAAACCACATTTTATTTCGAGAGCACTGGATTTACCATGGGCATTGACCAGTGGCAGACTGGAAAATTGATTTAAAGTTGCCGAATTAATCAGTGTGATGAGTGTTTTAGCACATGGACAGATTTTGCATTTGGGGCTTTTTCCACTGGGGGCTACCAAGTTTCAGAGTTTTTGGACATTTGTCAGCATCTATTTTCTCTTTGCTTTAAAACACCCACTTCTTATAGCTCTCTTCTCCTGCTTTGCTTTTTCCTCTAACAGATCCCCTTATATTTCTATTTTTGAACATCCTTCAGGTTGTGTGCTTCTTTACACCTAAATAGCAACTTATTTTGTTTAACAGGATTGTTAGTTCTTTTTTCGTCTCCTTGTGCACAGCATTTTGTGGATTCTGTTAAAGCAGAAATATTTTGCATGTAAGTGCAAATGCATTTGCACTTAGAGGTGGACAAATTTAAGTATGCAGGATAAATGCAAGACCCCAGAGCCATTTTTGGACACAGACACATTTGCACTAGAGGTGCATTTGCACCAAGAACTGACCTTTTGAATTCTAGTGTGTTTTCTTTCTTGTATGAAGCTACTGACAGAGGGAAATGACGCTGTTTAACCTTTTGCACTGCGTTGGGATAAAGAACATAGATCGCAATTTGCTTTATGCGAGAAGCTGTGGAGATGTGTTAATACGCTGCTGTCACTGTTAGACATGACATACATGAAGACAAACCCAGAGGTTGTAATTGCGTGCTACATGTCTGCTGGTGTGTGTGTGTGTTGTTGTACGTATATCCACATCTAGAGAGGGCAAACAAGCTTGTATAATATACCCAATGTAAGTGTGTGTGTGTTTCAGTGGAAACATAAATGATCATTGCCGTGCATGAGCAGTGTGATGCAACACCTCCAATGTATCCATCTCCTAAAATGGGACAGATGCATGAGCAAGAGATGAAGTCACTTAATTTAGTTGTTGGCAATGGCATCAGGAAACATTGACCTTTCGTTGGTTCCTTGAGGCCAATAAGTGAGTCACATGACAGCCGGATATTTACAGTGCCTCCTGTCACTGGCCTTGTCAAATCACAGCACACTTCACTGAAGCCTAGTAGGCCCCTAGGCTGGACTTCAGCTATGCAGACAGATGCAAAGGTGTTTTTTTTTCTCCCGTATTTTAGCCCGAGCGTACTGCAACCCCAAATAACACGGAAGAATACGAGGGCATGAGGGGATGTGCGTGTATGTTACTGTGTGTTTGTGACAGTTTGTGTGAGCGTGTTTGAACATAAAAGCAGCAGGGAGAGAGAGAGACATACAAAGGGAGACACAGACTGTCTGCAGGACCAATGAATTTCAGGCCAATTTATCTTATGAATGAGCTTCTGGAGGGCATTCATCCCCAGACATTTCCATGAATTCTATAACAAATAAAACTGCACTTCTGGACACACATCTCACAGAGGGAAAAGATGGAATCGTCCAAAGACCACACAGAGGATTGTCTTTCTCCAGCTGTTTGACTTGTAAGATTAAACACGACACGGAGTCCACTACTCTGAATCACTTCAAATCTTTGTATGGACAGAAATTCAGATCTGTTGTTGTGGCAGACCTCACAGTCTGACATGCCTCTACTTGCTACCAAGGCTGAACTACTGTTGCAGTACTGTTCAGCCAGTTAGCTATACAGCTCATGTGCATCTGCCGAACTGGGCAGGAAAATAATAAACAACAATGCAGTGCAATAGAGACAATTTAAAGCTGTGGCCAGCTGGTTTAGCATGCTCTTTTCAGTAGATAGCTGCAACACAGTAAATACAATACATACCATGAAAACTGTTACTTTTTCTCCAAAAACAGTGTGATTTCCTCTCCTAGCTAATTTCCTTTTCTGACCAAAAGCAAAAATAATTAATAATTTCATTGGGATGGCACATTTTCCTCTCTCACATTCAAATTTCACAGTGCAGGCCGAGTACATTGATGTATTGTGACTCACCTGGTGCAGCTTTAATGCTGACTGTCTGTTTGAGGCTCTGACAGTATCCCAGTTTCAGAGTCATTTCAAACAATTTCTCTTGGACACAACACACAGAACACAGATCAGCGCTGGCCAATAGCAAATACTGTACCAGGACCGAAATACAGTTACCTTACCCTTTTTATGAGGGCAAGAGTTCACAGTGATGCAAGCTGCTCTGTGAGGTTGTTCTTCAGCACATTGATGCTTTGAGCGAAATGCTAAAAACAGAATGCTCTCATTGAAAAGTTAAACCTGCTGGTGGTGCCAGTGTAAAGGTCAGAGTGGTCCTCAACGTCAATAGGGTTCATCTTCTGGGAAGCAAAAGCAAATTAGTTACTCTGTAAGGGGTCTCCTGCCATGCATTTTCAAATAGGAGCCTTTATACCTGTAGATGACTATGGTTTTTATATGAATGAATGAATGAATATTTCACATGTAAGGATGTTACTGTAGATGAAAACCAAGGCTCTTCATCACCATTCTCCACAATCTCAGTGCAAAAATGCTGTATCTCAACTTTGATTTTGCTCAGAGAGGCAGCTGGCAATCTGAAAGTTGGGTGACAACAGTTGCAAAAGTGGAAACTGTGACCCGCTTTCTCTCAATATACTCACTCAATAGAGCTAACTTTTAAAGTGTAGTAATGCTGAAGTTATACCGCTGTTCGTTTTACTTAGGAATGTCTGAAACATTGTCAGAAACCCTGAGGGCCTGCAGATTCCATTTCAGAGAGCTGCTATTTGAAGGGACGACGGGAAAGCAGAGACACTGTGTGTGTGTGTGTGTGTGTGTGTGTGTGTGTGAGTGTGTGTGGTGTGTGTGTGTGTGTGTGTGTGAGAGAGAGAGAGAGAGAGAGAGAGAGAGAGAGAGTTGTGTGTGTGTCTGTGTGCGCACGCAGAGGGATTTTTTTTTAACAAGACAGGCAACTCTTGTTATCGGCGACATTCATAATGGTTTGAAAAGCCAAGTTATTGTATTCAGTTATTATACTTGTTCTACACCTTTAAGCCTTGTGTTTTGTAGCTATTTACTTTGCAACAAAAAACATAATAATTTAAAGAAAAGGTCATATCTGCATAGGCAATATCTTCTTTTCTTTTAAACTTATTAAAACTCCATATGCAAAACTCTTCCCTTTTGTGAACTGGGCTTGTACTTTTGATGTAGGTGACAAAATGCAGAAATGAGGGAAATATTCATGCCATATGTATTAAATGAACTATTCATGGACAAATACAGTATAAGTCTTTTTTATTTGATGAAAAGTCATTTACAGACAAAAAGAAATAAACAGCATGTTATCCTACTGGAAACTAATTCAATTATTAGAGATAATTGGGTTGGGTTAATTGGGTTCTTATATTGAAAACAACTGTCTAACAACTGTCTAACAGAAATCCAAAAATGCATTTGGTATTCGGGAGGATAGTGCTATGTAAATAGTAGTTAACACCAATCACAGATATATAGAGCACATAAAAAACCATTGTACCAGGTTTTATAGGCAGAATCTCTGAGACCAACGAGGCCAACTAGACCACATATGTAAGTTCTGCGGTGGACTTGTGAAACATGATCGGTAAACTGGGGTTAATTAGCCCACCATGATGTCATTTTTGTTTTGAGTTTTTCTTCACTTATAAAATATATATAATGTGTCATTCTATATTTGTTGGTGTATGCTTTTCTTATCTGCAATGATACAATGTCTTAATGTTGAGCAGTGATGCTCTTAACTGACCTTTACTGCTTTGACACACCTGTATGTATCTCCATTTATCAATGTTTCATCTGGGTATGAATGACCCTAATCAGAAATCACTAATATAACTTCATCTCATTGGAGACAACAACACACACCAGAATACTGTGTGACTACATATATGCAGAGAGACTTACATTTGCAGAAAATGTGACCTCTCATGTGTGTATTGACATTAATTAACCCTTTGAAGCCTGGAGCTATAATCTCTTTTCTTGTGCTGCTTTCAGATACCTTTCACAAGTATTTCAACCTTTGAACCCGGATCCTACTGGTGCAATTCCATTAAAAAAACAGTGGGGAAAAAGACAATCAGCAACTTGGTAAGAAATGTTCCACAAATTGTAAGAAATTAGCAGTTTTAGAAAATTATTTTTTAAAAGCTAGGGAAAAATGATGTCGGGGGGGGGGGGATTAATGTAAAAAATTATGATTTTATGCACTTTTTCCAGGGCATTTCCATGTAGGTGCTTTTTGTTTTTTTTTTGTTTTTTTTGTTGTTTTTTTTTTTTTACTGTTTTTTGTGCTTTAAAATTATTAATTTTCTTGTACTTTTTACTAACTACTAATTTCTCGCTTTTGGGTCATTTCCTCTTTCGTTACTCATTGCCTTCTCCCCGTGTTTTAGAAGGATATCTAGACAATTTGCTCTGGTTTCAAAGGGTTAATATAAAAAATAACTGTAGACATGGTTAGATTAATAGTCAGCAGTAACTATAGCATTCATTATTGAGCCAAAAGAGAAAGCTTTACAGGCATTTTTCCTTTTCTCATGGCATATCAACAATTTTTTCAACACTGCCATTGCAAACCATGTTTGATGATAAATCTCAAGACAGAGTCTTGACCGCTCTTTTTACTGCCACATAGAAGAAACACATTTTCTCTCTTGCTTGAAGGGAACTTCTCCTGCCATACATCTCAGAGGAAATCTTTTCTGGGTGTCTCATACACTATTATAGAGGTTGGAAGGCGGGGAGGAAAGGGGGAGGAGGGTTCGGGTAGAAAGGGTGGTAGGAGACTTGGTGGTCCAGTGGACTGGAAAACGCTGCCCCCTGGCAGAGAGTTAGTGCGTGGCTCTATCGGCGCTGGAGCTAATGTGGCCACTGGCTCATTAGAGCTCTGATGTAAGGAACACTGCGTAACTCCAAGTGCCTTGGCGCAAAGTGTTTCAGAAAGAAACCACTGAACGCAGTGATGCAAAGTAAAGACTACCCTCTCCCTCATCTCTAAAGATAAATTCCTCAATTTGGGTTAGACATTGTCACCGATCAGACATTGGGCCGCTCTGATAAAGCACTCAGTGGACGGGCAGAGATGCTTTTGTGGTGAAAAACACTGTATCATTCAGTCACATGCAGCACATTCACAGCCTGCCACAACAGGAGCTGCTGACAGGTTGGTCATCAATGAAAGGAGGCAGAGAGTGGGAAATGGATGGAGAGAGGGAAGAGAGGAAAGAATAGAGAGAAAGAAAGGCTGGCAGGCTCCGCTCCCCTCCTCCCCTCGGCAATCAAGGAGGTGAGGACACAGAGGGGAGGAGGAGGAGAGAGCGTAGGACCTATGCTTCAAGCTCAGCTGCACGTCAACCCAATCATTATATCACACGAGTATTTAAATTTACATGATGTATGCTGTGTATAGTAGTAGATCTTCACAAACGTAGTCCAGCTGATTCAGTACAGCCAGCATGAGATGTTTCGCCCCGGGCATTTTTACTTATTGTGCACTTGGAATCTATAATGTTTTCTGCAGGAGAAGATTTTGGTTGATGATGGAAATTTTCAAGCCAGTCAGATAACTATTATTATGTTAAGTAGGATTCACAAGCGCAGCGTGCGTGCTCATGCAACTTCAAAACATTTCACATCACCTGGTTAGATGTATAAAAGGATTGAAGGCAGTGTATTCCAGCCTGAGATAGGAAATGAAATCATTTGGACTTGTGGGTTTAATAAATTTGCATGAATGGCTCTGGAACACAAATAACCATTGTTAACCCTGATTGTGACCCCCATATGTGTGTGCAATTTTGATGTGAGCGTGTACGCGTATGAGAGGCAAAGAATAGAAAATAATACAGTCACTCTGAGGACAAAATGTGGTGGCAGGGAGGCAGAGAGGGAGGTGGAGGGGGAAATAGCCCCGCTCATCTCCTCTCATTTTCTGCCCGCTTCTACCCAGCAGAGTTTCTATGGCAACCCCTCAAAAAGCGGTGTGCGGTGAATTGTGGATTTGAGATGCGCTGTCTGATTGCGCTGTGTGGAGGAGATGGCTGGCTCTTTCGTCAGCCTTCCTCTGTAAGAGGAAATTGGTGGAGAGCTCCAATGAAACAGCACTCCATATGCTTTCTTTGATGTGTGTGCCAGTCTTTGGTACTACAACATGCCTGTGTGTGTAGGGGGTGGTGTGTGTGTGCATGTGTGTGCACACTCAAGGAAGCTTTACATTAGAAATCTAGTGCCCCCTGCAGAGCTGCTCATCACTCTTGGCATCCAGCAGACTGCACTCGGCTCTACAAATGAATCTGTCTGGCTGACCATGTAGACTCATCAGTATGCTTTGGGTTTCAGCTGATGGAGTCGGTGCCATTGATGACGATTCATTTCTGCTCTGATTCCAGCAGAAATGTACGGTACAGTGTTGAGTGTTTTCATTATGAAATTTTGACGAATGACTGAGAAAACACACCTCGAAAAGCAGTGTTTTGCCTCATGCGTCCCTCCCACCTCACCCCTCTGCCTGTCTATTTCCATGGAGGCTCCACCTTTGCATGTGACTGATGTGCACCGATGTGAGGTGTTTGTCAGGAGATCTGTGTCTGTATCTGTGTTGGAGTAGGACATATATGTTGATCAGTGTGAGCTCTCTCTCTCTCTCTGACTGGCTGTATGATGCTTGTAAGCTGTGCCAGTCCCCATTAGCATCCCATTATAAACCAGCATGATCACTCTTCACTTAGAATGCCTGCCACAGCATGCTCGCACGTGTGTGTGTGTGTGTGTGTGTGTGTGTGTGTGTGTGTGTGTGTGTGTGTGTGAATCACACAGTCAAGTGATTGAGATGGCCTTGTTTCAAAAGAACATGAAAAAAATCCTGCAAAGTCTTGCACTGTGTACAATTCAATTTAAATGTGTCTGCAAGTGTTTGGTTTGTTTGACCCAGATTTCTCACCTACCCCACTGTTGATAAATTGGATATCCGGAGGCAGGCTTGCGCAACAATTTACTTTAGCCGATATATAGTGAAGAGCACCCTCTGCTGACTGTGTCTGTGTTGCACATGAAGGCTAAGAATTAAAATCCTCATGAATCATGAGTCTTATGTGTATGATTTCAGTATTCTTGTGCAGTGTTACTTGTGCAGTAAAAAATGTGGGGACAATAATATTAATTGCGTGGAGGGTTGTTTCAATCAAATGATGAGGAATCTAACTTTTTGGACTTTTAACTCGATGGTATCTTTGGTTCTTTTTGCTTTGGATTTGAGTATGGATGGATAACTGAACCTGCCTAACTGGGCACAGACCAAAGGGCCTAAGGTGTCCTGAGCCCTTCTGGCCTTCACCTGCCAAATGTCACTCAAAGAGACATGGACCAACCTGGACGAGACACGAAATGATCACAAAGAGACACAAAATGATTACATAGAAAAACAGCTACAAATACACTCACAGACAACAAAAAGAGGCAAAACCACCGTACAGGCGCACAAAATGACAACAAAGAGGCACAAATTCACTACAAAAAGATGCAAAGCAACTTCAAAACATGGAAAATTACTACAAAGAGACAAAATTTCAAAGAGATGCATAATGACATCAAAGAGACACAACTAAACTATCTAATAAATAAAAATAACGATTAAGTCTGTGTCTTGTCCCTGTGTAGGAGAGGTAGAGGGCCCATTGCCTCATAATGAGTTTTATCGCTGGTGCTTATATCATTGAAACTTTTACATTAAAATTGTCAACATGAACACCTTTTTTTGACAAACATCTTCACTGTTACTTTGGATAATCCACAGAAACCACTGTTAACAGGTTTTAAAGGGACTATTTCTGCAGTCAAAAAAAGGTCCAGTGAAAACAGTAAGACATTGTTTCTAGAAAGAGATGCTCGCACATTTATTTTATTTTATTTTTTTTAAGTTGTCTGCTATGCTGTAAGAACTAGAAAAAAAATCTGATTCATCTCTGTTGTATTGGAGTTGAGGTAGAAATCTCAATTTCTGGGGTTAAGAAATTGTGTTTTTTATTTTATTTATTCATGTATTTATTTATTTATTGTCATTGGGTGTCCTTTCATTTCTGTTCTTTTGTCTCTTTCTCTATAGAAAAAACATGAGAATACCCTGTCAGCTGCACAAAAAGGTGATTTTTCTTGACTAATGGTCCGTTCTCACGGCAGACATTTTACATAACATGTCATATCAGTAAAAGCGCAGGTGTAACAAACAACTTTAACAGTGACTGCATTTCTTTTAGGTGTTTCATGCAATCGTACAGTTTAGTCTGCTGTGTTTTGGTGCGTCTTGGAGGACTTGACTAAGTGTCTGTTTAAGACTTATTTAAGTTGTCTTCATTTGTTGGTCTGCCTTTGTTTTCACTTGGTCAGCTTATTATTAAGCTGAATGTGTTTTCTTGGTTTTTGGGTTTCAGTTCGCAGTGTTTTTCACCTCGTGTTCTTGTGCTGCCTTCCCCTCATTTGCCCAACTACACAGCTGTCCTGTATCAGCCTCGTTAGTCCTTCCCTGTTCCTCAGCTTTTCCAGTCAATCAGCTGCCTGTTCTTCTGCCTAATCACCTTTATTCCCCTCACCTGAGCTTTTCTGCTCTGTTTCCTCACCTGCACTTCATCCCCTCATCTGATTAATTTGCATTTGGTTTTCAGTTCAGTCCTTGTGGGATCCTTGATTTTTTTTATGTGATTTTCAGTTACTGTTTCCATGGTAAAAAGAAGTGTACTCTTTAAGTTCCTGTTGCCTGACATCTTCTGCGTTTTGGTCCACCTGCTCTGCATTACATGACAGCTACAGTGATACTCAACTTACAACCTTGGGGCCGAATCTGGGCCGCAGTAGAGTGCTGGGTAGTCTGCCAAGCATTTTTTAATGGTGGAGTTTCTGTACGGTTTCAGCCTCAATGCCTGCCTAAACTCGACGTGGCATGGACAGCAACAGAAGACGCAGGACAACTCCACTTATTTCCTTCATTTATCGAAATGATGATAGAAGAGAATTCACTTTAATCACTAATTAACAATGAAAAATTGATCCACACAAGGAATGTTTTTTTTTGTTCTTTAAATATATAAATAAGGTGCCAGAATACATATGAAGCTTAAAATAGATGTTTGTTTTTTTAAATCAGAAAACAAAATTCCAGGGTAGGATCTCCCAAACTCCCCAAAAGAGGTCCTGGGTAATTATTTAGAAATTAATTATCAATGTTTGTTTATTAACTGGCCTCTTGCCTCCTGTCATTTTGCAAAAGTGGCCTCTAGGCGAAGCAAGTTTAGTATCACTGGCTTATTGGAAGCCTTAAATGGAATGGAAACATCATTAATGTTGTTATTTACCCCTGTGCTTTTTCCTAAAATGACAAGTCAAAACAACATGTTTGCCATGACAAAAGTGTGTACTGCACATACGCTCATGCACATGTCTGTCTGTATGATCACGTTCTGAACCACAGTAACACACGCTCACACCTTCCTCTGCTCACAGATCTGCCGTCCTCTCTCCTCCCTTCATGGTCTGCTGGCTGTGGTCTGTCCCATCCTGGCCTCCACCCTCTTACCTTCTCTGCCATCCCCGCCCCAAAACACACACACACACACACACACACACACACACACACACACACACACAACCTCCTGATCCCTCTGCGTCTCTGCTCCAGGTCTGGAGGAATGTTGAGTGTCTCTATAGCCCCCTCCCTGGAGATTAGGCCTCTCCATGCCCCCCTCACTTCATTCCATTCCAAAGTTTGCCCCCTAAGAGCTGCTGCATTTTTATCTGAGCCTGGTGATTGTGACAGATTGGCCAAATGACACACATACACAAACACACATTTTGTGGACACGCGCCGAGGCACAAACAGAGGGGAGGCTGGTCCGCCCGGGGAGGGACCAGACAGCGCCAGGCTCCGGCTATAAAACCCTCCCAGGATGAGGCCAGTGTCCTGCCCTGAGCTGGACAGTACCTCCCTCCTCTGTGCCAGGACGCCGTCAGGACAGGCAGCAGACGAGCCTCCAACATGAACGACATCTACAAGGCAGCGGTACGTCCTCTCGCAACTCATACAGCTGAAAGTGTGCACTTGGCCTCCTCTGATGGAGGGATTTTAGTTTGTTGGATGCTCACCAAAAATCTTTTTGTGAACTAAATCTGGTATGAGAGTGATGTTGTTTTGGATCACAAACCATAATCCCTAACATTTATTATTAGTTTGTGACATGCGATCAGTGTTTTACTTTAATTCTGTCTTATTTAAGTGGCTGTTATGATATTCTGACTCTTGTGTATTTGTTGTGAACAAAGTCCCACATCAGTTTGCTCATCTGACATTACTTGAATGGTTGACAAATCCCTGTTGATGCGGCTTACACAGCACATTGCCTCCATCACCAGCTGATGTCCAAAGAGCCTTGACACCATATACGTCTCTAGATGCACTCCTACTTAAGCCCAATCAGAGCTGATAGGGGCCACTCAGAAGGTCACTGACAGGACAGGTCCCTGGTCCGCATTGTGCTGCTTCATTCATGACTTCAAATGGAACTGTCCCACTTCACATGGCTAATTTTGGCCAGTTGACGCTTTTGCGTCCGTGGTTCTCTGGTGCCAGAGGAGGGCTTCAGGTTTAGATAAACCCCCCACAGCTGAATTCCAGCATTATCTGTGAGCCCGAAAGCTGTGTGCCTGTGGCTGTCCGTCCCCCTTCAGCTGATGGTCAGCCGGCTGTCCCGTCCACTCACACCCCAAGTGGGCAGTGCAGCTGAGACAGTAAAAACACACACAGGAATGTACATTACATGTGTTTATTTAGTTAGATTTTTTCATATATCATCACCAGAGGTGTGTGTGTCTATGTGTGTGTGTATGAGTGTGTCTGCATGTGTGTTTAATTTATAGTGGACGACAGACAATAACTCTTACATAAGCAGCTGTCTCCCTCTCTCATTCGTGGTAGCTTTTCCAGGATTACTGTTCCATTGTTGGGCCAGATCCACAGCTATGCTAATTTAAAGCACTGTATATTGTGTCCTTTATCTGTGGTTCCTGATCCTGTCTGTTTATTTTTAACTCCTCCTCTTACTGGCTCTCACATATGATGTATAGATTCTGTCTTTTGTCAAGGAGGGCTCAGTGTGTTGGACCAAAGTGTTTCTTGACTGAAAAGTTATCAAAACAGAGATAATCTAGTCCAGAGGCTGGTTTATTTAAGATATCGTAACCAATTTCTACAAGTAAAACACTTCTTATGGCCCATTTTGAGCAATGGTACAAAATGCATAATAATTTAAGAGTAACATACATATTTAATATCAGTTAGAATGTACAGAATATGCTATTTGCCTAAATTTGTGCATAAATTCACATAATTTTTTGCTTTTTGCAGGTTGAGCAGCTGACAGATGAACAGAAAAATGGTGAGTAAATACCAAAATATTTCAGCCTGTACACATGTAATCTGTCTCTTTAAGTATGCATCAAAAAGTCATCAAGTTTTTTTTCTTTCAAACATGAATTAAAGGTCCATAGTGTAGGATTTAGTGGCATCTAGCGATAAAATTGCAGAACTAAAACTTCTCCCATGTGTCAAGCGTGTAGGAGAACTACAGTGGCAGACACCAAAATGTGAATGGCCCTATCTAGAGTGGTTTGCCTGTTTTGAGCTACTGTAAAGACAGCATTGCAAACTCCATGGAAAGTTCCGGGCCGCCAGAAAAGCAGCTGAGCCTTGCTCACATTTTTTTTCCAGTGGCCTCCTGCAGTATTGCAAAGACACCTCAAACTAAGGTGAGATTTTTTATTAGAAAAACTGTTCCTCGAGCTGCATGAAACAATTTAAAATCAGTGACGGCATCATCTTGCATCGAACTTGCAGGCGGAGCCAGCAGGAAAAAAACGACTGTGCATATTCAGTTGGCCGCATATCGCGAAAGTAAACCCAGAAGCTAGAAACTTTTTAAGTGTTGGCACCAGGCGAGCAACTCCATTGGAATAAATAGATTCCATCTTGTCATTCATTATCTAGTTATTATTATACATCCATGAAGAGGAACCACTCTGTATGTAGATATAAAACCCCAACAATTCTTACTTTAAGGTCATTATACACTAATGAAAACAACTTTTTCTAATAGATGCCCCTAATTCCTACACACTGGTTCCTTATTTATACTATTGTCTGCACATTCTGCCTGATGTTGAAAGGTTGTTGCAAAAGTGTGGCTCACCCTGTCCACGTCCACACTACGTTTGTTGGTAATAAACAACTGTGTGCTGCTTTGGCGTTTCAGAGTTCAAAGCTGCCTTTGACATCTTTGTACAAGATGCTGAGGACGGCTGCATCAGCACCAAGGAGCTGGGGAAGGTGATGAGGATGCTGGGTCAGAACCCCACACCGGAGGAGCTGCAGGAAATGATTGACGAGGTGGATGAAGATGGTAAATCAATGACTGTTTATTGTCGCTGACCTCTTCCTCTTCCACAGAGCAGCTGGCAGGTCCATCATTGCACAATCATGTGATGGAGTTCAAAGCCTCTGAACTTAATGTCAAACGATAGTCAAAGGGTCTTATGTTCACCAAGATGTGTCAGGCTGAATTAAACGGAAGTGCGTATGAGATGAGATGCACAAGTCAGCTTGAATTTTCCGTGTGATCTAATGATGAAACATAAAACGTAGCATCATGAATTTGCTCAATAAACCTTTAATGTATATGTCATGTTGTCAAATAGTGCAACTAAAGCTGTATAAAGAGACATTTAAAGGCCCAATCGGTATGTTTTTGCCTGTATGAACTGCAGATAAATTTAAGATTCTGACTTAATAATCAAAAATAAATCATAAACATTTGTAACTTAGATTTAGATGCTGTCTTGTGTTGAAGTTCATTTAATCAGTTTATGCGTCATTGTAGGTTCCATGTTTTGATTTTGGTTTATATTGATACACTGAGTTCGCAGATTGGGCCTTTTAGGAGAAAATTGGAGGTTCAGGGGTTAGATAATATAAAAGTCTATCCAGTACGGAGTGTGAAGACGTGATCAAGTGCCTTGTGTGTATGTGTGTGTGTGTGTGTGTGTGTGTGTGTACAGGGAGTGGGACGGTGGACTTTGACGAGTTCCTGGTCATGATGGTGAGGTGCATGAAGGACGACAGCAAAGGGAAGTCAGAGGAAGAACTGGCAGAGCTGTTTCGCATGTTTGACAAGTGAGTTTCATGTTTAAACCCTGTTTTTTCGTCGGTCCCGTTGAATTATGAGGTTCTTATGAGTTAAAAAGATAATATAAACTTAATGGCAGACTTGAAAAATTATCTACAACAAGACAGTGCTATCATCTAAAAATCGCCAGACTAGTAATGAAATTGCTCTTCCAGTAAAGTATGCTCCCCGTGTGCAATTATGTGTACTGACAAAATGCCAAGTAGCTCTGCAGAGTACAGCATGTAGTTTCCTCCATAATCCTTTTTGACAGCACAGAATATTTCAAACACCCACTCCATGTAAGCCAGACACCTCGTCTGAGCATCAAAGAACAAACCTCTTTTTTCTCCCCACTCGCTCTCTTACACATCGATGGTTCCCCAAACACTTAAATGCAAGATATGATCAGATATGTCACACACAAACACAACACCTCCTCCACTGCCATCTGTGAAGCTTAACTTACATTTTTTGTTCTGTGCGTTGATTTATTTCACTCCTTTGATTGTGCAGGAACGCAGATGGTTACATTGACCTGGATGAGCTGAAAATGATGCTGGAGTCTACAGGAGAGGCGATTACCGAGGACGACATCGAGGAGCTGATGAAAGACGGGGACAAGAACAATGACGGCAAAATTGACTATGATGGTGAGGCGATTAAAATATGTTAATGTGATAGAGGAGACACAGTGAAGCAGTTATGTAGAGCACTAGGTGTACGCAGAGGACATATTCAGAAGACTTTTGGAAGAAGACTCTTATTTTGACCATATTAGAAACATTCTGCCATAAATTGATGCATAAAAGGCACAAATTAGTGCCTGAAAATTCACCACTGTGCAGAAAAGAAGGTGTTTGATGCTCAGAATATTCTGTTGAAGGTAACCCAAATCATTTCATATGTGCCCCCCCAATTCGTTCCACCGAAATTAACGCCAAATAAGACATTTGTCTTTATATAGGCATCATGTTTTGGGGTCAGATGCTAAATATGTCTTCTTTTATCCTCCAGAGTTCTTGGAGTTCATGAAAGGAGTGGAGTAATCCCGAACAGGACAAGATCCAGATTGTTATTTTTGTATTTCTGTGTGACTCCACGGTCATCTGCGGAAAACCAGACGCTGATTTGGATGATAGAAACAAAGGAACGACTTTGCAAGATTCAGTCGAATACTTTAGCTGAATGTTTCTGTATTTTTCTACCATCTCTTGCATTGTTGTAAATACAGTTTGTAACTACTTTTTGGTGCCCGTGTATACAGAATTTGTGTAAATGTATCCAAATTACTTATATTTTCTACAGAGGCCACATAGTGTATCAGTTTGGTTGCTCGAAATATCAATTTTGTGTTTGTTTCTGACTGAATCTCATCTCTGAAGTGCCACAGCCAGTATACAAATCTTCTTAGCTGGGCAGAAAATGTATGTGTGCACAGAGCAGAACATATTCATGAGTCAACATAGTTTTACACCAGGCTCCGGTGCAATAAACACTTTTAGAGCAATCTATTGGATCCAGTTTGTATGCTGTGCATGTTCTGATGTGTACGCAGTGTACATTTCTGTATGTTTAAGACACTCAGGACTTTTTATGCCTATCTCTTCATGCCCCTGCAACGCCTGCACATTTTTACATGAAAAGTCTGTTTGGAATGTGCACTCATGTAATAAACAAGATGCATTTGTCAGAGGTCTTTTTGTCTATTTTTATTTTTGTTTGGATGATCAAATTTCTATTTTTTTCATATTATTTACCTCAGGAACAGAACTGAGATTCTTGAGAAGTGTTTTGACCTTAGGTCAGTGCTTTTTGGTAACTGTTGAGAAGCAAACAACATTTATATTACTATCTTGATCCTGATTTGCCTTTTTTGTCTTTGTGTTTTACAGGCCAAATCACATGCTGTCTTTCTGCTCTGCCCTGCTGCTCACACAGCAAATAAACAGGCAAACACGGCTCGAAATATCACTAAGGTAACATCAAAACAAGATGCTTTTGTGTCAAACTGTGCTGTCCGCCTTAAATTCCAATGTATCTGTGTGATTTGTATTCCATAGTGGCTCTTGTCTGCGGCATGTGAGCTATTCACATGGTTGCTGTGTAAGTGTCTAGTTACACAGTCTATTGAGACAGGAGCTATTTATGTCTAATCATGTTAGTGCCCATGTTAGGGGATCTGGATTGACCGACACCAGTTGACAATCAGATGCCTTTGTCCATATTAAGAATGCACTACAAAGAGATAACGGTGCTATTGTTAAAGCAGCTTTCATTTTGACACATGTATTAGTATGCTGAAATATCTGGAGAGTTAGAGTAGTAAGATTCATTTAATACCAACAAGTATTCAGTTATAAAATAAACAATAACATGAATAATAAAAAGAAATGAATAAGTACACAAAATAAGATAAATAAATTTTGACACACTTTGGTACATTAATATATTTGGATGATTTAAGCAGAAAGAATTAATATCAACAAGTATTTAATTCTAAAATAAATGAATAAAGAAATTGTATAATATGAAATAAAATAAGTAATGATAATTGAATAAATTATTTAAAAAACAAAGAAAATATAATAAAAGTTTTTGACACATTAGTACATTTATATATTTGGATGATTACAGTAGATTTAATATCAACAAGTATTTAATTCTAAAATAAATGAATAAAGAAATTGTATAATATGAAATAAAATAAGTAATGATAATTGAATAAATTATTTAAAAAACAAAGAAAATATGATAAATAGTTTTTGACACATTAGTACTTTTTGATGATTACATGTTTAGTAACAAGTTTTAATTCTAAAATATTAAAGAAATTGTATAATATGAAATGTATTGAAATTGAAGAAAATATATAATAAATACTTTTTGACAAGTACATTTATATATTTGTATTAAAGTAATTTAATAAACAAGTATTTAATTCTAAACTAACTAAATCATGTAAAATAAAATTAGTCATAATATAAATCAATAAATTATTATAAAATAAAATTATTAATATGAAAATATGAGTAATGTGTTATTAAGCCATCATTGACATACCTGGCTGATTTGAGTAGAAAGAATCATACATTAAAAAAGGCATCCTTCAAAAAAGTATTTAATTTAAAAAATGAATAAATAGATAATCTTTAAGAAATGAAAATAGTAAAATAAAGAAATACTAAGACATAAAATAAATAATGAAAGTACTTTGTAATGAAAATTATTTATTTGTTTATTCATTATTTTTTAACTTGTGTCAACAGGCTGCTGTTTTAGTAGCAGAGGAGATGTGCAGTTCGCAGTGTGGCCACTGGATGTCAGCAGGGAAACACAGTCTTATCTGTTAGTTTTGCTCAGTTGCAGGAACCAGAGGATGAGGAGATTTAATAGCATGGCTTCAGTATTTCCAAAAAAACATATAATACTTAATCACCAGTCAGTCAGGCTGAAAATGAGTAGATGATTTAGAGTAAAAAAATCTATCTTAAAATAATCTTCAAAATCGTCTAATATATATACCATTACTTCATTTGAAAAATAAAAAACTCCAGTATATATAGATACAAATATATATATATGTGCGTGTGTGTGTGTGTGTGTGTGTGTATAGTTCTATATTATGGCCGTGATCTTTTCTATAGTTTTCGTTTTTTGTGAAATGGAATCAACTGTGTTTTGTGAGAGCAAGTGACGTCAGTGGCCTGACTGATGACAGCGTCCAAAGGCCTCCCCACCTCCCTCCATCCCTCTGTTTCCCTGAGGGTCCTGTTAGCTCCATGCAGACATCATGGTCTGTGTTACTGATGGGATTTTAAACCCCAATCAGCAGGGAAGCACAGCTGCTCTGCCAGACCAATTTAAGCAGTCTGACAAATATAACACCCCACATCCACCGCACTAGTTATTTCCAATCCAGCTGACCAAAAAATACTGCATTAAGTGATAATAGGAGGTGAAAAGATGTCATGATAAAATTTGAGGTGTTAGCTTTTAATCGCACAGATTGGACTGTTCAAGCTGGTTATAATCTGCTGTGTGCAGCGTGGATGAGTAGTGCTCTCTCCCCACCATCAATGGGAGGCTGGGCAGCAGCAGAGCAGTGTGTGAATGAATCTGGGGTGTGGCGCAGTAGCAGCAAGTTGGGTGGAGAAGTGACGCAGTTACGTAAGACAGGCCTGATGACTCATGCCTGCTGTTATTAACACACACACTGCGGTTAAGAGCCACCTTTGGTAGTAGTGGATTTCAGGGACACATAAGCCGCCATACGACCTGTTTCCTAATTGTGTGTGACACTCATGCCCCTGTTACACTGACCTCTAAAAGTGACTGAGGGGATTTGCATAGGTAATAGTAAGCTATTGATATTATGTAACTAACTTCATTCAGTTTTATTCTGCCTGTGTGTGTGTGTAAAACGGGTTCTTCCATTGGCTAGAGTGAGTCAGGCGGTTTTAGAGCTGTATACACACACACACACTGCTCCACTGTTTTATTGATTTATAAATCTCCCATCAGATCACACAAGAGTCATGATCCACCATGAAATTGTCCTTAAACTGTGTTACTAAGCTACGCCAACAGCATGATGTTTCCATAACCTTTTCTCCAGCTCAGTATGATTTATAGATGTAAAAAAAAAAAAAAATCCCCGGAAGAGCGAGGAATACCCCGGACACATTTCAGAGTTTGGAAGGCGTTAACTACTCATACAATCTTTGTCCGGCCTACGCACGCAGACCTCGTTTGAAGCCAGCAGGCTTTTTGGTTTAAAGGATTCCTGTTTTTCTTGATTCTCTACAGCACATGGTTTTGGAAGTTGTCCAGTGCTGAATATCACAGCTCTAATCTCTATTTGTCACCATTCACAATGTCATAGAATACATGAATATGTGCTCCCCAAATCTCTGGATTCATTGTTAGCTGTTATTCATTTTTTTTTTAGGTCATGGGATAATGATTTGTTATGTTTGATGTTCTGGCTCTTGAGGGTAAAAGGATGATTTCATGCTGCTGCCTCAGAGCAACTTCCCCCTCTCCAAACATAAAACGAAACCATGGAATTATTATAAATACTCTCATTCTGAATAAATACAGAAAGTTAGACGAGTGCCTGTTTTTGGAGAGCGATTTGTAGGTTGTTTTTGTTGCCATAAATACACAATGAGGAAGTGGAACGCTTTAGACAAAGAGAGAGTGGAAGGACTGCAAATCAAAGTTGAACAGACAGAATATTGTATCATGATGCTCCATCCCACTTCTGGTGCTGAGAACACTGAAGTACTGTCTCTGCACTGCCCGCACATAAAGGCCCATAGAACAGCAGGACTACAAGACGCAGAATTCTCAAATTCCACAATAACTATTCATTGAATCAAATGAATAACGCCGATTGTTTTGTTTTAATGCACCACTGGAGGGTTTATCTATTTTTACCACATTCAAAAAAGAAACTTACATGTGTGTGAAATGGTGGAAGAAGTACTTAGTATTTTATTTAATTCATTCATATACTTAGTAAAGCAATACTACATTGTTAAAATACTCAACAAAGAGTAAAAGCTCTGCATAAGTACTAAAAACGCTGTTATAGTGTATCATCATACAGGAATGGATCATGATTGTTAACTCATTAACACATAAGCTGCATCTGGATGTTGTGGCTGGTGGAACTACTTTTGCAAAGATTACAAATTGACATTAGTTCATCGGCCATTACACCTCTTAAGGGTCTCATGCCACCTCCACCGTGCCGCCATCAAACTGACACATCTCTTTTTCTTCTTTTTTTTTACGCATACAGTTGGTCTGCGATTTTACTTATACAGTAAAAAACGAACATATTAATTTATAAGTTGATGTGGCGAATGAAGCCAACAGTTGCTTATCTACCAGATATGGAGCAACATTAGCACTCATTAGGAGTCGTGTGAAGCTCTGTTTTATGGTCATCATCAACTCTTGCTCTAACTCTTTAGCTGCTAAAAGCTCCACTATGTTCACCAGCTAATCGCCTGCCGTGCAGGTAGTGTACAGTGTATACATTGTTGCGTACACTGTGTCAAGCTTTTTTGGAGCAGTGAGAGTGAACAAAACAGTAAAGTTGAGGGCAGATAAACCAAAACAAACAGCTGCTAATTCTCTGTTGTCACTTTAGACGGCCCCTTTGAAAGTTTGCACACTACTATCAGCCATTGTTATTAAGACTGTAAAGGCTTGTGTAAACCTTTAGTTTCTTAAAGAGGTATTTGTAGTAGTAGTAGTAGTTTTACCTGATGGTGGTCTAATGACCGAAACGTTTCCAGTAGGTGATTTGCTAATTATTAATAGAGGGGATGGTTCGTTTTGTTTCACGGCATGTGAAGTTACTTTTCTCGGACTCACTTATGACTGTTGTCTCTCGTCTCGTCTCTCGTGTGTGTATCTTACCAACTTGAGTCTCAGTGTTTATCAGAATGCGTAGATTTGATTGGTTGAGTTGCATCACCTGAGATGAATTAGCACATGCAATTGATTTTTGATTTTCTTGGTCCACTAAAGGTGTGCTACAAATACTGTCCACTCTAAAAACTAACTCAGGGCACCTATCTAATTAATGCATGGTTGCAGGATAAAAGTTCAAAATTATTGATCTAGATAAACCTTTTAAGTCGTAAACATAATTTTGATGAGCTGTGTTAATATAATAATGATGATAATTACATCAACTGCATATTGTTTGCAATTTAAACTCAAATGTATGTTAATTGATTTAAAACAAAATTTAAGTTATAGTAAAGTAATGAAATTGGCTTGATAATTTAACTTTTCTTCACCTTTAGTTAAACTGCCTGTAGGTTGTGTGTGAATGCACATTGTTACATTCCATCACACTACGAAAATGTGTGTTTAGATGTAGAGTTTTGTTTTTCAGCAGGCCCCTTGAGTGATAATTTGTTTGTTTTAAGTGACAGACTCTTGGAGATTCCTGTCCTCTGTGCTCTGACATCATTATTTTGGACACTGATGTGTTAAAAGCACAGACATGCTCTTTGGCTCACTCCGCAGTTTTGTACTGTAAGCAACATATGGCCTTGTGTGAATGGCATACCAGACAGCAAGACAGTTCCCAGCACGGCCTCCTCTGTAGCTCCCGAGAGAGAACACATGACAGACAGATGACCTTTACTTGGTGTTGGGTCTAGCAAGACACGAGGAATGTTCCCTTTCATTCACTTTGCCACGGATTAAACTGCAAACAAACATCACCTTGTTCTAGTGCTTGGTGAGCGCGGGCCACTGTACATCACCGGATGGTGAAATTGGCCACGAAATGAGAGACTTCTGGTATTAACAGATGGCTGCCTTGCTCTGCCACTAGTATTCCATGTGGCTGTGCTTCACACATGACCCAGTATCCCACTTGCCAAAACTCACACTTTTCTTTCTCGTCCGAGGACATACATGTCTCTCAGAAAAGATTTATGTCTCACAGTTTGAAGGGCTGCTTCAGAACGATAGTATATCTGTAGTGGGTTCTTGGAGAGATAAGATACTTCCTGTTAGATGGCTGTAAGCCGAGCATAACTTGATGGATGTCCTAACAGCAGACATCTGAATCATCGCTGGTGTCAGCGTTGCAAATAAGATCACTAAAGAATACGACTTGAAGTGTTTTGCTGTAATTCGTTGTGTTAATGTTATTAAAGCTCAGCTTCTAAATGTGTCCTTCCCCTCTACGTCTGTGAGGGCCTGCTCTGTCTAACTTTGGATCTAAACTTATTCCATTACAAATATGGGGAAGAAGGAAGTATTGAAAATGGCTTCGATGTGATTCAACATTTCAGAGAGTCAAATGGCCATCCCCAACAACAGGAGATGAAATCACTGGCATGATAATAAATGCCATTCCAACACAGTTACAGTCCACATAGCTCCATGGAACGACGGCCAAAGGGAATTTCCATGTTTCATTGCAACCAGTAACTGACACTGACTTAGAAGAATTCAAAATGTTCATCGTCATTGCTGTTAACAAGCATAGATTGTAAATCTGTCCAGTGGCGCGACCAAAAGGTGGACCGTGGTCACCTTGATACAATTTCTGGAACCTCACTGGTGTCCCCTGGCAAAAATAATTGGCAACACTTCTGTCTTAAAGTAGCAGTGGCATGCACATTTTTAAAGGTAGTGGTATGTTGTGAAGTTATCCAGGCATCCATCGGTATCAGCCGTGTTGGCATAACATGTCAGGAAGGGGCTAAATGACAATTTTGGTGAGATTTTCAAAGCTAAAAATGGTTCTATGTGTACCCACAAGTCTCCCCTAAACTTCAGAGGGCTTGTTCCTCGTAAATGTTTTGTCTTTAAAACCAATCTAATCCTTCAAATTAAAGCTGTATATTTGTCTTTTTAAAAGGACAACTGGGGTATTTGAAGCTGCTTTCAAGCCACTGTGTAACAGCATCCCCCCCTACTGTAGCACAATAATGTAAAACACTGAAATTACTTTAGATTCCTACATTTTTTGACTATTTCCCAGTCATCTGAAGTTTGGTGGAAATGTTATACCAGGCCCAGTTTTTCTCCTGGTTGTGCTTGTAAGTGGCTAGTGCCTTATCTCAAGATATTCAGACACCAACATTATCGCTCTGCGAACTGCTATTCAATCGGCCAAAATATGGTGGCCACCGTCAGAAGTTCAACATGGTGAATTCTGCACGATAAAGCAAAATGTGTGCGCGCTCATGTGGGCAGTAATCATTTTATACCCCTACCACCATAATCATAACCGCTTCCCTCTGCCACCTTCTCCTCATTGAAGTGACTGGAGGCGGTGAGTTACCATGTGGCAGTGTGATAGATTATTATTAGTTAATGAGACTGATAATCAGTATTTGAAACTGATATGCATTTACAGTGAAAATGAAAATCTTTCTGTCAATTTTTAGAATTTGGATTATCACAAACTCCAACACAAACATTTGTTTAAATGCCTTTGGAAAATGTTTAATCAAAACATTTTCAGTATCATATACAGCAAGTTCCCAGCAACTTTTTTTATAAGGTCAAGTAAAAAGTTAATTAAAAAAAATGAATAAATAAATATAGCTCCCTGAGGTTTTACAAAGTTAAAGTACCTCCCATGCTGACACTTTCTTTGGATTTTTTAATTAATTAATTTTATCAGCGATCATTAAAATAAAACCCCAAAACAGATAATCTGCGAAAAAACAAATATCAGCCCTGATAATCAACAGGGTTGATAATCTGTTGACCTCTAGTATGCACATCAGATATTTAGTAATATTAACTACAAAATAAGAATCTTAAGTATAGCAGTATGTGATTCCTTAACCCTCCACACATTGACATAGTTTTCAAACAGCCCATATACTACAACAGTTTAATAGAAATCCTGAAAGTCAGTCATGGTTTTGTGCCATCCCTATGAAAACTTTTGGGGGCACCATTACATATGGCTCTGTCTAAATGCTGGAATTATTAAGTGTCCTCTCTCAGAAATAAAGACAGTATGGCAAAGAGGACAAGCGCAGCAACCATGATGTCATCCCCTCTTCAGTGACATGATGTCAGAGACAGAATTCGGCAAAATGCTGAGATTAGGATTATTCTCCTCGGCCCTGAACATCTGCTGTAAACAAACAGAGTGAGAGCGCTCGGAGGAAAAATCCCTGCAGTAAAGATGTCAGTTATTCAGATGAGAGTGGCTTTTACTGCATGATGGCCAAACATTCATCCTTAATAGGATAATAGTGACCCTTTCAGGACTATTAGAACAATTATTATACGTCCATACAAAAACACAAATTAATTCCACTGAGACTGAAGGTGAATCGGGCCTCATTTAAAAGTCTGTATATTCAACGAGCTGAATAAATCGCAGTTATTGTGCATCAGAGGCAGAAGCAGCTGTGAAATTATTGTCAGTCATGCAGTATGCTAAGTATGTTCTCATAACCACAGCAGGTGTGAACCAGCTTTGACTGGCTTCTGCTCAGCCACACACACACACACACACACACTATGCCTGCAAACAGACGCATGCCCCCTCCCTCCACCCCAACCCCGAGCTAAAATCCTGTCAGTCTCATGCACATCTGCTTCCCCAGCAACTTCTGCTGAGTAAGCACTGTGTTCGCCTCTGCTTCCCTTCATGGGTGATCATAACAGGACGAAAATACTCCACTTATCTGTCACACAAAACATATTGTGATGGCAAAAAAAACCAATTTGTGAATCATACAAACCATTTTTTTTCTATTTATGTAATTTGTTCTCAATGAAGAGTTTAGGGACTGCACTTTATTTATCAGAGTAGAGGGGTGGCTGGGTGGCCTTTTTTTCTTCTTCTTGTTTTTTTCTTTATTTTCTAATCATTACCCCCGGAGCTACAATTATTTACCTTAAGGCTCCCTAAGTGACTAGGGAAAATACATGACCTTTCAACCAACAACAATGTTTCATAATTTCTGGAGATATTTTAAAAATAACATGCCTTTAAAACCTCCTTGCAGGTATGCAGGTTCTTAAAGTATTTTAAATAAATACACAATAAGACCTTTTTTAAAGTTTAATGTCCCTCCCCGAAGCCAAATCAAAAATCACAACTCCCTTCCCAGTGCTTAAATAATTATCTGACATGCTTTTCCGTTTTGCGCCATCTGCTACCCTACCATACACAGTACAGTACAGTACCATATACAGTCACTTCCGTTAAAACGTATTTACCACAGTTCACAATTACTTACATGCCTGAGTTTCCCTCTGATTTTCTTGAGTAACCTAGTAACGGGGAAAAACAGGAGCTGTTAAGACCCCACACATTGCTTTTGAAGTTGGCAGCGGGACACAAAATGATTTATAATTAAAGCTCGCAAAAACTTAACTCTCAGGTGAGACACTCAGCTGGAGCCAAACAGAAGCTGCAAGGGAATCCCACACATGAACAGCTACTGTCTGAAGATAAGTGTTTGAGGGCTGCAATAAAAATAAGTATTTGAAAGTGTAAAAATATAAATCATCACTCTTGTAGTGTAGTACTGCCAATATACTGTAGATGCACAGTCCCAGTTACAGATAAGACGTCTGCGATTAATAGTTCTCACTCCCATCATCCCCAGGCACTGTGCTCCCATCTTTCATGCACTGCAGCTACACATTGCCTCAGCCTTTAACGTGGGTGTCTTTTCTAATCATAGGTTTGCCCTGCAGGTATGTGGCTAGCCGGGTTCAGTCATGCTGGAAAATCCATCACTCGACAGCTTTTATTATCACAACTGCAAAGTGTCGCTAGGCAAGTCTCTTCATGTGCCCTATTGCCGCGGTGAAAGTTGAAGATTTTAGTTTCAGCCGCCTTCTACAATATTCTCAGTCATCTCAGCCCCGCAGCTGGAGCTAAAAGTGTTTTAGTGCAGTATTTAAGTCATTAAATCCCAGTGTGAGTGTTAGTTATTGGGCCGTGAACTGCTGCACAGATCAACGACAGAACATTTCCCTCCACCTATTTTCTTCCCTGATTTCGAAAGCTTGGCCACAGTTCATGAATTAATTTCTTCAGGGAAGGGAATTCACTGCATCATTTTTCTGTCATCTGGTGAAGAACAGATGAATAAATCTCCCAGACAAGGTAGAAACATTACTTAAGCAAGCGAGCACTGACGGAGCTGGAACGAAGCATAAATCTGAGGTAACACTCAGAAGGGGAACACATATTTCCTCCAGCAACTTTGGAAACGTTCAGACTTTGCGTAGTCTAATCATTGGGTGATAAGGCACGGTATTTCTGTAACTAATTTTAAATGAAAAATTATTAGTATTATAAAATTTATTTTCTGAAAATGTTTCCAATTTTGCTTTTTCTAAAATTATTTTCGAATAATGCTTCCCTCGTTTTTTACAGCAATTTTCTTGTCTTTTTTGTCTAATTTCTTGCAATATGTGGGACTTGGGTCTTGCCAAGTTGGTCATTAATTCTTCTCCCCATGTTTTTAAAGGAAATCAAAAACCAATCTACTCAGGTTTCAAAGGGTCAAATAGCTTGTGAAAGGCATCTGCAGCTAACGAAAACTGATATTGATCCAGGTTTCAAAGGATTAAAGTCCCCCTCCACTCAAAAATGTGTTTTTCTTAGCTTCTATGCATTTACAATAAACCCATTGGCCCATTTGGCGACTTTCTCACTAGATTTAGCAACTTTTCAGACCCTCTTAGCGACTTTGTCTCTAAAAAGAGACTTAAGACAAATCTGACGACTTTTTCAGACCTTCAGGACAAAAAAGAAAAATACTTCATATATATATGCTCCTTATGGTATCCTCAATCTATGGCTCTTCTGCTATCAGTCTTTCACCCTCTTTCCTCTTGCACTGTGTAATATAAGCACCATAGTTATCATGGTTTTCAGTTGTTTTGTGGAGGATTTTCATTGAATCTACTTCAGTTAAGCTTTAATGTTTCATTTAACTGGCTGAAATCTGAAATTTGCAGATGAGCGCATGACGTCAACTGGCAACTTCTGCCGACATCATCGGTAGTTACTTTCATTCCAGTTGGCCACAATAAAAGTTTTTAAGATTCAGTTTTCTGGAGACATACAACTAGAATTTAGTGATACATTAAAATAAATTTGGTGTTAATACTTCCTTCTTAAACTGTATTGTAAAAATGGTAAAAGTATGGCAGACGAATGTGAGTGCATCTCTATAAATGACAGCATGGATGTGAAGACATTAGAGCACTTTCATTTCCTCTTTTTTCGAAACAACAGATTGTATTTTTGGCTTTACAGGATATCACACTTTTGCCACTAAATGGTCAAATCATAACAGAGAGCAAAAACTATGTCTCGTGCTTCAAATGACTATTGCACAACACTGCTTTTGAATTTGGTCACTCCCCAAGTCGCAGAGGAGAGCTGTCGGAAGTATCTGCGGTGGAGTACATGCTGTGTCATCTTCCTCTTCCTTTAAGCGCAGTTTGACTGACTGGTAGTGGGTGTGTCTGCACTGTGGTACTGACAGATCTGGCCCTGTCACTTGTCTTTGTGTCAGAAAGCCTGTGGGAGACAGGAAGCCAGACTTCAGAGTGGACAGAAAACGGACATCTGACCACACCTAGAGCCTTGGGGCTGGACGGCACAGTCGCTACTCACAACTTTTTGACTTCTCAGAGCACTCTTAACTCATGATGAAACCACATAATCACTTTTGTTAAGTTTTATGAAAGTGTGCTGTCAGAAAAACTCTAAAAAAAAAAAAGACCAACAACAAGTATTCAAGTAAAAATATACAATATATTTGTTGTATAAACTTGTACAGAATGTCTTGGACATTTAGCTTTACATACACTATACATAAGGGTCAAAATAGGGTCACTTTCGCATCCTTCATGATTTTAAGAAAATGTCCCCCATGACAACCACATTTTATGTACATCTTTACAAACATACCAAACGAAACAGCCCTTGGATGCACTTTAAGAGGCCATGACGAGATACAGGTGCCTTGTATAAAAATCCCTGAAAATGTCTCTCTGTGAGGTAAGAACACATTTTTGTCAAACTCCTTTCATTCCCTCTCACACATCAAACTCACTCATTTGTTCGGAGACTGGCAAAAAGAGAACAGCTAATTACACATCATGTTTCCCTTAACGTTATTGTGCCACAGAAGCAAAAGTAGCTGCAGACTGAAGACTGTCAGGAGTAAAAAATAAGGTGAACATCCATTCCTTTACACACTGATTACTTACACTTTTGTTCCTCTCAATCGTGGCAAAAAACAGTCCTATGCACGATACCTCGGCCTGGTGACTCACATACAGATCAATTTTGTGTTAAGGTATAGCCAAGGCCTCAACAACAACAGGAAATGTGACCAAAAGGTTGCAAAAAAAGGTCCTCGGAAGAACATAATCACATGCAAATAATGCAATTATAAACAACAGAGTGTATAAGGGCAATTCTGGGGCATAAAATGTTTTAACTTTGATATTTTAACACAAAGTGGCCACTCGATGTTGTATTTAAAGAACTATTTAACATCACGGTGATTACTAGACATAAGTGAAGGTGAAAAATGCTTTCTGTGTTGCTACAAGTAAGCTGCAAACAGTCATCAGAAGAAAAACGGGACAATAATTCAAGGCCGGATTACTGTAGTAGCTTATTTCCCTCAGCTAGAGTACCATCAAAAACATCTCCGATTGGTCCCCAGAAAACATTCTGATTGGCCAAAGACTTTTTTAGACCATCAAGGCAATGATCAAAACAAAGAAATACATTAAAGTCTGCTTTACAGCTGGTGAATAACAAATAACAGTCAAGCAACAATCCTAAATTTAATAGAAAAGTTATGAAATGTCCTGCTATTATGGTCGCACGTGACCACTGATTAATGCCATGTATGGTGGGTAGCAAAAGTCATCCTTGTGTTAGGAATTAAGGCATTGAGACTGGATCTAATGGAGCATGTTCTCTGCAACTGTCAGATCAATGTTCCTTTTGGCGCAGGAAATACTGCAACTGACTTACTGCTTGTGTCAGCAAGATAGGCATCTGACAGAGAGAGAGAAACCTCAGAGACGCCGCAGGAAATGACAAAAAAAAAGGCTGCCCAATCGATCCTCATGTCGACTCCAGCGTGTCCAGCTGGAAGACGTTGTGATTGGTCGGTGTGGTGAAGAAGAGCTGCTCCTCGCTGGTGGAACGGTTATCACAGGGACTGTGCAGCCCCAGCGTCCTCTCAAAGTCCAGGAGCTGACCCATGAAGTTGAAGTTTGGGGAAATGTTGGACTTCTTCCTCTTGACAAAGTCATAAGCGTCGTTGAGTGAGAGGTTGAGTCTCTGCATTAGGTAGGCCACGGTGACCGTGACGGAGCGACTGATGCCGGCCAGGCAGTGGACCAGGATGCCACACTGCTTAGAGCGAGCCTCATCTGTGAGAGGAGGGAAAAAAACTACAGTCAGAAGAAAGTTGTTCTAAATAATGTAAACGGCCTGTTAAATCGGACGATGGCTTCCAGGTAGCCTCACTGTCCGAGTGGAACACTGAATGTCACAGATAATGAGTAATATGGTGCATTGCATCCACTTTTGGTGATGTCTGCGGTGGTTTGTAGCTTTTATTATATGATTTTGTTGTTAAGTGTTGTTTGTCTTTTTGAATGTATGTGTACTACTTATGGGACGCCAAACAAATTTGAAATTGTGAAATCGAATCTAATAACCTAAATCTAAGATTCTGGTTGGTAATTGACGGAGATAACCCAGTTAAAAAAGCTTCTGCTACTTTCTATTGACAGAGAGGCTGAGTTTACAGTGCACCTTGTTTATGGTTAGTTACACACCTTAGCAAACAACTGTCAACTAAAAGCTACTACGTTTGACTTGTGGTTTGACAGCGTTTGACATGTCGTGAAGCTGCATTCACACACAACACCGGAGAGTGGAAACAACATTTCCTTCCTCATTCTGCCTAACCCTTAGGAAACTAGATCATGATACACAACCATGCCAACACCAAACAAACAAGTGAACAGGCTGTGGTTTCAGGTGTAATCGTGACAAGAGACGAAGAATCAAAAGCGAAATTGAAACATAATGTTGCAGTGCCACCAAAAATGCAAAAATACAAACTTTACTTTCAAGATTAATGTGTCGCTTTGTATCAAAGAAATTCAGTGATGGTGTCGCACAACAGCTGATAACAGCCTACACGAAGGGAACGTTTATCATGCCTTGCAGTGTGAAACAATATTTGCATATGAAAATAACACCCCCACCTGTCCCACAAACCCACTCACGAACCACTTTACCAAACCACCATTGCCAGTAAATAATTTATTACATTGTTGTTATACATAATTAGCAAGCAATGACTTACTTAAAACTCACAGTCCACGTGAGTTTACTATACAGTGACACTCCTTGTGACAAAACAAACACCTACACACACTAAGAACACTTTATTGCCCAAAAAGTTTGAGTTTTAAGTTTAACAAAGCCGGTTATTAACCTACTCACCTATAAATGATATGGCCTCTGGGAAGAACTGGGACAGATTCTGACTCCAGTGGTCCGAAATGGGGATCTGTTTGTACCTGAAGTGGCCGTCATGCTCAAACATGTTGGGGAGATTGGGTGTGACGTTCAGGATGTACTTGATGTTGTACTGGCCCAGCACGTCTAGGTTGGTGGAGTCTTTGGCGCAGCCCAGGTAAAGATAGGGGAGGATCTGGACGGGGAAGGCAGGCTGATTGCTGGGGATGGGGCTCTCCTCCGACTCTGTGGCGCTGCTCGGCTCTCGATCTGACTCCCCATCGGAACAATCTGAGCTGATCCGCAGATTCCCAAAACCCAGGACAGACAGCGGAGGAGAGGAGCTGGGACAGGAGCTGTCAAGGAGGGTCTCACAGTGCTCTGGGTACTCTGTGTGAAACTTTACAAATCCACCTGGACAAGAGCCAAAACACAAATGAACAAAGTCACACTAACAGGGTTGATTCACTTAAAATATCAAAAGACTCACTGTATAAACTATTTATTCTAATCATACTCTAAATAGCAAAAAAAATAAAAAAAAGGCTGCTGAGTGTTGACGCAGAGCTGTGTGTAAAGAAGGAGCTCAAGTTCCCCCCAAAAAGCACCATTCATGAAATGCATGCCTGTTCCTGCGAGAGCAAAACATGGCGCAGCCATTTTGGAATTTTAATTGAGAATCTCAGTGACACACAACACACAAACTTTTGAGCAGCTTACAAACCGCAGACCCACAACACAGGATGAACGCTTAAGTAACGTTAACAATTATAACGTTTGAACAAAACAAGAATGGAGATAAACGTCACTGTCTCGTTGTTAAAAACTCGGTATTTTAAAGTTTAACACATATTCCCGTTTAGGAATTAATGTTTCATTTAACAACGTCTTATCAATAAAGTCTTATCGGCTTTAATAGTTTTTTAAAAAAAATGCCAGTTTATGCAAATATTGCGCAAAATTCGCGTGATATTTAACGATATTATTGCGAAGTGACGTCATTTTCGAACGTTCTGAACTTAATTTTAACGTTAACAATGTTTTACATTTAAGTACAATTTCACTGTTCTTGACGTTAATTCGACTGCAGGATTACGTACCTTCCAGGTAATACGCCTTACAGCCGTCTTCCCACAGTTTTTGAAGAAGTAGACCCAAAACCGAAGCTGGAGCTCCGCTGTCCTGCCAGTCCACGGTGCACTCATCGTACAGGACGACCGTGTCCGTCTTGCACCGTCTTACGAACTTCTCTTTATCCTCGTGGTTGGGGATGATAGTCCGGATAGGTATGTTTCCCTTTTTGAACCTCCGGAGCATCAGCCCCGGTATGGCCAGGTTTATGGCGGTCTCTATGTGGGATGATTCATAAAGCTCATGTGAACGGCAGTCCAGCAGGAGCAGAGAAGTGCCTCCGGACTCTAACTCGAGTTGCAGCCATTCCACGCTTTTACTCGGCGTCACATTAGACATATCGGACTCAATATCATACTACATGCAAGCACAAACACTTACTACATGGTCCACCAGACGACGATAAACTACATTTCACCCGCAAAAATAAGAAGCGTTAAATGTTGCCCCGCCAGTGCATGGCGCTTCTGCTTGAGCGAAGAGATTTCCCCTTTTTCCTCTTCTCTATTTCCATCAGTCAGTGTGTCTGACCTGCCCCAGAGCTTCTGGAGACCTATGTACAAGTTAATGTACGATACACGAGTTGAAACGTGATTTTTTTTACAGCTAAAAAATGTCTTCATCAACTTCAACTACTCCACATCGTACCAGGGTCCTCCATGCACGCTCTCGTTTTACCATTCCGATGCATGGGAGTTTTTTTTTTTTTTAGTTGACAGTAGAGCAACTCAAGAGGGAGGAGTTTATTCCATATGATTTAAAGTCATAGTAGAAATATCACAAACTTTGGTATCACTGGGTCTCAACTGAATCATTTTCACAGTTTAAACGCTGTAATCATATTTATAAACCACTTCTTGTGATGTTATAGCAAAGTTATACAGACTTTTAGGGCTATAGTGATTGTTATCACTGACAATCACAAAGTGTGACTTTCAAAATTTTATTCACACTAAATTTGTTCTGTTCAATGCCACCAAATGATCTTGTTGTGAATTTGTGTAAGTTTTATTTATCATTCATTTTATCACTTAAATATTGCCATGGGTGGTCAAGGTGTGTCTGTGTTAGTGACACAATAATCTTGCACAATGTTTGCACAGTTGCAATGTGTCAAATGTTGTAATGTGTTATTGCAAATAACAGGCCACTAATATAGGCCTAATTAATATAATATTGGCGTGACGGGAACAAAAAATATGCAAAAAAATGCTATTATTATTATTATTACTAGTTCTAGTGTTATGTTATTATAGTATTAGGGTGGGGTCCAAGCAGAAGATGAGATGAGTCGGCAACAGGGATGGTAAACTACTGTCATGTTATTCCATTGTTATTGTTTAGAAAGCGGCGCTTACACTTAAATTATGTGTCACACTGGAGGCCGACGCTGTTGTGTTAAATGTCGCGCCTCTTTTGCCCTGGGGATGCCGGCATGCTGTCTGAAATCACACTTTAGATTGACTTGATGCCACTGTTGTTTGATTCTTTGTAAAAATCTGAAGGCGGCGTTAAGATGGGACTTTGTTGTGGGGACGATCTGTGTGTTAAAAGGGGTATTGTGAACGTTGTATTGTCTCTCTATTTTATCACTTTTGAATATATTAATAAGTCGAAAACTAAAATGAAATATGAATGCTACATAGGTTACACCACCATAACAGTTCTGGAAAGTGTAATATTTTTATTATCAGTTATCTTCAAACAATGTTATGCTAAATTCCTGTCAGCATGTTAGCAAACACTCCATACAATCTGAGCATATTCCACTCACTACAGTTTTACGTAAAGTTTATATTCCCATCATTTGCTGATGGAAAGCTTATTATTGTAACAGCGTACCAATAATCACATCACCCCAGACCCCCCCGGCATATTTCGTCCCCCCGTGTTGACTCCGGGGCTATGGCCCTGGCACATAATATGTGCCGTATAGCACCTTATTTACAACCAAATTCACCTTACCAATGTGGCATTTTTCTGATGTATGCTCATGACACCCTTTTGAAACAGAAATCCTATGATATTCTGTATTTTAGCACCAGATACTATACATTACTACATATGGTATGCAACATTAAATAGCAATACTAGTTTATTACTCACGATTACAAGTGCATTGCAATATTTACAATGAAATCACAAACCTCCATTTAATACAAAAACAAATAATAGAACTGAATCCATTCATTTTTCTCCTAAAGGGGCAAACTCCACTATCCTTCACTCACTTTGCAGTGTACTGCATTTTTCTCTTTCATCATAATATTATAACCTATATTATCTGAATAAGCATACCCTTAAAATGGCTCTTTTCTTTCATTTTATTTTATTTACGAGGTGAAGTGTATCAAGGAGGCCTTTTCATCTATTCTATATTACATGTTGACCACAATAAGGAATTCATAAGCATGCTGCAGTGCAAGTGTCCTTACTTAGAACGAGCCCACAATGCTCCCATGGTTCACTATTGATGCGTATAATAATGCAAGTGAACTGTGAATGTGGAGGAATAAGAGAGGGAGAGAGCGAGATGCGTGCGGTGGGAATCCAGCCACGCAGCTCATCTGTCTGCACACGTGAGTGGGGGAGACACAGATGTGCAGAGCATCGGGATTAACACAGAATGAGGAATAGAGCTAAACCTGCGCACACACACAAATGCGCTCAACCATAGACTGATCAGACACACAGCAACAGGCAACATATCATCGCCACACAACACCACACCACCATTACAGCACCTGCCTCCATCAGCAGAGTTTAAAAACCAACACACACACCGCCTGTGGCCCATCATACCCACATGATTGCTGTTCCAGTTGAACTCATCCAGGAAGTGTAGAGGTGTTGGACCTACACTCAGATTGTATGCAATAGGGAATTAAGCACCCTGCATCCTCAAAAGACAGTTGATGGAGGAAACAAAGTGTGACAATCATTTCAAACAGTGTAAAAAAAGGGAGAATTTCCTGCTAATGTCTTCCTGGCATTTTGTAGATTTACTGGTTATATGAAGGAAGAGTTATTCTAGGCCGATGTATGACCTTGTTTACTAATCAAATCCAAGAAACACGTGGTGCTGTTGTATATGAGCCTCTATCCAATGGTTATATCTCAAAATTTGAAATCCAAATCAGCACCTAAGTGGAGTATTGATTCATGCTCTGAGCAGGCTTGACTTGCACAACAGTGGTGGTCACCTGACTGCTCCACTTCCACCAACACTTTAGTTACATAATGTGCTCCAAACGTGCACTCATGGTAATTCTTTCAGAGGAAAGAGAGGGAGTTTTGGTTTAACTATGGTCTTTGATTTACAGAATCCAAGGTTTTTGCATGTCAAGTGCTGCTTTGAGGGCTTTCACAAACACACACACACACACACACACACACACACACACACACACACACACACCCCTGTCACGTGCAGATGTACAGTGGGAGGCGTTCAGAGATGAGACAGATGGGAGGAGAGCTTCCTTCCATTGATGTTTCTCTGCATGTGGGAGTAAAGGTTTTTTTTATTGAACTACTTTTATGTAACCATGATGATCATAGGGTAGAAAATGTAGAACATCAATAAAAATGTTAATTTTATATTGCTTAAAAAATAACCAGATGGTCACGTTGATGAAAGATAAATCTAAGAAAAAAATCTATAATCTCTTATTTTGCATGTCACACACTGTGAGCTTCACTGAAGTGTATTTGCTGCATTTTATTACAAGCAATAAGATCTCCCATGTTATCTAGATAGGAAACACAATATCCTGTTCTCTGTTGATACCATCTAGTGGCTCATCATGAAAGCTGCTGCACCGGCTATGAGTCATCAGCAGAGGAAGGAGGCTGTGGCGTCACAGCCTCACAGCTCCAAACCGGAGAGCCAGTATGCCTCCGTGTGGCAGAAACCAAGAATGTCTTAAAATGCATTTCATGAATGAATGACCAGATCACCACAAATCTGCCCTTAAGCTGATTATACGTGAACACCACTACTTGGTGCATCTCTGCGCTTTTTACTAAACCAGGTTCAAATAAAAAAGCAAACAAAAGAAAAGTTATTGGGGCATTTATGTAATGTGCCTTTGTGTTGTTTATGAAAAAACTGCTTATTACAATCACTATATACTTATTAAAGAGTAAATGACATGTATCTTACACCACCTGATCCACATGCGTATCCATCATACTTGTGTCTGACCTTTGAGGGATATATTAAAAAAGGAAGCAATGCTACATCCCATAACATGTTATCTCTGATATGAGAGATTATCCATCTGCCGGGGCCACAGCATGTTATGAAATGGTTTACATGTGCGATACATGTATGTGCAGCAAATATCCTGGGTGTCATGATAAATGTAGGGATAAAACTGTATGTATGACATGGTTGCAACATATTACTGATTTGAGATATTATGTCTTTATTGTATAACTGGGTTTGTGTGTGGTGTGTCATACCATCTGCTATCTCAATCATTTCATACTTGTAGATTATTCTAACGTTCAGAGTTCAAATAGATCATTCAGATTACATACACAGCAGGCTACAGTAGGATATATTCAATAAGTTACACATTGTATATATTATTATTGTTATTACTGTTTATGTAGATCTTGTTGTTTATTGTTGTAGGTTGCACACATATTTATATTTTTGACTTACATACTAGTTTTATACACTGCCTCCAGTCAAATGTTGCACTTTTTATTCTTCTTTTAAATAGAGGTATCTTACACAGCTAGTTGATATAAATTAAACACGGGACACAAATATGTCCAAATGCCTGAATTTAGCCATTTCACAGTCTCAGCTGTAAACCAAGGGTGATCGGGCCTTTTTTGTTAAGCAGGGTTTTGTGGCCTGAACACTCTTTTATCTGTGGGCTACTTCTTAAAACCTATTTATATACTCAGGTAATCTCTTAACTTTGTTTTTTATTTTTATTTTATCTTTTACTTAACTTATTTTGCTCTCATGTCTAGCTCCTATTTTCCCATGCATAAACTTTTGAATCTTTTTTTTCTATAATATTTTATTTGTCTAAAGCCCCTTGGAACTTTGTCTTGAAAAGCAGCTATATAAATGAAGCTCAATATTATTATTAGGAATATTTATAAATGTTTAGCCTTTGTAATTATCTTTAGCCAACTGCTGACTGATCGATTGATTCATGAATACAGCCACGTGTAATAAATAGATGTGTCACATGCATGTATGCATAACTTTATAAAGGAAATTATGTTTTGTTTTCTTTTTTTTCTCACTATGTACCTGGACAGTGCTGGTTAAGCAATTCATGAATCTATGAAGTTGCGGTATGTTCCTGAAAACCACATTTTCACACCGATCAGTTTATGTGAAATCAATACATTTATGAGTGAAATCACACAAGAGTTCATGAAGTCTTTACCCACACATTTATTGGTGACACGGAACATTTTATATGCAGTGATATGTTTAATTTAAATAGAATAAATAGCTTGAATCCTACTAAGAGGTGTTGGAGTTTAGTGTTTCATGTGATATCAGGCGACCGCTGATATCATGTGACTGAGGCCTGTGAAGTAGGCCTTCTCCCTCTCACTCATCAGCTCGAAGTGAAGAGGCTGCTGGCAGAAGTCACACTCAGCCGAGGAGTGCAGCCTCAGCTCCATGCCCACCTCCTTCCAAGTCTTCACCAGACGGTCTGTTGGGACAAAGCAAACAGCAAACAGCTGAGAAAACATCTTTTGTTGCCATAAATTATGGATGTTAGACATACCCACAAGTGTACAAAGTGTCAAAATAATCCTAACAGTGCAGAGGTTTGAAATTAATCGCTTTTCTTACTATCCAATGCAGCTACTGGACTTCAGAGTTGCTATATTCACCAAATTTGAATACGAAAAAATATGGATATCTTTAATTCAAAAGATGGACCTCATGCTTTATAGTGGACATACCAACAAAGTAGAACATCATCTGGGGAGTGTGGTGTGGTGTGGGTGCGATGCGCAGCAGCTCTTCCCCTTTAGCCACAGTGGGGTAGTTTATTGCTTGTACATAGATGCTGTAACGAGACATCATGATGTCGCAGATCTCAGTGTTTTTCACTGCATCTGCCACCTGCCAAACAGATACATAATATGTCAGATTTCAAAGATATAAAAGAGAGTGTAACAGTTTGAGTCCCTGCACCAGTTAGAGGGATAAATAATTAATATCTTTACCCGGACAGGAATGATGTGGCTCGGGCAGTGGACCACCGGAAGGCCTGAGTCCATCAGCATCTGTCGGAGCAGCTTAACACTCCTCTGATGTTTCCGCCTGAGAACCCGGCCTTCCTCACTTTTCAGGACCTTGATGGACTCCTTCGCCCCTGCCAGCAGCATAGGGGGCAGGGAGGTGGTGAAGATGAAGCCTGCGGCGTATGAGCGCACTGTGTCCACCAGGGCCCTGGTGCTGGCGATGTAGCCACCCACGCAGCCAAATGCCTTGCCTGGAAATGAAACCCATAACAAGTCAGAGAGCCACATATGCAACTGGTGGGGGTGTTAGGAGAGGTTTACCCATATTAGTAAAGGGCTTTGCTTACCAAGTGTACCAGAGATGATGTCCATCTTGTGCATGATTCTGTCTCTGTCCCCGATCCCTCCTCCTCTGGGCCCATACAAGCCCACAGCATGAACTTCATCCACAAAGGTAATGGCACCAAACTTGTGGGCAATATCACACATCTCCTCTAGTGGGCACACAGCGCCTGTAGAGAGCACAGCATTTAATAGGCTGTTTAACATCACTAATAAGAATAAAGGCACAAATACCTTTTCATATATATATATATATATATATATATATATATATAAATGTGTGTGTGTGTGTATGTATGTGTGTGTCAAGAATGATGCTGCCATAAATATTAACAAAAAGGCAATGTGTCATTATACATACATACATCCTCTGGTTATATGAAGATTTAAGTTTCTAACATACGTGATATACCTTTAATAAAAGGTGTACATGTACATGTATTAGAAATATCGATGCATTTTTATATGATATTATGTGTTGTGACAATATATGGTAACGATATATGTTTAATATGCAAGTTAATGAAAACAACATATGTATAAATAATTCTGTATGCTTATATTTTTTTGTTACTACATTGAGTTTATATAAAGACATAATATTTTTATATACAGTCTATGCTCCCTACCTGTGTATGACATCACTTCCTACATGACTTCCTGAGAAATGTCCGAAAAATGTATCGAGGACGTCTGACATGCGAGTTACGGAGAACAGAGCTGTTATTATGCTGCGATTTAATCTTTAAAACTTCATATTCAACCAAACCAATGTTGAAAAGTTGCTCTTCTATCAGGACAGGAGCTGTGAATCAGAGGAAGATAACTTCTGTTGATTTATTAATGCTTGAAAACTCCGGTGAGTGACGCGCGTGTTTGCTCTCGTGAGAAAAGAGTAGATCATAAACTGTGTTGACGTCCAGATACTTTTCTCTCGGAGTCATGAGAAGTTGTCTAATGTTTTCAGTGTACTTTGGTGCCAACTGTATCATTGTATTAATTTTAAAAAACGATGCTAACGGTAATAGGTAGCGCGGGTGGCTAACATTAATTGCTAACGCAGCTACTGTATTGTTTAGTGGTGTACCTCTGTGCTAATGTTATGCTAAATGCTAACTCGAGCTAATCGCCAAAATAATGGCTAAGCTAATGGCTAACTCTGGTCTGCCAGAGCAGCATGCTAAAGAGCATTTCACCTGTGTCACCTATTGTTGACTTTGTAACACGTAAGTTCACTGATATTTGCTTACTGTAATGGTTTTTAGTGTAACTACTTTTGTACTTAACTGATCTTGGTTATAAAATACACATGCTAAAGGGAATTTAAATCAATAATTCATGGTAATTCAAGTTTAAGGTGTAAAATATTATATATATATGTACAAAACAGTTTCACATAAGTAATGTCATAAATAAGAAATGGGCTCAATATTTCATTTGTTTGCTAAAATAAAGATTTATGGTAATCCATGATAAATAAATCCTGTTTTTGTTGCTAAAACATTAATTGTTGTGATACATGGCTGGCAATTTAAATTTTACTGGAAGTATATCCTCAATGTTTGGTCATACATTATAAAATGCAGTGAGGAAGAAAGAAGTTATTGTGGTCTCATGTAAGAAGTAGAACAGGATAACTTACAATTCTGCTTTTTTTGTGTAGGTTTTTTTTTTTGAACTACCAGATTTACTCATGAACATAGTGATGGCAGCCCAGCTCAGCAAGACTGTGGACAGTCGTGGACGTGGTGTGGCCTACCGTAGGACCTGTTCACAGAGGACGTCGGATTTGCTTGATCACTCACTCTGATTCCAGATAAGAACACACGTGCAAACACTATCCGGGTGGTAGCATTTATGACACTGAAGACACTTCAGGACTCAAAAACTGAACTATTGAAGCATTCAAAAGTCCCAACTTAAACAGATGATCTGATTTGGAGAGCCCAACTCCCAGAGACTCATTCTTTTTTTAAAAAATTTATTTTAAGAGGTCTATTTTGATCATTTTTTTCTATATAAAAAAGCAGTTCTGTGAATCTTCTACTATTGCAGTGAAGCAATAAACGTGTCAACTGATCAACATAATACCAACTAACTTCGTAAGTCATTTAAGGTATTATTAGTATTATTAAGGTGTATATGTAGCTTTGCTTGTTCCTAATTTTGAGAAATATTACTCAAACTTTTTGTGATTCTACAAATGTAAATCAGTTTGCAGACACTCCCCTATGTCGTCATTTTTTAACTAAGACACGTCAATGAATATGTATAAAAAAATTACAGAATATTTAAAATGCCTCATTAAAAAAAAAAGACACTTGCATGGAGGGCTGCATACTTACCATCCATTGAATGCACCGTCTCAAAAGCAACAATCTTTGGAGTGGAGGGATCAGACTTCTCAAGCAGCTCTCTCAGGTGGCTGACGTCATTGTGACGAAAGATGAACTTCTTGACCCCACTGTTTCTTATACCCTGGATCATTGAGGCGTGGTTGCCAGCGTCAGAGTATACTTCACAACCTGGAAGAATTAACAAATGGAGAAAAATGTTCAATTCTCTGCTGTGGATTTAAGTCTAAATCAAGAAAGTATGTTATAAAACACTTTACAATTGAGCATCAAAGCAAAAGCATGGATTTTTTTTCAGCAAATTTCAAAATATTTCCAAGCTTAATTTGATGTACCTGGTAGCATTTTTGCCAGAGTAAACAGTGTGGAGTCATTAGCTACAAAGCAGGAAGTGAACAGAAGAGCAGCATCTTTGTTGTGCAGATCAGCTAGCTCGTGTTCGAGCTCCACATGGAATTTGCTCGTCCCTGAAATGTTTCGTGTGCCTCCTGCACCAGCACCGTGCTTTCGTAAAGTCTCCCTTGAAAGACAAAGACAAACAAACAGCAGAGTTTATCATCTAAAACTAGCCTATTCTATTATTATATCAGGGCAAAATCTGTAATTATCATCATCGTTGCATGTTTTAATCAGGGTTTGAGCGTACTCACATAATGGCCTGGATGACTTTGGGGTGGCGGCTCATGCCGAGGTAGTCGTTGCTGCACCACACAGACACGTCTCTCTTTGCATGAAGACACTGTGAGTAGTCGTCTGCCATGGGGAACGTGTTGGCACGTCGGTTCACTGTCTTAAAAACCCTGTATGTGTGATCTACCTTCTTGCTTTCAATCTTCTTCTCAAAATACTTGTCATACTGGAAGGTGACAGCTGATAAAGGAGAGATGTTAAAAAAAGGTTTCAGATTTAAAAAGATCCCTTTGAGACATTATTGTTCATTAAGAAGTATCTCTTACCCTCAGGCAGATTGTCCTTCAGCAGGTGAGACACTTTGGAAGTTGTGGGTTTCAAAGGATTTTTTGATGCCCCTCTGTTTGCTTTGTCTGCCTCGATAAGATCTGCAACTTTTTTCCCTGCTCAAGACAGACGCACACTAATAATGATCTCTAAATCAACTGATTACATTCATATGCTATCCACATTAACTGTCACTACAGCATATATGCCCAAAGCTATAACCTTTAATTTACATAACTGACTTCATGTAAGGGTATCCAATTACAGATCTGGCTGATTTCTTACCTGTGTGTACAGAGTGTCTTTCCTGGACGTCCTCTTGCAGCTCAATGCTGGCCTCTCTTACTACCCTGTTGTTTGTCTGCACCATTTCTGCAGCCAGGAAAGGACATTTAGAGCCTACAGCCTGGCCAGAAGGAGGTGCGATGTGACCTGGGGGCAACTTGACTTCATGCTTTTGACCTACAGAACACAAGAGAGAACGTTTCTAAATTATAACCCATATATAAGATTTAAAAAAACAAAACAAATTGTTCTCAAATCACCATTAATTGTATTGATTTAACAGTTAATAGGATGGTTTAAAACTGACCGTCATTTGTCGGAGTGCCTTTGGATGCAGAAGCTGAAGAGGACAGAGCTCTGGCCAGAGGTCTGGAGGCCAGGTCCATCATCACAGGACACTTCTGAGCATAGCTCACCAGTGATGATGTTCCCGCCAGCTGCAGGACGACACTGGGCACAACAGTGAGGAAAGGGCACCGGCGGATCACCGCGTCCATATGAGATACTCTTGGCCTAAAGAGAAGGTGAAAAAGAGGAGCATTCAAAAAATGTACCACTAGAGTTTTCCTGTCAGCTTTCAAGGAATCCATCCAAGGACAGACGTCGGGGACCAAAACTGGTCCCATAAATTGCTGCCTTTCTCTCACTTGTCTCATAGCACTACAGCCTTTTTTTTACCTGAAGACATCCCAGTCCACCTTGACGTAACAGATGAAAAATGTCTTGCGAAACATGACGGATTCCACACTAATCTATGACAAGCAAACTCGGAGAGGAGTGTTACATTTAAAGCCCAAGAGACTACTGTCATTCAGTCTGCGCTGCAGTCAGCTGTCCTTGACAAGTGGGAAGGGAAGGCCTCTCAAGGACCCGTCTCGCTCCAACAAATGTGTGATGTTACCAAACATTAGGGAGAAGAAGAGCTGCCTGGCCACATAAACTGTATCCGAATCCCCACCTCCCCCATCTCATGTATTACTTAACTATTGTCCGGACTCTCCTGATCCACAGAGTCACACGAGATGCTATAGTTGCTTTTGTAAAGTATTTTTGTTACCTATTTATTAATACTTAATTACTAGAAATAAAATGCTTGAAAGGAAACTGACTTTGACTCTAAATTCATTGATTACTACAAGAAGAAAAACATATCTTGCAAAAATTAACAATACATTTTTATCTTTAACCAAGCTTTTTTTTTTTAACCCATTCACTTATCATTAACTATTATCACATCATTCACTATGATTAATTAAATCTGGATTTAAGATAAAAATATGTAATGACTGATAAAACTGCCCATGCAATGATTAAAACAAGTTATCCCAGAGTATATTCTTAATCAGAAATTCTCTAATGGCTTTTAGTAAAAAAAAAAAAAAAAGATAGGTTTCAGAAAGAAATTCAACATAAAGATTAAGAAGAAAGTTAATGCAAAAACTAAACAGGTATGTTTTAAAATCTGCTTTGATCAATGATCAATAAAAGGCCATCCAGCCAAGGGTCATTGATGGCAGACACATAACTCTTACTTTCTTTAAGCAGCTGGATCATGTCCCGACTGGACCACATGGCTTGTAAACCACACGTGCTGTATCCCCTCATACACTTTTTATATAAACTCACCTGGTTTGTATTATTTTTTAATAAAATGCTGTTCAGTCTCGTGCTCCTCGGTGGTTTTCCAAAGACGGTCGTTGATCCGCGTTGAGGAGAAATTACAACACCTCTGTCACTGCGGTGACGTAGCAGTAAGTGTTGCACAAGCATGGGGCCACGCCCACCGGCCGGTACGTAATCCTGCCAAAGATCGTCTACTGCAAACAAGGAAGCTCTCTTCGTCGATTAAACTGAACTGAAATACACGTTTGTGGGTTTCATTTAAAGCCTCTCTTCTTCAATATCACCAAAGTCGCTCAGTTCTTTAGCCCTTAAGATACTATTTGTTTAAATGGCAAGACTAAAAATCTGATAAATGTACTGGGAAATTATTATAAATTAAATACATAATCCCAAGTGCTGCAATCATGTACTTTTTAAAAAGGTATTTTGAGTATTCTTTTGACTTTTGTTGTACAATATACTTGTTAACTCCACTGAATTTATTTCACTTACTACCTACTTCTGAGAATATGACTTTAACTGAAAAACACAGATTTATTAAATATGATGCATTGCTACAAATGACACAGAAATACCGCCTACAAGCATCAGGGATGATTTTATACCATCAAATTATAACACTGACAAAAGTTATTGTGCATAATACTTAAGTAAAATATTGAAAGTAGGCTTTTTAGTTTTAATATGAATGTGATCTTCTTCCACCACAAGTAATGGGCATTTTTAAAAATATATTATTGGTTTGTCTGAGGAACTTGATCAACTTTTTCCATTTAATTACTCCTTTTAACCAGATCAAAACAAAATATATACATATATGTTTTATGTTGATCAAGAATTAAAATAGTGAAATTCTTTTGTTGCTTGTAATATGATGGACAGTATCCCTTTACATTAAAAATTGTTTTAAAATCTGTGGAAATGTTGTAGGGATTCTGCACGGGCCTGCTTATAAGTTTCTTAAACTTTTTAAACCAGAAAATGATTAATTAATTCGAAAAGAAAAAGCATGGAGAAATAAAAAAAAAAGAGAGGGCTTGAAACCTGCTGACAACAACTGGAATGGTTTTGAGCTGCTTTACTGATCACAAGGCCAACAAGAGTATAAATACCAAAAACATGCTGACTTATAAATGAAATGAGCGAGTTTTAATGATAGGATGATACTTTTGTGAAACTCAAATATACATTACAAACACACACAGTCACTAATAATTATGCAAACAGTACAAACAAACTTCACTTCATGTTTTTATGTGTCTGACAAGGTCAACCAGGACAGTTACATGGAGGATCTGTCTCCAGTTGTACAACCAGCTTCAGCAGTTCACTTGTTACTCCACTGAGCGGCAGCATTGCGCTCACACCCAGCCCCCGTAACGCAGCTTGTTGGGCAGGTAGATGTTGGCGAGGAAATCAGGAGCTATGGCTGCTAGGGACTGTATTTCAGCCTTGACCTTACTCTGCTGCATCAGTTCCATCTACAACAACAAGAGCGCAAAAGTAGTTTTAAGGAGCATGTTTGAGAGAGCAAACAAGCATAAATCATCAGGTGTTTATTTCTGACAGCCACTCCACAACAGAGTGGCCCCTCTGTTTCCTCGGTACCAGCGAGCTAAGAGTCCTCTCACACACATTCCTGCGCTGTGTGTCACATGAGCAAGGATGTTAAAACTGTGTAAACCTCTGAGGAAGAACACTTTTTTCCTTTGTTTAGAAAGGAACAGGGTGCATCAGACCAACAGTTTTCCAAGAGTCCTGAGTGTGGTACTGTAGGTTTGGGGTGTGTGATATGGACAAATTGATTTATCATTGTATTTTTGGTTTGCATTGATAAGCATGGGAAGATTATGAGAGAATGGGGCCCTGGGCACAGATATACAAAAGGTCCAACCACCTGTCTTGTATATGAGAAGACAGACTTTGTGGTGGTTTGGCTTCTTTTTTTTTTCTCCTTTTGCGTCTCTTTGAAGTAATTTTTGTCTTGTTTTTGGCTGTGTTCTTCCTCTTTGTGATTCTTCTGCCCCTTTTGTCATTATTTTGTGTTTCTTTACAGTTCCTTTCCGTCATTTGTTTTTTTTTGTTGTCTCTTCTTGGTCGGTACAGTACGGTCACAACGTCAAGGTTAGATTTCAAATTAATACCATAAAGTCAATTGTTTGTAGTACTTTGGTAGAACTAATAACATTAATTAAAAAAAAAAAATTAAAAATTTACCATCTTATGTTTGTATACCTCTGCCAGTCAATCAAGTTTCTGTTATAGTTCACATCCATGTCTGTCCAGACTCATATGTAGCCATGACAGGAGACAGTTCTTCAAATATGAATGTTGCTGCAAATTCCAAAACATGGCTGCTTCACGCAACATCTCCAACCCGGCAGCACAGAAGATCTATACAATCAGCACAGTTTTAAGATGGACAAGAATAGTGTCACCAATTTAACATTTGATCAATGTCTCCCCTTTTGTCCCGGAGATATGACATTGAGTAGTGGCCAGAAAAGTGTTTTTGCTGAACATTACTTTTCGGATACAAAATGTCATCACTACCTAATTTTATCTTAGTGGATATTGTGTAAAATCTTTGGCGTAATTAACGAATTCTTGAATTATGGCCAAGAATGTGTTTTGTGAGATCACGCTGACCTTGACCTTTGACCACCAAATTGTAATCAGTTCATCTTTGAGTCCAAGTGGCCATTGTGCCAAATTTTTAAGAAATTTCATCAAGATTTTCCTGAGATACTGTGATCACAAGAATGGGATGGATGTTGGATATCAACTCTTTTTGATCTATCTGCTTCTTTAGCAGGTGGATTCCAAAATCTACCAGCCACTCAATAGATTACCATTGTTTTTCTGATGGGAAGTAATGCAGATCTACCAGTCACTTGAATATTTTGACAGCATTTGGCTGGCTGCTGGTGCTGATTCCCAAACCTGGGTTAGAGTCACCTTTAACCACAAAAATATAATCAGTTCGTCCGTCTAAGTGGACGTTTGTGCCAGATATGAGGAAATCATTCAAGGCATCCTTGAGTTATCGTGTTTATGAGGATGCACGGACGTACAGACGGAGAGACAGATGCATGGACAACCTGAAAACATAATGCCATAATGCTTTTGCCAGCCCAGAGGCATAAAAAACGCCTTAAATATTCGATCACATTTTATCTCACACATTTTTATGCAACTTCTGTCCTTCACTCGACTTTAAAGCACTTTGTTCTCTCACCTCTTTCTGCCATTCTGGTTGGCTGGTTAAGTACGGCCTTTTGAGGAGGCTGCTGAGTTTGCTTTCATCTCTCTTGGTGAGGGGGATCAGGCTATCCTCAGGAACCTGCAACCTGAAGAAATAAATGTTGATTTACTTCACATAACCACACTGATGTTCTGAAAGTGACAGCAGGCAGCTCTGTTGATGGATGTCGCCCCTACAGTACGTTTCCTCCCATTCTCAACAGACTCACATCTAGGAGTTATTATGTGTATGTTTAGGAGGAAAAACTTTACACACTACAATTAAATGTATGTCAAAAAGCCCCTTTGGCCTAAATTTGTTTTAGGGGACGTATACTTAAAACTCAATATGCACTCAGACGCAGTTCGTTGAAGGGGGAAAAAAAAGTGAGGGCGACAGCAACAGCAACCAAAACAAACAATCTAAATGTCCCCAGAATATAATCCCAATTAGAGGCAGGAGAAGGAAGTAGGAAGTAGTGAATGTGGAGTCCAAACCTCCGGAGGTCAGAGGGGAGGAGGCCTAGCCACATAACGCTGGGGACGGTCAGATTGTGGGCCTCAAACGACATGGCCTGTGGAAAAACCCACACACATATACAAGCTCAGTCACACACACACACACACAATGCTTATACACATAATGTATCTCAAATAAACACACCAATCAGCACCGTATGTGCATATTGTGGTCCAACACATGTTCACAACGGAGTTAACGAACACAAATGTGATTACACAAACATCACAGAGATCATCAAAGACATCGCCACACAATCACACAACATTTTCACTCCATACGATGTCAGTTTAAATATTCTGAGAGGGATGATTGGTCCATTTTTTTGCTTAAAGAGGGACATAATTACATATTGCTAACAGAGAGACACTGAACAGGCCACATTGGATAATGTACAGTACAGAAATAAATGGCATGGCGGGACTCACCACTGATCCGTACTTGTAGATACACATGATCTCAATCCCTGGGAAAATCAGAGGGAGAGAGACACGCTGCAATCACCGACATACCAGAGCAATTATCCTCCGAGATGTGTAACGGAGCTTAGAACAAAGTAAAGCATTACATATGTGTCTTGCCATGCGATGGGAAAAAGGGTTAGAGGTATGGAGGATGATGGAAACCTAGCCATCCCGCCAGGACCAGATCACGCCAGCGGAAATTATAGTCAGACCAGGCACCATGACGCAGCGGACAGGTGCTAACATCTGCTGGCTTAGTGGGACATGCAACCCTACTGTGCGTGTGCTGAGATGAAAAGGCACTCAAGTGTTGTTAAACGTGTGGAAATATGCAAAGCATGTGTGAGGGGTAAAACTGGTTTGCACTGAAGACAGATGACGAGTACCGTGAGGGTCAGCATCCACCAGAGCGAAGATGGGGATGTGCAGCGTGTCCCAGAGCTTTCTCACCATCAGCCTGCTGTTCACATCTGGTACGCCTTTACCCTGGATCCACACAAACACACCTGAACACTACTACTGCCCCTTTTCTGAGAAATTCTAATTAACATGATTCGAGTCACATTAAAATAATAGGAGACACACTGTGATCATGATGCAAGGAGACAGCTTTGTGCAGAAGTCATCGTCCAGAAGTCTTTGAAACGTTGCATCCTTCTCAACAACCAGGACAAATTTAGCAGATGATACGATATCTGTGCATGACTGAGGAAAACACAAAAGCTGCAAGCATGTAGTGTCCTCCACACAGAGAAGGAAATATACCAAATCTGAAAAATGACATTCTCAGATGCATCTACGAGGAAGGCAAGAAGATGACATTCTCAAAAGTCATAAAGGATACTTTTAATCCCACCAATGTTTGATGAAACTGCAACAGTCTAAAACAAAATGCAGTCAAAATTGAGTTAAATTAGTAAAAGATTTCTTAATGTATTTCCATTCTATTATATAGCATAGTAGTACTGTTTCTGGTTTGTCAGGAGACACAAGGTACCCTGTGGAGCAGTCGACAATAGTGTTAATTTTGTCTGCATTTTTTTAATTTAGTCTTAGTCCTGCCTCAAATGTCCTTGTAAATTTCATATCTAGTAACCTTGTTCACTTTTTTTACAGTCAGCTTTTAGTTGAAAAGTCTGGGTATTTTAGACATATCTCTGTCAAAGAAAATCATTAGTATTTTCTTTGACATGTTATTTTCAACATTAGTATAGTTTTAGTCAATGAAAACTGTCAATATCTTAGTTGTTTTTTTAAGTCATCAGATTATATTGAACATTACAGTCAGCCTAATCCAGCCAAAAACAATAATTTTGTCATTTTAGTCAAACTTATTTTACACGAGATTTTAGTTTACCATTAATTGATGAAAAACACGCTTTGAAGGTCTGGAGCCCTTTTCTCACATATGTCAAGAACACTAAGTATTCAAATGAAGGTGTGGCTGCACAAGTTTTTTTTCTTTCTCTTTTTTTTGTTTTGTTTTTCATTTATTGTTGTACTTGTTCAGTTGTTTCCCCGTGTTTTTGTGATTGGAGGTACAACCTTCATGTACTGTGGACATCTTTGTTATGTATGTGTGTTATTGTTCTGAGTCTAGCAGGGCCGTTACCCATTTCTATATAAAAATACATGTCTTTGTTCCCCGATGGCATACTGAAAAGGGTGATTGTACTTCTGAATAATGAATACTGAATAATCCTGTAAATCCCAATTTAAAAAAAGTTAAATTAAAAAAAAAGATCCTCTCTGATAAAGCAATCAGTGCATTTGTTTGTTTGTTTTTTCGCTGCTGCACTGAAACCACAAAAGGTCCAGATATTACCTTGTTTCTTTCTCCAAAACTCTCTTGTTGTCATTGTTAACTTTAACTTAAGTAAGTTACTCCACAAGTCCTCCTGACTGTGCACGCTGTGTAGTCCTGATATGGCGTGTGCAGCACAGGACACAAGATAAAAGTCTTTATTCTGTAAACTACATTTTATTCATGTCTTTTTCCTTCATCAACAATATGTTGATGAGAGGGTTAATTAATGTTTAATGACGTTGGTGGTGTCCTGTCTTAGTCATGGAAAAATATGCTGTTGACAAACATATTAAGCCATAATTTCATTTAATGAAATTACCACTGGGAAACAAAATGTTTTTGTTGAGAAACAAATGTAACTTTTTAATGATGAAAACTCATGATAATGTAATTCATAGCTGATGTGAGTTTCTCTGTGTAGTAACATAAAGTCTGTTTCAGGGATGACGCAGTGGGTTTGGTTGTTGATGGAACTTACAGCAGAGCTGGAGCGGCAGTCGATCCTTGTGCCGTCCTCTTCCATATAACACAGATCACCGGAGATTAATCCCTTGGACGTGGCCAACTGACGACATTTAAGTTACACACTCACGTTAACACATGCTCATATTAACACATGCATATGCACACATGCTTCTTTGACTTCAACTTTAATTTAACTTCTGTTTGATCAGAGGAAACTTTTTTTTTCCACAGGTGCTTCTGAAGATATGAAGCAGAGCAAAATACTTTTAATACCTTAGTCAACTAACATATTTCATCTGTGGGACCTGAACAAATAACAAAACACATTCAAATGACTTTTGCAAAGGTTTTAATGTCTGAGGAGTGTTTTTTACCTTGCGTTTCTCATATTAACATGAACACATACACTTACCACATGTAGCGACCTGCGAGGAACCTTTAACATGCAGGAGATATCATCCACGATACTATCAACAGCTTTCTGTGAAGCAAACAGCTGCGTGTTGTTGTAGAAGATGTCTCTGTGAAAACAAAATGAAACTCTTCATGAAACCAAATTCAGGAAAAACTCAGCAAAACAAAGAGCTTTCACCAAAAAAAACTTTACAGAACATGAATTTTAACTAGCTTCAGCGATCATTCATTCAAATGTGAACTGATAACGAATCAATGACAAATAACCTTTTTGTAGCATATGAGTCGCTCTGCACAAGCCTGTAGATGACCGAGAGAATCTTGAGAATTTGCGCTTTAAACGGAGAAACAAACAAAAAAATCAGTCATTATAAACACAAAATGTACTTATTACATCTTTAAAAAGGACTGAAGTGGGGAAAAACATATTCTGTTCCTAATAAGAATTTCCATGTGGTAAACCGATCCCTAAAAGCCTCTTCCAATATGCACTGTCTCTGCCAATTTGTCACCTAAAACTAAGTCTGACTGTTACTGTTTGTGCAGTTTATGCATGTGTTCACAATGAATGTAAATGAAAGCCACATGACGTACAGTACAAGTGTAAAGGTTTTTTGACTAAAAGGAATGTCTGCTGTCAAGAGCAGAAAAGGGAAAATATAACTACAGAGGTGTGTGTATCCTCTCACCATATTTAGTGACAGATGACGGACAGTCGCTCCTAATGGTGGTGACAGAACTTCCTGAACTCATTTGAAGCCCGACGGCACTGTCAAAACTTAGGTGGGAAGTAATGACAGAAAAGTTGAAAAGAAGGAAAGAAAAACAGCCATCAAAGAATTCGACAGATCATGCGCGCTACATTTACTTTTTAGGCTTTGAAAATCAGCTCCCCCACCTGAAAGTCATCTAAAATTCCCCTCACCCCGAGGGCTACCTGTGAGAAGACCTCCCCCGTACCTCGCCGTCCTGATTCCTCTGTGAAACCTTTGGCGCTCAAGCTGTGGGATTCTCACATTTAAAAGGGCTGAGACAGAATGTGCTTTAAACTGCTGCAAGTTTGATCCAAATAAGACCAGACAGTCTTTGCTCTGAGCATAAGGCCTCTGCAGATTAGTCGCATTAAAGCCCTTTTGTAAACTTGTGTTTGTGTGTGAAGGCCGTCGCTTTTTAATTCCTTATCATTCTGTCGTCTTTTAAGCAGCAGGACTTCATTTCAACTTGACTCACTGATGGGAAGTTAGTTTTCCTACCACCTGTTAGCCCGTGCAGTTTGCTCAGAACACCCCATATACAAATTCAGACACACTTGAAGTGTGTATTAAACAGCAATCTGCTCATCCTGTGTGGCCTGACCTCCCACAAAAAAAAAAACTATGTAGGTAAATGTTTATTTATTTCTTCACACAACATGACTGCTTGTGTTTATCTTTCAAAGGTCAGACAGCGCACTCAGATCCCACACAGTCCGTGTGTAAAAAGACTGCAGTCAGTGTTCAGGGCGGGCAGAAAAACTTCTTCAAGTGTGTTTAAATAAAGTTACCTGACGTTGGACCAGCTGGATCTGTTGGGCAGTGCCAGGACAGGGGCCTCATCTTTGGAAAGACTGGTCACTATTCCCAGGATTATGTTTTCAATGCGGGTCAAAATTTCCTTGCTGGAAGTAAAGATACATTGCTTTGAATATGGGCTGACAAGAAAAAAAAAAATCATGATCTTCAGCTTCAGCAAAATCAATATGTATTTTTATTGAATGCTGTTCACTTTCTAGAATATCTGCTAAACAGTTTATGAATTAAAGAATCAACATGTATGTTTGTTTATGAGTAATCCAGTGAATTAAATACCACACAAATCAAGGCACTTTTGATATTGTGATAAAGCAGCACTGTACGTTAATTTTCAGTCAAATATATGAAAGTGAGAGCTATTAGACCACAGTCTATACTCTTTATTAAAGCTTTAACACTTGCAGTGATTCACTGTGGTGCATTTGTTTTGGTCGTGTCTATATGCAAAACAATAAAGTAAAGTGTCAAGGTTTATTGCTGATCATGTCCACCCTTATTTCAATTTGCTTTGAAAAACATGTAGTTTAGATTAGATTAATGTAATCTGAAGACCTGCACCAAGTTTTTCCAGATTAATCTAATTAGCCTTTTTTGAAAAAAAAAAAGAAAGAAATCGCTGCTCATGAATCAATATTCACAAAATAGAAGCCAAACATCTGTGATGTGATTTTCTGTCACATATAGTATAATATTTTGTGTATATATTTATATCTATATCTACATCTATATCTATCTCTCTCTCTATATTTTTTTATTATATAGTAATTTTTTTATCAATAAAGTTTATCTTGTTATATCAACTACCCCTTATGTCTTTGTGTGTACACACAGTAACGTAAGCAAATACGTGTACATACATATACAAACATTTGTATACAAATAATGTGTTTACAGTACATTTTATTTGATTGATGAGATCATACCGTATTTGTTCAGAAGCAGCTTATTAAGGGGAAAAAAGTACTTTCAATGCTCCTCAAATCAATCAACTTTTGGTTTGTAAAGGCCTTCAGATACAGACCCTTATTGTTATTTCATCCTTGAGAACCCACTCTGACCAAATGCATGCATAATAGCATGTTAACATTAACACAGCGCACACTGGAAACATAATCACAATAAAATATAACTCAACATGGACAAGCTCATCAATCTTTAAACCTATAGTTACACTATAATTACACAAGTCAGATATCATTAGCTTTGACATTTTGCTGCTGGAAAACACCATAGGACCATCATGGCACCTGTTACATATTACAGTGGCACTCTAAGCTAGCTAACATTAACTCAGGTTAATGTCGCATTATCTGAACTTACTGGCTGATTTCTTCTTCAACACGCTGACAGTGTGTCCTGACTTCCACACTGTTTAGCAGGTCGACACGGAGCTTGTCAATATGTGAAAAAAACTCTGCTTCACAGGATCCCATCATGTATTATTACACAGTCTGTTATTACATAACTAAAGAAATCACGAAGTTCCTGCGTATGGGTGGTGTCGAAATCTCGCGAGATTCGCGCACCTACCTGATTGGCTTAATGATTTCCAGCCGGAAGAATTATCGTTGCTGAATTGTTTACATCCATGAATTGTTTTGGACGTTTTGGACAATAAGAAAACGACAGAAACTTAACATTTATGATTAGCTGTTTCACTTTTTATACCACGCTACTCTGTTTACACGGTAAGACAATGTTCACACTCTGCCATTTATAAACGTAGCCGATATTCGGTGTTTTAAATTGAAGTTTTTGAGTGGAAAAATGAAATATGTCTACAGACTAACGTTAGCCCATGTTTGTGCTTCTCATATGTGAAGTGGTGAAAGTACGTTAGCTAAGTTTGTTTGCAGTACTGTAGGTTTCTCAAGTGTAGTTTTGAGATACTCGCCTTTTCTTGTTTATCTACAATTTCTGCTACTTAGTGTTATTCAACTCAACTACTCTTCAAAGCTAATGCGCTTCAATAAATGAATAAATTAATAACGATACAACTATGCAAACGTGCACACCAGAGAGAGGTATTGAGAGTGCATGCGAGGCTTTTACTTGGAATGATATATTTTTAAAATTTGAACTTATTTTTACTTTATTGAAACCTGATTTGTCTCCAAATCACTGGAAGAAGATGACCCAAAAATGATCATTAAATTAGTAAAAATGAAAAGATAAAAAACAGAAACAAACAAGGAAATTACCTTATTAATATTAGTAATAAATCTTCAACATAATTTTCAAGATATAATTCTGATAACTAAAAATATAGTTTTCTTGACATTTTTCTGTAGCTTTTTACTTTAGCATTTTCTAAATCTACCAATTTCTTGCATACTGTGAGACATTTCTTGCCAAGATGCTAATTTCCTTTTTCCCCCAAATAAATCAAACCAATTTTAACACTATTTAAAGCTTTAAATGTGTGAAAGGCCCTTGAGCACAGCAAAAGAAAGGCAATGTCAATCCAGATTTTAAAGGGTTAAGTGAGGGAGTGGGCCCAAGCCAGTCTCAACACATTCACAACAGAACACATACACAGAAATATTTTTTCAGTATACTGTTTATACCAGAAATATATTTTTAGTTCTATTACCACTCCCACAAAAACAGCTTCAAAAAATATATTTTAAAAAAGTTTGGCAGGTGTCTTCTGCTTTAAGGTTTAGTCAGTTGCATCTCTGTGATTAAGGCTTCAGTAATAAATATTTTCTCATTTGGAGTGTCTTTTCTTTTGCATTGGGTATTTCCCCAGAGCTCTGACTGTTGATTTTTATAAAGTGTTGGTAGGTCTGAGTACCTGAACGTATTTCCACTTGACAGTAATGAGTACACAGATCTTTATTTCAATATTATTAACACAGCTTTCTCCTTATATAACACGTAAGGGTTGATGCTATGATTTTTTTTTTTTTACAGTATTATTGAAGGGTAGTTGTGACATTATAACATGCTAAAAGCAGCCCTGGTGCTTTGTTTTTTAAATTTACTCTGTAAATATATCTGTAAATTTGCAGCATTTAGCTGTACTTTCCTTCGGGGCTTTTCTCCTTGTAAAAGTAATGTGCTCAGCTCCACCCTTTCTCTTTCTCTTGTCTCTTTCACCTGCTCCAGATGGCCATGGGCCTGAAGGCACTGAGTACTTCTTCCATGAAAAGCACAAGCAGGACCTATATACAGTATGTATACACCACGTGTGACAATATCCAATAAATAAACATCTGGTAGTTTATAAAGTATGCATTGTGGTAGATCATCCACACAATATGAAATGTAGTAAATACTCTACTCCTATATAGGCCTTTACAGGATATAGTATATATAATATATTTTACTTTTTGAGTTTTGAATGCTGAACATTACTTGAGTATTTTATTACACAGTGCTATTGTTGCTTTTATTTTAACAAACATGCACTTTCTGCAAATAATCAATCATTTAGCATTTATGATATGCTGCCACATGTAAATTAAACCAGTTTCCTTGTGATTTTCTTCTTGACCTTATGTGTTAAATCTCCTCTCTGTATTTGTGTGTTCAGGTTTGCCACAGTTGACATGCCAGACTACAAAATCTACAACAGGCACTGATGTCCTTGCAGCTACAAAGCAGCCTCGAAACAACTGCAAGCAGCTGCTAGTCTTCCTCTTCAAGCTAAAGGTCAGTACACATTTGCAAGCTTTGTCCATTAATAAGATCCAGTGATGTGTGTGGGCCAGTTAGCACCTCATTGGTGTAAGGTTGTAGACCGTTGCTGGTGGCGTAAAGAAAAATCCCCATTAGCACCCTCTGTGGCGCTCAGTAATAAGACCCTTTCTGCAAACTTGCTGCAACTTGTCCAAAGGTGTGTCTACTGTATGTGTGTGTTTCTGTTTGTGTGGGTGGGGGGGTAATTGGCTGCAGTTAGAGTCCCGGAGAAACCAAAGATATATTGTATCTGTCAGCCATGTGGAAGTGATCTTTAGTTATAATTTTGATGATGGTTGTGTGTAAGGATAATGCTGGCCAACATGTGTTTTAGGGCTCAGTGAGATGCTATAAATGTTGCTCATTCTGTCTTGTAGCAGCTTAGTTCACTGTATTAGGCAGTTGTCGACTAATTACAGCTGTTTTAAAAACCAAACATCAAAGTGATATTAACTGAAAACGACGCCTTGAGGAAATCTCACATATTGCTTCATCGACAACCTTTCAAAACCTGTTTGTGTCTTTGTTGCACCACGTTGAAGTCATGTCACTCTTTTGTTAAAACAGAGAAATGTGCTTAGATTCTAAAACTATTAGGTCATCCAGAGTCCCCACCTTCAAGAGCTGCTGGCAGGCATGCTGTGTGTGTTTGCGGAGGCACTGCGGTCTTTCTTTCACAGTGTGAAGGCCTGGTCAGAGTGTGTGGGAGCCAGGATCTGAAGAGAAGAGGTCTGTGCCCCTGACCTGACCCTGAATATTTCCTAATGTGCAGCTTTACCAAAGGTCCCCTTTTCCCCTGAGTGGCTTTGACAAGCTGCTTCCGTAGTAATGGCTCTTAATTTCTGAGTAATTGCTATCTCTAAGTGATGAGGGACAACCCCTCACCCAAGCTGAAAAAAAAACTTCACATGTGGAAGACGGCAGGTTGTGGGGGTCCTTTTTCTTCTGTTCCAGAAAGGATGAGACCCCTGCTGTTCCTTTGGCCCGGGAGAGATTTGTGTCGAGTGTGAGGCCCTAACCTGAGGAGACAGAGTGCAACGAGTCATGTGCTTGTCTCGGGATGAGTGTTTGTGCTGGGCAGTAGGAGGGGGGGGTTGGGGGGGGAAGTAGGGGGCTGCAGGGTCAGAGGAAAGAGAGTGGGGGCAGTCGCGGCAGGTTTTTTTTTTTTTTTTTTTTTTTTTTTTTTTTTTAACTAAATACAGACCGGCCACCCTAATCCTCACAAATAGAAAACAGAGCTGCCCTCCCTTCACAATCCACATAGTTCAGCACATCCACCTCCTGCTCCTCAGCCCCCCCACTTTCTACCTCAGGCTCTCCTGCTCCTCTGTTTCTCATCAGCTTTTGGCCTGGGCCAGTCTGGCTATGCCGCCTCCTCTCTAATGGCTCCTCAGACCAGCATCCCCTAAAGAGGAACTGACTGATCACCCAGGGTCCCCTCTGATGGACACACCAACACAGCCTTACAGAGTGATGAGAGCAAGAGTCAAAGGGGCAAGGCCTCTCTGCGCAGAGACAACAATCTAAATGGGACCTCTGCCTTGAGCTGCACGTAACTGGGTAGACCTTTATCAGGCCCTCACACCTCAGTAATGGATGCCGATAAGTATGCGGCAGGGTGAAGAGACCAGCTCAGTGTCAAGCCCGGATTCTGTGCCGATGACACAAGTGACAGAGTGCCTGAGTGATAACATCCTGGAATGGATAAGCTTGAGTAAGCCAGGCATTTTGGAAAGCTTAGCTAAAACGGTATCTCTGACTGCCAGTGACACCAACTATAACTGATGGGTCTGGCTCGACTGCTGAGAGCAATGAATCACATCCAAGCTACTCGGGTGTTCCTTCGTGCCATATCCGGCTGTAGACAGAGTGACAGGACAGACAGGATACAGGCGAAAGTAGGTACTGAGTGATGGCAGGGAGGATTACAAGGTGCAGCATTTCAAATAAGATAATTGTGTGTGCATCAGCAGAAAATCTCTGCGTGTCATTTGGACGTGTGATGCTGTCACAATAATGTTTATAGGGTTCCCATGGTCAAAAAAATTCTGGAAAAATTCTGAAACTGTTTTCCAGGAAATGGTTCTAAAGTGAAAAGAACATTTTGCAACATTTTTGATTTAAGTTTTGTTTAAATTGTTTTCAAATAATCCCAATGCATATCTGCTTTCATGTCTTACTGCTTCTACCTGCATGTTAAACACCGGTGTAGCTGTTAGAACTTCAGACACAGTTCATTGCCACATCACATGATCTGCCCACCTGTTTTAAGCTACTTCCATAAAGTCATAGAAATGGTGTAAAATATTATGTAAAAGTTTTTAAAATTAAAATTGTGTGGGAACTCTGCTTATAGTAATGCCAAAATAATGTTGAAATCAAGAATGGGAGAATAGGAATTGGCATTGGGTTGCAATTGCCATTTCCAATTGGTACTTCCAAGTTGGCAACATTTTTGTTATAGTTCAGAGTCTAATGAAAAACCTTAATATTTAATTTCCTCTTTATTTATTTATTTTTTATCACCATTGAGCATGAACAAATTACTTGGTTATTGAAAATCAAGTGATATGTTAAGGCCCAGACACACCAAAGAAGAACCAGTAGCGACAAAGGCTGACTGTTGCATTGCATTTGAGCACACAACAAAGAGTACAGCCAAATAGCACACACGCTCTGTGCCTATGTGAGAAATAACTCTCCATACCAGCAGGTAGCTTTTGTCTGTATTCATCATTCAAAAAGGAAACCAAAAGACAGACAAGATGGATTCAAGATGCTAGTCATTAAGTTATCACATTAACAACACAACCCACAGCTGAAAGAACCAAGCATATTTACTGTGCACTAGCAAACAACTAAGAACTCTTTATCCTAAAGAGCTTGTTGCCTAAAAATTAACCTTATCTTATATAACAAGTTTGTTTCAATCTCACGCCCTCTTGACTTAAGTTTGTGTGCCTGCCTTCCTTCTGTTTCTCTTCTTGTGCACTGAGCTGAACTGCAGATCAGAGTGATTTCATTCACCATCACTGTCTCTGACACCGATTCAACATGCTGTTTTGGCGGAGAAAAAAAAGCTGACAAGGCCAATAGTGTGGCACACACCACAAAAACTAGAGCAACAGGTGCTCACTGATGGCCCAACACTGACCACCAGCCGACCCTTGGCATGGCGTGTCAGGGCCCTGAATTGAATAAATGCACTACTATGTAGATTTGATAAAGGAATCAAAAGCACCTGGATTCAATAATTCATTACTGGATCCACATCATGTAAAATTCTATCAAACCTAAAACCTAAATGGGATTTACAAAGAGAACTATTTTAAAGCTGTTTCATAAAACCACCCCCTCTCTTTCTTCTGCCTGTCTCACAGCTGTGTCTCATATGTTCATGAGGCCCCTGGAAGTGTGAGACACCAGAAGGGGAACATTTGCAATAGCTCAGCTCCACCTGGTTTGGCTGTTTTAACAGGCCGCTGGTTTGTGCACTGCACACAGTGGGGTTACGCCAAAAAACGTAGACAAGGGCGGACAGGACAGGCAGACAGGGAGGGCGGCAGAGGGGAAAAAATGTGCCTCCACCCTCTCCTGTCCTTGCACCCCGACCCCACACTGCTTCATTTGAGGGTCAGTTTACCCCGAAAAAAGTTTTACTGTATCGTCTGTGGGTCTGCTTGGACGGACCCCCCTCCACCGAACCTCATCCGCCTCCCCGCATACGCAGGCCTTCAAAGGACTGCTGCCTGCTGCTCTCTGAGGCAACACATGAAATAAATATTAATCTGACCTCTGACCGCATGCTTTGAGCTCCTAAATAGAGATAAGCAGGCAGATGGAAAAAGCACCAACTCTAGCTGTGGATGAAAAAAGTAAGACAAAGAAGCAACCATATTATATGGAGATGAAAAATGTTTTCTTGTTTTGGTTTTAAAGAGGGATGTTTCACTGCACGGCTGTGTGGTCTTCTTTAGACCTTAGTATCGTGCTCCAACTATTGAAGTAGGTTGGTGTGTATTAGTGCAGATTGTCTGAGATCATAGTGGGAAGAGTTTTTGTGCGTGTGTGTGTGTATGCTTGAAATTCTCTGAACCATATTCTCAATTTGAAAAAAATTTTAATTTAAGATATCATAAAAATGTGGGTAGTATTTGTAAATGAACAGTACAAACTTCCATCCATCTCACCAGAGTCCAGATCTCCCTCCTCATCTCTCCATTCAGTTTTAGGATTGTTTCTCGCACTACAGATTGCACTTCTGCAATTGCATGTCTGCCATCGTGGACACAAAGAACATCGGACCGTCTTTCCTTCTCTCTCTTTTTCTCAAACTCTGACCAAACTCCACTCAAGCTGTAAAACTAGGCAGTGCTGATCAAATATAAACCAAGATTCTGTTGCTTTGTTGCCAATTTTTCACCTGAAATCTCTTTAGAAACATATTTTAGTGCACTATTTGGCTGTAATACAAGAATTTGTTTACAGAAGCGGGTGCCATATTGTTTCCTGTATTCTAAAAATGGAGGCTGATAAAACTGAGATCCAACAGTAAAACTAAGCAGCGCTAATTAGGTATGAACCAAGATTATGTGACTGTTCTAAAGATTTCTTGCCTGAAATGTCCCCAGAAACATATTTTAGCTCACTGTTTAACTGTAAGACATAACTGTTTGTTACCTTGGGGGTGCCATATTGTTTCCTGTGTCAAAACGGCGAAGCTTTCATTACGGCACCCACCAGTAGAACTGTTCATTGGTCTGGTATGGCACAGTTCATTGTAGTAGTTGTAGTTGTTTTCTACCTCTTGAGCAAATGCAAAATGCCACAGCCTTTTTCCTTGGTTTTCCCTGTTCATGTAGCACCAATTTCGAAAGTATTTGCATCTCTGTACTGCATAGACAGTCTGGTTTTATGAAAAGAACCTCTTTCCAGCAGTGAAATTCGTCTTTCATCATCTTAAATGTAATGGCACGGGCACTGAAAGTGTGTATCACTGGTTGTCTAAATTTGTAACTGGTCGTGTGTACCTACGACAAAATATTGAGTTTCATGTGAAATTATGTCCACTTTTTTTTTATACGTGTGTGTCGTCGACAGAAGGTTCAAACACTATTTGTTCTGCTTCTCTGCTTTAGCTCTCCTTGTCAAAGGCCCCTCAGTGCAGCTCACCCAGCCTGGCCTCAGCCTGTGCCCACTGTTTACTGTGACTGTCATCAGGCCCATGGAGGCCCAAACAAAGGGGGGTCTGTTCCTATTATCCTGCCCAGGATTGTCAGCCTCTCTCTGGGCACAAACTGAGCCAAGGGCTGGGGGTTGTTGGAGGAGCACCGGGGGGTTTGACCTCGCCAACCTTATGGCAAGGGTGAGAGAGCAAAAGAGTGAGTGTAAGACAATGGGAAAGAGAGAGAGAAAGAGAGGAAGATGTATAGTTATAACTGCAACTAAGACCCTTTCAAGCCCCCTGTTGGAAACTGCTGTAATGTAAACACCTGCGGCCATTAGCTGATTCTATCTGAGGCACCGGATAGAAATGTTTATATGTTACAGGCTACTACTGAAAGGCCATTTAAAAGCAAATAGAGGATTAGATATACAGAATGAGTAGTGGCAGGCGATGTAAGCTTTTAGGCTGTTGAATTGTCATTGGAAAAAGAGGAGTGGAACGCCTTTGAAGACCAGAACAACCACATTTAATGGGCAGGAAGGTGAGCTAAGTGTAGAAGACCCCGAGACACGCTCTGCGTCCTTTCCTCCCTTCCTCTGTTTGCAATCATAGCTTAAGCCGTCTGGCAGCCCTCTCTTGCTGTGCCATTGAAGTCTAATTTTATTGTCATAAAAATCACCTGGCAAGCTGTAGCCCTAAAACATCCCAACTACAGAGCCTTTAAAATTCCACTCTCTGTGCAGTGAAAAAGTTTTTAGGAGGCCTGATAAAGATAAAGCGGCCGTGCCTGGTGCATCTGAAATCCCCTCTGCCTGTGTCAGTGAGAGCAGAGCACACAAGAGGGTCAGGAGCGTTCCATTAAAGTGTGGTGTTTAAGAGGTGCTGGGGCCAGGGGGGCAGATGGAGGGATGAAGCAGCTGCCAAACATCTGCACCCCTCCTTCGCGGTCTGCTCTCTGTCTGTGCAACGCTGCCTTTGTCACAAACTTCCTGCTCCGGCAGAAAGCTTGGATAGCTTAAAAAATGCAGCATGAAATGGCTGTTGTGAGGCTGTAATGCTGCCTCTTTGGACATCAAAAGACAACCGACTTTTTTAGGTCTCACAACCATGTAAAGCAAGGTATTCAGAGAGTGCACCTGCAGAGTATAGTGGCAGCTTTACGACTGCATGTTGCAACCTCTCCCACAGCATTTAAGTATTCACCCACACAGGCAAATAATTACTCTCTGATATGAAGTCTGTTATTTTCCATAAGCACACTAACACTGAAAGGCCTGTTGTCAGTGTCTGGACAGCTGTCGTTATTGAGTCCACACAAGCATACAAGCACTAGGAACTATGGGAAAGTAATGATGAAATGTGCTTTATCATAAAACTGAAGCATCATGATACAAATCCCGTCCTAATCCGTTTTGTATTTGCAAATGCCTCAAGCATTTCTAAAACTGGTAACAAAGGCCAACTTCGCTCTATCCCCATTAGAAACCACAGCTCTCTCGCTCTCTCTCTCTCTCTCTCTCTCTCTCTCTCTCTCTCTCTCTCTCCCCCTCTCTCCTGCTCCTCCCAGCACACAGCGCCTCCTCACAACTTGTTCGTGTCTCTCCCGGTCAAACGCGTACGCTCGCAGCCTCCACTCTTCAGTTGCACGGTGCACTTCAGTTGATAGCAGTTGGCAAGAGGTTGTAGATGAGAGTAGAGGTCCGCGCGAGCACAATCCGTCAATTTAAGTTGATGTTTCATTTGGGAGCACCTCCCTCAACATGAGGGTCCGTACCTGACTTTGGATATTGAACACAGGCCGCCTGTCGCTACAAGTTCATTATCCATTCTCCAGAGTTTCGGCAGAACAGAACTGGGCGCAATTACGCACGCCGAGTACCATCATGGCACCGATTTTGGATAGACGTGCTCCGGCTTTGCTCTTGGTTTGGAGCTACTGCGTCTTGGCGGATACCGCTTTCACGAACTTTACTTTGGACAACGAGTTCCACTCGAGTTTCATCCACCGTCGGCTGAAGAGCCAGGAGCGCAGAGAGATGCAGCGGGAGATCCTTTCGATCCTGGGGCTGCCGCACCGGCCGCGACCCCACCTCCACGGAAAGCACAACGCTGCCCCGATGTTTATGTTGGACTTGTACAACGCCATGTCCACAGAAGGGGACGAAGACAGATACTCGTACCCCTATAAGCCCGTCTTCACCACCCAGGGGCCCCCAATAGCCAGCCTGCAAGACAACAACTTCTTGAACGACGCAGATATGGTCATGAGCTTTGTCAATTTGGGTAGGCTCTTTAATCGCTCACTATTTGTATTAACCAAAAACTGTTGAAAACACACATTTTCATGATCATTGTCGTGTTACAACAATGGCAAAGTTACTGCTGTTCAGTCTTAATTCTTTCAAGCAGTATTTTAATAATAATATTGAGCTACCTTACAGTAAAATTGGGTGATTATTGAGACATTAGAGGTCTCTAAAGCAGATATATGAATGATTTTCTTATGGACACACTCTGCTCACACATTTTTAGTTTAAAGTAGCTGTTGTCAAGTGACCAACTGTTGGTCTGTGTTAGTGTTGTCAAAAGTATCGATTTGCTCATACATATCGATTCTGAATATTTGAAATGGTTTCAGTACTCATTTTCTAAAGTATTTATACACCTGCGCCAGCTGTTATTTCTAGCTCTCTATTATTTTTAATGTTTACTACAGTCATTCTGCTGTTTTATGCTATTAACCAAGAAAAGTAATTGATGCTGGCATGAGATAGCCTTTTTCTATTTATCTTTATTTTTTTTTTTAGTTTTTTGTCTCCAATGTCAATTTTCCCCCACAGTATCAAAAATGTCTATTGAAGAAATCTGAAGACATTGCACAATCAAAATTACTGAGAGCTTTTAATACAGTATGTGGATCTCCTGTCTGATACTTGCCATAGTGTGATTTTTTGTTCCAGCACCTGTAAAAGTTTTGAGCTCTGCATACTCTCTACCTTGATTGTATCAAAGTTAGAGGTTCCAGTATTGTGATAACACCAGTCTGTGCATGCTATTTTTCACTCTCAGGGCTTCATCAGTAGGGAGAATTTATTACTGTATTGCCTTACACTTGGTGCATCTCACAGCTGTTTTTAAGGAGTATTTCAGTTTATCTCTCAGAGTCAAAGATGATTGAATCGTGGTGGATTTGATCTTGTTATTTCACTTTAAGGAGGAGCACATGTATTTTTTACACCTACGTACACGCACAGAAGAGCAGCACAACAACCACGTTTACATACAGCTGTGTACAGCTAATACCAGGAGTGTCACATTCCAGTGTCCGTCTCTGTTAAACAGCTGTGCAACCAGCTAATGTTCAGGTGCTTCAGTTGTGGATGATGGACCAGCCAGCAGCTAATATGTCAACCATGTGTTATCTAAAGAATGAGTAAGTCAACAGCAGAGAATGGGTCTAAAGTACATTGGGTCCTCCCTCTCACTCTAATCAGGAGACATCCCCATACACACTCAGACTGCAATATAATGCCAGTCAATGATGAGCCAAAACTTTGTTGAGTTGTGTTTAGTGGGTCTCAGAGTGAGTCACTGTGCTGCAGGATGCGTGACGCTCCAAAATAATAGTTTGCTTAGGTTTTGATTGTTAAATGTTGTTCCTTAGACCCCAGTGCTTATCTAATCAGAGTGAAATCAAACAAATTATTTTATTGCTGTCAGCAACAATCAGAGGCTGTTAATTGCAAATAATCACAACATTAGCAGGCGGCGTCAGATTTATGGATAGATAAACACATCGTTATAATTCAATTTGCTCAACAAATTATGCAGTCGCAGCAACACTTATGTTCCAGATGAGTTGCTGTGTTCAATTTTAGTGCATTAACCTTTCCCATAATTTGGCTCAAGTTGGAGGAAATAGTAAATGAAATTCTGAGCAAGCATACAGCGGTCAAATGTTTTGCAAGCCACCAGACGTTTTAGTGACATTCTGGAAGGAGTTGAAGGTTTACATTCAATCCTGGAAAGATCATTGTTGGAGCGACTTGGCAAGAGAGAGGGAGGTGACACTGGTTCCTCCACTGCACTGTGTAATTACTGTGGGAGCTGCTGCATTGTGACTATTTTTGACAGGCTGTGACACAGATGGATTTGACCACAGAGACTCGCAAAGTCAAGGACCTTGCAGAGTCGAGGGCCGAGGTGGAGGGAGCTTTTGAGAGAGAAAGACGTGAGAGATGGTTGGGACTCGGCCCATTTCTTTTGCAGGGATGATGCTTAAAAGCAGTCAGAGAAAATTTAAACAAAGATGGGTCGCATCAGCTGGAGAGAACATTTTATTGAATATATTAGCGGATTCATGGAATGAAAGTCACACTGCTTTCCTGATGTTTTGCGGTTAAATCAATTACTGATGGCACTTGTCCAGTCCTCCCCGTGGCTCACTGTTTCCGAATATGTCACTCATTTGGATATAAAGTGGGCATCTGTAATTGCATTGTGTGTGCTATGTGCCACATGTTGCATCTGTCAGTAGGGTTCATTGTTCGGTTTCTTCCCAAGTCTCATGTAATACCATCAAATATGTGTCCAGGCAGCTTGATTGAAAACAGCAGATAGTATGCTGTTTCATTACCCTTCACATGAGAGAGAGAGAGAGAGAGAAGTAAGTGATGGCTATCAAATGGATTGACTATTTCCTCTCCAAATTCCTTCCTTTCCACATTTGCTCATTGTGGGTTTGTTTTCTTATTTAGGTTGTCTGAGAGCAAAATGAGTGTGGCTTTTATTTAAAAACTGTCCCTCAAACTCTGCATGTCTCCAGAACTACCGTGCCAAGGTACATTAGTCAGACTTTGCACACTGGTTGCTGCTTCCTGAAAGGCCTGTTTTCATGCACTGGTTTTCACTTTTATTATATTTCAACATAGGGATGGGCGATTTATTCGAATATACATAATGTATCGTGGCTTGTTTCACGTGGGATACATAAGATGACTATATCGTGAACATTGCGTATAAATCGTTTTGTTATTTTTTTAAGCAACTGGCATGGGGCTCGCTTTGGCGTTTCTGCTCTTGCTCTCTCTTATGGCTCTCTCCCTCTCACAGATAGACACACACAAAAAGAAGGACTTACAAACGTGATACGTCACACACACTCCAGATCACTCTCGTGATCATGTGAGTGTGTGTTTCTGTATCTGCAGGGCTCCAGAATGCTTCTTTTTAGGCGCAATTTGCAACCATGGAGCACCGATGCAACTTGCAAAATACTATTAATATATGAGCTGGAGAACTGTTGGTGTGTTTCCAGCTCACAGTGAGTCTGGTCTGGTCTGATATTTAACATAGTCTCAGTAGGCTCTTGCAGCATTTGCCCTCAAATGGTCCAGTTTGCCCTTATTTAGAAAAAGACAATATTCCTACTAATATGTTTACATATCTAATGAAAATTAATATTCCACTTACCCTCCCGTTTACATGCAGCTGTGCATACTCTGATTAACATGCCCTAAAATGTTGTGTATCACATCAAAGTATGGAAAAGTAGAACAGCTGCAGCCACTTGTCATTTTGCGTTTTTCACAGTTTTTGACCAGTGGGGGACTTGTTGGCCTTTCTCTTTCCTTCCCTCACCTTATTAAAAAAGGTCGGTGCTGCGATATTTGCGCATATATCAAAACCTGTTGACATCAACGTCTTTCATAGAGTTTAAAAGTCAGTGTGTTTCTCCCTCCGACCAGAAATTTGGGATTTTTTTTTTGCATGCATCTCGTCCCCACAGCCTTGCAAACTATTGGCAAGTTGGTCTGTGCACAATGTATCCATGACAACACAGCGCCAATCGTAAACAGATGAGACGCTCCTAAAACCTGATCACTACCGGTATATCCCAAATGTCTTACTCAGAAAATGCTAAACTTGGAAAACGACCTAATTTGGAATACATAAATGGAATATGCTGTTTAATGACCCACATCAAATTCAGAGTATTTTCATATTTGAGGGAAATATTGGTGTGCATGTAACTGTAGGCAATGATAAATCCTCGCATTTAACAGCACCGTGGTAAGAGTGTAACAATAGTGTGAGCAGAGGAAAGGCGTGTTTGTGCATCTGCAGGGCTCCAGAATGTTATTTAGTCATATTTTGCAACCCTGGAGCACCAGGGCGACTATAGTATTGATACATGAATTGCAGAGATGTTATTTTTTTCTGCTCAGAGTGCATGAATCTTCACGTTTAATGGCAACATGGTAGCAGTTTAATTTTAACAGCTAACTGTTGACTGCAAATTTGAAGCCCACAGCAAAAACATAAACACTTCTGGCCTGAGGCAAGCCGGTTGCTTCAAAATATGATTAAAATATTCAATTATAACAATACTTTACTGTAACATTTATTGTAACATTACTTTATTTAACCTATGGACTTTACTATAAACTTTCTAACTTTAGTTAATTTATTATTTTTTTTTATGTTGGTAGTCTACAGTAGTTCACAGGAGATTTCAAAATATGAAGATATATATGTCGTGTATCGTGATACAGGCTAAAAATATTGTGATATTATTGTTATGATGCATAGGAGCATATACAATGTATCAGTGCACTACACTACTGTGTGTGTGTGTGTGTGTGTGTGTGTGTGTGTGTGTGTGTGTGTTTGTAACTGTAACTACTAGAATCATCATCGTCCTTCCTGATTGCCACTCAGGGCAGCAGCTACACTTTGTTGTCAGCATGTGTGTGTGTTACATGACTCTGTTACAGCCAGCATGGGCGGGTGTGGGCTTTGGGACAGACCCCAGGCCAGGGACGTCCTCTCACTGAGTCACTTCAGTTTAAAAGCCCAGCTGTGTAAATGGCTTACAGCATACATTCAGAATGTACACTGGCTGCTACACCAAACACAGGTCACCCAGGCACTGGGTGTGTGCTGGACACGCTGCGATAACACGCCAGCAAGTGAACGTAACACACTTTTGCTGTCGCTCTAAGTGGCAACAGAAAAGTGTTCAAAAAGGCACGAAAATAATGTAATAAAATGGGCATTTTAATTTAATTCCTGCTGTCTGTCTACAGATACAATTATACTCATATACAAACACATCCTTTCTGTAACTATTATTTAATGTAGTCCCAGTGGGCTTTGGCAGCATTAGCTCTCAGCCACCGTGAATTAAGGCATTTCCTCTTTAACAAACCACAGCTTCCAAGGCTTTTGGCTGCTACATTGGCCTATGCCGAGCTGCAGTTCAGCTCAGTTCATGTTAAACTCTCACACAGGCCGGTCACACTCAGCCATCCAGGCACACGCACAAACACTCATAATGGCCAACCTGAAATGCCAATTTACACATCCCAGACCTCAGGAAATGACTGTGACTTGGACGTCTGCTATTTGCATCCTGGATGACTGAAACAGTAGCAGCATCATCACCTGTGTTTGTGTGGGAGATGGGGGGGGCTTAAGTCTTTTACTGTAAAATGTTATGAGGTGCATTAGTCATCACTTCCTTATTTTGTCTGTTCTCATGCAATCTGGAAAGGATTAAAGTAGCCTTAGGTGAGTGTGAGGACAAGTGGCAACTCTACATACTGTGTTTTTGTGTGTGTGTGCATCGGAGCCAACCGGTAATTCTTTAAAATGCTTCATCCATCTTAAGCAGATTTATACTGTGATGACACAGTCTGTTTGTGATGTTGTTTTAAGTTAAGGATACAACTGCTGTGTTTCTACGTTTTTCTAACTTTCAGCATATCCCAGGAAATGACCAAAACCAACAATATACATACTGTGTATATATATATATAAATGTGTGTGTGTGTGTGTGTGTGTGTGTGTGTGTGTTATTATATTGTCAGTCTCTTGTTACTTTCCAACTCCTTTCCAAGGTTAAATCCTTAAAGGGGATTAAATCTTAAGGAAAAAAAAGAAAAGGTTATATATATATATATCCTTTTAAAGATTTCTTTTCAAAAAGAAAGTATAGAGAACATCATCAGCCTTATCCTTAATGGTTCAAATATGTAAATATACATTCAGAATGTACTAAATTATGCCGGCCTGACACCAAACAGCTTTTAAAGTGATTTCACTGCTGTAGACAAATTCCCAAAATTGAAATTAAATCATGATCCAGTATTTTTGATCATTTGATGTACAGTGGTCATAAAACTCAGTCGGAGCTGTCTTAAGTCAGTCTTTTTCTCTTCTTAACATCCCAATAAAATCAAACGGGTTTAGTATTATCATAAGTCATTAGCCTTGGCCCATGCAAACAGGGAAACTCAATGATGTGAATATTCTAATATTATTAGTCAACAACCAATAGCTGTGCTCTCTCTAGCACCAAACAGAAAGCAGCAAACCAGGTATATAGTACACACTGAGGGGATTGCAGGGAAGCCCAAGAACATGAACAGTTTTTGGTTTTCTGGGACAGTTAGAAAGGAGAAGAAACTGGTGGAGTTTTAGAGTAAAAAGGGGTCAGTGTTTAATTCGGCCTGTATCTGATCCACCAACCAGCACCTTATTTTAGTGCAAAATCTAATTCCCAGCGTCTCCTCCCACTAAAGTAGTGCAGCTAACCAAGGACGGCCAGTGGCAAGTTGCAGCAACAAAACTGAGAATGTGAAGTTAGTCCACAAATAAGGTGTATTTTTAAAGATTACATTGATGCCAAATTGACAAAAATACTGTCGACATGTGACGCCTTTTATCTTGGGTTTCTCGGGTTATGTGTTTTGCAGACACGTAAGGAACTGCTAATAGGTCATATTTCTTAAAAGGAGTTTGCCGCCAGGAGCAGGATGGGAAAGGAATCTAGTTGTGGTCTTGGAAATAGTGACCTTGCAACATCCCCAGTCTTTGCAAAACCTTAGAATCCTGTGACTTAAAACTCAATTTGTCCTTAGATATGAGAGAGAGTCAGACTTCAGTCTTTTAAAAATCTTTTTGAAGTCTTCGGGTATATAATAGGCATAAGTTGCTTTCATAGACTCATGGAGTTTGGTTTTGTGTAGGGTGTACAGTAAGGTTTTTGCTTTTACAACATTTATTTGATATTTTTAAGGGATTTTGCATACATTTGCAATATAATGACGAATTTTGGTACTGTAAAATGTCGTCTTTATATCATGATAATAGCTGCTTTAGTTTCAGTGTCCTGGTACTATGCATGCTGGATTGCTTTGACTGTCATGGCATACTGTTCGTACACACAGAGTTTAATGTTGTTTCAGTATGTAAACTGGGCTGATGAGTCCCTGCATGTGTAACAGTGATACTGGCAGCCTCTGTGTCTGGACACTTAGTTGGCGCTGCTGTAATGAAAAAGCATCAAAAAAGTGAACAAATCTGAGGCAATTGGAGGAAAAAAAGTGCTACCAGGCTGCATTTAATTGCTCCAGTTTTCCTTGTTGAGTTCTGCTGCTGTTAATCTGCACCAGATGTGATATAATTCACTAAACTGAGTTGAAAACAGTACACAAACACAGCTCAACGGTCTTCTGTCTTCACAACATGTAACATTTTGGTAGTTGTTATCTCACCCGATTGAAGCCGTCATGTTGCACTCATCTCACCTGATTGAAGCCGTCATGTTTCACTCATGGTGACCAGTTTTAGTAGCAATGTCTCACATTGAAACTTGCCTATATTTAAGTAGTGAGTTGAGGCTGTGATCAGAGAAGGGAGACGTATCGTAGCAGACTCTGCTCAGTGAGTCAGTGCCCTAGTAGGTAATTATCCACAGCGTTACCTTGGTGACCTGACATGGCACCACCTGGCCCTCCACCATTCATGGTCTTGTGTCTGCTCCCTTAAGGCTACACTGAATGTCTTTTTTCTTTACAGTCAAAGTTTCCTTTTTAGGTTTTAAAATGAAACTTCTTCATATTTTATGATATCAAATTAAAGAAATCTTTCATCTCTAAGTTTGAATTAAGCGAATCAGTGGATTCTTAGTCTTTTTTTAATTCGATCACCTATCTTTAGTGAATGAAAGTCATCAGTTTCATCAACATGAATACATGCAGGCAGCAGCCTAATAACATAATGATGAAATAATAATTGTGCCCTTCAGTTTATAGCAAAGACCTTATATAAAACAGGACAGCGTGTCTCCACTTCCTCCCACTGCACAAAAATGAGGCCAAAATATTCCCTATACGGCTGCTGCCATCTTACAGTAGTGACATAATTTGAAGTCAGAGTGTAATAGCAATCTCTGCAGTGTTGAGTTCCCGCCCATTCACCAGTCGTGAGCAGCACCATTGATCTAGCTTACCGATTGACGTACACAGCTGTCTATAGTGATGTCACACAACGTTTTTATAGCATCAAATAATTAATTAAAATCAAACTCGTCAGAATAAAGGAACACCAAAGCAGCAACATGCTAAAAACTACCTGAATGAAAGAACCCGTCTTTGGGGAAAATGTATTTGGCAAGTGCTTTGAATTTTGAGTTTGAGCCATATTCATAGTATGATATGTACTGCAGCCAGCCACTAGGGGGCGATGGAGATGTTTTGGCCTCACTTTTGGGGAGCTTTCCCGTCATCCATTATTTTATACATGTCTTAAAGCAACATTAAGCTGTGACAGAAATAGCAATAAAATAAATCAGAAAAATTTGAAATTAAAGGGAAACTGTGTGGATTTTCAACCAACTCCACGTCATCGCAGTGTGTGCAGATAAAGTGTTTTGGTTTCCGCATTTTCTGTGAGCACCTGGAACTTCCTGCTCATTTCCCAACCAATATTTGCAGGCAAATGATTTATGAATTACTCTAATGTTATGTGTGAAGTGATCGTAGGGGTGTAATGATACATCAATTTGGATCCATATTCATTGGTGAACAAAACCAATATCATCGATGCAAAGTGAAAACATCAATACGTATCGTTTTCGTCAAGATACACCTTAATTTTAGAATTCCCATGGCATATTTCTGTCACCATTTCCAACCAAGTGTATCTCCTTCCAAAAAATTCCAACTGTGCTAGTCAGGGGTGCACAATATTGGATTTTTTGCAGCTACCCAATATGACGATAACTGATACGACGATATCTAACAAGTCATTTGGCCGATAACTGATGTTGGTGTATACACTTTTCACCCCCACCTTATTTTAGTGATCATCACATCTCCTCTGTGGTGGAATAAACATCATATTATGCATACTGTTATCATGAAGGCCCACCAGCAGATGGAGACATAAAATACATTGCTTTTCAGTTTATGTAATATTCATTCATTGCGCAAAATAAGAAAAGTACTTCAACTCAGGGTCAGTGTTTTGTACATGTCCACTTTGTCAATATAAAAACATATATCAGTTAGTCATATTGGTGGAAATCAGCATGTTGGCTGATTCCGATATTTCATTTTAAAGCCAATATCTGCTTATACCAATGATGTGCTGATATTATCGTGCATCCCTAGTGCTAGTGGCCTGGCACCAGGCAGATAACGACAAGCAGTTAAGAAAAAGACAAAGAAGGTATTTATTTATTTATAGTGTTTCATATTTATGGCAGGCCCCCGAGTTGAATTTAATTGAAATTGTATTGTGGCAGACTTTGTAATATCAGCAGATGTTATGTTGTAGTCCAAAGAATTGATATAATACTGTATCGTGATGAACATAATCTTTATCTGCAACTGTGCAGAAAAACTCTGTTCAAACAAAAAGAAAAATAGAAATGCAAAACAACAACATAAGAAAAGCTGCGCAGCATTCGAATGTTGGGAATCTGAACGTCAACGCTATAAATGAAGCAGTGGGGTACAGCCCTAACAGCAGCCGCCACACAGTTTGTCTGCCAGCTCTCTGCTTTATAGAACAAGTTAATGGGAAGGTAATGAAGAGTATAGAGGGGAAGAAATGTCTAACGGGTAAATTAGGTTGGATTTATGAGAGGCTTTGGCTTTCAGACAGCATTGTGTCACTGGCTCACACACTTATGTCCGCATGCTCGGAAGCAGTTGTGTCACACTGCAGTCACGCTAGAGGCACGCAGCTTAAGTTTTTATAGCTGATAGCAGGGAAGGGAAGAGGTCCACACTTTCAAATGAAAACCTCCAATATATATATTTCCTTAATAGGTGATATCTCTCATCCATTCATCCCCTCCCCACCCTTCTCTCTATTGCTCCTCGCATTCCTCCTCACAGCGTGTTGCCCATGGTGCTGAGGTTAATACAGATGTTTCCCTCTGTCTGCAGGCCAAAGCAGCTGTGCAGAGAAACTTTATCTTTTTTAGAGTCCAACAAGTTCTCTCGTCTCGACCTCCACACTCACGTCTGGCCCTGTCTCCAATCCATCCCACACACAGGACCATCTGATACCAAACTTCCCTCCCTACCCTCCTGAACCAACAGTATTGATTATCAGCACCGGCCTCCTAGTTTTAATTAGTTAGTTATCATATGGTCCCAGTGGTGCTGTGTGGTGTTTAGTCTCCAGCCTCCTGCTCTGGCCCTCACCTCCAGGGGTTTAAACCCTCCCGTGCTTCCAGACATAAAACATTTCAACACTTTCTCAAGTTCTTTTGTGTGTTTTTCCACTCCCCACCTCTCACTCTCACACATACACACATACAACACAGTTTTCCCTTTCTCTCTACTTCATTTCTCACCGCTTCTCTCCCTCATAAACACACACACACTCATACTTTTCGTCCACTGTTGAGTTGTAATGTGATGGATTTGTCTCGGTCTCGCCATCTCACACTAGAAGCTGCTTCCCCAAATGTGTTTGAGGAGTCTTGTCAGGGCCAAAAAATTAAAACACAAGTACATGTTGAAGGCCAGTCATTCCTCTGTGTGCATGCAGCCTGTCCTTGACACTGTCAGTATGCCTTTTTCCCTCCTGTAGATTTATGTAATCGCTTCTGTATACACTCCCAGTGAACTAAAAGCATGCATGTGTATGTCTGTGCATGTGTGTGAAGAGAGACGCACATACACTTTTTTGCCCAAAAGGAATGCTTCTGGAGCTAATTAGTGTTATTGAGTGCATGTTTTATTGCCTTCTGCTGGACAGGGAGTGAAGCAGAAGCAGTGGAATGTAACAGTTGGTACAGATAGCCCTGCCTTCCTGTCAGGTAATTTCTCTTAATTCCCCCTCAGTTTGATATATTAGATCTGGAGTGTAAATACCACAAATGCAGACAAAGAATCTTTCTCCTTAAGCTTCATGAAGCTTTACAAAGTCTGCAACCTCAGAGATCCCTGAAATATCTTGGGTTTTTTTCCATTTGTTATCTCTCAGATTCACCTGTTGAACCCAGGAGTCCAGAATGACATCTGGATGTACGTAGCAGAGCCTTTGTGCTCTTGGCCAGGCTGAGGCACTTGCTGGGAGGGATGATGAAACACTCTGCGGGTGGGACTTGACAATGTGGCGAGTGGTCAAAAGGCCCAGATGTACTAAGCAGCGGGCGTTTCAGCTCAGCTACAATGATGGACGGACTTCCTTCGTTGCCAGGAATGTTGGTCTCATTTTAGTTTTTCTAATAATTTCTGCTCTGACTTGTTCTTTTATTAGTCTTTTTCTCTGAACCCAGCTTCAGTTTAGGTGTTTAAAGGGATACTTTTTAACCAGCTTTGTATCATAACAGTGTGGGTAGCAAGTGCAAATGAACTCTGGTAAATTTCCCTCCATCTAACCAGGTCATAGATCTACTGTCACCCTCCACAGCGAAATTCCACCAGATGGCACAAAACGTGTCATTCGACAGTGTTTCACTGGCTCTAATGGTGTTGCTTAAACTACAGGATGTGCTTCTGCATTTTCGTATTGCCTGACACCCATGCCATCACCGTAGACATAAATAGTATGCAAGTAAATCTAGAGCAGACCCGCCCCTCTCTCAGACTGAGCTCAAACTCCAATCAAACAGTTAAACTAAGCAGTGCTGCTCTAATATACACCAATAGTTTGTTACTGGACTGCCTGTTTCAGATACACATTCTAGTGCCCTGTTTAGCAGTAATAGCTAGATTTTTTTAACAGGAAGTGGGCACTATACTGTTTCTTGCATATTGACAACAGAGGCCAGAAAAACTGAGATTAAATGGTGAAACTCAGCAGCACTGATCAATTTTAAACCAAGATTTTGTTCCTATTTCTCGCCACAAATGTTTTCAGGACTATGTTGTAGATCAATGTTTAACTGTAATACAAGATCTTTTGCTACCAGCTGGCTGCCATTGTGTCAAATGGATGCGTTCCCATTATGTCCCATTATATTAGTACTTAAGTTTAAATTTTATTGATATATTCTACACTTTCCTACTTCTTTTAAGACTTTTGAATGGGAGCATCTGTAACTAAAGGCAATTTTCCCTCGGGGATCAATAAAGTATTTCTGATTCTGATTCTGTCACCTGCCAGCGTTTATTGTTTTTTTGCAGCACAGTGCATTCTGGTAGTTTTCATCCTCTTGAGCAAGAATGAATGCCACAGTCCCTTTTCTCTGTTTTGTCTCGTCATGTAGCACAAATTTCAAAAGTATTTGTGTCTTTCTACTGCATAGACAAACCAGTTTATGAAAACACCATCTTTCCAGCAGTGAATTACTTCTTTAATTCGCTCCAAAATGCGTAGAAAGAGGAATAACTGATGCCTAAAAGTGAGCTGTGAGATGATAAAAAGAGAAATGGCTAACAGAATGAATCATATTTCGACCTGTTTAGCCACTTCTCTTTCATCTGGGTTAGTCTGGCCTCGCCTTATCAGTGACCGGCAGCACATAAGACTCCCCTGCACTTTTTTGACGGCGGGTACCAAGCAGCGAAGCCGAGAGAGCAGATGTGGGCCAGAGCACAGCCAGAGATCCTGGGACCAACAGTTCTGCTGCTGCAAAAACAAATACAGCACTCTTTGCTTGGTACTGGGGCACTGACAGGGCAGATAGCTGAGGAGGAAGGAGATGAGAAGGAAAGAGAGGAGAGTGGAAAGGTGGATCTCGAACAGATGCCGTGCATTTCTGTGAACGAAGTGCATTTCTTTCTTTATTCTTTATGCTTGTGGGAACACACTGTGCTTTAGAGGATTCGTGTTAGGGCACTTATGTGTGTGTTTGTGCATAGTAAAACACTATTTTGGAGCCACTTACCCTGCCCAGTCACCAGCTGCACTGTGTGGTGTGCGTTAGTTCTCCTAGCGGAAGATTGCGTTAGCGGAAGCCCGTAATACTGACCAGATTCCTCAACAGGCTCCAACAGCCAAATCTAAGCTTGTAAAAAGCCGAGCAATAACTGTACCCAAGTGTTTTTATGATAAGTGATGAAATTTTGAGTCTGTGCAGCGTGGAATATGAACTGCATTTGGCAGGTTTATATTTATTTAGGCAAGTGTACAGCTGTGTTTCCTCTCATGTTTCCTCCACAGCTATTTTGTTTATTTTAAAAAGCAATGGGCTGTAATTAAACAAAATAAACAACGAGCTGTTAAAATCAGGGTGCCAATGTGCCTGTCATGTGTGCATAAGATGCCGCACTGAGATGCAGGAGGAAATTGTAAAAAAGTTTATGTAGACACCAGGGAAATCTGTGTGTCTCTTTGTGCCAATGTGCGTATTGTATGTGAATTTTCCTGAGGTCTATAATAAGAGGCGGCTTGGCTGGTCGAGGAGGGTGTGGCCCCTGTGGCCACAAAATTAAAGAACATAAAAACAAGGGGATGAGGGGAAGAGTGAGAGGGGGAACTGAATGGCTGTGGTTCCACGTCTCTTGAGTTGTTTTATCCTGCAGTTAAGAGGAAGTGCAGATGGTTACTGTGGCATTAGCGCAGAGAGATCCCTCACCGCTGGGCACAGATCTCTCCACCGCCCTTCATCCCTGTCTCTCAACACATTATATCGCACCGCAGCACAATGACCGCTGGAGATTTAGGATGTGGTTTCTTTGTTGTCACCGTTGCCTTTCACTGATGTGCAATCTCTCTTGACAGACCTCTGAGGGAACATGATGATGTCTAAGCTCCAATTTCGGAGATGACTCAATTTGTCCTGCAGGACCTTCAGTCGCTGCAGTGTGGGCTGTTCGCATTCACCACTTCAGCTCACAGTAAAGGAGAGGTTCATTCCAAATATGAAAATATAAATCTAAAATCTAAAAAAGAAATGTACCAGGCCATGCATCTTATCTTAAGTAACACTGATTCCAGCAATGATTTTTTAAAATGTTATTTTTTAAAGTTGTGAACACGCCGAGCAAAGCTCCATTCAGCTCTATTGACTTGGGTTGTTCACAGAAATTTTAGGGACAGTTTTTTCGAAACCTTTGCATATTAAAGGAATAGTTTGACATTTTGCAAAATACATCTATCTTGCCTAGCATTAGGTTTAAATATTGATATTACCATTGTGCCTATCCATTAAATATGATAGACATCCAGCTAACTGTTAGCACAAAGAATGGGAGCAAAGAGAAACACCCAGCCTGGCAGTATCTGTAGGAAGGTTTTGTATAGTTTAAATTGAAAGGATGTAATGTGTTAATTACCCCCCATTTCACAAAATGTCAAACTATTCCTTTAAACCAAACCTATCTGCAGGGCTCTGTATCAGTAGCTGTGATTTTGGATGAAGCGACTATTTTAAACTTATCACTCTTGTAATATTACATGCTATTGTTACCATTATTGCTGTGCATCTCTTCCTCTCTCTTCCTCCCTCTCTTTCTCTTTCTTTTTTGCCATTATTGTAATTTCATTCATTTCATCTATTCTATCTATTGCATGTCTGTCCATCGTGGAAGAGGTTTCTTCCATTTTTTTCCCCTGTTACAGGGGTTTTTTTGGGGGAGTTTTTCCTTAGACGATGTGAGGGTCTAAGGACAGACGGATGTCGTAAGCTGTAAAGCCCTCTGAGGCAAAACGTGTTTTGTGATAATGGGCTTTATAAATAAAATTGAAAATTGAATTTGAATTGAAATTAAAGCACAGCTGCTGCAGGAGTGCTCTGTAAAGGACCGAGGCAGAGCACCAGAGAGAGACTGTATAGTCAGATGCATTCCTGTGAGTTCCAGGCTGTTATATATCCAGTATAAATCTCTGGTCCACGATGCCCAGCGAAGCATGAGGTGGAACCCAGCACTACAGTTTACGGGTGCAGAGGGCAAGCATGTTTGATGGCTGCAGTGAGAGGGAGAGAGAGAGGTCACTGAAGCTGCTGCGAGTATAATCTGAGACCTCTCAATGGCCCTCGGGCTCAGAAAAGTTTGGTCTGACCACAAGTCTTAAATGTAAAGACTCTCCTTCCTGTGGTTCCTGCTTCGACTTACACACATGCTCAGAAGCATGCGTACGTGATCAAGCACACACACACTCTGCGGTGAGTTAATGATTGTTAAGTGTGAGTAAGTTATAGCATGAAACTCCGCTGACCCTTTCCTAGGGAGCCTGGGCTGTCAAGCCCTACAGCAGTACAAATTCATCATACAGGCATGATGTCATCAGTCGTCGCTAGTGGGCAGGATGTTTCCTAACGTGGTAATCGCCCTACTGTGGGTAGTCACCCGGTACCCATGAGATCAAACCCTCTTTACTCTTTATAGGATAAACATCTTGAGCAATCTGCCCCTTCCTTGCACTCCGTTTTTCCTCCCCTTTCTCCTTTTAGCGCTCGGAAACTATGACTTACTTGTTCCCAGTACTGTGCTTCAAACATTGTTGAAGTAAGAGCAACAGAAAGAGACAGATCATTATGGTGCATCAATCAAATTTTGCATGACTCTATGTAGCGATATAGTCCCCTTTGTTTACTTCCAGATGAAATGATCTGACCCCGATGTGACTTATTGCTTTTCCTCTTTCTGGTTTGGTGACTCAGGTGTGCTGTTAGAGATAATGGGCTCTACAGGGAAGCAGAGAGATAATGGTTGTACTGTTATCTCAAGAGAACTAAAGGTGGGATCTGAGGGGAGGGGGGCTGTAAGCCGTCGGTTGAGAGAAGTGAGAGCGGTGCCAGAGGTGAGATCCCCCCCCTGCAGAGCAGCGGAAGCGTGCAAGGCGGGACTGAGGGGTGTGAGGGTGCCGAACAGACGCTTGGACTAATGCGAGTCGTCACATTTGGCCGCTGCTGCTCCGGAGCTTGAGGTGTCGGAGAAGTGTCTTAGGTCTACTGGCTTGGCGGGAGAGGGGGAGAGGAGGGGGAGGGGAGGGAAGAGAAGAAAGAGTGAGACATGCAAGAGGAGAGAAAGGGGATTTAAAGGATAAGGCTGGTGATATTCTGTTCTTTAGTTATTGTCAACAAATCCCTCGAAACTAAAACCAACAGTGCGTTAGTCTGTCTCTGAATACTTTCTGATTTGCCCAGCCTGTCAGCGGCTCTCAGCCTCAAGAACATTTGTTCCTGCTGAAGAAATGGTTGACAAATGTATGATTTCTGGAAAACCAAAAACAAAACTAAAAATGCCTACTAATTTCCTCTACTCTTTAAAACCTGAGGGAATTGGCTTGATTTTTTTTTTTTTTTTTTTTTCAAAAAAGAAACAAAGGTAATGGCCAACTTACAACATTACATGAAAATAGAAAAAAGTACAAGAAAATTATCTGAAAATTAGCAACAAATAAAGAAAAGGAAATTATCTGAAAAAATTATTTAAAAAATAATAATAATTCTGTAACATAATTTTAAGATAGAAATATTTAGAATTACAGTAAATATAGTTTTCATGACTCTTTTTCAAAGCTTCTTAAAAATAATTTTCTAATAATATAATGACTTTGATAAAGACACAGAGACATACCATAGTGTACTACATTAAAAGATACAGTACTCTATGTACAAAAATACAATAGATACAATAAATGAAACGGAAAATGCACAACACCGGCAACCTATGAGAAAACATATGAAAAGACAGAATTAATTTTCTGGAAAAAGATCAGAAGTTTTTTGTCTGTTCGCAGGCAGAGGCGCTCAGTGGTGGAGAACATGATAAGGAAGCTGTATGCCTTGAGGGGAAGCATAAATCTTAAAACGTTTCTAACACGGGTGTTACTGTAGTAACCCTCTGGTTGCCAGGTGTATGGTAGATTTGAAGGTGGGAGAAGTCGTTATCATCCCAGTATCTCTGATGTGTGCTGCTGTGCATGTGTGTGGCCTGCACGGGTTAAATGATGTGGGATGATTGTGCATCATCAGCAGTTTGTATGAAAGCAAATCAAACTTCAGTCCAAATGATAATAGCAGCTCACTGTGTATGTTTATGTGCTGCCGTGTGTGTGTGTGTGTGTGTGTGTGTGTGTGTGTGTGTGTGTGGTGTGTGTGTGTGTGTGTGTGTGTGTGTGTGTGTTTGTCTCTTTGCATGTGTGTGTTGTTGCATCTCTAATTATGGATTACAGAAACCCATAATGATTGTGTTACCGTGCTGTGACGCACAAGACCATTCACTTCACAGGAAACACTTTGCGATAGTTGTGTGTGTGTTGTGTGTGTGTGCGTGTGTGTGTGTGTGTGAGTGAGTGAGAGAGAGAGAGAGAGGAGCAGAAACCGATCCGGACGCCGGCTCCTCAGAATGAAGGGCTCATAAGCCATGAGAGGGTGTGTTCCCCATATTTGTGGTGTGCGTATGTTTGTGACACAGGTGGGGCGATGGCTACTCACTTCCTCCCAGAGGAAGTCATAAATGCACCCGCTTGGTTTTGACTGTGCCTCTTCCCCTCATCTAATGACTGCCATACTGCTGTAACGGAGTGTAAGAGAAAGAAAGGAGACACAGACAGAGGCTGAAGCTGCACTTTGTAGGCTGCTCTTTATTTTCTCTCATACTGTACAGATGAAATTCATGCATTGAGGCGTGGAAATGGAGAGTGAGGCGAGAGAAATAGTTAGTGTGGGAGTTTCACAGCAGCATCCAGCTGTTCTCACAAGCAAAGATAAAGAGCTTTTACAGTGAAGGGGCAGGCGGCTGCTCCGGAGGCTATAGAACAGGTCTGGCTTTATCCGCAGAGGAAGTGCACCTGCACTGGGCTGCAGGAGGAGGGAGAGGTCTCTGGTGTGGTGGAAATGAAAGCAGGCCCTGGAGCAGAGAGGTATGAAGGAGAAATGAGAACATGTGAAAGGGCAACATCACATGAAGTACCTGGATGGATGAAAACATAGTGGTCTTTGCTTTGTCATATTCCTCTTTTGAATAGAGAACATTTTCTTTGTTTTATCTTGTCACACGCCCAAAGGTTGCAAACCCCTGGGCTTGTGTACAGTGTGTAGTAGAGTCGGAGGGTGACGTTAGCTTTAGGTGTAGCTTTAGATTTTCCACCACTACAATGTGCTGCAAAACCCTGATTGACAAAGTTGTTATCAGTTCAGATTTAGTACAAGTGTGCACAGAGAGCGAGCTGGTAACATTAAATTAATAAAGGTTTAACTCCATTGTTTTTAGGAAAAGTCGGAACAGTTTTTACAAACCAGTCCAATGCGTCCCTGTAGCAGTTAGAGGACAATGGGAGCCTAAAGCAAGGCCATCTAATGGCCAACAGAGAGCAGAGCTGTCCCTCACTGACGAGTAATTAGATCCTTTCTTTACTCCTGCTCTGGCCAATCATCTCACAGTGCTGCCTTTGTATAATGTCCTTCAGCAACTGGGTTTAATAGAGAGAAAAATAAATGAAAGAGGGTGTAGGGGAGAAAGCCCACTAGGGAAACTGCATAAGAGGGGAAACACGGCTGAGGAAGACAAAGAGGCAGGTGTGCACTGAAAGAAATAACGCTGCACGAGCTGTGAAACATGCATAACATCTACATTGTTGCACAATTATATTACTAACAGCTGGTTCAGAGGGAGTATGCTGTCTTCAGACATTCTTTTGAATTGTTATGTGTGAGTCTGTCTGCACCAAAGTTGTGCAGAGTTCAGAGGCAGACGACTCTGTTGCAGAGTGGTAGTAAGTAGCAGTGGATGGTACATGGATGGCTGCTGAAGATAGAAGAGGAAGGTACAGCTGGAGACAAGAGTCTTCTTTCACCCAGCAGTGACTCAACCCTGCAGGAGCATGTGGTTGATATCTTATTGTGGCAGGACTCTAAGTGGGGTTGGGAGGACATGCAATTTTAGATTGCTTTGGATTTCTGCCTTAAAAACAGATTAAGTTAATGGTAGTGAATTTGCATTATGGGGATAATTGTGACTTTTGTGTGCAGGGCACCCAAAGAGTCAGAGCTCAACATTGGCCTTTAACTGGACCAAGTAAAATCTGTGTTCAGTCAAGTGGAATGTCTCATGCAGTTGTCTGCTCAGGCAAGAGAAAAATAAATTTGATGTTTGTCACGTAATAAAATAAAATATTGAGTGCTGTATCGCTGAAGCAGCGCTCCTCTAGCACTGCTTCAGTCTCTCTTGCCTCCAAGCATTGAACATGACTAATGAGAAAAATCTGACATGGAAATTGAGTGTGGGCTTGAAAATATCATGTACGACATGACATTACTGAGGTTAAATACCTCCACAAAGCTGCTGCAAACCATCACTCCAACAAGGGCTCCAGTGCTCTTGTGTTTTTCCATTTGTTTTTTCATGACCCAATAATAGTAATTATTATGTCCAGGATAAATGACAAGAAATTTTCAGTTATTTTCACCGTTGATTAATTGGTTGTAGTGCTGTCGCTCTAGAGACGGTTTTGTTGATGAGTCAGTCCTCTTCTTTTGTCCAGACGAAAAGACAAATATCTCAGTAACTATCAGATAGACTGCCATTAAATGTGGTCCACAGAATAAATACAAATAATTCCCCTGACATTTATTGTACTGCCACTATGATATTCACAGTTGTGGTTTAAGTGAAACATGTCAACAACTATTAAAAAATACATGTTCCCCTCAGAGACATAACTTTAACCATCCTACCCAGCTACATCATCATATAAACATTTCAATTTTTCCCAATACTTTGATTTATGACCATTGAATACCTGCAAAACTAAAGGACAGTAGCCTCACATGTGTTTTGTTTTCAATGCTAATTAACAGACATTAGCATGCTGAAACACTAATTAAACTAAAACGGTGAACTTGGTAAACAATGTACCTGTTAAACATCAGCATTTTGTCGTTTCTCTAAATTAGCATGCTGATGTGCCCACAGCCTCTCAGAGCTGCTAGCTTGCCTGTAGACTCATGCTTCATGTAATCAAATTATCCTTTATATACGGTATATAAATGTCAGGGAAAAATATCAATTATGCTTGTTTGTGTGACTCTTAAACCCTAAGATTCAATTTGAAATTATATGATATTATTTTCTTGTAAAGCACTTTGTAATCTCTGGTTTTGATAGGTGCTATAGAAACAAGGGAGGGAGAAAATATCCACAATCTCGACTCGAATCTAGACTACAGTATATAGACAGGGGACAAGATCTAGAAAAGACAAAACATCTGCCTGAAATGCCACCTGAAGTCTGAAGATGATGTATTGTTTGTATCGTTTTTTGAAATCTTCTAAATCATCTTGCGTGTGTGTGTTTGTATACGTATGGATGTGTGTATGTGTGGGCGGTCTGTGAGACAGTTGATGAAGAGAGAGGTGGAGGGAGAGCCGGGAGATGATGAGAGACAAGGCGCTGACCCCTGGGATGTCCTGCTGGGACATGAGAGGAGCAGGGTCATGGGGGACGCGTCTTGGGGGTGCAGGGGGATGGGGTGGAAAGCCGGGATGATGGGCTAAGAGAGAGGAGGGGATGGGAATGGGGTACACCAAACATGAAGACCCCAACTCATGAGAACCAGATGAAGAGCCGACTGGATGACTCTCTGGGGCTCTGAGAGGAAGAGAGGGAGAAGAAAGGGGCTCATAAAGCTGTCAGAGTCCGCCTGCATCTCTCTATCATGGCTTAGTGTGTGCCAGATGCACTGCTCCTAGTGCTAGTTCTCATGAATGTTTCAATCATAAGCCAACATGTGTACTGCATATCTATAGATGTTTTTAATCTGGGACTGGCTCCGAGTCTGACAAGCTATGTCAGCTCCTTACTAACAACGAAGGTTGATGGAGTGTGCAGGAAAAAATAAATTGTAAAAAATACAAGAGTAGAAGACCTCTTGTGCAAACATATCTTGTTCTTTCTAAGATGCAACTTACATGCATTTTGTATCCCTGCTGATGAAATGGGGATGCAAAAGAACTCGTGAAAAGAGGCAACATTTGCTGTATATAATCATTTTCATGATTTATTTATTTATTTTTTGCAGTGGAGCACGATAAGGAATTCCTGCCAGTGCGGCGGCATCACCGAGAGTTCAGATTCGACCTGTCGCGGATCCCAGAGGGCGAGGCGGTCACTGCTGCTGAGTTTCGGATATATAAAGACTTCATCCACGAACGTTTGGATAATGAGACTTTCCGCATCAGCGTTTACCAGGTGTTGGAGGAACACTCTGATAGGTGAGCATGAATTTATGGTTTTTTGTTTATGTGCCCATAATGTAATTTTCAGTATTGCAAACCAACATGTAATATTTTTGATGTTGTGAAGCAGTGACTGACCTTACGGTAAAATGATTAGGTAATTGACCAGTGTTATATATATCGGTGTATAACCAAATACCTGCAAAACTAATGACACGCTCAGCCGCCTCAGCACTGTACTTTCTGTACAGTGCTAATAAGCGAGTGTTAGCATGCCAATACTTAAACACTACTAAGATGGTGAACATGGTAAACATTATACCTAAACGTCACTATATAAGAATTGTCACTGTGAGCACATTAACATGCTAATGATAGTATTTAGCTCAATGTTGCAGCCTCTCAGAGTTGCAAGTATGACTGTAGATTACCCAAGTCTAGACCATGGATGTACAAAGAGAACTGGATGCAGCATTGGAGACAGGGCCCCTTTCATTCTCCTGAAAGTTACTAAGTGGAACATAAAGCCAAAAAAGCTTGAATTCAGGGTGTAAAATTACCAGGATCTTCCGCATTGGGGGGCTCATAGAGCAAGCAAATAGCATTTCTTTTAACCTTGCCTCCCAAACACACAGTCTCGGGCACGCTCGAATGAGGAACGGGGGTGGGGTGTGAAGCTAATTTGACATAGTGGCCGAACCGTGTATTTACAGCGTCTATTGCATGATGCCATGGGGTCCAAAAAAGACTTTGTCCAGTGGATTTACACCATGTAAGAGACCTCTGAGGATAATTGTTTTGAGGTTCATCATCTTACTGGTATGAACATTTAACCTAAAAAATGTAATGTTTTTTAAAAATCTATCAATGATCCAAATAAGGGTGCATTGCAGTGCTTATCTGGAAGCTTCTCCAGTCAAAACAGGTCTTTGGCCCACTTTCTCCATGTGGATAATCTGGGCTGTCCAGAAGGTGTATGTAACTCAGGAATGGCCCATGTCCTGCTCTCCTCGACCCCTCCTAAAGGTTTCTGTTGTCCAGAGGGAACAACACAGTCATTTATTCCTCTGCCAGGGACGGGCCTGGGTACATGAATGAACCAGAGCTCTGTGACACACTATCTGCCCAGTCAGAAAATAGGTCGGGATACATGAATGGCCACATGAAGAACAAGGGATTTTAGTCTCTGACAGTGAAAGAGTAGAAAATCCAGCGTTCAGTGTTGGACAATAGGACTGACTTGGACATGCACTATTTCACTCGCTAATTTTCACACAGTTTTTTCCTCTTTTCACAGCTGTGTTTTTTTTCTCTACCTTTCTCTCTCTCTCTCTCTTTGGCTTTCTGGCTCTCCCACTAAATTCCACTCAGTGATGGACTGTGTGTAGTGTATGAGAGGACCGGCCGTTTATAAAGCCATTATTGTCAATTAAGTAAATGAAGTGTTCCCCTGGGCCTCACCATCTGGAGCCCTCCCTCCCTCCCTCCCTCTCTTTCTTGCTCCATCTCTCTTTGTATCACTCTGTCACACTCCTCCGACTCCCTCTCTCCACTCCATTACTTTGCTTCGGTCACTTAGCTTTACACTCTGTCACACAGCTTCAGCCCATCTTTTCTAATTGTGCATATACTCCTCGTTGACTTGTGCCCATTTCTTGACTTTAAGTGTGAACTTTTATCTTCTGTGTCCTCTGCAGGGAGTCGGACCTGTTTCTGCTGGACTCTCGGGTGATCTGGGCAGCAGAGGAGGGCTGGTTGGTGTTTGACGTGACAGCCACCAGTAACCACTGGGTCCTGAACCCTGGCAGGAACCTGGGTCTACAGCTCGCTCTGGAGAGCACAAATGGTGAGTGTCACTCAGACGGGTGCATTAACCAGCATGTCAGAAGTGACGTGTTCTGCACAGTATTAGGCAGATGATGATACAGAAAATACATCAGAAAAGGAAAAGAACAAATAAGTTACAAAGACAAGATGATGACAAACCATAAAATGATGAATTTACACCTTTGTAACAATGTAAAAAAGAGAAATAAAATTCACAAAGATACTGCGTAGATACTGATTTAACTGCACAGTTGCTGAATTTGATTTACTTAAGATTGCATATGCTTACGTAGAGGGAAATATCATAATTAGAATTAACAGTAACTTAAAGTAACTGTTGTAATTAGAATTAAAGTATTGTAAGTATTAATTAAAGTATCTTATTCAGTTAAAGTTATTACCACCAATTATCCTCCAGTTTCCGTGAGGTATACTATAAAATGTACTTAGAGTATGCTGGATTTTAAAGGATAACTTCAGTATTTTCCAAACTCAACCTAATTTTTCTATATTTTGGACCTAAATTATTAATAGAGACAAGAGCTTTTGTTTTTGTTTTTTTATTGATCCAGTATTGAGCGAGGGCGCTGCAGCCAGTAGGGTGAAACAGGCTGATGGTATCTGTGCATTGTTAATAAACATTGACCAAAAGTGCTTATTTTGGTTCTGACAGACTCAGATTTATATTATAAGTGTCTGACAACATTATAGAAAGGACCCCTACAAAGGTCGACCTTTTTGTTGAAAAGTAAGATCCTTTTGTTTAATAAGGAACAGCCCTGTAATTGCCAAACAACCATTCACTTCTCAGTGGTGAATTAAGAATTTATTTCAACCAAACCGGAGTTGGCGATTGATGGAACATTAGAAAGAGATCCAAGATGGTTTTTGATTTTTATTTTGTTTCTGTCGACTGGGACTTTCTGTGTTTTGTGAGTAAAAAAATGACTGTTTATTTATATGATGGTTTGATTTAAATTGAATCTGGGGAGTTTTACAGTGGTGATTTTGTGCTGTTCTGGTAAAACAAAAATGATCGTACTCTTTAACAAAAGGGTCTATCTCTTTAGGGATCCTTTCCATAATGTTGTCAAACAACCAGAGCCTGTCAGTGGCAAAAACAAGCACTTTTAGTTGATGTGAATTAGGGGTCTACTAATGCCCCGAGTGGTTACATTGCAGCTTGTTTCGCCACAGCCGGCTGCAGCTCTTTTGCTCAAAACTGGACCATTTTCAAAAACTGCTATTCCCATTCCTCAGCCACAAAAACATGGGAAAATAGAGTCAAGGTTGAAAAACACAGAAGATACCACTCAAGCGCAAGAACTACAAAATACAGTAAAATATGTAATTAGTTAGCTCCATGCTTTAGGTCAAACATCCACATAAATATATCACTGTAATGTTTAGTTGATATTGTTGGATCTCTAACAAACAAATACATTACAGCATGCATTGACATCATCGCTTTTCTCTTAAAGGCCAAAGAATCAGTTGATTCATTCTGTTTGTGCACAGCAAAGATAAATCAAAACCAGCTCCTCATCAGTCATCATCAGTCATTCATCCCTGTCTTCATCCGTCATACCCTCAGCATCATTAGCAGGCATGCAGAAAATACACTGTGTTATCCCAAGGATAACATCTCAGCTGGAGTTTGTCATCACAGGGCTTGGATGTTAGTCAGTGCAGAACTTTATCAACAAACAGTGTGAAGTACAAGAGCGTGTTTGAGAATATTATCTCTCCCAGGATGGCAGGATGTTACATGTTAGCTGAGGAAAACAGACACTGTATTGCTTTCATGTTGCGGGAGGGGAGTGCTTGAGAGGCAGATCCATCAGTGTGTGTTTGTGTATGAAGGGTTATGGGTGAGCATGCACAGACAGGCACACGGGACATCCCGTCGCCAGCGGCGACCAGAAGCCTTGATTTACTACATAACGGCGATTCACACACACATTCTTCTATGTGAGAAGCAGATAGACACTGCAGGAGAGCACATGCACGAGCATGCACAAACACACCCACACAAACACGCACTCAAACACAAGTAAAGAGGCTTTGATGTTCGGCGCTACGTTTGTTCTTGGCATTTCAGAGGTGGAGAAGGGATGAGAAAAAGGGAAAGGAATTCACAGAGGAAAATCTCATTTGTAAAACTTACCAAAGTGGTTGCAGTGAGGAAAGAAAAGACCACACACATGCAAAATAAACTCTAAACACAGGCACACCAAGCAGGCACACATTTATTTGATTTCTGAAGCATTCCTTATCTCATTGTTCATCGCCTTGTGTGAATTAAAATCCAGATTTCTGTGATACCAACACCTGTTGCACTGCTCTCTCTGTCTCCCCCTACAGGAGAGAGCATCAATCCTCGTGTGGCCGGGCTGATTGGCCGCAGTGGGCCTCAGAATAAACAGCCCTTCATGGTGGCCTTCTTCAAAGCCACAGAGGTGCACCTGCGAAGCATCCGCTCAGCTCAAGGGGGGGGCAAACAGCGTAACCCCAACCGCTCCAAAGGGACAAAAAGCCAAGAGGCACTGCGAGTGGCCAATGTTGCAGGTAAACAAGCAAAGTGTGTGTTCTGTATATACAGTTAGTGCTGATTTATGCTGTTATGTTGTGACGACCCCTGACTTAATCTGCTTTTGTTGGCTATGTGAGGAATCCATGGAATGAGACTCAGATCATTGTCGGTCCACAACATGTGTAGTGTGTTTTCATCAGCATCCACAAATATACATTATATCTGAACCAGCAAAAGTATGCCAATGAAACTGATGTGATTCCTGCAGGACAAAAAATTTGATGCACACTCGGGGCCTTTGTTTTAGAGGTGTGAGCGGGCTGTGTTTATGTGAAGCGCTGAAACATTAGACTGTAATGCCTGAGCTTCAAATATCCCTCTGCTGTCTTTGTTTATTTACACAAGCATTACAGAGCAGCTTGGGCCAAGTTCCCTGCATGGAGGTAAGGCAGCACAGGCTTTTATGGCAGAACACATCTGCGGTGTGCTGTGGGGCAACCGGGGCCACAACACATGGGCCAAATGGGCCTGTTTGGAACTTTGGATACCAGCGGTCTTTAACTGGATGATGAGAACCAGTCGCTCATGATCATTTCCAATGTGAACCACTCTCAGGAACTAATGTACCACAGAGCCCCAGGGGTCACCATAGGAAACAAGAGAGATACTAGTAGATAGAAAACAGACGATTCTATTTTTTTTAACACGTGGATCGGGGTAAAGGGCGAAAGAAATGTTGAAACGAGTAAAGAAAAAGGAGAGAGAATAACTTGAAACAAGGGGCGAGCCGACTCTGTGTGCACATCTGTTCATCCAGTGGAAACTCAAAGCCCAGCAAAGTGACCTTTAAGCAGGGTGGCCCATTCATTTGAAACAATTACCAAACTGCTGCTGTATCTGGAGGTGATTTCCTTCAGCCATTGTTTAAACCATAATGTTTTGTATGAGGATTGGCTCTGTTTAGGTCTGTTTTTTATCATCTTTGTCTAATTGGGTTCTGACTAGTAAATAGTTACTCTTGTGGCTGTAACAGGGATAATGGCACATGTGTTGAAGTATAATTTCTCTCTGTCTGTCTGTCTGTCTGTCTTCTTCCTCAGAGAACAGCAGTACTGATCAGAAGCAGGCGTGTAAGAAGCATGAGCTCTACGTCAGTTTCAGAGACTTGGGGTGGCAGGTACAGAAAACGTTCCTCTCCCAGATAGCCCGAAACTGCCTGCCACAACAGATGCCTAAATCAGACAATCTTTTCATTTAATTTCTTTTTTTTTTTTATTTACAAGGAACACACACATTAATCAACATTTCTGTAAATGTACCAGTGTTAAACAGTGGGCTAATTTTCAACTGCAGTCCTTTGGCAAGATGTTTTGAAACCTATAAAATGGTCAAATTCATGTAACAATGACAGCATTACCCCATAAAGACTGCAGTAGCAATGACAAACAGGAATCCTCAGGGCGCTGGGTAGCTCAGTTGGTAGAGCGCGTGCCATATTCAGAGGCTACATGTCCTCATCATCCCCACTCTCTCATCCCCATTTCCTGTCATCTCTCCAGCTTTCCTGTCAAATAAAGGCCATAAGAAGCCCCAAAAAATATCTTTATAAAAAACAAAACAGGAATTCTCAAAAAAAGAAGAAACAAGAAACAGCACATCAGTACATAACAATAACAAAACAATCACATACAGCTTTTTAGCACAAATAGCCATCCGAGCAGCACTCCCGGTTGCAAGTCTGATCCCAGAATCCTGATAAATGACACACTAGAATCAGCGCACACAATACTTAAGCCCAAGGCTGTCATTTCCACAGGACACATATCCACCAAGCAGTTTACAGTTTCACCTTGATGTCCTCCCTAACATCTTTCTGAACTGTGTCCTTTTAATGTCCAGCTGCAACACAAGATGCACTGTTTTTCATTTCTAAACATATGCCCAGAGCAATAAGGTCAAGTTTTTTTTTGTTATCTGTACACCCATGGGTTCATTGCAAACAAAAACTTCTAAAGCTGGGTGTACACTGTATGTTTTGAGACAATATAAAACCCAGTTTTTGAGCGGCATGACTCAGTTTAGGGTCAGACGGATTTTCCGCTTCAGAAGTCAGGAGCTGTTTGCCATGCAGTGCACATGGGCAGGACTCCTGCGTATCTGTAGAAGTATTTAAAGGCTTTAAATTCATTATTCTATAAATAAGGCCTTAAATGGTATTAAAATATCTTAAATCAACCTTTCGAAAGAAATAGAATAAAACATGAAAGTCTCTTCAGCTTGTGTTAACCTCAGACCTTATTTAAGGCTTCTAACCCAAAACCAATTCCAAAATACGTATTGACTCTGAGACGAGGGAAACAGGTGCTAAAATGCTAATGGTTTCAGGGTTTTAGGACTCATTCTTGGGGTTCTCTTTTGTGAGCCGCAGTGGTGTAACGTTACAAAACTAACTACAAATTTCTACCTGACTCTGAGCTTTCATATTGACAGTTGTTAATAGCTGGAACCGTAGGGGCTGATATTTTACATACAGTGTGTGCACTCACGTTGTGGCGTGACAATCGGACTGTTCAATTTAAGCACATAAACCTGGAGCTTTTGCTTCATATTGCAGATAATTTACTTGTGAAGTTGGAGTTGCATTAAAACAACATTTCTAAAGCTTTAGAGTGTATGCACAGCTTACTTCGACATACATTTAGATTGGTTTTTTTGGCTTTTTACTCTTCATTTAAGATAAGACAGCTGTAGCATGAAAGGGGGAGAGAGAGGGGATGACATGCAGCAAAGAGCAGAGGCCGGAACCGAACCTGTGGCCGCTGCGGCGAGGCCATAGCCTCTGTACGTAGGGCGCCCGCTCTACCAACTGAACCACTGGGCGCCTCTTCTTTGATATACGTTTAGGTGTGATGATTGAGGGTTCTAGGAAACTGCAGCTGGGATTTTGTCTGAGACGAAATCACCCTTTACAAGCAGAACTTCATTGTGTCCTCCTCACCTCTAAAACCTTGTGTTTCCGTGGCCCACCACTGGCCCATATCTGGCTGCTAACTGGAGCTGATATTTAGCTCCAAGTTTTCGTCGGCCAGATCGACCTCAAATTCCATAAAAACACACCTTGAGTGTTACTGATACTGAGACATACTCAGTGTACTCTTTCACCCTGTATTTCTGTTTCTAGCATATTGTTCCATTTTTCCCAATTCTCCACCCTAAATTTCTCTCCGTCTCCCCATCCACTCTCAGGACTGGATCATCGCTCCAGAAGGTTATGCAGCGTACTATTGTGAGGGAGAGTGTGCCTTCCCACTGAACTCCTACATGAACGCCACAAACCATGCCATTGTGCAAACCCTTGTGAGTAACCATGAAAGCAGGGAACAAAAAACCCAGCAGTCATGTTAAGAGTCTAATCATCTCATCATCTGTCAAGACAATGCAGCCGCTGTTTGAACTACTGTATTTAATGGTGCAAAGCAGCTGCAGATTGTATTGTAGAGTAAACTGTCATCAGTGATGTGACACAGGATAAGGTTTGATGAATGCTTTTTCCACAGTACTTTGATTCAGTTTATGACCCCGCAGGGTTACCACCATCATGACATTCCTGGAAAAGCTATGAAATTAGAAAAACTGCTTTCCGGGCCTGGGAATGGTTTGGAATTAACACAGTGTTTCAGCTATTGTTAAAAATATGTTCAGAAAAATGTCAACAGGTCTAATGTTACACGAAATACTTTGTTAGTGTTACTAGTTTAAAATCTAGTGCGGCGCTGTGTGACTGTTGAAAGATCACTCGTATCACGTGATACACATACACACAATTCCATTGCATTTTTTAGGATGCAAGTCAGCATACTTTTCTGGTTCTGCGCAGCTGAAGATTCGTCACGTTGACTGAGCTGCAAACAGATGAGAGCTTTAAAGTTCGTTTACAGCTGTCAGAGGCCATAATAACGGATGAAAGTTCAAGTGACTTGTGGTAACAATAAAGATTAACTACAACATAAGTCTGAAAACAATAATCATGGAAAGACGTGAATATGTTAGAATCTACAGCGTATGCAGTTATTATCTCACATAAGTTATTGCAAAGTAAAAACAGGTCTCTGGGTTGACCTCTCACTGGTAAGCTCGGAGAATAGTTTTTTGTTTTATCTCCAGTTAACTGATAAATTCAAGAGGGGCAAAATTCATAGTCCAATTTTATGAGGAAGCAGTATGTCTCTACTGTGTGCATACTGTATGCCACAGTATGTGCGGGCAGCTGCAGTCAGTAATAAAAGTAAAAAGAAAAAGTTTGTGATTCTGGGTTCAACTTTGGAAATGGGGTCAAATATTATGGACACTCTTTGAAAATTCAGTGGTAAAAATGTGTGCGAACCATAGACTGTATAGATAATGGACTTAGCAACCGTGACGTCGCCCACCCGTTTTGAAGCCTCGAGTTTCATCATTTCAGCTGTCGCTATTTTAGATTTTTGGCGCCAGAAGTCACTATATTTCGATGAGAGGGAGGCTCTGACACATAGACTGTAGCGACACCAAGCAGACAGCTTGTTACTTAAAGTGGCCTCCCCTTAAAAATGCATAACTTGAGAAAAAAAGTTGAAAAAAAATTCACCCCTGTATAGATGTCATGAAGGTTGAAATTAAGTTATAGAGACTAAAACTGTTTTCCTTTGCAGGCTTCGTACCAGGCTATAAATATGGTTATTGCTGTAAAGTTGGGCATTTGAACTGCATTTAAATTTATTTTAATCATGTAAAAAAAAAAAAAAAAAAGAAAGGAAAGAATGAACATGTAAACATACACAAACATATAGACATGATCGAAAAGGAGTGCAATGAAGTGCAAACTTATTAAATTAAATCCCACTATATATAAACTATATTTTAACATAGAGGTCTGTGGCCATTTAAAGAACTGCACTTTTTAGCACTTGAGCATTGGCTTAATTTTTCAGCCCCAGAGTTTGCTGCTTGGTGGGAACCCTTTGATACATCCTTGTTACCATTTGTCAATATCCATGTGTGGTGTAATGATGAATTTAACATTTGAACTCTTCCCACTCCTCCAGGTTCATTTTATTAACCCGGAGACGGTCCCTAAACCTTGTTGTGCCCCCACACAGCTCCACGCCATCTCTGTGCTCTACTTTGATGACAGCTCCAACGTCATCCTCAAGAAATACCGCAACATGGTGGTCAGAGCTTGTGGCTGCCACTAGACTATCAGCATTTCACATAGAGACACACACACATATGCACACACGAACACACACACGAGTAGAAAGGGCTTCTTCTTGCTGTCAGGCACCATTTGCAACACGGAGAACGGATTACCAAACATAGGACATGTTTTCCATAAACTCTCTGAGAGTTTAGGACAGTTTCCTGTGTGGAAGATCCTCTCGTGACATTTTCAAGGTTGTCCTGAAATAAGCACGATGTTGTGTGGCTGAAAGGGAATTTTAGACTCCTCGCCACAACTGCACACACACGCACAAACAAACACGCACACATACACACTCACGTTTGTGCTTTCTACTGTGTATACAAAACATAAAAGCAGTGATTGTACTGTATATTCATTCACAGTCAACAATCTTTTGTTTATTTCCATAATTGTTATTGTAGTTGATTCTTTTACTGTAGATTTTATTATATATATAAATATATTTTTATGACTGAGAGACCCGGATGGATGTTTTGGATTTCCTCTATGTACAAAAACTGTGTAAATATTTCTTTTTTCAAACAAAGCAAGAAGTGTATTTATTTCCTAGAATGTCACTTGGGTTTGTGTTTTCTCCTGTATGTAATGCTGCCTGTTTTCTTTCACACACACAAACTCTGAGGAAAACAAAGTTGTCAGAAAACTGCTTTGACACGAGCGCTGAGCTCAAACTCGATGTGCCTCGCTCTGCCTCACGTGTACGCTACACGCTGACGGCGAGAGGCAATTTATGACAACTTGGACCTGCGGAAATGTCTCCATATTTCACGAGTCGAAGCTGCTCCATATATGACGCACATTTTTATAGCAACACTCAGCTGAACTGTCAGAGAGCAAGCTTTGTACGAAGCATCTTGTTTTCGGGTTTATATTCCTCTGCTGTAAAACAATCTGTCATATTTAAAAGGTCTATTTATTGAGAGCTGGCTAAGATGTTCTACATTTTCTCCGATGTGTCAACCATGTTTTACTGCTGAACTGGTACAACAATAAACTGGGAGAAAAGCAAAGAAAAAACACCTTGAGGTGTGTTGTTTAATCTGAAAGGAAAGTAGAATTACACTGACATGCTGGTGTTGCACTTTCTCAGCACGTTCCTCCCACAAATATTTGCTTGGATTGTAGCTACATCTTTTACCTGCTGACCTGAGATCTGTTTTGATGTTCAAAAACAAACTGAAAACTTTTCTCAGGTTTATGTTGAGGTGCTGTGTGCGTACGTGGCAGTGTTTGTGGTTTGTGTCTGTGAGGTGGATGTGGGTTTCTTTTTTCTGTCTTTGGGTGGGTGGATGTTTGCGCATGCATTTTAATGTAAAGCTTAAGGTCTGTGTTTCCTGTGTACCATAAAGCCTTTCACAGTTATATTATGTTTGCTGTTGACATGAGAGGATTAAAAAAAAAAAAAAAAAAAAAGTTAAAGGGGCTCAGTACCATCCAGTACAACAATCCTGTGCTAGTATCCATTTATCTCTGTCATTTTTTCATTGTTTACATTGTGTTTGAACTGATCGGGTCCACCAACTAATTCTAGATGAGCCCTGTATTTAAATAACAAATGGAAATTTTCGTATCCTCCTCCTTACAGCATGTTAACATTATTTGTGTCTTAACATATTCTGCCTCTGGTTTCAGCGTTGAAGGAGCTACCTGGAAGAAGTTAAACTACAGAAACAGGGAGAAAGCTGGTTTCCAGTAATCATGAGTTCAAGTAAGTGTACTATGTGAATACTTGCTTTCAAGGGCCCCACTAGTGTCCCATCTTTGCCCATACATGGGGCCTATATGGATCTAATGAACAAATATTCACTGACCCCATTTGGTATGCAGAAATTTGACCCAAAAGCTGCCCTATGTTGTTCCCACACCTACATTTTGGAAGGACTTTAAGGTGTTTGGGATGCTACTTCTAAGGCTACTAAGGTTTTTGGGACACTAGTTCATCTTCTTCACCTGTGAAGAAGATGAACTACAACAAAGTAACCCGAGGGAAAACCTCATCTGACAAACTAAAGCTACTTAGTAGTTTAGTTCAAACTACTTTGTAAAAAAAAAAAATCTAAATGACAATGTACATGCGATATGAAATTATACAAAAGCAAAAGTGCCCACTTGTTTACAGGTCATACACAAACAAAAAAAACTATTCATGGGAAAGTGCGAGGAATGTCGTTTTCAGTTTTGTACACATCGTCCATCAGTCAGACACCTGCCTTTCAAAAACTAGAGCAGGATTACTCAGGAACCCAGGTAACTTCTAAAGTAACATGCAACAACTTTTCTGAAAGTTTGTTAATATATAACAATCATCAAATTGGATTCAGTTACAGCAATGTTAAAGAAAAAGTCATTCCTGTCCTTTTATGGACCCAAATTTAATGTATTTTCAATAGTTAACTGCAGAAAACATAGTGAAATTATTTAACTCCTGGAAACCTGAAATTTGCTTGTTTCTTTCAAAAACAAGGAAAGCAGGCAATAGGTAACTTTAAAAAAATGACCAAAACAATTGCAAGATATTCATAAAAAATGGTCAAAGTAAAATAACCAAAATTTAAAATATATACTAATAATTTCTGGTCATTATAAATCTGTTTTTTTGGTATCTTCCTCTAGTTATTGAAACATTTCTAATTATTCTCTCTCTTTTTATTAGCTAATTTTAAAGGTAATTTCCTTGTCACCTTTTGCAATTTGTGAGACATTTCATGGGGAGTTGCTCATTACCTTTTTTCCCATGGTTTCGAAAGAAATCACACACATTTGCTCAATATTTCAAATGTTTAAATGCATGGGAAAGGCACAAGAAAACTGATGACAATCCAGGTTTCAAAGGGTTAATAGTTGTTTGTGTTTTCCTTTAAATTGCGTGTTTTACTTCAGTTTTGCCATATGAAGCACTTTGCACATGTGTATGAAAGGTGTTTTACACATGTATAAAGTTGAGTTGAATGTAGTTGAACTACAGTTTCATGCAGGTTACTGCTCCCCAACACTAATACACAGTTGCTTAGTTTGTTAAATAACATAACTGCTTGCCTTGTGTGTGTATGTCACAGACTGTATATAAAGTATAAAAATAAAAACATAAAAAACTTTTTTTTAAAAAAATATATATTATATATATAATATATATATATATAATATATAAAAATATATATATTTATGTAAAAAATCTTTATATACAGTCTATGGTGTATTTAAATAGGCAGCTGCACAGGTTTATGCTGCCCTCTGCTGGGGGAATGTATACCCTGTTTGTCTTCGCGTCCTTGTGTCACAAACCAGAGTTTTTTTTATTGAACAGATCTTTGGATTTGTATTGTCCACCTGCTCAGTGTCCTTATATGATGTAAAGAAACGAGTATGTTCACTCCTTTACCATATAGGAGGAGAAGGAGGGGAAAAACACCTTACACCCACATACTTTCATTTTCACAAGAACGTTTCGGTATGACGGTAGAGCTGTGTGCGCGTGTGTGCTTCACTCTGGTTTGTGTGATAAATAGATACTGGTGCTGTCCTGTACCCGCATGCTGACTGCTGTGAGTGCTGGGGGGGTTGGAAACATAATTTTCCACTTAAAAAAATAAATCAACTTTCTTTAGCAGTTTTGCGCACTATAAAACTTAGCTGCCATTCTCTTTGTCCACTATTTTGGATTACGCCTTTAAATTTTTTTTAAATATATTTTTATATATATATAAGGCTGGGAAATCCGTGCCAAAATAAGGATAATAAAGGATTTAGTCATGCTTTGTTTTGCGTCCTGGCAAGGTCAATTTAACCTAAAAAACAAACAGAAACATGACACATGCATTGTAGTTATGTATTTAAGGATTCGTATCATTTCCAGTCTGTCAGTGAACACTGACCTGCTGGCTCATGACCCTCCCTCTCACACCTTACTTGGAAATAATTAAACTTTCGCAGCGGCTCAGTGAGCAGGAGGAAACCGAAAGTATCACATAAGCTGAAAGCTTTCGCTTTCGCTTCCATGAGCGCACTTAACTTTAGTTACGACTTCTGCATTTAAGTTTGAGTTCCGTTTGTCTACAGCTTTAATTTTTTAAATAAACTTTATTATTTTATGTAGGCGACAACATGCCGATCAAACAAATTTTAGCAGCTTTTGCGGCGTTAGAATAAAATATTCATTTAGGAACGTGATTGAACTGGTCGAGCCTTCTTGCACATGCATGTTTGACTTTTGGGACTGAGTTTTTGTTGCTTTAAGGAAGACACCAGTCTGTGCTGAAGATGGAGGGTAAGATGCACATGAAAGAGTGGCTGATAGCTCAGATAGAGAGTGGCAAATATGAAGGATTGTGTTGGGAAGATGAGGACCAAACGATGTTCAGGATCCCGTGGAAGCACGCAGCCAAGAAGGACTACAAACAGACAGAGGACGCAGCACTCTTCAAGGTAGAGACACCTTTCATAATCATGTATCTCATAATGTGGAAGTTATCGTCAGTGAATAATTTTAGCATGTTTTTAATTTAGAATAAGAAAGAAACTGATTTAGAAACGCCACTCGAGTGTTGTATGTAGTTGGATAACATAAGTATTTCCCTATTTTGGCTAGATTTATTTATTTATTTATTTATTTGGCTGGTTATTTGTTTATTATTATTTAAGACCTCTAACGAATTTATACATTGAATAATATAAATTGAAATATAGTAAGCCTATATTCTAGCTTGTTTTTCTCTTTAGTCAGTAGTGCATGTTTTTTAGGGGTCGACAGAGTATCAGCCTGTCTGATTATTGGGGCCGATATTTAGCATTTTGCTGATTATCTGTATCAGCATTTTAATTAATTAATTTTTATCGGGCGATCATTAAAGTAAAAGGTGCAAAGAAAGTGTCAGCATGGAAGGAGCTTTTGCTTTATAAAACCTCAGAGAGACATTTTATTTATCAATTGTTTTTATTTAAGTTTCACTTGACTATAAAAAAGATTGCAGGGAACAGTACTTGATGCTGAAAGTTTCAATTTTGATCAAACATTTGCTAAAGACATTTAAACAAAGTTTTGCATTGAAGTTTGTTTTATTCCAAATTCAAAATATTGACAGAAAGATTTTTATTGTAAATGGATATCGGTTCCAAATATTAGTTATCAGTCTCATTGACTGCTAATAATCGGTATCTGCTCTGAAAAACTAATATTGGTTGAACTCTCATGTTTTTCAACTTTTAATCTCCCACAAAAAGCAACTTTAGTTGCTTATTTATTTTGAATAAATTTACGAGGAGTGCTCTTTAGGCAACTTATCTGTAGCTTTCTGCTGTTCTGTGATCTGTCCTTCATGTTGCAAAAACATGAAAAAAATAGAAAAAAAAATAGAGTTGCCTGCATCCAAAAATATTGATTTTGTATTTATGATGTGTTTCAGTTCAGAAATTAAGACAAAAAAAACACTTTCATAAGTAGAAGTTCTTATTATGAAAGTGTTGTATTTCTTCTTTTTTATTGTTAAGAAGTTACCTCTTTCTTGCAGTGCTATGTTGCATAAGTACTGATTCAGGAATAATACTTTTAGTTTTAACACTGTATCGAGAATCTTTAATTTCACTGGGAATGTTAGCCTCAATTCTCTGTTCAGAGCATTTTAGGAGTTGAGCGTGAAGATACTTCAGTGCCTCTTAACAGTCACTGGGAGGCAGGAACACTTCAATGAGTAAATATGAATGAATGAAGCTAAATGTGGTTAAAAGACTATCCTGCTTTTCTTTTGATTCAGCTGGTTTAATTCACTTAACATACATGTTACAGTAAAATGTCAATATTGTATTTTACATTTTAACATTAGAGCTTCAGCTGCAGCTGCTAACTGTATATAAAATAACTTTTTTTGGTTATATTTTATGAAACTTTCTAGATTCATACAGCTTTAAATGAAACAGATAATCTGAAAAAAATTTCCTCTAAAGAAAGTTTTTACTGCTAATCAATTAATTGCAACAAAATATTGTTTATTTACTGTATATTTGTGTTTAATCAGCAGTTTAACATGATTTCTTCTCATTAAATTAGAGTTTTGTTTCAGTGAATTATTTATGCATAATCATCTAACATTTTAATCTTCACATTCAGGCTTGGGCTGTATACAAAGGGAAATACAGGGAGGGGAGGGATAAAGCCGACCCCACCATGTGGAAGACACGTCTCCGCTGTGCGCTCAACAAGAGCACGGACTTCCAGGAGGTCCCTGAACGCAACCAGTTGGACATCACTGAACCTTATAAAGTCTACCTGATCCAGCAGGAAAGTGGGCCCGCCAGACCTGCAGGTAAAAATAATACGATTGCTCCTTTTCTTTCATATTGTGCTATCGATTATGTCCAAGCTGCTGAACAGTGGTGTCCTTTCTATGCTTTATAGGAAGAAAGGTCAAACAAAGCGTGGACTGAAATGTTGTTTTTATATCAGGACCTTCATCGTTCTTCCAGCAGCTTTTCACCATCATAAAAAAGTACATTGTTTGGTTTAAGTGCCTCCTTTTGGTTTCTTCTATTAGCTCATAAATGTCCTCCCTCCGTCTCCTCAGAGTCTTCAAAATTAAAGGATCAGGTGATCATCCAGGCTAAGAGGTTTGCAAAGAGCCCCGGGTTTCTGGACAAACAGGTTAGCTGAAAACATAGAGACCATGAGCTTTAACCCTTGAACACCAGGTCGACATCAGTTTTCTTGTGCTGCTTTAGATGTTCTTTAATAGCATTTAAACCTCTAAAAAAAACCTCTGAAACCTGAGGAAATTGGTTTGATTTCTTTCAAAACACAGGAAAAAACATATTAAGACACACACACACAGAAAATGGTGATAAGGGAATGACCTGACAGTTAGCTGGGGGGAGATTAGATATTATCAAAAAGAAAGAAAAAAATCCTGAATTCTCTTAATTATATATTTAAAATTATGTTACAGAAAAAGAAAGACAAAAAATGTGTTTAGATATTTTTAGCACTGTCTTGAAGTCATTATCTTGTTGTTTTTCTGTGTGGTTTTTTCACTTTTTAGGTACTTTTCTTGTAACCTTTTACAAATTTGTTTTGTTGTTAATTTTTGTCCATTTCGTGGTAAGTTGCATGTTACCCACTTCCAATGTTTTTGAAAAGAATCAAGCCAATTTGCTCAGGTTTTAAGGGTTTAACTGAGGAAATGTAGCACTGAACTTGCTGAAGTGCTACACTGACTTCATGCTAAGAACAAAGTGTGAGTGTGATCTATTTCTTATAATTAAGGGCTCACTATTTCTAATTGTTGTTTTTCCCCCTTTTTCAATGTTTGGAGTTTTAGAAACACATGAAAATCAGGAATGAAAATCAGATATTGATGGCGTAAATGAGTTAAGAGTGATTCAGAGAATCAGATTAAGATAACTTTATGAGGTCTAAAAAGGGTAATTAATTTGCAGCTGACACAGACCACACAAATGCTTACAACATTTAAAACTCAAGTGAGGTAGTTATGTCCAAGGAACAGATCAGACATGTGACAGAGATTCACCAAAGTCCGAATTTTTCCAACCCTACATATAAGGGGTTAAAGGGAAACCTTAGCGAATTGACTTGATTCATTTCAAAAATGTGAAGACATGGAAAGAAGGCATGAGCAAAAAATTCCCCCCGAAATGAGTAAAAGTAACTAGAAAATTATGTTCAAACAAACATAAAAAGAAGATATCCAAAAAGAGAAGTTAAGAAAGTAACAAGAGCATGACCTCAAGGAGGTGCTTGAAATATTTTCTTTCTGCAGCATAATTTGGATTATATAATTTTAAGAATTGCAGATACAGTTTTATAAATTTATTTTCACCTTTTTGCAATAATACCTAATAATCTCCCCAAAGCTTATTTTCAGTTCCTTTTCTTTCTTTTTTACAAACATTTCTTGCCATGTTGCCCATTGCCATTTCAGCATGTTTTCAAAAGAAATCAGACCAATTCTCTCAGGTTTTAGAGGTTTAAATGCTTACGAAAGCAGCTGAACCAGCACAACAAAACTGATGTCAATCCAGGTTCTGAAAGGTCTGATCTCATCACACTGTTACACTCTGTGAAATAAACAGTGTGTTCATGTAGCAGAAAATGTTTGGGGTGAAAATCAGTTTAAACTGGTCTGTTCTTATTACCTGATTTTGCTTTCTGTTTTTGTAGCTTAATTTACAAAGGGAATCAATTCAGTCAAGTAAAGAAGAAGTAAAACCAGCGACTGGTAAGGATCATGCACACAGTCTGTTCAGAGGATTCAAAGAAAAGAAAACTAAAAATGATTAAGTCATAAATGGGTCATTAAATTCCAGGCTAAATATCCATGTTGGCACGAAATAGTTTGTTTTGGCATTTAGGACCTATTTCAGCAATCCAAACGGAGTCTGATCACATTTATCTATTTACCTCATATGGGTGAGGGGTTTCCTGTATGAGCAGCTATATGAGCCAAGGTTAGCTACTTTTCAGTTTTTAAAAGACATAAATAAGGAAGTAAATAAGTAAATGTTCTCCTGTTGGCCTAATATTCCAGTCATCATATTGAAGGCAACTTTTACTTTGCATAATCAGGGATCCTTGATTTGTAATTAGAGTAGCGCAGATTGTTATGGGATGGATAGGGTTCCCAACTTCATGAAAAGCATGAAAAAGTCATGGAATTTCACAATCACATTTTCCAGGCCTGGAAAAGTAATGGAATTAGTCAAAGTCTTTGAAAATTTTGGAAGAGTGGACTTGTGGCATGTGTAATAGAACTGTTACATTAATCTTCTGGATAACCTTCCATGTAACGTAACATTTTCATAAATTTATTTTCTGTATCTGTCGACATAATGTAGCACTAATATGCGTCCATGTGTGATGTTTCCTTGACCATCAAGTACCTTTTCTACATTTTCTTCCTGTGTTATGTCTCTCCCTTCATGTATGCCAGTCATTAAACAAAATTTAAATCTGGTATTTGAAAAATGCCTGGCAAGTTGAACAAGAAAAAAAAAAAAAGTGTTACAATGGGTACTTGAAAAAGTTTTAAAATTTTGCCCATGTGTATGTGTGGGAACCCTTGATGGATTAAAAAGTATCAGATGTGTCAGCTAAACATTCATTCTGTGAACAGTAAAACAGTAAGTTTCAAGATCACTAATGTTGCCTTTTTAGGTGGCAGGAGTGAAAATTAGTCATTCTCAGTGTTTGTTGCGCTGTATTTTCAGAAGGATGATGACAGTAAGAAAACAATTAGGTACAAAATAGGATGTAGCCTCTACAGGATTTTTTTTTCATCAGCAACTCTCGTATTTTTCCCAAAGGATGTACAGATTTTTTAGGCATTTTATTAAATCAAAAAGCTTGTTGCAATAATTCAGCTCTATTTTCTCCAATGAGGCACCCAACTAGATATCATTGGCCCAATAATGAGTTTAAGAAAGTGAACCATGTGTATCCCACCTTTGCCCATTTTTTGGCCCACATCAGCAGACATATATGGATCCAATATATATAATATCCAATATGATATAATATTTATGGACCCTCTTTGGTTTGTAGAAATAGCACCCAAATGTTAGCCCATGTTTGGTCCATGTGTTGGTAGTAGGGATGTCCTGATCAAGTTTTTTTTTTTTTGACCCCGATCCTGATCAGTTTGATAGCTCTGCAATGCAATACAAGAAAAATGTCTGCATCCAAACAGTTCCTCAAGGGTTAATTTGTTTTGGTTTTACAAAAATAACAAACTGAACATTTATTTTATATGGCTTTTATCACAATTCCACTTTTATGCAGCATTTGTTTCTTAAAAAAAAAAAACAACTAAAATGCATGTAGAAATCGCTCTCAATTCCACTCAGCATTGTAATAAAGGTACAGAACATTATAAATGAGTAATATAATCACAATTCTACTTTATCATTCTCAGTCACAACAAATAAAAATCGTTCACAATTCTGCTTCTTACAGCATTGTATTAAAGCAAGTTAACTAAAAATTAATAATAAATTAACAACAAAAATTTCAGTTTCACTTAAAGTGATGTAGCATGTTAAGCTGACTTGAGCTGAGTTGAGTTGGAGTAGCAGCATGACAATAAACCCTGATCATCTGCTGCAAATCATGCTTTTCGCTTATGACACTAGTTCGACAGCGGATGTAAACAAAAGATCGGGCAGGGTACATGCTCAAAGTTGTTGGTAGATTATTTGGTTATAATTTTATTTGTGAACTAATATTTAAAAACAATAAAAGTCTAATGTTACGCCCCCTGTGTTGTCCTTACAGACATCCGGTGTTGAGAAAGCACCGATTGAATAATGTCTCTGTTCTGCTTCAGATGATCCGTTGAGGGAGCACATGTATTGTGAGCTGACAGGAAGAAAAACCCCTATAACCTTCCTCAGCCCTACACTTACTATATCAGGTAAGCCGATGGGATTATGCACAGAAAAGAAACAACAACTTAACATGTCACTGGCCTTTGCTCTGTACAGTACGACCTGGAACATAAGATGTGTTTTGTGTGTTCAGACTTCCGCATGCAGGTGGTGTTGTTGTACCACGGCCAGAGGGTGATGAAAGTGACCACCAATAGCCCAGACGGGTGCTTCATCCTGCAGGGCCGCGTCCCTTTGGGGAACGAGCAGATCTACGGGCCCTGCACGGCCCAGCAGCTCCCCTTCCCTTCCCCGGGCTCCGTGTTGTTGCCGTCATGCATGGCTGAAGCAATGAACCGCCTTCTCTGTCACCTGGAGAGGGGTGTGCTATTATGGGTGGCCCCAGATGGGATGTTCATCAAGAGGTTCTGCCAGGGCAGGGTGTACTGGAGCGGTCCCATGGCCCAACACACTGACCGGCCGAACAAACTAGAGCGAGAAAAGACCTTCAAATTGCTTGATATACCCACATTTCTCAATGGTAAGGCAATGCAAGCAAACAAAATAAAAAACAGTAACAGCTACTAAAAAGCAATTAACTACAGTTAGTCATATAAATCTAGCTGGCGCTGAATACAATTTATTTAAAGAGAGACAGATTGTTTAGGATGCTTTATTGTTTTGCTCTTTGCAAAAAGGCAATATGTCTGTATGATCAAATCATGACATTCCAATATGAAATGTTTGTGTACAGAGCTGCAGAGCTGTTTACAGGGGAAGGGACCGACACCTTCTTATGAGATCGAGCTCTGCTTCGGAGAGGAGTATCCAGACCCCAATGTTCCTAAAACCAAGAAGCTCATCATGGCACAGGTGGGTGCAAAAAGGACTAAGAACTGTATGGATGCACAATATGGATTTTTTTAGGTGATACCAATAACAGATAATTGCCTGCTCCTTGTGGTTAAGAGCAATTAGATAACTAGTATTTTCTTTTTTTTTGTATTTAAAAAAAGAAGTTAATGACTGGCAGGTCATCTACCTCTGAGGGTAAGGAAGGCCCAGAGGAAAGGAATATTCAAAATAAGATCTCCCCTTTGTCCAGCTTATGTTTTCTAGACATAACTGAGCCCAATATAACATCAAGGTTTTGACCATTTTCTCATATTTATTACATTCGGCTCCTGAGAAATAGTTTTCTTCTTGTCTCAGCCCAGTCCTAAATCAAGATCTAAAAATGCTCCTTTTCTCTCTCACTGCAGTAATATTTATTAGTCTGGAATAATCAGCTCTTCAGATGACAGTATGATCCAAACGAAAACTTGATTGGCTTATAAATTAGTCTGCACAATTTCAGAAATTTGTCTCAGTGATCAAATGACTCAATTGTTCTCAGAGTTGTCTCACTTCTGAGACGCCTATAAGCACAGAAAGAGAACACCAAGATGTGCATAGTAGTAATTTAACCCTTTGAAACCTGGCATGATATCACTTTTCTTGTTATCTTTCAGATGCCTTTCACAAGTATTTAACCTTTGAACCATGAGCAAATTGTTGTGATTTATTTCAAAAACATGGGGGGAAAGGATATAAGCAACTTCGCAAGAAATGTTCCACAAATTGCAAGAAATTAGTAGAAAATTGTTAATTAATTAAGAAAATTATTTAAATAAGATAGGCAAAAGAGAAAAAAAGCTAGGGAAAAACAATATTCATAATTATCAAAATTGCAGATTTAAGATTATGTTACAGAATTATTCTAATTTTTAAGCACTTTTCTAGGTTTTTTTCCTTCTCTCTTTTTTAACTTTGCTTTTCTTCTTTTTTTCATTGTTTATTTATTTATTTTATTTTCAGATTTTTTTTGTACTTTTTTAAACTAATTTTCCTATTTCATTGCTCATTGCCTCCTTCTCATGTTTTTGAAAGAAATCAACACAAACTGCTCAGGTTTCAAAGGGTTAAAATTCCAGAGCTTTGACCCAACCAAATCAAATGGACATCACCATTGTTAACACAACCAGTTCTGACTAAATATTCATTTAATATTTCGAGTGATTTTTCTTCATCAGTGGTCTCCGAGCTGCTGAAGGGTTGTGAGATCAGTGTGAGGGGACAGTTGGTGAGAGTCCACTTGGACCGTAGACTGTATGTCTCATTTTTAAGCCCTATATATTTGGTCAATTGGTTACTTTTTTTTTAAACTTTATCATCTCTTGCATTTCTACCCTGAATGCCTATAGAGGTTGCAGATAAAATGTCATGTCAATATTTTTTTATATATATAGCCTATTTTATATAATAGCCTCTTCATTGGATACACATTCCTCCATCGGCAAATTCTTCCATGTTTGATTGTGATGTGCTGTCAGGGGTTTGATCCACAAGGAGAATTTCTTGAATGCCAAAACAACAAAAGTTCTATTTGATTTTTAAAACATGTCATGTCTGTTCAATAATCCAGGCAGAGATTTGTGCAGTAATTCCTGTGTGAACACTTCCTGTCTGCAGTATTTTTACTCACCACTAGAGGTCCTCATGATTACACTGATTGTGCTTCACTGTCCTGTCGGCCAGGTGGTGCCCTTGTTTGCAGTAGAGCTGCTGCAGAGGTTCAACTTGGGAGAGATGGAGGAGATTCAGCGACCGAATACCACCTCCAACACAGAACGAGAGAAGATGTAGGAGGACAGGGAAAGCTACCCTGCAGCAGAGTAGCCATGAACAATATACAAATGGATTACTGCAGCTTTATTCCTTCCCTGTCATCATCATGAAAGACATCCTAAGAGCAGACCAAACAAAGCACAGTATTGTCAGTGGAAATGTGTATATGATGAAGAGACGATGGAGGTGTTGCATTGTAGACCTATTTGCATTACATGAAAGGAAATTGGTTATTATTGTCTTTTTCTGTCAACCATGCAGCTAGACTAGCAAGAAATTTCAGTTTTTGTTGAAGCTAAAAACTTATTTCATGCTGATAACGTACTATTAACCCCTGTAATTTTATCCTCATATGCAGAATCTGTACTAAATGATGATGTTCTAAAAATGTAAATGTATGATACTTAACAGCACATGCAGAGAAAAAAATCACACTTTTAATTAAATCTATAAAGCTTTTTTTCCTTTATTTCTAGCGAACATCATATAACAGATTCACAATTTTTAAAAATATACATTTTTGTAGCTATAACATTTAAAAAGAAAAATCAACAGGTAAGGTTTTCTTTTTGAAAACAAAATAGAAAAACAAAACACAAAAACTAAAGTGAGAGAGTGTGCTGAATCAGAAGAGATACCCGTATCTGAGTTTAAAATACTTTCATCATTTTCCCTGCCTTCAAACAAATACAGTACGTAAAAAATGAGATGGGAACAGAAGCGTACAGTACACGGGGGGTCAAGAGTATTCACAAAGCATCATGTTCCAACGTGTTATTAGCACCATTACTCTTCAGCCATACTGCACTTTTTTACTCTTTCCATCATTCAGTTTTTAATGGAAAAACACCATGAGTGTCGAGGCGATGTGGCACAGACCTGTCTGTGTGGGTGGGATTGTCTGTTACGCAGTTTTCATTAGTGTTCTCCCTTTCTCAGAGATAATGTTAAGAACATATTGGAGGGTAATGCCTTGACGAACAATCAACCGTTTGAAACGACTCCCAGTGATGAGAATAAAAAAAGGCGAAGAGTTGCTCATACATTCACCTTGCCTGCCCAGGCCGACACGTCGACGTCGGCTCAGAAGCAAGAAAATAAAAGTTAAAAAAAGAAAATGCATTGCGAAATTGACAGAGAGATTGCATTAAATCTGTTTAGCATATTTACTGTATATAACATCTGTAATGTAATATATATAGTCAACTTTTTGTTCATATATATCTGCACTTCTTCAATAGCGTTTACTTTCATAACACTGATTGAAAATCAATACCCTGCAGAAAACACTGTCAGTAAGTAGGTGTGTGGGACAACCATTACAAAAACAGAGTGAACACAGACAAGTGCTTGATTGTCTCACTAAATGTCTTCAGTGTGTCTGTAAGGAGACTTCCAAAGATCCCTCAGCTGCTGCTCCTTTCAGGGTTGTGCTAAGTAAAGTTGAGGGAAGGAAAGAATGGGAAGGATAAGGAAAGGAAAAGGAAAGGAAAGGAACTAGGGTGGACTAGGGAGGTTAATCTTTTGGGCAGCAGTTTGGACACCCGTAAATTGCGTTTTCTATTGTTTTTTTTTTTTTTTTTTTTTATTCCTTCCCTGCAACCCTACCTTGAGGTCTCGCCATTGTTTGTCTTGGTGGGTGCAACAGAGACAAGGAGGGTGTGTGTGTGTGCTTGTGTGTGTGTGTAAATATGCATGTATACATTTCCAAGTTTCTACTGCCACTTCATTAGCTTGGAGCCATGAGGTAAATCCAGGAGGCTTTCATCAGTTCCAGTTGAGGAAAGGGTATCTGGGGCAGACCAGCGCCGTTTGCGTGGACGCGGCTGCTCCAGGGGAGCAGGGGGCTCTGCGGCCAGAGTACGTGGAGGTGCCGGTGCGCTAGGAGGCGGATGGTGAGGGAGAGGGGGAGGAGGAGGTGGAGGTGGCATCTCCTCCCTTTGCGAGCTACTGGGTTCTCCGGCAGCCCTTGGGGGGAGTTGCGTGCGATGGGCCCTAGAGCCGGTACGCGTGTGTGTCCTGTGGGTTTGGGAGGGTGTAGGGGTGAGAGCGAGACAGACGTCCCCCTCCATGAGCTGGCGGCAGGGCAGGCCATACAGCTGGGTGGTTCTCTGGGGGCAGCATGAAGACCAGCCTCGGTCCTGAACAAAGAACGGATACTCCACCAAGACCTTCAGTAACTCCTACACAAAACCACAAGTGTTACACATTCAACCAAGAGGCCTCTCATGTCTGTCACTTATTATCACCACAGCCTTACTTTAGTGTGTAATATTACGTGTAAGAAATTACAGGAATAGTTACCCGCTACAATGATAATTTGTTTATCAGTCACTCACCCTGTGTTACATCGCATTTGTGAAGAAAGCTCACATGCCTCCACAGTGAAAGAGGAATTCAAAAACTGATGAAATTCTTGATGAACTGTCATAGGAGTCCGCGTTTAACTATATCAAAACATCCATTTACAAACTCTCACACAGCTTGTGCAGTGTAATTCACATCTCATTTAACCAGTAGTATACTCAGTACTTCCCAAACACACAGCCCTTTCTGACAGTCACTGAAGGAAAAATGAAACTTTTCTCTGCTCTCTTTCAAGTCAGACACCATTGACAAAAAACAATCATTTTACTTAGCTGCTGGTCTAACACTGCCTTGATTGGTTTGTGTTATTGAGTGAATTTGGTCAATCTCAACTAACATTTTAAACACCAATGTAACAAACCATGACCAAATAAATGTTTTTGTCAATGGACTCGGACTTTGGATAAGAGCTCAGATAAAGTCTCTTCTCTTTTCCACTGCACAAAATGGCTAACATCTGACTTTTTATTGCAATGGGAAAGTGAACAATCAGCATTCACATCTGGATGAAATGTGCAGTAGTCATGGGAATTTATTGCCTCTGTCTCCAATCGGTATTGATGGAAATAAAACACTCAAGTGAACATGCTAAATTTAGCTCCTTAACCAACAAGATGCAATGACACGCTATCACTAATTACTGTATTTCCTAACCTAAGCATCACTAAAACATCAATCCTAACTATTTTGCACCGAGTTTGAAAGAGATACTGAAAGAGTAAGTAATGTATAGAAATAAGTAAATACTGTCATTTCACAGCCCTCCATCCATGCTGCATTCTACTGCTTACCTGTTCTCTGGCCTGTCCGTAATGTCAGATTTAACAGACCAAAACCAAAAACAAAAAAACCCACACACAAAGACATACTGGTCTGCTGCAGAGCCATGTACACAGCTCTGCCCAACTGGCAAGGGAAAGCAGTCTGCAAAAAAAAAAACTATATGCATGTGCTTATTTTGGTGGAAAGTAGGTATTTATCCAGTAGTACTGAGCATACAACTGGCTAAATAAGACTTAGATTATAGATCACACAAATTCATCATAACACAGGGTGAGTAATTGATATACAAATGGTTATTTGGGGGATAACACATTTCTTATATACTATTTTTTTCACCTGATCTTGTCATGCAGATATTTATTAAGTTATATCTGATTATGCTTATCTTCTATTTAAGTGCAAGCTGAAGCATGTATCCAAAAAGAGTGCTGACCTGAGTGTTGCGGTCTGTGAGGTGGACCTGCAGGTGACTGAAGCCCTGTGCGCTGCTGGAGGAGATCAGCAGCACAGTGCAGGTGCTGAGGTGAAACTCTGGGGAGGTATCTGCGCTCCTCAGGAAGTCCTCAGTCCGCAGCTCCTCCACCCGCTTCAACCGCCCGCTGGCCAACTCGATCAGAGAACCCTTGGTGAAGTGAGGTAGGAGCGCAGGGGGAGATGGGTGAAGGGCCGGGGGTGAGGTGTGATGATGGGAAGGAGATAACTCTCTCCTTCTGTCTCTGTCTCTGTCCCGTCGTCTCTCACGCTCACTGTCTCTTTCTTGGTCTTTGTCATGTTGTAGGTGCTTCTCTTTGTCTTTAGCTCGCTCTCTGTCCCTTTGTACCAGTTTTTCTCTGTCTCTGTCTTGGTCTCTATCCCGGTCTCTTTGCAACCTGTCATGGCTGTTAGGCAGACCCAGGGGGGAGTGTGGTGAGTTCCTTATATTGTGCTGCCTGGGTCCTGGCTCCCTGTGCAGGTTGTACAGAGCTGTTCCTGAGGGGCTATAGAGCGGGTAGGCCTGGACCTGAGGGCTGGGGTGGCACACCGATCCCAAGGAGTAGTAGATCTGAGCCTCAGCTGGTGTGGCCCCTAGGGGGTCCAATAGTCCCCCTCTACCTGCCCTAGGGACTGGTCCGAGGGGTAGGGGACTGGTTGAGAGTAAATTAGAGCTGGTCTTAACTATCCCATGCGGATGTCTGTCCTGCAGTGAGGAATGTGGCTCAGGGCCCTCCTGAGCTTGAGAGTCTGACAAAAACCCTCCAGAGTGGACACGAGATGTTAGATCCTCCTGCTGTCGCCGCCCGCCGTTGGTGTGGGAGCTGTGCGGACTGATGTCCAGCCTGGTTCTGCTGCTGTCGTTCCCGTAATCTCCTGTGAGCAGAGGCCTGGACGTTGAGGCAGTCCTGCTGCCTGGCTCATCCAGGCCGTTGGGCCTCTTGCTAAGGTATCTATGTCTGGCTTCAACAAAGCTCGGATCTTGAGGGTAGAGAGAGTGGTGGCTAAACAAGTATGACGGGGAGAAGAGGGAGGAGCTGTTGTCCCGCCGGCCGCTGTTAATGTAGGACCATATCTCTCTAGAGTCGGCCGGGAAGGGAGTCTTAAAGGAGGAAGTGGAGGAAGAAGATGGGGAAGGTGGCAAGGAGAGGGGCCCATCCCCTCTGAGCCACCTGGAGTGGTGAGGCAAGGGTGAGGGGAGAGGATCATCTCTCCAGGCGGGAGACCCTGAGCCCCTCCTCTCGCCAACCTGCCCTGGGAAAAGAGAGACAGAGGGAGAGTAGCTCAGGTGCCATGGTAGGGGCAGGGGGAGACCTGGTGCTGGAGCAGGAAGAGGTGGAGGTGTATGGAGGAGATGGGCGTTTGGGTTTATCAGAGCTCGGTCCCTGTCCCCGGCCTCCCTGCCTCCCTCCCCTCCCCCTGCGCTGGACCGACCCCGGAGCGGCACAGGGGGTTTAAACTCGTCCAGCGGGACGTGGTGGTCTGACGATCCTTGCCGAGGCTCCCTTTTCTTGGGAGGCAGGCACTCTTTGCCGCGGTCAGGGCTGGGATTCATGGGTGGGCTCCAGCGGCAGTGGGGGCCCCCTGTGTGTGGGTGTAGGCTAGGTCACATGGGCCTCACGGGAGAATGAGGGGCGCAGACAGAAGGGAAGGCTGCGACACAGCATCACTGTCAGATCACTGTTGATTCTTTTGTACTGAAGCGCCACTCACCTAGAGAGAGGACAGACAAGGAAGGTAAAAATAAATGAGAGAAAGAGGGAAGAGAAATTATCCTTTTGAAACGTAGAGCAACATTACTTTCCTTGTGCTGCTTTTAGGCACCTTTTTACACCTTAGCAAAAACATGGAAAAAAAGGCAATGAGAAACCTGGTTGCATGAAATTTTTTTTTTTTTTTTTAATTAAAGGGGGAAAATGAAATGAGACTCAATGCGGCAATGGACAGCACTCCAATTATAATTGTTGTTATTGTCACATGTACATTTCCTTAGCATGTAAATTCACATTGATAACACTGGTTACATTGCCGATCTATATGCTGAAGAAAGACATCTTGCCCAAAGACTTCCATGTGCCAATAATAAAAAACTGGAGTGCTGTCCTGGTCTTGACTTCAAAAGAAATTGGAGAAAATGTCTAGGGAAAAAGAAAAAAAAAAGGTGGGGGAAAAAATCTAATATTTATCATATTTAAAATTATGTAACAGAACTATTATAACTTTTAAGCACATTTTCAGGTAATTTTCTTGTACTCTTTATTAATTAATTGCTTTGGGTCATTTCTTCTTTTGTTGTTCATGTCCTTCTTTCCATTTTTTAAAAAAAGAAATCAAGCTAATATGCTCAGGTTTCAAAGAGTTTAGTATGAACATAGAAAAAGTACAGTCTGTCAGGTCCTGGCATCAGTTGTAGCTAGAGTGTAGCTGTCAGTCTGGCCCCACATGCAAACAAACATTCAGCTGCATCACACAGATGGCGAGTGAAATGTCTTCAGCATGTGTCTCCTCAGATAAACTACTTGAAAAAGGTTAGAAACTAAGCATTCTGATAGCTGTCGCTAATTAGTCATTACCTACGTGCACTGCGGTGGGACTGAAACTACCCAACTTACTCGTTTCATTCAAACACATTACTCCCACATGTGGACTAAAAATATATTTTGCAGCCAATGAAGTTCAGAGGCAGAGCAGTATGTGTGTGTAAGAGCACACACACACACACACACACACACACACGCACACTCAGAGGGAGAGTTTTCATCCCTGACTCTCAGGGGATGATTGGAATATGTAGATATGTTTTTGTACCATTTTCATGAACCACCCCCACGACACCCCCGGGTGTTCTCTATATTCTATATGAGCTTACTACTAGCAACCCCCCACCCCTTTTCTTTCAGACACGCACACGGACAGCAACAGACACACAAATACTCCCTCGGGCGGCTGTACTTACTCCCCCAGTGATAGGCAAAGCTGGTCACCACCCACCCAAAAGCTGACAGAAACACTGTTGATATTACCACCAGTTGTTGTGGATACAGGATATGTGTCTTTGCATATTAATTATGTGTCACAGCAGGGGTGTCGGGAAATGTCTGTAATTGTCTATGTGTGTGCGTGTGTGTGAGAGAGAGTGTGTGCATGTGCATGTGTGCCATGTTTGTGTGCATTTTTTTTTCTGCGAGAAATGTGTGAATGTGTTTATTTGTTTAGGTCTTTGTGTGTGTTTGTGTTTGAGTCCTCAAATGTGTCAGAGATTTTGCAGCCTTGTTTCATTCAGTGAGAAGTGCGGGGGAGCTCTACTAATTCTTCTCCAAACGTTTTTTTTTTTACAGGAGGCTCTTTTGAAGTGATGGTTGCCGCGCCGCCAGCCCAGCTGTTCCCTTCCCACCACCGCCGCCGCCACCATCGCTGCTCCCGCCGCCGCCACAACACCACAGCACCATGCTGCCACTCAGCCCCGCACTCACCCGCAAGTCTGTCTCAACAGCCTACCAACTCCCTGCCGTCTCACCATCCACCACACAGTCGCCATGGCAACTGTATCCACACACACACACACACACACACACACACACACACACACACACAGACATACACTCAGATAGAGAGGTTAGATGGGGATACTCCATGGAGAGGCGGGTAAACTGTTGCTCATCAAGTGACTTGGTCCAAAAACAGAATAAGTGTTGAGCGAAGCAAGCTGTTTGTGCATCTGAGTGGAAAACTGAAAACTGGGCGGTGAGAGGAGGAGGGGGAGTCTTTGTCCCAGACACTGACAGGACGGCTGTGATGGAGTATAACGTGGGAAATGTTTAGGTCAACAAACACGTTACTATTATGATAAACAACCTTGTAAGTGATATGTTTTCAGATCAGCTGAAAGATAATGTGTGAGCTGAATGCACCCATAGACCTCTGGGGTTCATGAAAACTTTTATTTTTTATGGGTGGGGGTAATGTATTCAAGAGGTCCTTCATCTAAAGTGTTATCTTAATGACTTTAAACCACAGATAGACAATGATATGAACTGCTTTAGTGTTTCTTATGTCTATATGTTTGTTTTACTAACTGTTTGTCTGCTTTTATTATCACAGTTGCAGGGAACACTCCCACAACAGTGGCTAAGGTTACCTACAAGTTGAAATAACGTTTTAAAAAAAGTATTTCAATCTAATGCTTTAAGAACATTTAGGGATGTTTATCATTTCAGATAATATCCCTATAAGGTTAAATTCTGACTAAGACATAACGTTATTACTGCAGCATTCTCAGGATGTTTTAGTAATGTTGAGAGGTGACAGATCATAGAAAGCTCTTTTTATATGCGTGGCAATATTGTATCGATACACAGACACTAAGTGTCCATTTGTTATTATAGAAATTATTAATATTGCAAACAAAATAAACATTTATTAGTCTACTAGAATAATAAAACAAATTGCTTTTTTAAGTCTACTAGATACATTTTTGCTGCAACAAAAATTATTGAAGTGAGTCGGACAGGCTAAAAACTGTAGATAAAACTGGTGTTGATAAAGTTTTACATTGAGGTCATAATTTTGAAAAAAGAAAAAAAAGGTAGTAAATCGCAATATATCGTAACAATTGTTACAGTGATACTTAGCATATCGCAAAACATTTTAAATCACAATAAAACTGTATCCACGGCTGGTGCGTCCATGTCGGTAGGAAGTTATTTTGAGCAGCACTTTTTGGCAAGAGTGGCGAAATGTGTGTCAACTATTCATTCGTAAGCAGGGTTGCTGTGTAACCAATAGCAGGAACTACGGGCTCTTGGCATACCTGGCTACGCTTTTCTGTGAGCACAATGAATTGTTGAGACATGTGTCAATCATGCTTCACCTGCAACCATCTCCCGCCCCCAGCTCTCATGAGCCAATGGCTGGCCGGCCGGCCGACATCATGTTTCATTGTCTTAAAAAAAACCCCAAAACATACATGCAACACATGCGAGGATAATATAGTAGTAATATAATTACGTTTTCTGTGTGTCATCATAGTTGGATGTTAACGAATGGAGAGAGACTAAAAAAGCCTTGGATTGTTTATCCAGCAATTAAGACATGTTACCTGTTTTGCTTCTGCTGAGATTTTTAATTTTTTTTTCTTGGAAGTGAGAGAAAGTAAGCTCTTCAGGAGACGGTGCCGAAGAGTGGAAAATATGTGAGGCATTATTGGCGCCCATGAAAAAATCAGCTGAGCAGAAAGACAGTTTCCATGAATAGAAACAGCTGGACTTAAGTTTGGCCTCGCAAAACTGCGCGTGCACTTCTGCAAGGTAAGCTTTATTTGCACTCTAGTCGTTACGCTGCAGTCCATTAGTCACGTGTGTGGTGCACAATTGCATTGTATTATTTAGTTTAAGGAGCTGAAATTGTGTTATTTTGAAAATAAGCTATGTGTGCTGTTATCACTGTGCTGTGTAGAATTCAAAACCAGGAAACTGAAGTTGAAGCTCTATTTAATGTGTTATTTGTATGTGGATTCGCAAAATGCCATGATGAGGCATGTATACTTTTATATTGACACTTTGAGCACATAATAGTTGCACTGACCATTTGCATTATGTGTAAGCCATGTTGGGGTTTGTTGTTACTGTTTTTAGTTTCATGTGTATGGCAAATTAGCCTTTGTGTGTTATTGCTGATATGGTATATTGCAAATAGAGGGCTGGCATAATTGTTTTTTGCCTAAAGCGGCAACGCTGGCCCTCATCATGTCATGACTTTTACGTATCGCGATAATATCGTATTGGGTGACCTCTACTATTCATGAGATAAAACGCATTCAGAGGGCAGCAACAATAGAAAAATAACTCCTCATGTAATCCATTTACATCTTCATTAATATTTTCCTATCAGTATTTTTCCTAGAATAATAAGCCTGTTTTTTTTTATTATTCTAATTATGATGACCATAGTGATTTATTGAATTATTGTTTCAATTATCAACATATATTTTTACTAATAATTTTTTTTAAAGCGGCAATAAAAATACCTATAATATCACATATGAAAATTAATATCCCAAAATAATTTTTCAAGTCACACATAGTATTCAAAAGGTCAGAATTTATTAAACTTTTCCCATTTCTTCTTTACTTAAGAACTTTACTTTGGCTGTGTAAAAACTTGTCTAGACTCCACATTAAATACATTGAAAAAAAATCTGGTTTCAGTATTTGTCCTCAAATGACTCCGCCGCCCTTGTCATTTCGACAGCCCTTATGAAAAGGGTTGTCAAAATAGACCTAATATAAACTTGCCAAAAGAGTACAAGAAAACAAAGAACACAATTGTGCATGTGGAGGAGTTTGCAGAGAAATGTCTTCTAACAGAATACTCCTACACTGTGCAGACGAGCATGCAGAGAGCTGGAGTTAAGCTGGAGCTACTGTGCTCGTAGCATTTAAATATATAAAAACCCGACACATCACAGGCATAATTATATCACGCATTATTTCCAGTGAAAAACTGCTTGAGACTTTTGATTTGCTCTGTAAGCAGAAATGCAATTTGTTAAAAAAAGTTAATTTTCTTGCTTAGAACTGATAAAAAATAAAAACTGTTTTTCCAAAAAAGAAAATAAAGCAGAATGCTTAGATACTGCAACTTGCTCTCAAGTAACGGTCAAATCAGACATCTATTTGCACCGCTTCACCTCATCCCGCCTTTTCTCTTAATGCATTTCTCAGGAGAACAGTCAAACCTCTACTGTCATGACAAACCTCGAAAACCAGAACTACAGAATATCAGTCTCTACTTTTGCCTTTTTTGCTATTAAATAAAACATCAACCGACAGTCCAGTAGTGCTAATTGCGCCTAAAAGGGTCTCTTTTAACCCAAATGAGCAGTTAGAGAATGTGGCAGCATGCAGACAGGTTGATGGAGTTGGTAGTTGTTGTGATGCACTATGAGACTGACCTTAGTGCAGGCTGAGCAGACGTCCCAGTCTTGGCAGTCATTCATATTCCAGTCCTCCCAGAGGGTCAACCCACTCCTCAGCTCCTCACTGTGCTACACTGCTCCTCCACAGCACCGCCGCCAGTTACAACACCCGCAGATATCAGCAGCCTCCAGCTACACACTGCCTCTGATCTCTGTACGCATGAAATAACACCAGCGAGCCCACCAAACTGAGGGAAAGAACTGAGAGCCTGCTATCCGTCTCTGTGTCTGTTGTGTATGTGACTGTGTGTGTGTGTGTGTGTGTGTGTGTGTCAAGTGTGTGTGTGTGCGTGCTTGTGTGTGCAAAGGGCTGAGGAAATGAGTAATATCTAGCAGTGAGAAACATGTCTGCTATGCAGAGCCACACAGGCAGACCAGTTGCTGCTGCCGCCCACTTGCTTTAATCACTGTGAGGGATATAAACATGCATACACACACACACACACACACACACACATATATGCACACGCAACATACACACACTAACAGTCAAGGATGCAGCACATACAGATTATATATTGGGCGGTATATGCTGACTATACTATGCCGCCTTTGTGCTGTCTGAAGGTGAGCTTTCCACTTAAGTTTCAGCAGTTAAATGCCCCTTTTAACGTGAAAAGTCATGAATACATCAGGTAATTAGTGGTGAAATAATAATGTATATTTCTGAAGACATGTTGGCACATAAAAGAAGGAGGGAAGGATGGAAGGGAGGCAGAGAGACAGTTGATGAGAGACAGGGAAGGACGTGGTAGGAGGCTCATCCTACACACACTCTCAGACTTAGGCTTTGTTGCTGCCTCTGACTCAAAACTAAACCTCACATCCATCACACACACACACACACACACACACACACAAACACACGCCACACTTGTTCTTTTTGTTTATCTGTAGTTTTTATCTGAATTTTGTGTCCTTTGTTCTCACCAAAGCACTTTGTGATGAACCTGTTGTTAAAAGAGCTTTTATGAATAAATTTGATTTGACTTCATAAACACGCAGAAACACACACTCTCATACGCTAACAGGAGCACTGCAGGAGAGCTCTGAATGATGTGCCTCAGTGATTCAGCCAGTGCAAGTGAAGTGTGGTGGTTCGGCTTATTAGGGACTGAATTGGTGAGAGCAGAGCAGCTCATTCACGGCAAGAAATCACAAACCTGTCAGCACAGAAACCTTTTAGAAAATAATAAACAGGCGCAAGGTTGAAAAAGCAACACTATGCAAATAACCCTGCCGGCTCCCCCCGTCAAAGAAACAGGGCCAAACTTCAGTTCAAACAAGCTTATGTTAATTACAAGCGCAGAAATGCAATACAGGAGCGAAAACATAAATTGGAGCCTGGGGGGGAAAATAGGATTTAATGAAGCAATCAAATCATTATTGGTGTCAGATTGTAAGAAGCAATCTTTATGTTCTTTGATAGGCTTCTTCTAAAAGCAATTCATCTGCGCTTTTAAACACAGAGCAAAATGCAGACTCGTATCCACCAACATGAATTAAAGGTTAACCTTGTCGAACTTCTCAACCTCAATGGAGTAGAAAGCTAATCAGATTTGGATGTGTGTGCAGACACATCAGCCTTGAAGGCCACATTTAAACATTCTCACTGTGTGGTGACAATTGCCAAGAAAAGTCTCCCCTGACATTTAGGAGAAGATTACATTTATTTTGCAAAGTAAATGCTGTTTGAAAGAAATGATGTGAGCTGAGGTTGTGTGGGCACGAGCACTGTCTGCTCTGGCATTTTCTGTACTTGTGTGGGTTCATTACAAGTATCACAATTAATGGAGTAAAGATGCAGTTGTTGGTTTTTTGAGTTTTGGAGCATTTTGGATTTAGATTAAACAACACATTTTTTTCTTTGGATAGTAGGACCATTTTGTAATGTCAAGTGCACTTTGAATCAATATTCAGTTTAAGTAACACTATTTAATTAGTAGGGCAATAAATAAAATAGGAAAAAATCTTAAACATAATATGAAATAGTAATTTATATAGTGCAGCATCTGGCAGTCTGTGCCCTCAGCAATCTTCCCCCACCCCGAGATATATGTATATATGTGTGTGTGTGTGTGTGTGTGTATATATATTTTATTTATTATTTTATGTTTATTGGGCTAAGTAAAACAAACATACATTATTTATTATTATTTTTTCCTTTAAAATTCTACAGAATTGCCTGTATAGATTTCATATACTTCCCCGTCCCTTCCTTATTATTATTAGTAGTAGTATCCGTTATATTTTTTTTTATCATGAATTACAACAAGCTAATGAGTAATAAACACAAATAAAATGTAATGATAATAAAATAATAATAATAATGAGCATATAATAACAACAACAAAAAACCCAAAAGAATACAGTTTGTGCAAATGTGAAAAGTTCATCTTTTCCTCTGTCTTTTTTCTGTACTACGCTCCAGATGGCCTCTGCTTGTTTAGTTTTTTGCACTCCAAATAAACTCCCTTAAGTTTGATTTTTTTCAGGCCATCATCAGGCTTAGAATTGCAGGCTTCTCATTTATTAATAAAAGCTGGTTTACAAACAGGAAATGGTTCAATGGTTCACTGTAATTAGTTTACTAACTATTAGTAACTTTTTCAATTATTTTTTAAATTCATAAACCCTACTAATTAATCTGAATGCAGAATAAGATGCATGTAAAAACAAAGTTTCCTCTATAAACATGTTTCTATGATTATATCACACAAAGAAACTAATTGCTCATAATGGTCAGGGTTGACTTGGCAATTAAAAGTGTCCAACACATGATCATACAAGACATCCCACATAAATAACACATCTTTAACCAATACGATAACAAACTCAAGGTCACAAGTTAGTGAGAATTCATACTTTGTATATTAAAACATAAAAAATAAATAGATAAAATGTTGTGAAGCAAATAAAATAATTACTTCCTGCTAAATGTCATCGACACCTTCTGCCCCATAATCAGCATTTAACAGATATAATCTACATAAATCTTATCACTTGACGGTATTTGATATATATTTAGATGTAATAGTCAAGTCATAGTGAAAGAGGAGGAAATAGCACGAGGGCCGGGTTCATCAAAAGGGTGTTTACTACAATATAGAGATATAGAAATGCCTGTGGTGTTTCTCTTTCGCACGCACTCTCTGTTCTTTATTTTACCTATCACACACACACACACACACACACACACACATAAGGGCAGGCCTAGACAAGAAAGGTCAGATGAGTCACACTACACCCGACAAATCATAGTGGTGGAAGTGTTAAGTGGCGAAAGACGTTTACAGGTAAGACTGTAGAGAGAGGATTCACTCCCTCCTCTACTGAACACAAAGTGTGTTGAAACATCTTCTGCTCCCCTTTGCAATCAAAATGGCATTTAATTTTTCTTTTTTTTACCCCCCTCATCCTCATGCGTAGCCTCGTATGGGGTGTCTGATCACGTTTCAGGCTGAGTGGGGAATCTATGATGGACGTCTGATGCAGCAGAAATTTGTTGCTGAATGTAACAGATCTGAACAGAGGGGAGAGTAGAGGAGAGCGGTGAGGAGGGGAGGGGGGTTAGAGGACACAGCAGATAGATAGATATATAAGATAGATAAATCAACTATACTACAGTACCACATTGTGGAGTTAGACTTTTTTATACCATTTATCTGTCTTGTTTTTTTTGACCTTTTTCTTGGCTCAGTGACGCACTGGAGCCATCCTTAACATAATGCTCCCTCACTATATAAAGTCTTATTATAGAGTGCAGAGCATGCGTCTGTGTTGTTTCCTTCAGTACGTTCCTCGAGCTCTCTCTGCTTTTTCAGTTCAGTCTAATAAATATATGAATCAACTTCTTTGTTAAATGCCAGAATCCTGTAAATACAAGCAACATTGCCTTGTGTACCTTACGGTCTTCAGCCCAAAGTTTTTATTTCTGTGGTGTGACACACTCAGAAAACATTTGTTTTTCTTTTACCTGGACCTCAAAATTAAGTGCCAAGTAATTTGATTAGGAATTAATCGATTTGAGTGATTTTTAAGAAAAAAAAAGATTCTGTGATTCCAACTTCTGTAAATATATTCATATTTCTTTACTCCTCTATGGCAGTAAACTAAATACATGCTAGCTGTGGACTTCATCTTTACCTGTGGGAAACACTGATTAACATTTTATCACTATTTAATGACATTTTATTGACCAAAGACCTAATTGATAAGTCAAGAAAATAATCAGGAGATGTGTGTATGTTTCTGTGCTACTGTGTTAGCTGCTAACAGGAGTCTGTTGCTTTGCAGTGGCTCATACGGCTCAGCATCTTCAGCAGACATACCCCCAGAATCACAGAGCAGAAAAATACTGATTATCTTTTTTTATGATTTGTAAACCTATTTTTATACACTTGGCAATGTTTTAATCAGTCCCTTTTGGCTGGGTGGTTGATAACACACTTTTCTGTGGTGTGACAAACTCAGAAGAAATTCTTTTTTTGCTTTTCCCAGACCATAAATTAATAGGCAACTTATCTGATAAACGATAAATTCATTTGGGCCTTTATTCCAAGAAAAAGATTCCTGAATGTGTATTTTTATGTTGTGTTAGTTGTTTGTTTTTTAACTTATTTGTGTTGTGGAGACATTTGAGGAAGTCATCTTGGGCTGATCAACATATTTTCACAATATTCTCATGTCTTATAGGCCAAACAGCTAATCAGTTATTTCAGAAAATAGTCAACAGATTAGCCGACAGCCTTAATAGAAAGGTGGAGTGATGGCGGGAGGGGAGGAGGGGAGTACTACTAGCCGTGTGTGGTGGCTTACTCCACAAGGAGCCGGGCTAAGCTGATAAAAGGACAGGGTGATACGGGCGATAGCTTATTGGGCAAAAGGCCAGGTCAGCCTTCGGGGCCCATTCTTCAACAGGATGAGCCAGCAGCCCTGCACGCAAACACTCATTCTGAGTTTCTGGAAATGTGCTCACTCATGACAGACTTGCACAATACATTGAATGTATTTGCCATTTTTGGTTTGGAATAAGATCATCAGTATCTGCCATAACTGCAACAAAATTAAACAAAACATATGTCCTTCTCAAAAGCAGTGTAGTAAACAGAGTATGCTTAACACTGCAAAACAGGAGCCAATTGGAGGAGAGTCGGACAGCGTGAGTGATGCAGACAAGAGGGTGACGCCTGTAATGTATTGCTGGGTTAATCCCTGTGAATCCTAACTGGTACGGCCTTAGGAAGGCTTAGTATAGTTCTGGGAGGAAATCCCCCTGTGTAGTGGTACAGGCCATTAGCCCCTAGGGTATAAATAGGGCAGCTATGGCTCCTTAAGCTGGCTTTTACGCAATATCAGTTAAAAATATGACTTGACTAATTACATGCAGGTCAGCCAGTCAGCAGAAGCAAAAAATTCCTCCACCTCGTCCTCCCCTTCCTCTGACCACGCTGCAGTCTTTCTCCGTGAACACACACACATATGCACATGCAGTGTGCATAGTGAGGTCAGCAGGGAACAAGTGGAACAGTTAACAGGTATTCTTCAAACCTTGTGGCTGACATTTTCTAAGGCGGGTGTTATGTTGTCATTCATTGACATTTAGAGAGTTTCATCTCTGCACTTTTCCACTGTGTCAATCTGATAATGTGCCTCTTATGCGGCATCTGCAACCAGCTACATTTTCAACCACAAAGAGATGACTTTTGTTTCAATTTGTTGTGTGCATCACAAAGACGTTTAAAAAAAAACCAAAAAAACATGACACAAGCATCAAATGTGCCACGATTGGTAAGGTGACTGCGATTCTTATGCAACTATAGTGATGTCACATAACGCTGATGGATGCACAGTCATGCTTTTTTTGCAGCTCACATGTTTTTTCCAAATGAGTTTTCAAACTTTTTAAATGCTCTGCTTCACTCACTCACAGGTAGCGGTCTCTCACACTAGTTTGTGACATGATTAGCCCAACTCGGAGCCCTTGATGCGAGTAGTACTCTCACGCTATGAGATCAGTAGCTTACAAGGGGGGAGAGGAGAGGGGGAAAGAGAGAGCGAGACAAAGTGTGATGGGGTAGAAACAGCTTGAAAGGGAGAGGACAAGTGTGTGTGTGAAAGAGGAGGGGGATTACTTTTCATTCCAAAGATTTGTTGTTTTTGGCGCTGTCCCCTGGCGACTGACAGTCAAACCGGGTTTTCTTTCGGTTCTCCAGTTTAGTAGCAAAATGTCAGCAAGCTGTAAGCAAACATGGTGATGACTTCTCCACGGAGAGAGCATGGCCAGGTCTCTCGTTGAAAGCTCAAGTGCCATTCATTTTCAGAGCGACTGTCTAGACGGGCTTCACAGATACTGTCTGGAGTACCTTTATCACTGCTGGTATTCAAGGCAGCATTGCTATACACTGCCATTATTGCTATTGCTCTACAACCCCTCCCACACCAAATCTGCTGCCCAGCCAGCCACACACGGTCACAGCCATTTACTCAACACACGGCTTATGCTGTTTGTTACAGAGGCTGCTGCAAATTATATTGAAATGGGATTGAGTGGGCTTAATGCTTGTTTTCAAAATGAAAAAAGGGAGAGTCCCACTTGAGAGAGAACCTTTATCACGCAGCTATTTGATAATCTCTGCTAATAATTGCCAAAAAAAGAGATCAAATTAAATTAGAGAATTTTCTGAGTGATTTTAATGTCGTAAAGGATAAAAAAAGAAATGAATAATAGGGAAGCATCGCAAGGGTATGGAAGGTAATACAACTTCAGGACAGGCTTTCAGGACACTATTGATGCTATAGGCTACAGGATGTCTCAAATGTTACACTTTCTGTACAGTGATACCAAAACCGATACTGTGCAATATATTGTGTTTGTGCACGCTGTGTCCGTCTGTAAGAGGGAGCAGATTTACTGATCTGCCGGGCTCCGGCAGGCAGAGATGCAGGCCTGGCTGAAAACCTGTGGGTGTAAGCGGTGGGTGGCGGGGTTGAAAGGTTGTTGACCCCTATTGTAGATGAAGTGTGGAGGAGGAGGAGAACATTCTGCTTGATCATACACAAGGGTTAGCGAGTCAGGGCCAAAGAAAACAATCGCTACGAACACAAAGAGCAAAGAAAAGACTCTTGTAACTGACAGATTGTATATGCATGTCTGCATATGCACGCACGCATTCACATATTATCACCTTACCACTAAGTGGGTCTGAATGTTAATGCACCCTATGAAAAACCACTTTCTGCAGCTCTCTCTCTCGGGACACCCCCACCGACAGGTGTGTCTGTCACCTTAAAGTAGTCTGGCGCGGTGTCAACTGTATTCAAACACCTGCCTCTGTTTGGGATTATTCATCACACTCCTGGCTCCTCGGCTGAGCTCCCAAGCCAATTCTCATACCCTTCAACTGTGAGAGTGCTGATCTGGGAACAGTAGGCATGGAGGTCCCCTTGACTGATTCAAAAATGCCGTAAATGCAGAATTAACTTACGATCAGCATGTACTCTAGGAGAGATTTGTGCAGAACCTTTGAGTTGCTACTGTTTCTTAAATAACATGCAGTAAGACAAGTTAAGTGTAGATGTGGGGCTTTAATTGTCCGTGCTGACACATAGCAGATATGCACATATTGCTTGATTTGGTAGCTCACTTTAGAATAATGCAAATATTATGCAATCTGCACTTTTCATATACATTAAAGCTACAGTTGGTAACTTCAAAAAATGAAAAAGATTCACACAGCACTAAAGGAGACAAATGAAAAAAAAACATTTTCCTCGGCCTACCCTATTGCCATTTAGTGCTTTTACTGCACGTAACAGAAAACAGGCAATCAGAGCTGAGGAGTCTCTGTGCAGCTGTGAGTCATGTCAATCCCTGCTCATGAACTGTGGACAAACAGTCAAACTAGGCAGGACTGATCAAATATGAATAAAGATGGTGTCACTGCATTGCCTATTTCTCACCTCAGATGTTGTCAGAAACTTCTTTTAGTGTAATGTTTAGATGTAAAATGAGAATGTTTGTGACGCGGTCGCCATGTTGGAAACAGTTAAGCTGAAACAAAACGCTGCCCACCGACCTGTGCAAATTTTTTCATTTTACAGCTAAACAGTACACTACTGCACTGTCTATTTCTGGCCTAAAATGTTTTCAGAAACATATTTTTTTGTTCTTTGTAGCTGTCAAATGAGAAGATTTGCTCTGTGCTGTAGGCTGTATTTGGCACTTTGGTCAACTGTGTCCAACATGGCGGCCACATCAGGAAAGTTCTCATTTTGCAACTAAACTGTACACTAAAATATGTTTCTGAAAACATTTGAGGTGAGAAATAGGCAATAGGGCAACAGAATCTTTATTCATATTTGATCAGTGCTGCCTAGTTTGACAGTTTGTCCACAGTTCATGAGCAGTTATTGACATGACGGACAGCTGCATAGAGACTCCTGACTGACTGATTGTCTTTGTGAATGTCAGTGAATTCTAATGAATGCCATTAGAAGCAGTAGGAAGAGGGGTTTTATGTACTTCTTTTAGAATACAGTGGTAGTTTCAGCAAATATGATAAGATTTATTACCATGAAAGTTACCAGCTGTAGCTTTAATAAATAAAGAACAGTACAAGCTCACATTAGCACAGCAGTTTTTAGAAATGTCTCGAATCACTAAGAAGGATGCAGGTTTGACTCCTTTCCTGTTCTGTGAGGGGATGACATGCAAGTTTGTATTTTCCCATAGGTGTGACTCTGAGTGACACTGAGAGTGATTATCCATCACAAATCCAGCAGTGAGCTGGTGAGTGTTTCCCTGCTCTCTGAGACCCTGAAGAGGAGCAGAGTGGTGAAGAAAATGAATGCACGAGTAAGGTTACATGAGGTTATGCAGCCTCAAATACCTGCTAAACTGCTGCGCCCACGAAGGGTTTCAAGGGGCAAAAGACTGGAATAAAACACTCACTAGAAAACACTCACACACATGCACAAAGTCATGTAATCATGCAAATGCGTTGTCTCTGCGTGAATGTACACTTCACTCTCTAAGTTTTCCCTCTTTGTCTCTTTCACTTTCAGTCCCCCCTCCCCACCCACTCTTTGTCTTCCTCTCTGTCTTTCCCTTTCACTCAACTGGCTGGCTGTTTGAGAGCACACACTCAACGTGGGTGAGAGTGCTAGAGTAGAGTATATGACTGTCAACACAAGGTGTAGGGTGTGTGTGTGTGTGTGCCTGTCTGTGTGGTGCTGTAGGTGGAGAGGCACAGCAGGGCGTGAAGGAGCGCGGTGATAATGACAGGCCATGCATTATATAACATGCAGATTGCATAAGGAGAAGATTATTTTAGGTCCAGATATTGAGGATGTATAAGTAATTTTTTTTCACGTGGGTGTACAGCACTATGCGCATCTCTAAGTGCAAAGATTTGTGCAAAAATGTTCTGAAATATGCTCATTTTTTGTGGTCTCTTTCGAGGAACATGTGGGCGTAAGTAAACTAAGTGTATTATGTGTTTGTAAGAAGGGGGCATGAATGTTTTCAGATTTCTTTCATAGCTATCTGCATATCAAAACAAGTATGTGGGAATGTTGGCACATTTGTGTACAGTGTGCATAAGGGTGGCTTTATTGCGAACTCCCACTCATTATCACTTTTAGACTTCAGAGAGATCCACTTGAAAGGGGCTGATTCTGCTTGTCGGGCGCAAACCTCGTAACTTCCAACTTTTGATGATTCTCGCATTGAAAAAAGAAAAGCTCAACTATGGAGCTGAATGAATTTAATAAATCTCTCTTTTAGCTGCTCAGTGACAAGGTTATGGTCCTGTAGGATGTGTTGTGTGGAGTCACAGAAGTGAGGCAGAGCAGATAGAGTCTCCGTGTGCCACTGCTGCCTCTGTGCGCCTCGCTCCATGCATGAGTGTGCCCCTGTAAAAATAGACCTCTTAAAGGGCCAGCAGCCACTCAACCTTCTCCCACAAGAGGCCTGTTCTGCTCTTCAGGGTGGCAGTACTCTAAGAAACATGGGATGGGAAAACATGCTGTTTTTCTCATTCAGCCCACAGAGACGAATTGTATTTCTGTTTCCCTCGAGACGCAGAAACATACCTACATTCAGTTCCTCTTTACATCATTCATGAGGGCATTTCTCTCGCCTGTCATGAAACAATGCTCTGGGTTTATACTCACTATAAAACACATAGAAAACACAGTAGATCTGGGTTTTGAAGCCTTGGTGCAGACTCTTTGATACACCTTGCTTCATGATAGTGTGATTGCTCCTTTGCATAAGAAGCGCACTTTGAAATTGTACACTCGAAACTAACATTTTTCTCAGTGACACAAGACTTCCTGTGCACTCCAGCAGCTCGTCCCTGTAATTGAAATAAGTGAATTAAGTCAGCAGAGACAAATGTTGTATGTCTCGCTTGAAAGACATCTATAGCTGAGAACTGTTTGAACCTGTGAAATGTTCCTATATGCAGCATATGGGGTATCACTGCAGCAGAAGGACAGCGCCTGCTGGAGCAGAAATAGACGCACAGAAATCATAATCGTGCACGCCGGCGTAGTATTTCTCCGTCGAGAATGGCGAGAAACGAGGAGCAAAGCCGGTAATAGAAGCACAAACATAGCTCTGTGTTCCCCGCAGAGGGATGCAGAAACACATTTAGTCCTTGACCGAGTGTGGCTGCAAAGTTGCGATTAAAAATTAAAAGGTGACATTGGAAGTTCTTCCAGCGCATGTGTTCTCATGTTGAATAGGAAGTTACGGATGCACCTGCACACCTGCACATCCTCCCTTTGACTGCATGAGATCTTCCCCAGACTTGCCCCCAACATCTGCACCTCCTATTTTCACTCTCCTCCTCCCTCATTCTGTCTCCTTCCAAATTTTCCCCGGTTTGACTAACCCCACCCTCAAAATCTCATATCCGTCCCTCCCAGTTTAAGCGGGCTCCTCCAGGGCCCCTGGCTATCTCTGGACCAGGGCTATTTAAGCCCACTGCTCTAATTCTGAAAGTACTGATCTGCCGTCAGCTTGAGTGATGAACCTCCACCTCTCTCTCTCTCTCTCTCTCTCTCTCTCTCTTTTTCTCTCTCTGTCTCTCTCTCCGTCTGTGTGTCTGTCTGTCTCCGTCTTCCTCGCACGCTCCTTGTCTCTGGATCTGTCACACTCTCCCTCTTGTTCACACTCTCTCTGTTGTGCCCTTCCACGCACCCAAACACCCCCACACACAGGTGCCGACTTACATGAGTGTATACCACACTCTCATTCACACACACACACACACACACAAACACACACTCACACACTCACACACTCACACATTTCATACATATTTCCTCCCTATAATTAACCAAGCTCACTCTCAGGATGACATACAGGAACTCCTAAACCTGTTTCCTCAGAGCGTTCACTCTCAGAGCATGTGTTTATCCCTTCATTCAAAGTTGCTAACACACCTGCGCTCCCTCTCACACACATATACACACACACACTCACACGAGGAAGCGGTGTGGTCACATACCTCGCCGGGTGCCTTTGTGTAGCAGGTAGCAGAGAGTTTACTCATTGGATCAAGCGGCAAGCAGGCACGTAGGAATATCCAGTTTTGAGACTGCGAGTCTCTTCCTCCTCTCTACTGCTCAGCCTCCCCTCCCTTCATCCTATTCCTGCCTCTCCTCCTTCTCACTCTCTAAACGCCTCTTTGCTCTCTCTCCCTCTATCTCCCCGTGAGTGTGCTCTCTTTCTCTCTCCCCAGCTTGCTTGATCTCTCCAACCCCCTCCCTCCTCCTCTCTCGCTCTCCTTCGCTCACACACCTTCTATCTCTTCGCCCTTACAACTTCAATCTACACTCATCCCTCTGAGTAAGTCTTTCTGACACACAGTGACACTTGATAACTTTTTTCTTTCCCCTGCCTAATATGCTGCCTCTCTCTCTCTCTCCCTCTCTGGGAGTGTATAATTAGACAGAGCTCAGTGGTAATACAGTCAGGCTCATTGTGGGAGCCTTAGCATTGCTGCTCATGTTTGGCTGATAGCCCAGCGGCTTCACTCATTAACCTCCCTCGAGCTGCAGAATGGACCGGCCCACGGCTCGTGCTATTTGCTGCAACACCTCAGCCTCTTAGCCCGGCAACCAATCGCAGCCCTCAGGGATGATGGAGGGGGGGAAAGGTGTGCTCTCTGGGCACACAGTGCTGTAGGTGAGGGAGCTAAACATAATCACTAAGTATTGACATGTTAGGGCAGGTGAAGCGTAATACCAGCCTGGTCAAATCTGACACACTGAGGATGTCATCGCAGTCATAAGGAGTCAGTTCTCTTTTAATCACTTGGTCATGATGTGTGTGCAGTGGCATCATGTGCTTTTCTTTCAAGCATGAATCTGTAAAAGACCACTCACACATCTTATTGTGAAACCACAGTGAGGTATGGGAATGTCCTGTGCATATGAAGCAATAAGTCATGAGCTCTATATACTGTACTGCGTGCCCCACTTCCCATCACATATGACCTGGAATAAACCCTTGACAAAGACTTAAATAACTCACATGAACAATCATCTATTGGATCACAATATTATTTGTGTTTTTCTGAGTTAAAATATATTCAACCTTGTCTGAGCTCTCATTATTATTAATGTTTCAATTTCATAACTCACTGACTCAAACTGTACCTGGGTGAGTCTTTTTCCCTTTGTCATCATGGGCAAAACATTTGACTCAGGTCCAGAGCTGGAAGTGTCAGGACAGGACAGGCCAAGTCACATGAGCAGCTTACACAGCCTGGGATCCCTCTACAGTACAATGTCAAAGGGAGCTGGAATATATAACCTGCAGTTAAGCGAGACTCTTTATTTGCCTGATCACCATCCTCCCTCCTGGATAAGGCAGTTATATAATTTTATCATTATTATTATTATTAAAAAATGTTTTACTATCAAAACCATCGTGTTTCCTTTAGTTGTTATATCACCTTCTGCCATGACTACTGTAACTTGGGAATCCTTGAATCCTTGGCATGAAAATGATGTTGAATAGATAAATATTTAATAATAAGTAAGGTAAAAAAATACTAATAAGAGGCACATGAAGCAGCTCCTAAGTAACTCATATATGTATATATATATATATATATATATATATAGTATATATATATATATATACACGCCATTTATACCTAAATCACCATTTGAAACCTGGTTTTTCTTGTGCTGCTTTCAGTCACCTTAAACAAGTATTAATACCTAATACTACATACCATATATACGGTATATATAATTATATATATATAGTGTCTTTGTGGTCATTTAGTGTCTCATTCTTTTTATTTTGTGTTCCTTTGTAATTATTTAGTGTCTCCCTGTGGTTGTTTTGCGTCCCCTTGGGAGAAGTTTGCATCTTTTTGGTTGTTTTTGACTCTTTGTAGTTATTTTGTGTCTTCATGTGGCTGTTTTGTGTCTCTTTGTAGTAATTTGGTGTCTCTTTGTAGTTCCTTTGCATTTCTTTGAGTTCATTTTGTGTCTCCTTGTAGTCATTTTATGTCTCCCTGTGGTTGTTTTACTCTTTGCAGTTATTTTGTGTCTTCTTGTGGATGTTTTGTTTCTCTTTGTAGTTATTTAGTAAAAGAAAGGAGCAGTGTAAACATGCTCACACCCTGTTTAAACACTAATGAAAATACAGCGCTTCAAGTACAATAGCTACAGTGTAAATACGTAAGCGTTAATCTAGTAATGTAGTTTAAAATCTGTTATTTTTCTAATATTTGTATTACTGTACTTGCATTATTTTTTGTGCTTTGACAGGCATTGTCAGGCTCAGTTGTGTAACTCCAAAAATAAAGACTAGATGAGCCATTTCATGCAAACGAAAGTGTCAAAGCCATGATTACAGCTTCATGAGTACTGTATAACCTTCATCGCTCATATTCTCTTTTAATCAGCCTGGTAATAGTCAGAGCTATTGCAAGCTTGTACATATTTAGATCTTGAGTCAGACATGAGCTTTAAGCTTTCATAGACACTTCAAAACTGTTAATGCAGATGTACAGATAAAGATGCCTTAAGAGATTCATTTTTGTTCTATCAGCTGAACACTTTAACTAAACTTATGGGAAAAAAAGAATATCTTAAGTGATTTCAACAAAGGTCATGACTGATTTCATGTCGACCAAGCATTATCTTTTCAAAGTTTCTGTTTGACTGGAGCCAGGAGTAGGAGGGAGATTGTGATCAAACAAGCAGAGAGAGTGGGAGGGTGTGACTACAGCACTAATCGAGAGATCACATGTGTGTGTGTGTGTGTGTGTGTGTGTGTGTGTGTGTGTGTGTGTGTGTGTGTGTGTGTGCTTGCTCATATGCGCGCATGTATCTTTTGCTCTTGTGATCATTAGGCACTGCACAGGCCAAACGTCTTAGTATCATTTCCTCTCTCCTTCTCTCTCTCCCGTTCTCACTTCTGCATTCACACTACAACGTCCTATAAACAGCGATGTAAACAGAACTGGGAAATAACATTACCCTGCTCTCCGAGCAAAAATTTGTTTATTGATCAAAAATGAGATGTGAAAAAGATTGTGGAAAAAACATACCCAATTTTTTATGTGTTTCTTCAGTTCATTGATGATACTGCTGAGTCAGTGAGCCAGTAATGACAAATCATTTTTCCAGTGCACAACACATTGAGGCAGGAAAGGCACAAAACCCTCCAGAAGAGTAAACTAGCAAAGAAAATCACATAAGCAATTATTTATAAGTTAAATGTGTGATGCACTGTCAATCAGTCCATGTGTGGATAGCATAATATATGGTGTCGCACTGCGTGTTAAGGTGACAAATCAGGAACTTTGAAAAGCCTAAACAGGAGGAGCACAGATGCCAATAGACTGATCAGATAGTCAAACACACCTTAAATATAATACACTAAATGGTGTCAGGATTTCTCTGACCCTTAATATGGATGCCAGGAGGAAATTCAGTGCCAAACCATATGACTGCTTCACATTCTACAGTGGCCCACAGAGCTCACATGATCATAATGGCCAACAGAGGACTTTAATTCATTGAGAAAAACAGATAACTGAGCTTATAAAGACACAGTGAGTATGTGGACCTCAACCCAAGATGGTGTATCTGTGATTGTAATCCAAGTGGACAAATGGAACCGCACAAACTGAGAGAGCCAATCACATGGCAGCGAATCACAAACCCGTGATTCCTGCCTACACACACACACATGCAACCACACACAGACACACTCAACAGTGACAAAGCCACTTTGATCCCGTATACACTTGGTTTTCAAATGCCTCTTGGCTAATGCATCCTGATGCATTCCTGTAAAGGCTGTAACAAGAAAATATGTCATCAATGCAGGACATGGTGGTTGTTTTGGTGACAGTGCGGCAACACTCCTAAAAACACGAGGTTTTACCTCGATGGCCACGGTTTTTTCAGTATGTGCACACTTCCGAGAGCTCTGTGGGATACTGGGAGAAGTTTGCCTCGCCGGCTTTCTTCCAGAAAGGGATTTCTTGGTTAAAGTTAGGTAAAAAGGCGAGGTTAGGGTTGAAATGAATTCTGTCAAAAGGGACTTTCTGACCCAGCCTACATATTTCAGCCAACATATTTTGTATTATAACATGATGAGAATTTATCAGCAGCAGTTAGGTAGAAATCAATTGAAAATCTGCAGGGGAAGTCTAGTCGCAGTTGCAGCCGTGCCAGCAGTACACAGAGCAAACATTTAAGTTTGTCTTTGATAATTGAATAAATAAATAAATAAATAAATAATCTCTGTTTGAAGTTACAGTCAGGGGTGGGGTGGTCAATAAACAAGGTTTTAGGTTACGATTTTGCTTGCAAATGACAAGACCAATCAGGCACCCAACACTCTGTTTGATACAGGACGTAAGGCACCGCCCTGGGTGAAACTCCACTTTTTTAGGGAGTCCCATTTATGAAAAGTTGAACCAAGTATTGCGTGACCGTCCATCGTTTTGCCCTATGCAAGGAGACATGTTACAGTCCTCTCGCAGCGATACTTCCCAACAGTACACACACAACCGCTAACGTGACTAGCAAGAGTGGGGACATAATAACCATGAACGCGGCCCTTTGACCTTCTAGCATAACTGACGTAGGCAGTAACAAAATCTGACCTCAAGTGGTCAGCTAGGGATGCATTATATACACACGTGTCAAAGGCGACGTGTTTCGGCTGTCAAATTGTGTCCAGATCACCAAAATGTATTTCTAAAAAGGGTCTGTGAGATGATTTCACAATCCTTTGTGTGTGCCATGTGTTTATGTATGTACTGTATATGCATTTGTGTGCTTGTATGTGCATCTGTTTGGAAGAGCATGCCACTTGTGTGTGTGTGTGTGTGTGTGTGTGAGTGTGAGTGTGTGTGTGTGAAAGTGACTCACCCCGTGTCAGTTACTCCTCTACTAAAGTGTCCTTTCCTTTTTTACTTCACACCTCTCCAGTTTGCTATTTTTGGGCCATGTTAGCAGAACTAGTAGTATCCAGCACACACACACACACACAAACACACACTCACTACAACATGCAAAACCCATTGGGAGTGTTTTGGAAGAGTGAGAGGAGTGCATCTTTTATGGTGCGCTGGTACAATAGCTGATTCGGTGGAGCAGACAGAAATATCCAGGGTTACTCGCAAAGTGAAAAATATCGTATTGCATAAGATGGTGAAAGGACCTGACCACGTAAATGCAACAGTAGCTCTCTCCCACAAAAGGCACGCACACACACACTCACTCACTCACACACAAGCACTCACTCACATAGACACTCACGCACACACACAGTGATGTCCTAATAGTGTCCTGCAGGCAGGCGGGCAGAGGCGGGCTGGGGTAGAGAAACTGGAGCTGAGGCAGAGTGCTGACTCAGGGAACAACCAGTGAGAGAGAGGCTCTGTGTGTGTGTGTGTGTGTGTGTGTGTGTGTGTGTGTGTGTGTGAGAGAGAGAGAGAGAGAGAGAGAGAGAGAGAGAGAGAGAGAGAGAGAGAGAGAGGGGACATTGTGCTACAGAGGCCTCACGACTTGCGTGTGCAAACCAGAATGTCTCGACCACCACTCTGAGCACTTTATGTTGTTTTACCCGCCACTTTGAGGTTAAGGCCAAAGCTGCCTGCTGCCGTGACAACGGAAGTAAAAAACCAGTCTTACTCTTGTAAGAATTCCATTGAGAAAAAAGGAGAAGTAAAAAGAAGAAGTCAACCTCCCTTTTTAACTTTTAGTTGTATTAATTCACTCCTCCTTTGTTCCTCTGAGTAAATGCTTTGTCAGTGGTGTGTGACACTTATTCATAAAGTCGGACTCTACAAAAAGCATGACCAGTCAGGTGATCAGATTTTTTAAAAAAAATCCCAGACGTATGGGTTATTGTCATTTTATTATTAACTTGTTTCGAAGAGAACGAGAGAGTGAAAGGTGAAATGATTGCCAACAACTCTCAGTTGTAAATTGGGCTGCAGGTAACAATCATTTTCATTACTGATAAATTATTTTCTAATTAATCATTTAGTGCCTTAAATGACAAAAATGTGAAAAATACAGTTTCCCAAATCCCAAAATGACAACTACAAAATGCTGTTTCTGACCAACCATTGGTCCAAAGCTCACGATATTCCGCTCACTATCATATCTGAACACGAAAAGCCAAATTTCCTCTCGCTGGAGAACCTGAAGCCAGAAAATGTGTAGCATTTCTTCACTGCTTTTGCTTGAAAAGTGACCAAAATTATTTTTCTGGCTAACTGATTAATCGACTAATCATTTCAGCCTTAGTTGTAAACGTGTCACGGTTTACAGGCCAACTTTGGGCAAGCATACTTAGACACCCTTTTCTGTGAAATGTGTGATTGTTTTGGATACCTATACTCTTTAATGCAGTCGTGGTAAGTAACTAGGTACATATATTCAAGTACCGCACTCATAGGTGTTGACTTGGGGGGAAGACGCAGGAGATTTAACAGGACTTTTATTTTGGTGAAATTAAAGATATCTACACTATAAAATCCAAAGAAAATGCAGAAATTGGTGCATGAAAAATCACAGGAATGTGGGAAAATAAGTGTTTGATGCTTAGAATTTTCTATCTTTGACTGTACTTACGTATACTTTTGAGGTACTTGTACTTTACTCGAGTATTTCCATCTTATGCTTCTTTCTGCTTCCACTTGTACTTTTTACTCCACTAAATTTATCTGACAGCTTACTTTTCAGATCAGTCAGAAATATTTGATTCGTATCACAAAAAAGAGAAAAGAAAAAAAGGGAAAAATCCTGGCATTGACTAGTTATTAGTGTTTACTGACTCTTTGCCACTCTGAGGTTATACTGCTCATACGGCTTTAGAAAACAATTTCAATTTCATTGCCATTCTTAGTTTCCAGTTTGAAACATTAATCTCTGTTTCATAAATAATGTGTCTTTCTGTTATCTTCAATTGTATTCAAGTACTTTTTCAAGGACCAAGTAAAAAATCACTGATTTTCAAGGTATTTCAGTAGTTAGATATCTGAGTATTGAAATCAAATGCTTCAAACACCTCAGGCGCCTTTAATAAACATGTAATAAAATCCAGTAATATACTTTTGCAATGTCAGACCTAGCACATTCACAAGCTTGCCTATTCAAGATTCAATAATACTCAATACAGAAATATTTACTTTGGTGTATTTTGGTGTCTCCTCACCCTCCACCTCAACCCCTGGAGTAATTTCACCATGAGGTGTTGCTACTTTTAAGCAAAATATCAAATTGCATGTTCCACCACTGGATTTACTTCCAAAAAAGTTCTGCTTATTAAACTAATCACCTGACCACTCTTGTTTCTCGCCCAATCTGACTTTGCTGTAGCAATATTTCCATTTTCCTAGATTTCAGCAAGGACATTGTTGAGTAAAATGATGTCATATCTAATAGAAATCACCAAAGTTGTAATAAACCAGAATTTTCCTTTGATTTTTGGCAGTGTGCAAACTGCCTGTCTGTATACATGCACGTGTTTAAGTGTGTGTACATGACCGTGAGGTGTGGGTATGTGAGTGTGTTATATGATGTATATAGACTGTGCTCTAAACACAAGAGCAGCAAGTCAGCAACATCCAGGTGGTTTTGGTTTACCCTCAGATTTCACTCCCCCATTTATCTCTCTCTCTCTCTCTCTCTCTCTCCCTCACTCGTCCCCTTGTTGTCTCCCTCTGTCTTTCCTGCTTCATTATTTGTCCTTTCTCACTGGCTAAAAATACTTGCTGCCCTGTCACTATAACAGATCACCTCAGAGGAAATTTGCTGCCAGCAGTGGACAGTGTTTGATACAGCAGCAACGCCACCCACTCCACACACACACACACACACACACACACACACACACACACACACACACACACACACACACACACACAGATACACACACACACATTGCACACACACACACATACCATGAGCCTTGGATCATAATGGTGTCAGTGGATTAGTATTTGCGACTGTGGGCTGATATATAAAGTCTGTGTGTGTGTGTTAGACAAACAGGTGCAGGAACCTCATGAGGCTGACTGAGTTGTTGGAGGGTTGACATCGTAGGTGCAATAGTTACATTAGGTCGCAGCAGTTGGAGAGCTGGAATAATAGATACTATCTCACTTACACACACACAGTCAGGGTTGCACCTGTGCTTTGCTGTTCAAAATAACAGGAATATATTGTGTGAGAAAACTACTGAGCCGAGTGATGCAGACAAAGAAAATATGTGCGAGCAAATGTCCACGAGGCATACGTGTGAAAATGTTTTTTTATCATGCCGGAGAGGGAAAGAGAAAGAGAGAGTGTGAAAAAGAGTGGGGTTGACAGGCCACTCTTGTGACTCGTAGGAAAATTAAATAAACAACAACTTCTCACTCCTGCTTTCACACTTGATGTGCAACTCAACCGAGTCTGTCGGAGACGGCGTAAGGTGTCACTGTTTAGTGCTCAGGAGAATTTTCCCATTCGTGTCTCCTGTTCCCATGGCAACTGAGCAGCGACCTGCGGTGACCCCTGAGGTATGGAGAGGGACGGAGGTGAAGTTGTCATTTAGTGTAGGTCAGTGGACGGATATTGTTGCATTCATCATTTCTTGCAGGTCGCCCTGCTAAGGTCGATAATCAGCCTGAGAAACAAAGCTGTCTCTCTATGGATCACGTTACTGGTGTCTTTAAAAACAATGCACAGAAACATGATTGCAAGTTTGATCAGACCCTTAATATACATTTGTATACACACACTCATATTTGTTTCATGGTTTTTGTTATATGGAATAATTATTTTGGTTTTGGTGTTTGGGGTTGCCTCCCTCTTTCTTTTCCTCCTCTTACCCTTACCCAATCTCTCTGTGCGTGTGTGTGTGAGGGTGTTTGTGTGTGTGTAAAAACATGCACCACAGCCCCGCTACCTGTATTTCAGCAGGCCCTGTTGTCTCATTATCAGAGTGACATTTGTGCAGTCCTGCAGAGCCATCTGGATGCGTCCCACACACATGTGAGAGAAACCAGCCTGGGTTTGGATCTGACTCACATCAAACAGCCTCTCTGCCCACACACACACACACACACACACACACACACACAAACACACACACACACACACACACTAACACACAAACACCAAATACAGACGGCACAAATAGAGCAGTTTCCAGAAGCCAATATCTGACATTTAACGAATAGTGAGGTGACAGAGAGATTGATACAAATTTTCCAACTGACACTTCGCATCTTCATAGATAGGCTCTCCAGTCACAACAAAGAGTGCTAATTGAAAACCGCAGCAGTAAGAGCAAAGACAAAAGTGACCTCTACTTTTGCAATCTCGGTGGTGTGTGTTACCTCAAAATTTGCGTGTGCATGTATGGGACAGCCCCGCAATGAATGCAAATGGCTATAGAAGTGCCACAGGTTGGAGTTGTGAAACTGCCTCTATGGCTCACTGGCACCGAAGGAAGATGAACATCTGAGGTCATGGGCCACTTGATTGTCCAGGAAAGTCCCAAACATTAAATATGTGATCGAAGCATGTGCTTCTAATTTCAAGCAAGCAGCTACCTCCAGGGCTGAAAAATGATGCCAACACTGTAAAGTGCCAAAAACTGCAGTTTCATGAATGGCCTCTTAAAGTTGGCACCAAGCGCAAGCCATAGACACCAGTGTTAAAATGCCCAACATAACAACAGAAATAAACATGTTTACAGCCTAGCACTCTCTATAGCTAATTGCAACATTCATGACAACTGAGTCTTTTATGAAGACTTTAGGTTACGCACATTAAGGGTAGGCTGCATTGAGTGACAGGCTGTCTGCCAATAGTGTCCTCGGCTTCTCAGGCAGATCCATCCCTCGCTCCTCCACAGCTCCACCCTCTTGTCCAAATTATGGTCACTTCTGGCTCCAAATAACCAAGATGGTGACGACTGAAATGCCGCACTCAGGGCTTCAAATCAGGAGACCACGAACCAGTGGGTGATGTCACAGTAGCTATGACCGTTAATTTTTCACAGTCTATGCTACGGATACTGAACTTGCTTTGTTTTGGGGACAGTTTGTAAAATGACAGGAGGCCAGGGGCCAGAAAATAAACAAATAGCAACTCTGCTGAGTTCAGGTGTGATTCAGTTTATTAGATTTCTCCTGCAGGCCGTAAATTGAGTATCACTGGTCTGTGGTATGAACAAGAAAACAAATTTCTAAATGAGAATTATATGGTTTCAAAAGAAGCAAGACAGCAACAGAAGGTGGCACAATCAATAATTTCCACACATAATCATAGTTAAAGAAGACACAAGCAACAGCATAGATGCCAATAAAAAAGCCATTTTGTGTTACTGCTTATTCCTAGTATCACTACGTAATGATCTAAGAAAAAATAAGTTTGTGGTCTGGTGTGTGTAGTTATTAGGTGTGAATTGGACAAACATAAGGCCCATGTGACTCAAACACAGAAGAGATGTGAAGACCGTGTTAATTCTACAATGCATGTGGACCAATTTTATATCCTGGTTTCACAGTGAGCTGTAACCTACTGAGGGGATGCTATGACTGTTGCTCGACATTTGTGAAAAAGACCCGCTGCAGTTTCACTATGACTGTGTCAGCACAGCAAACCAAAGAAAAGCACACACAAGTGAGCCAAGGGACTACAAAGTTAGCTTACTGAGTCACTGTCAAATAAATGCTTTTGGTGTGGTGTGAAAGGTGCATGCACACTTTAAGAGTTCCCTCTCTCTCTCTAAGCAGAGTCCTGAGAGTTCCTGAGTCGCTCTGTGCATGCAGGATGCCCAAACGCCACTGTGATGTTCATTGACATGCTAAAGCTCAGCCGCATGCAAGGTAGGCCTCGCTCTATCCCCTTCATCTCGCTCTCTCTTTCCCCTCCTACCTTCTCTCATCTATAATTGATTGCTCCCACTGTACCAACTTCATTTGCTGGCTGTGAATAATGAATGAGACACGGAGTGGAGGCGCTTTTTCTTCTCCGCTGGTTTGATACCCGATTAGCCGTTTACAGTGTATCTGTGCTATCCGTGACCAGGTCTGGGGTTCCCAACGTGTGCCACCGAGTGTGCCAAGAAATGCTGCTCTGCTTCGGGGGAAAAAGGCACGACAGCAAAAAAAAGAAAAGTGGAATCAATCCCGTTGATTATCTAATCTAAGAAACAGGCATAATTAATGACCACGCAACAGGCGTGTGCTAAAGCGACAAGGATGTTGTTTTAATGCATGATTGAAGCATGTGAGGCGGTTGAGTTGTTGCATGGAAATGAAACCTGCAACTTATGGAGAGTGCATATTTCCCATTATAGCAATCTCACACTCTGTAGGCACCTTGACACACACAAATGAGTGCACATACATACTGTACCTCGCACACACACACACTTACATGCAAACCCACATGCACAGAGACAAAGTGTTCTCTGCCGCAGTGAGATGTGCTCCTTTGAGGTGCATGCCATGTGATGCTCATTCCGCTTACCTCCCTCCACACAGCTCAATGGACTCACTCACTCACACTCAACTCACACTTAACCAGGATTATTAATAGCGTGTTTCAGTTCCACAATGTGCAGGAGAAGTGCAAGTGAAGCAATTCAGAACTCTGGGGCCAAAGATGACGTGCTCTCTTTTTTTAAAAAAAGGGGGATAAGGTTACGTCAACCAGAGACTCAAAACTTTTCCAGGAAGAGCTGACAGGAGTGACATGCCCCCCTCCTGCTGCTCCTGCACCTTCCTCCCCTTACTATCCCAGGCACATGCCCACACACACTCATTCATGGAAAAATAAAGACGATTTGCTGACACAGACATGCACGCAAACAGATAAAAGAGCCACATTGTTAGCAGTCTGCCATTTGCAGAAAGTTGTAACAGACAGAAGGGGCTCGGTGTGGGCAGCAGAGGGCTGACGACACAGCAGCTGCTCAACTTTCTGCAACCTGATGGAGTGAGTGTCTGAGAGGACTTTGATGGCCATGATGGAAATGAGATGATGTGGAGGAGGGAGGCTAGGAATGTGGACTGCGATTCCATTTTCACCTTCATCTGAAGTGCTTAAAATGTCTGAAGATCCTTTTTGTTTCCGTTTGTGTCTCTCATTCCACTCCTCCCCTACGTCACCTCCGCTCCTCTGTCTGCGTCTTTCTCTGGTCACACATCTCCACGCTGAAAGAGACAACCCTTACACAGAGAGACCCTGAGTGTCTGTCTGAACCGTATAGAGTTAGAGACTGTCTGAGTCTGAATAAGTCTTGATCTGCAGAGGTAGGTACACAGAGGCACAGTTATAAAGAGAGGCGGAGGAAGGGTTGCGAGAGAGAGAAAAAGACGAAGAACACAAGAGAGCGTGAGTGCGTGAGAAAGAGAGATGTACTGTAGGGAGCTGGAGGGAGAAAGTAAGAGAGAGACGGAGGGAGAATAGATGAGCATGAGAGTGTGTGAGAGAGATAAATAGAGACAGAGTGAGCAGGAGGAGGGGGAGAGTGTAAACAGCAGAAGGTTCACTGGGTTCAGTGTGCTGTAGAGGAGCTGAAAGATGGGCATCAGAACTCGAAGCCCAGGGGGCTGGATAGTGGTGCGTGACTCACATACTCATGCATATATTCACGCGTGCACACACATGCACACACAAACATTCAAATGCTTTTTTATTTCCAAACGCAAACAATTACACACACAAACCCTGGGGACACATATAGATAATAGAGCCATTTAAAAAAAAGTGTAACACCTTTTTCATCTTTTATTACAGCACCGCCCATCAAATCCTCTTACAAGTTCTCATTAATACGTTGATAAATAGATTTTCAGGAAATTGCTTTAACAGATTGAATCACTGTTACATAAACGCCTTCCTACAATGGAATATGCTGTGGTTGTTGTTGTGTTGACTCACAAAATACATAATATCACACACACATGATCTGACATTTTCACGGACAAGAAACACAAAATATAGATGGCCTTTATATTTACAGGTCACCAGAACCCATTTCACTGTGCGGTTTGCTTTTTTTTTATCTGACAATGACTAATATCCACAAGAAAATCCGAAGTTCACTGCTGTATATCAGTGGCACGGCTCAGCATGACGAGTCAAACCGATACTGTCAGTCACACAGTACAGGCAGCCTGTTTTCTCCACATGAGTCACTAGATCTCATTTAGACACTGAAAAACACTGCACACTTGCAAAACTGACATCACAAACCATCATGTTAACCCAAAAGTGATCCTTCCACGCTTTCACAGCTCGTCCACAGAGACGCATAACACAATCAAAGAGCTGTGACTATTTCAAAATTTCTTATTGAGCGAACATGCACATCCAGAGACACACAGCCAAGACATGCCACATTACTCTGAGCTTGGTGCTGTCAGAAAGTTTTAATGACATAACAGGTAGATATACTGTAACAGAGAGGATTGAATGCGGCGGTTGTGTTTATGAAGCATTGCTGCTCTCAAAGAAGCTGTCACTCAGGATGTTGCATTTCTTTACAAAGTCTGGTGAGACAAAGCAAGGTTTCACACAAAAGGTTGTGTATCTCACAGCTGAAGCAAGCACAATCCTCACAACTTTCTTGTCTCACAATGGCTAATTAACACCTTGACAGAGCTGTGTGCTCCTTTCTCTGAGAACAAAGGCATTGCTGCTGTCGCCTCTCCGTCCTGCCACATTTAGCAAACAGAACCTAGATACTGTCTAACAGGGAGGCTCAGAGGCACAAGTTGGAACACTGGCAGGCAGGTGTGCACATTCGTGCATTTGGCACTCGGATGTCTGTTGCCATGGTGACCCCCAGAATATCCCCATACTGCACAATGTGATATTTTTAATAAAGTTTGAGGGCTTTGACTTCACTGTCTGGTGCGGCTGTGAAGATGTGAAGTGAAGATGAGAACTTTTTTTTCCTCTCTTCTGTCGCTAAGGCTTAGCTGTGTGTTGTTCACTAGAGAAAATCCAGCAGCTTAAGTCAGCAGGCTGACTGTGTATTGCTCAACCAAAGTGTAACATGAAGGCAGAGGGAATACTTACTGTAGTGACCATAAAAAGAGTGTGTGTAGATATGAATACATGTGTGTGTCCTTATGTGTGTGCGCGTGTGCATGCGCAAATGTGTATATTTACCACAGTATGACTCACAAGCCACATCAGAGACTGTGCTGCAGAAAACACAGTTTCAAAGAGGAAGCGCAGCACTGATAGAGCTGAGAGAGCAACAGGCACAACACACACATACATACACACACACGCACACATGCACACACACACACACACACACATGCACACACACAGACACTGGAAATCCCCTTTTGTTCACCTGAATGAATTGAACCTGGGAGTATATGAAATTTAAAAATACAAATGTTTAAATGTGGTTACGATTATGTTTCATCTACCAAATAAATAATCAAAAGCACACACTTGATGTGTTATTGGTCAAATACAACAAATTGGAAAAATGCATGAGGACATGTCAATCCTTGATGCCAAGTATTCATGATTCTTATTCATGGCATTTCAGTTATGGAGGTCCTTCTTGTGTTTGTTAAAGGGAATCAATGCGCTTGTTTTAACTGCACACAGCAAGTGCTCCTTTAGTGTGAGTTTAAGTGTAATACACAATCTTCACCAGCAGATGCCAATATTGACTCACCAATGAGGAGAAGATATGCAACCTTATGACAGTAACTGTAATGTACTCTATGCTGACAGGGTAAATCTCTCACATCAAATGTTATTGGTCACATGAGCTCATAGATGACCACAGAAAGGAAGAAGAACAAATCATAAATCATTTCGTTAAGTTCCTCTATCTCCTTATGGAGTCTGCGATGAGTTTACCATGACATTAGTGGTTAGACTGAAGCAGCCTTCTGCAGCTGAAGTGTGATGTAACTGGCTGTTAGAAACCTCTTATTAGGGGAGGGGGAGTCAGAACCTGCAAGAATCCATGCTGCTAAGTGCCTATTAACCCCCCATGTGTGATAGCTACTGTGTGCATTTGCAGCTGTGTGTGTGTATCTGCGTGTGTAGGAATATGTGCATTTTTAATGGTGTGTTCATATGTGTGTGCTTAATTGCATGTTATTGCACATGTATGTTGTTGTTCATGCTTGGATTAAGAAGAGTCTTTAACAAAAGTTGCAGGAGGAATCAGTTTTGCAAACAGCAAAGACTTGATGTCAGTCTCCTTTCTGAATTTTGCAAATTATATGCAACTACAAATCTCTGCAAACGTACTCAAGATTACAAAGGATCACAGGTGGAACTATGCTATCACCATGCTATTAATACATAATTAATGAACACTTTCTAATAAGCCATCGAGCATAAATGTTGTCAAGTCATTAATAAAGGCCAATGGGTTTCCCACCTTTTAATTAGCTGTCAAGTCTGCACATATAAATGTTAACAGGTTGTGCAGATGCTCTGCTGCTCTTTTCCAGAAGGCAAGTGGTCACACTGTCCATTAGACAGGAGCTCTTAATGAAATAAAATGCTCACTAAACAGACAAAGCAATGCTGAATGTGAGTTTAGAACAGCTGATGGATTTTCCACAACCTGAGATCTCAAAATGTATTAATGGATTATTGTCAATCCATTTATAAATAATAATGATTTGTAAACAGTTAAAGGGGAACCTCAATAATTTTACACATCAGTATTTTTACTCATCGTGGAAAATACCACAAACAGTTGTATAATACTTGTAGCTGTGGAGGTGCTGAACTATGGGAAGTGTGAGATGGTGGCATGGCCAGCTTGTTTTCATTCATAGGATGTCAAATATCTATGCTTGGCGTACTTTATCAACATCAGAGGAACCCTTTAGCATCTTTATGAGACACACTGGGCTTTCAGCTAACTCCGATATGAACACATATGTGATGAGACTTGATGCTTTGAGCAACTGATGTAGTATGAAGAGGGAGAAAGTCAGTATAAGCGTATCGGTCAAACAAATCCAGACTTTGTCCCAGGAGGCTGCAATTTCTGTCTCGTATGAAACCAAAAGTCGCTGTTGTTTTTACCTAAAATTTCACACTTCACAAGGCCTTAAAAAAGCTAGATCCTAGAAAACCTTCAGGACCTGATTTTATGGATCCTTGTTTCTGAAACTGGCAGCTGATTTTGTAGCAGAGCCTTTTGCATATATTTTAACTTTATAGTGCTGACTAAGGAAATTCCAAGGATATGGAAATCTGCTTTTGGTCTTCCCTTTTTGAAAGGGGGTGAAGTATTTTAAATACCTTTTGGCCAATGTCTGATTTGTCAGTACTAGTTTAAGTTCTTGAATTCCTTGTAAGTAATCAGCTAAAAGAGTTTTCATACACCAATGATATTTTATCAGCAAATCAACCAGGTTTTACAAAAAAACAGCACTGTCACTGCTGCATGGAAGGTGGTAAATGACATTTCTTTAGCACTTGATAAGGAGCAACATTGCGTAGCACTCTTTATTGATTTGTCCAAAGCTTTTGACCCAATTGACCATGATGTTTTAAAGCGTAGACTTCTGAGCTCAGGGCTCTCAGAGGAAGCTGTAGCTTGGTTTGTAAATTATCCTAGCAATCGGTCTCAGTGCATTACATATGATAGTATGTGCTCTGATAATATGGGTCAAATGCTAATTTCCATTTTTATGCTGATGACACTGTTGTATATTGCTGTACAGCAACTCTTGAACAAGCTGTTGAATACTTTTAAAATAAAATACACTGAATGAGCTGAAACTTGTTTTAAATGCAGATAAGACCAAGCTTATGTTGTTTACCAACTTGAAGAGTCAGTTGGCTCTGACACTGGTACATCTTTATATATAAGGCAGTTCTTGGACTGCTCCCACACTACCTCTGTGTTTTCATCATGCAGAAAAGTGGACAGTATTCATTGCGTTCTCAGGACCTCTTTATGCTCTTAGTCCCAAACGCTTGGACAAAAACTGAGAAAAGGGCTTTTGGGTATTCTGCACCCTCAGCCTGGAATTTGATGCAGAATGACTTAAATCTCAAAGTAGCTGGAGTTGTTAAATGTTTCTAAATCTAAAATGAAAGACTAACAAGCAGATTCTATAGGACGTCAATGTTTTTAGCCTGCCTGGTTGTATAAGTGACTCCTAGAAAGTTCTCTTTTGACTGATAGTTCTCTTTTAATGCAAATGTCAGTGCTTGTGAATTGTATTTTGTCTCCCTTTGTGACTGTCTGCAATTTTGTTTTCTCACTGCTGACTGTCTTGGCCAGGTCTCCCTTGGCAAAAAGATTCTCTCTATGGGACCAACCTGGTTAAATGTTTTTTGGTTTTTTTTAAACTAGTAAAAGAAGTAAAAACTTAATTAATCCTACTCATTCTCCATAAGTCAATTTTAATTAACCAGCGTCCTTCTTTTAAACCTATACTGTAATAATTTAAATATATACATACACCCACATACTCAGAATCAAATATCTTTGATCTTTCATTATTCAGTCGTCATGTAACAGGCAGACCTGTATCATCCAGTTTGGCACTGACCTGCCTTCATGCTCACTGACACTGCGGGAGTGGTTTTGTTTTTGTGGGTAGAGGGACTTCACATATGCTGTGAACCAATGGCTGTGAGTCGAGGTCTGATTGTTGGCAGGTGTGTCCAGGTGTGCCTCCTCACTCTGTAGGTTATTTAAGTATGTGCTGCAAACACTGCTTTCTCTCATTCCTTTGTGTGCAGGTATGAAGGTATAATGTCTGAGTGAATATAGTATTTAAATAGCAAAGCTCTCTCCCATTCCTTTATGTGTTCTCTGTGCAGGCATGGGTCTGCTCAAGGCGCCGCTGACATAAGGCCGAGTTTTGGCTTCTGGGAGGTTGAAGTGTTGCCGGCCTTGTCCACGGTGTCGGTTCAAAGAGGACTGCCATCGAGTATGTAAAGTTGTTGGACTGAAGAAGCAAGAGACCTGTGGCATGCTGACTCTTAGCCTTGGACTGCCCCCCTGGGAATGAGACCAGGTTGGTGTGGCTCTTGTTGGTAATATTGGTCAGGCGTCCACCACTGTGGTCCAGACTCAAATCTCTTAGCAACTTTTGGATGGATTGACATGAAATTTGGGAAAGGCATTTCATATGTCCCCCCTCAGGATGAACTTTGGTGATCCTATTACTATTAAATGTATTGCTGTGAAGTTTGATAAAGCTATTCAGTCCATCATCAGGCAATTATTTTTTCAATTTGCCCAATTCTGCCAAACAGATATTCCCATCGGCCTCACTTGCACTTTGTGTTTAGTGGTATTTGCAAATGGCATGACTAGCATGCTAGCATATTAAACTCAGATGGTAAACGTTGTTGATATTATACCTGCATTTTCATGTTAGCATTAGGTTAGCATGGTGATGTTAGCATGGATGGTGTAGTCATAAAGGTCAAACGCAGTGTATGGAACGCTGGTCACCATCTTGACATTGTGGAAGGAGATAGTGACAATGGCAGCCAAGGAAGCTGCAGTGCTTTAACAAGGACAGAAGCCAGCAGATATTTTGGCGGGCAAAAATCAAGGTCAAAAGCAATTTGACATAAAAAAAAGGACAAAGAAGAGGTCATTGGTAGCAATCATCATTTCCAGCAAGGCAACATCAGCCTTGTTTGAATTGAGAGAACACTATCTCGCCGAAATTCAGGCACTATGCATGTAAATAGCCTACATAGTATACACGGTGTACTACAAGGAAATGTACAAATGAAAGTATCCAAATTGAGACACAGAATTAGTCTTCTTTTAAACCGTCTCAAAGGAGTACCTCAACTTTATGGAAGTGCAATAATTAATTCCTAACCTTTAAACACTTAGCAAATTAGTGTGATTTTTTTTTTCCTTTTCAAAAACATGACAGTGAGCATCTTGGTAGGAAACGTTTCACACATTTCAAGACAAGTAGATTTAGAATCTGCCGAGAAAAGTATTAATGGAGCATTACGTAAATCGTGCAGTTGAACACCTAATTAGAAAATGGTAGAATTAAAAAGGAAAGTTAAACACATAATTGAATAAATACATAAAACAAACGTCGACAATCAATCAACAAAATATGAGATGATGTAACACATCATTACATAACATTACATAGATTTTCTTGCATGTAACCTTGAGTCAAATATTAGTTTTTTCATGCTGAGAGAGACCAAGGTGATTATTAATATGCAGTGCCTCTTCTATTATCACAGTTCACTTATAAAGCTTTCATACTACAACAAAGTGAATAATAAATAAAAAAATTGTTAAGCATAGCACTGCTGGCTGAGACGGGAGGGGGTTAATCCTGGTATATTCCTCAGTATTATGTAAAAAGCCTGTACACTTCCTGATCCTGTTGACCCCCTTGTTGTCACCAGTTGGTACAGGCCACAATGCCGTAGCCCACTATCACTCTCCCCTCCGTCCCTAAGCTGCACAGCTCCCTACAACCCTACTGAGCCTGTCTGACAGAGAGAGCAAGACCGCGCGTGTGTGTGAGACGCAGAGAGGCAGCCGAGATGAGGGTGTGAAGCAGTGAGAGGGAAAACCTCGAAAGAAGGCGATCAGAAAGGGGGGCGGGGGAGACGGGGGAGACAGCGAACACAGTAAAAAGGCAGAGCAGAGTAGAAGAAGAAAGAGAAGAGAAGGGGGGAGGGAGATAAGTGTAACTGTGAATCTTTGACAGTCTTGGTGCCAAAGTGAAGAGATGCAATGACTAGATGACCAGCCACTACACACACCAGCATCCTGTCCTGGAGGCTTGACAGGAGGGGGGAAGAGAAAAATCCACACACACTCAAAGGCAAAACGCTCTCTTCAACAGTCCCACATCCACTGGATCATGTCGTCGACGGGGTCAACCAACCACAACAAGCGCCTGGCATGTAAGTAACTAACAGAGGATAAGTAAACAGAAATGGAGCTGAAGACTTGCACTACTGTACAGTAATATTCCAACTTACAGAGATTTTACCCTGCTTTACTGTTGTATTTAACACTTTGTACGCTCTTTTTTTAGTCTTTGTTATACTTGTTATACTTTGTTATATTTGTTATACAGTGCAATCCCTTAGGACATGTTTGCATATCCTGGTAAAGGAAAGCTTTATTATAAAATTGTTCAAAAGGACTAATTCCCCGCAATGGGTTTAGCTCTACATCTACTAACAACACAGTTTACGATAAATATTTACTTTGGCATTAATTAGTTCTTTAATATGAAAAGAGGTCAGTATTAGCCATACTTTATGTTAAACACAGTGTGTATATCGGTCTGTATAGCTGTTACATAATTTTCTCATAATTTGGTATTTTACTGATAACCATGCCTTGTTAGCTCATTATATTATTACTGATGCTCAGTTTATCTTTTTACATCTTGGTCCAGCATTGAACTAAGCTTTATAAGCAGAATCTAACTGTTCAAAGTACTATTAAAAGCCTTCTCTTTTTAACTAAATTAGCCTGACAGCCTTGTTGGTGGTGCACTGTTGATGCCGATGGGGTGTAATCACAGTGAAGCGTAACAACTACTTCTTAGAGTCCCACTAAGCTACAGGAAGCAGGTCTTTATATAGAAACAGGGAAGACAGGCTAACTGCTACCTGCTTGCCAGAGAGATCTTGCTCTCTAACCGAACCTCACATGAGCGGTTTCCTCTCAGTGTCAAGAGAATGATCTGGTATTTTCCCTTTCTACTTTCTGTGTCAGTGTTTGTTAATGTGTGCAGACTCATGGCAGAGCTCTGTGGAGACTACTGAAAGCCCCTGTTATGACTGGCCTAAATCGAGAGCACGGCTGGAGGTCATCCTTGCATTTAGCCCCGAGTGAAGTGCCTTAATGGCTTTGGGAATGGGAATGGGAGGTCGGCCTGGGAATACACAATCTGATCAGACACTTACGGAGCAGGTGGTCAGACAAGGTTCAAGACATAATCACAGCACTGGGATCTGAGGAACCTGAAGACGAGAGTGAAGTATTGATGGAGACTTGGTTTAGATGATGCCTTCATGTAGAGTATTTGGTGGTGGAGCTTCTTTAAACCAATTGCCAGAACGAATGTTGGCATTGTGCATTTCTGCAAACCAGATATATAACATGCCTTTGTGTTCTGACAAAGCTGTAGTTAACTTTCGTTATGTTTAAGCATAAAAACCACTTGGTTATGGTGAGGGAAAATATAAGTTTTTGGTTTAAAATACCTGGTTTTGTCCATTCATTAAGATGTGGAAGTAGAGCACTTTAAAAACATTGATATGATATGTATAAAATGTACAAATGTAACATGGTTTGCAGAAATGTACAAACATTTACTTCTAGCCTGGGCTGGCTTCATGCAGTATGATGTAGTGCCACGATGATGACTGTTGCGGTGGAGGAGGTGGTATCATAAATGAGCAGTCTGGATACACTTTCTACTACATGGCAGTGTGTTTATGGATACGTGTGTGAGGGCGGCGAGGGGAGTGGGGATGCATGGCGGGGGAGGTTGCTGTTGTGGTGCAGTGATCTCACTCATAAATGATTTATGCTTGATGGACTGCTGTGGCCACGAGGCCAGCAGAGGAGAACGGCTGGGTAAATAATAGCAGTAATACCTAAAGATGATGTGGCTGTATATTGCTGAGAGCCGGAGACACCATTGTCGGCCCCCGGGGGGAATCAGGAGCTGCAGGAGAAGAGGGGTGGAGTTTGAGATGGATTGGCTGTCAAATGTAACTGGCCATGCAGTGCAACTGCTTTACTACTGTAGCTCTCGTACACACAAACACCCAGTCTGCCTGTTCACTGAAAACAGAAAGATGATCATGGGATTTCTTTCAAGTTGCCACAGGGGGACTGAATGCTTCACCATGTGACTCTATGGTTCAATAGCAGCATTTGTTCACTTCTCCCTGTGCAGTTCCCAGGACTCTTAATGTATGACTGCACCATTAGAATGACACAGAGTGGCTAATGACGCATGCCTTCAGAGCTCAATGTTTTCATCAAAGAAAAGATGCCGATAAGGTTGCGAGAAACAAATGCACATTGCACACTGGGGCAAAATAAAACAACCTGAGAGGCCGATGTGTGATTTGTTATATTTGAAAGGGGAATATAAAGATTAGCAGTGTGATTATTGGGAGCAGAGCAGTGAGAGTGGCAAAAGGATCAGACCGTGGAAGAATAATCAGACGGATGAAAAAAATCATGTGCTTCAGCTCAACTGTCACCTCTGGCCCTGGGCCACCCACACCCACACCCCACCCCCTCTGAAACACTACACACACCTCTGCATCTTGTCGTAGATTCCTAGACATAAAGAACTGGTGATTTAAACGACAGCTATGCAAGAGTGAAAACATCTGAAGGAGAAAAAGAATCTGGATGGTTGAGAAAGAGGATAAAGAAACAAGAAAAAGGGCCTTTCTTGCTGTTCTAAAGCTAGAGAAATTCTTTCTATTCAGTGTGTGTTTGCCTCGACACACAACAAAATGCATGCTGCCGCTGCACCCTTGTTTTCATCAGTATGAGACTTAGCTGAGGCAAGCAGACCCACTAAAGCTCTTTGCCTCAAATCACTGACACTACAGCTACTTTATACCGGGAATAATGCACAGTAGGCTCAGATTGCATAACACAGCTTTCTACTTTCTTTCACTAACTTCTTTCTTCCTTCCTTCCTTTCCTACAGACTCAGCCAACTCAGACATCCTACATGCGTTCACACACAACCCAGGCTGGGTAATCATGCACTACAATGCAGTAGGAGTCCAGTGTTGTTGGGTGTGCAGTTGAAGGATTGTATCAACATTATGTAACAGTAAGCCCTAGGTAATTATGGTTCAGTGTGGGCTGAGATGAAGCAGGGATTTCTGGGTAGGGGGCATAGGTCCTGTGACAGATCACAAGTGTTATGGAATTTCAGAGGGTAGCGCTTATAATACTGTAAAGCTTAACTCGCTTAGTGGCCTAAAAGATTTGACTTTCTATATCAGGCCAGAGTGAAGGCTTGTTTCTAACATTATTTCCAAATAATGGCGTGAGATGGTGAAAGAGCTATAGAGTTCAGTATGAACTGTGTTACACTGCATCTCAGAAATTAGCATGTAAAACAGGTTAACATGGCTTTGCCTTTTCAGCCTCTTCTGCTCTCTCAGTGGCATCTGAAAAATGAGTCAGCTATTGGAATTTTTCTGAAATGTGCCGCTTGTATTTCCCAATTTCTTGGAAGTACTCAGCTAGCAGGGAGCATTCCCACAACATTGGCTAATGTTACCTATATGCTGCAATAATGCTTTAAAGAAAACATTTTAATCCAATGTTCAAAGAGCATTTTAAAGATGTTTATCATTTCAAATAATGCTCCTTTCAAATAATGTTCACATTACGTTTTAACTGGAACTTTCTGAGGATGTTTTGGTGCTGTTGAAAGGTGACAGATCATAGAATGCTCTTTTATAAACAGTCCCACAATGTTGCATGAGAGCAAAGAAAGAACATTTTCAAAGCAACATTCAAAAAAATGCTATTGAGGACTGAGATTACAGAGCTTTTTAGATGGAAATGCAATGTAATGTGCTATATTAACAATTAAAAATATAATAAAAATTATGTTTATAGAGAATGTTGCCGAACTTAAAGAAGAGCGTTCTAGGAACGTAAAGAAAACCTCCTACTGAAAATGTTACTGAAACATTCAGTGGTTGCATTTTACCATTCTCAGAATGTTTTTAGAACCAAAATTTGCCAGCTGGGTAGACTTTATATTTAAGGAGTCAGTGAGTAACATGCATGCACACCATATGCTTCAGTCTGTCTGAGGCTGAAGGTACCCTAACATTAGCCTTTTGTACAATGAAATTGACAGTTTGCTAAACCCTGGTGTCTTTTTTGTAGGTTTTGCAACCAAAAAACAGCCCAATTGCCAAAATACAATGTTGGCATTATAATTTTCTGCAAACCAAGGAGGTTCCATTTGTATGTTTTATATGTATGATGGAGTTCAGATTACATGTACATATACTGAGTTACTTATTGTAGGGAGAAGGGGACGGTGGACGGCATGACACCTAGGCAAGAGGACTATAAAGCCAGAGATATCAGCAGGCCGCTACTAGAGACAAAATTAGTGTTTTTTATCCAGAGTTCAGACCAAATCCAACTTTGTTTATAAAAAAGCAGATGAGTTTAATGGGAGATTAGAACATGTTCAGCTGTATTTGTAGCGACCAAGCTGAGTTTTTTAACAACATTTTGGGGCAGTCCAGCCATGTTCAAAAGCACTTGTTTTTTAATGAGAGTTCATCACATGTCTGACGCTATGGTAAAACATCACAATCTCATTAGGGGAGGATGTGCAGGTTCAACACAGAAGCCTTCAGTTTTGTACTGCAGGCTCTGACTTTTGAGGAGTTATAGCCCCTGAACTGAGGCTGTACCTGTACTTCCTGGAGCCTGATATGAAGTAGTGAGAGTTACAACACTGCTACTGTGTCCTGGGGGCAGTCATCAACAGAATAAGTTTGAGATGTAAGACACTGCCGGGGTCACTTTCTGCACAGAGCAGTCATACTAAATTATTAATTCTGCAGGTTTCTTTTCAAATAATATTGTTTTTACTGTCCTTCAGTGGTTGTAGCAAAGCCATGGTGTGTTTTAGTGTAGTGTCAGCAGTCACAGATATACAAAAAATTTGGTAAATCAGTGTGGAAACAGAAAATGTGAAGCTTCCTCTCCTCTCCTTTTTTCCCCTCCTGATTTTTTTTATTTACTCTTTTATAAGCTTTGTCTGTTAATATCCTGAGGCCAACACTTCCCTAACAAAGCAACAGTCAGCCATCACAGCTGTGCTGTTTTCCTTGACCCACCTACAGTAAATCTTTTCCATGTGAACTGTATTGCATAGTCTAGATAAGGGTAGAGCAGCAGCTGAAAAACTGAATGGGTTGCGTCGTTTAACACCGTTTCATCAGAATTTGCGCTTGCACAAACTTGTCTTGAATTTACTGTAAGTCAGGGTTCATGCCCACTGTTATTCATTATGCAACGATTGCTCATTTCCTGACGATGGGTTCTTTTTTCCCTCTTGCTTGCCTGTGAGAGACTTGAACTTCTATATGATTGAAAGTGGCAAAAATACTTGATGAGCCAAGCAGCTACAAATGGATCACTGGTGGTTAATAACCCCTGTCAAAAGCAAGGGATTCCCCCTTGGAGGCTATGAACACCATCTGGGTCCTATGCAGAGCAACGGTAGTAATATAACCTTATCCAATTTGCATGGAGACCTCCTACATGTCTTCCACAGCAGGGTGCTGGAAAACTCGGGTTATTTGAATGAGTCAGCCTTTTACATACATGTTTTTTTTCTCCCACGCTGGGGCAGACAGATGGAGACATACAGCTGAGCTTGTGCGTGGGATGGGCATGTCCACTGGCAACTTCAGTAGCAAAATTTGATTTCGAAAGGAGACAAAGACACAGAGAGATAGAGAAATGGAGTCAGAGAGAAAGAGTGTCCCATAAAGCCAGGAGGCACAGTTGAGGTTTACGTAAGCTGTGTAGTTTCATCATCGTCATCCTCATCATCAGAGACCTCATCATTGCTGTAACAGCCTGTAGTAACTGGTTTGTCTCATGCGGCCCACTGCCTCCACACAGTAACTGCTTAATGATCATAGACACTGGCAGGTGGGTGCTGTGGCATGGTAGGGGGTTTTGGCAGGTTGGCATGTTGAGGCCAAGTGTCTCCCTAAAAAAAATATGTCTCTTGAATATGATGACATACACTGATCAGAAATGCCATGCAAGAAAATGGTCACCCATTCACTGTTGTGCTGTCTTGCTGGACTGATGGGACACGGCCAGGGCAGTGGAGACAGTGTCATGTATAACACCTGCCAACGTAATAACAGTCCGCAAACATAAGAAACCACAAACATAATACAGATATGTAGTTTTTAATGTAATTATCCCAAAGCATAATAATAATAATAACAAAAATAATCTTTTTGAACAAGACTGAATTGGTTGCTTGTCTCAAAAATTTTAATGCAAAGTGGGATTGCAATAAGTTGTCATTTTAGATATTAGATACAGAAAAATCCTCCAATATAGCTCAGGTCTGACAAATACCAGTACCCACCCACATTAAGATACATCTCAGCATGTTCCATTTAATCAACTTTCTCCAGTTAGATATACATCACGTTATTTACATTCATGTCTGGACACTTGTTTATATTTAACAACAGTGTACGCTTTATTTATTTGACTGTGTTCCCAGTTAGTTCACCAGCTGAGCTTAAAGCCTGCAGAGTGGTCTCTTGCCTCCAATGACAGAATAAAAGGCTGTTACTAGTGCATGGTAGTGGACACACGCCCCTCCAGGGCCGCGGCAGAGTGACTGACAGATTGAAAGTTGTAAATCTTCAGAGAGGATGCTGTCTGAAGAGTGTGGCTGGGTTACATGCTTGTTTTCAAACAGGACAAAGGTAACACTCAAAAGATCTGTAGACAAAATACATTGGATGTTGTCACTGTGCATGCTGGCTCCATCTGCTGCCATCATGTAAACATGTTAGTCATGGAAGCTTGATACGCATGTTAAACAGTGGGTGACAAAATAAGCATAAACCGAATGCATGCAAACACGAGCATGAATGCATAAGCGCACACTCATACAGTTATGTGAACATGCACGCACTGTGTTCATAAACACACACACACATATACACACAAACGAAACACTGGTGACATGAGTCAAAGTGTCAGCTCATGGAGCCCAGTGGGAGAAGGCACAGTGTGTACGGAGGAGGATGCAGCACGGTTACACAACCACAGCTGGTCAGCATGGCAGAGGTCAATGCTAGAGGTAGACCTAAGGACAGATGCTCTCTTGTTTTTTATAACATGTCTGTAGCATCATGCATTAAAATAAAATGTGCCAGTAATGTCACATGCTGCAAGCAAGGGGATGTTCAGAGACTTGCAACGGATGACTCTTACTTTTCTGTTCCCTTTCTGCCTGTCTGCAACCACCAAGGAAAGATTATCTACCTGCCTCTCACTCAAATAGTATTTGAGTAAGAGACATGCTGATAGCACACACATTACAAACTAATGCCAGCACCCTGAAGGCCAATCAGAAGCCACTCTTTCAGAACACCCATTGCTTTGGCACACTGTGAACCAGAGATACTAAAAGTTGTAGTTAGATGCATCTCCACATACATGCATGCATGTGTTGCAGAAACGATAACTTCAATATAGTTTCAGTTGATATTTATGCAGATAACAGGCAGCTAATGTAATGCCATCAGTACAATTCCTCATATGCTGAACTAATTTTCAGACTGCGTGCATGTTTGATCATGACCACTAGAGGTCAGACTAATTTTATGAGAGAAATAACAAATTTTGAGATGAACAGTATAAAAAAACTTCTTGTATATAAACTCAACAAAAGCGCTTATCTGATTGTACAAATAAATCTGTCAACTCCTTTTCTTTCTGATGATCGATGAGGTTTGGCAAAAATAAAGTAAAAGCCAGTAGCTTATGATGTGAGATGGCTTGTTAGACATGCCATAAATCTACATTAGCATCACAAGATTCTTGAGATACTGTACCTGTGGTTGAGAAACCAAACCCACTGGCAGTTCTGGTTACAGCTTTCCTGGCACATTCTGTGAAATGTCACTAGTTAAAGTCATAGATTTTCTTTTTCAAGCCTTTTTATGCACCATATGGCTTTATTGATACTGGACAGTAGAGAGATTACAGATAGACAGGGAATAACATGCAACGCAGGGCTGTAATCACCTATTTAACATGAAGGAGGACAGGAGGGGATGCAGCCAGGGGAACCATTTTAAACGTACACCTTCTGTGACAAAACCATGTAAAATAATGGACATGGCTACTGTCATGTCACTCATTTGTTTGTGGTCTCCTGTTTTGAGACCTCGAGTTTGGCATTTCGGCAGTGACCATCTTTTTTTTTTTCTTTTCTCTTTTTTTTAAGCCATAAGACAATAGATTTTGAGGAGAGGGTGGAGGATAGAGGTGTGGATCTGACTCAGTCTGTGGTCATGCCACACAGCACGCCAAACAAACAACCTCACTCAAAGCAGCCCTGCCCTCTATGCACAATGATAAGCCCTTAAAAATCTAAACCGGCAAGTTTTATAACCTCATGTAGTAGGCAACTACTATTACATTTGTGGGAAATTTATGAACTTGAGGAATTATTACATTAAAAGCTGCAAATTTGCTTTCATGATATACTATACTATGACTTTTTAATGATTTTTTATGGCATACCATGACAACATTGACATATTTTATAACATGTTAATGATATATTATAGTTTGACTTTTTTGTGACATTTTGATGATTTTTTTTATGACTTTCTTTGGATATACTGACACCTCAAAAAAACTATTACAAATGACACCACATAGCCTATGTACCATTCATATTATATTCTATTTTTCCACTTTTTAACACACTGGAAAGTAAGGAAATAAAGACAGTAAAGTATTTGACATTGATAGCTTCTGCTGATTACTTTGTTAATGATTATTCTGGACAGCGTCTAATATGTCTTTTGTAACATAGCACTTGTATTTGCCTTCTTTGCCAATATTGAATTTTGAGACAATAATGCATAAAAAGACAAATGAAATTAATGTTTTTTATGTGATTTTTTTTGTCTGTCTGGTATGGGTGCTCAGCTGAGACAGACATATCTCAACGGATGTTGGACAATGATTCTGCGCAGCACCTGAAGTTAAAAGAGAGACAGCGCTTTTTTGAAGAGGTCTACCACCATGACGTGGACAACTACTTGCCTTCTGCTCACCTGCAGGTCGACTGCAGGAAACGTAAGTGTTGAGATTCAAATTCTATATCACTTTGATATAAACAGTGTTTATTTATGCTGTATCTGCCTGTATGTGCAGCCCCCATGGGAAGTATCTCCTCTATGGAGGTGAACGTGGACGTCCTGGAGCAGATGGACCTGATGGACATCTCTGACCAGGAGGCCCTCGATGTGTTCCTCAACTCAGGCTCAGGAGCAGAAGAGGGCGCACTGGCATCTCCGCTACCAGGTGCACAGATGGCCTCTGAAAATCAACCAAATCACTCTTTACTTTCCTAAAGTTAACAATGTAATCAACTTTTAAAGGTAGATTTTACAAAAGCAGGAAACTTACATGTCAAAAAATAACCACAACCAAGAATTTCAAAATTTCTGACTAATTTTCACTTCATAGATGAAAAATGTTTTGTCTTTGGAACCAAACAAGGTTGTACATATTATTACTGGAACAGTTTGTTTCTATTTTATTTAAAATTTTGTGCTTTATTGTAACAGTAGGTATGATTAATTTGGAATTTTATGTGTACGTAAGCGTAAACTTTTTTTAAGTGGCTTTTATGGGGAAAAACTTCCTCATTTAAAAATGATGATAAAGAAAAGGTTCTTTAGAGACCAGCCTCTTTAATATTTAGAACATGCATATTTGTGAATTTTCATAGAAATACATACAGGGCAGCACAGCAAAATCTACTTGAAAAAATAATAAAATAAGACACACAAACTAAATTAAAAAAGTATAAAGTAACAGTCATTGGTTGTCTGGAAATATTTAAATACTAATACTACATTTATATCCTACTTTATTATTTAGTTGTGTCATTTGTCATAGAAATGTTCCATTTTGCCAAGTGCTTTTTAAATGTATTACCTTTGTTGCTTTAAAGGTGTGTCAGCTTTTCCACAACAAAAATGTCTTGGAAAATTTCCAGCCATTGTTTTGGAGAGCTTACATGAAGCCACTCTCTGGTAACGGCTTTCTTACTTGCTGCAAGTAAAACTTTAGTAAAGTTGATGTCTTTCTCTGATCACAGCACCTTAAATGTTTCTAAGATACACCACAAGTAAGATACAGTATTTGGGATTTCATCTCCCAAAATATTTGTCATAAATACATTAACAGTTTCCTAAATATAGCCTACTTTTTTTTTTTTTTTTACAATTGTACCACAAGCTGCCTCACATGTATGCTAAAACAGTTTATGGGAGCATGTTCATGCATCGTTTTATTACCGTCTAATTTGATTTCACCATATGTCAGGAGGGTGTTAAGTTTCTGTGATGTGCAGTTGTGGTTTTGACCATTCAGCACCAACATTTTTTTTTAACTGAAAACAGTTGTTTGTTTTTTTCCATCACAGGTAGATGAGTCATTTGTAGTTTTCAAAACTCTAAATTATTAATTAATTAATTAATTAATTAATTAATTAATTAATTATTATTAATACCTAAGAGTCAGCAGCAAAACAACATTGCAAACTTTAATGAGGGGAGCCTGCACCTTCTCAGCAGTCTCTACAATTAATTTCAGCTTTAATTGTCTTTCCATGCAGTGATTATTTTATTATTACCAATGAATGTAGTTAGGGTGAGCCACCCCTATGAATTTCACAGGAATATTATCTGAGAACCATCTGGTGATGAAGGTGTGGTGCACGGCGCTGAAAGCACTGACAGATCAGACACAGGCATGTTCTAACCAAACAGCGTCTGTTCACAGAGGGTGAGGAAGAGGAAAGAGGATGAGGAGGATGAAGAGGCTGAGGTTGTCTACAGGGACCGCGCACCTTTGAAACGGCAAGACGAAGTTCAGCGCGTCTCAAAGTCTCGCATGTCATCTACATCATCGGGTTCCAGTGAAACCAGCGGGGGTGGAGCTGACACACCCGTGATCCAGTCAGATGATGAAGAGGTCCACGCCGACACTCTGCTGCTGACCTCTGTTCCCCACACCAGGGATGAAGAGACAGAGGAGGAAGACGAGGAGGAAAGATGCCTTGCAAGTAAATCGCCATAAAGACTGAATTTCAATCTCTGTAGAGAAACACTGACAGTATAAAAATAGAGTCTGAGATATGTCTTTTCTCTCGACATTTGCAACCCCCCCCCCCCAGCATGGTTGACCTAGCTATGATTTTCTGCGTCTTTTGAATGTTTCCCTGAGATCATTGGATTTTTCTTGACAACTTAAAATCTATTTTTCCTCGTAAGTAACACTCTTATTTAATCCTCTGTTGAAACTCTTAGCAGTGGTGTCTGAAGTGTCTTTACATTTATATGCAAATAATATGATTCAATCCAGTTCTTATGGCACCAACACCTTGGGCCAGATGCATAAAAAGTACACACAAAAACCATGCGTACACCTTTTCACACGCATAAAGGGGTATTTATAAAGGAACAATGTGTAATAAAAATTGTTCAAAACAGGCATACAGACACTTTTAGCTGAGATAGCTGTGGGTGATATGATAAGGCTGAAATTAAATATTAGTGAGACAGATAGCATTGTTTAAGGTTGTTAGACACTTTGCTGATTGTGCCATTATTTTGCAGGCTGCAGGTCGTTCTGTAAAATGTCAATTGAAGGTGCATTTGTGAAATTAATTTTAAATTATACGAGTGACAAATTTAATCACTATTTAATTGCTTTTTTCTCCCATTTTGTAAACATTTTATTTTATCCTGTGAAGCACTTTATACAGTCTTTTTCAACATGAACACTAAATCATTGATTTTCCTACAGTTTTTAATAATAATGACTAAGATTTTGCAATGATGATGGTTTGCCAGAACATTAGTGGTTTGGTTGCTAAAATTTGCTACAATGACACTGTTGGAGAACTTTGCCCATGTTTCGGTAACATTGCACTTGATGTACCGTATCCTTATCGTCAGATCTAACAAGTGGTGGAGTGAGCACAAGTATTGATATGCAAACGGTTGTTCAGGAGTGTTTCAGCATCCTTTTTTTGGCTCACTGTGGGTGTGGCAATGAGGCCAATGGACATGCACCCACCACCACAATAATCGAGATTTATACAGCTGAATCAGGCCTATTCACTGTGTAATAAATCTGCTGCAAAAATGCATAGGCAATTTCTTCCTATGTGCATATATACAGTTGTAGTCGTGAATGTACTCTGTGTTTTATGCATCTGGCTCCTAAACTTAGATTACAGTAGATAGCATTCCCTGTCATTGGAGTTACCAGACCTCAGAGTGAGAATTAAAATGTTAAGGCTTCAGACTGACAGCTCTGTGACTGCATGGATTAAGGTGTGATGTGACTAGACTGAGTTCAAAGAAGAAATGATGCAGTTTAAACATAAACCTTTCACATCATCATGAATCTATTGCCATGTGCATGCGCAAACTATGGAACTGTGTTTGTAAATGCATGCCATTTTGTTCTTGTTAGTGACTACCTTATGTGTTTTCAATTATGTACCAACAGAGCGTTGCGTTACTGAAACTATGCAGGTGATGCCTCCTCCACAATTGGGAGTTTGAACTTGTGGTGGGAGAATGATTCAGTTCACAAAGAGTCGTTTGTATCTGCACTGTGTGTGTGTGTGTGTGTGTGTGTGTGTGTGTGTGTGTGTGTGTGTGTGTGTGTGTGCGCGCGCAAAGGTGTATGTGTGAAGGTGTAGGTGGTAATTAAGACAATTAAACAGGTATTCCTCTGGTTGAACCGAAAGCTACTTTCAAAACAACCTTTTTACAGTGTTAATCATGACGTGTCTCTCTCCCCCATTTGAAGATCTTGCTATAAACTCAATAAAAATTGAGGTTGAAACTGCTGAAATTACTGTATGTTTGCCTGTATTGGGTTTTTCTCCACCTTCTTCAGCAGAAATCTAAAGGGATGGCTCTAATCTTTTGAGGGAAACATGCAAGTGGCCAGAGAAAACACAGTGGTATTTATGCAGTCGTCATGACGTAGATGATTGGGATCAATTCTAACATATCAGGAATTAAGGTTCTTCTGAGAAGTAAGGAATGTGTTTGTGTTACTAAATTTGCTGGCACTGGTACATCTCAGGTATTTATGGTCAACTTACAGGCACTAAGACTTCACTATAAATGGGTAGCTCTTTACTTGAGGTAGACATAGAGTCTCAAACTAACTGTGGAGGATGCATAATCCTAAAATACATACTAACTCTGGTCTACTGCTGCCTAAATCAGTAAGTTTGGTTGTATTATTGAGTGACTTTGGTGAATCCCAGCTAACCCTTTTAAAAACCAAAGGCACACAGTAACACAAACAAACTAACTGATATAAGCACTAGTAGACCAGCAGCTGCGTCCAATGTCTGGCTTTAAAGAGAGATACAGTGGCTTCAGTTGCAAATCCGAAATAGCTGTCTGATGGAAAGGTAGCAGAGAAAATATTTTAAACAATAGGTCTCTATACTGTGTACTGAAGGCTAGCTCATCATGTTTTTGCTTGCTGTAGTCTTTCCTTCTGTTCATACTGTACAATAAGAGGGAATACCAGATGACAATTGCTTTTAAAGAAAGCCATGAAAAGACTTTAAAACTTTGAAATCACTTTAGGAAGGCATCACTTCAGAGCCAGTGTGAACAGGAGGGATGATTACAGCAAGCCAAACCTGTTTCTATATTTTTACGTGATCCATAACCTTTAAAAGTTTTCACCCTGAAAAGGTGACAGGTAAACTCTGTATCACAAATATCAAGAGAGGTACATCAATGCCCAACATTGTGCTCACTGGTATGATAGTGTGCAAGAGAGATTAGAATTTTCCCACAAGGTAAATCTTGTGTAATTTTCACGGCAATTTAAAGCACTCACTTATACTGTCATACATCTATTGTTTTTCTCCCCTCTATGCATTAAGCTTTCTGGTTTTTCTAGTTTTACAAGTTTACCTGTAGTTTACACTCACTTGTCCCAACTCCACTTTCTTTGATGGTATTGCATTCTTTGGCTTGTTCATGTGCCCTCTATTATGGCAAAGCTAGTGTTGAGCTGTTTGTCTGTACTGTCAAGCTACAAGACGCTGCACTGCATCCCACTTGGTTTGCTTTTGATGTTCACTCTGACACAGTGTTTGTCTTTATTTCCTTCTTGGCAAAGAGCTTGCACATAGTCTCTTTGCAGACCAGTGAGTGATGATCTTATACTTAACATGCCTCTGTGTGCTGGGCAGGACTAAACTCAACAGAAATGTTCTATAAGCCACCTTTATCCATTGGCCTTCAACTCCGGAGAGCACTGTGTCTCATAAATGCCTCCTACTGCAACAACATCTGACAACACAGAGATATGTACTGTAATTTATCAACATGAAATCTACTTAGCTCTTCATGTGGCATGCCTACAGGCAGTCAAAAACACAATAGGCTTTGGTGACTGTTGATATGTTATGTGCCTCAGGCCAAATTATTTTTTTACAAAATATATTAAGACAGGCAAGACAAGCCAAATCGACATCAAAGAACTAGACTGTTGAAAGTAGTGCAACTAGAAAGTTGCACCAGAACACACCACAACACAACCACACACAACACACACTACAGCCAATTAGCATATTTTTGCATCTGCATGAGAGGAAATAACCCTCCATACAAGCAGATGGCAGATTATATTCATCATTCAAAAAGGGAAGCTGGAAGATAGACAGGACACTTATGATGCTAGCTGGACAGTTAGCAAATAAACAACACAACCAAATACATATCAGGATCCTCTCATGCACTGTTTGTACATTTTCCAACAAGTAGTTATACACCAAAATTCATGCAAATCCCAGGTAATAATGAGCCTTAAATTTATGCATAACCCATGTATTTACAAAGGCTGCAGTCACATGACAAATGTGCTGATTGGGAGTAAAGAAGGAAGCAGTCCTGAGCAGGAAGTAGATTGAGGAGATGGTTAGGTCAAAAAACATAGGACTTTTCCTAGAAGACGTGTTCAGAACCATGTAAACACACTACCTTTACTTGCCTATACTCACCTTCCTTAAGTTTACATAAATTACGTAACTTTACGTTAAGAGTGTAACATCAATCATGCCACACTAAATCACAGGATATTATACAAAGTGTTCTGTGCAGTTGGTAGGCTATCATATGAACTGTTATGTGATGATACACTGAAAATATATACCATGTGCTAGCGAACAATAACACAAACAATTTACATTTCTGATCTCTTTGTTCCTTATTCTACTTCTTGACCACTCTGATCCTCGAACCTTGGCCTTTTCTTCATCCCCCGCTCCAATTGCAAAACAAATGGTGATCGTGAATTTGCTGTTTTAGCCTCTACCTTCTGGAACAATCTTTCCCAGCCCATCAGATTTGCTGGATCCTTGGACTGTTTAAAGCATCTACTAAAAACCCAACTAACTTCATGTGTTATGTTTTTATTTGTTTGTTTTGGTCCTGTGTGTCCCTCAACGTAATGTGTTCTTTGTTGTAATTTATTGGAACTTGATTAATTAGTTAGTTCAATGGCTAAAAAATCATTTTACCAAATGTAACCCCTGGGTAAATCCCTGGAGTGTAAATGTTTAATTTAAGCAGATATGTCAATATCAATAAAATTGCTATTGCAAAAATAATGTGTGCTTCCCTTTATGAGTAATCTGGTTTGTTTTGGTTTTGAGCGTTCATCCCGACTTCCGTATATAATACATCCATGCCGTGCTCGTGTAGATTTTTATTTGCCTCTGATTGGTCCATACAGACTGACATCACGTTTCGGAAATTGTGATTGGTTAATCATCATTAATAGGCGGGGCAAAGATGGAAAACATGTCGGAGTAGGACAGACGAGATTCAACTGCCTTACCCTTGTGTATTTCTCGTTTTATGTATCAACTAGCGTTCAAAAGCGAGTCAGTTTACTACCTTGTGGTAGTTAAACTTCTTCATAAGAAGTTTGTCATTCAGCTAGAAGTTTACTTGCCGCAAAGTGCGTCTGCGAGCAACTGTTATCTTTGTAGGAAATTCTGCTGCTAGCATAGCTGTTAGCACCTTGCTAACGACCTGGTCGCGCTGGATGGATGGATAATGACCCGCCAGGTCACCAGTGACCGGGAAAACACGGGTGCACCTCTGGCTTGGAGGGAAATCTGCTGCTGTACTTCAACATGGTAACTGGGACGGTTAGTGGACTCACACATTGCCTGCGGAGTTTGGAGACTCTTGAACTGTGAGCGTCCCACTGACGCTTGGCCCCGGTAAGTGAAGGCGACATACAGGCGGCTTTGTTTACGCAAACTTCAGTCCACAGCTGCAGTCAGGCTGCAAGTGGGGTTCTTTATTTTGGTTATTGCCGGTGTTGTGTCAAAAGGTAATCGTCTGCCAGAAACTGATTGCCGTCCGCGGGAGTGCACGCAGACTGTCAAAGCTTTAAATACTCATAACTTTATGGCTGCTGTAAGAGCATAGGTATGTCTTTGGGAAACTTTAATGTTTCTTGAGACCCAATTTTCACGTGTTTTGCAAATTATAGTTTGATCAGGCATGACATTTTTGCAAATATAGACAATATTGCTGTTACTGTTGTTTGTGTGTGTTTAATATGTCTAAAATCTTGTTTACATTTGAAAAGTAGTCTATTATACTTTATGGATTGGCAATGTAAAAACTGCATTATGTTACCTGCTCTGTGGCCGAGATTATAACCACTCCAGTTCTTTTTACCCCCTTTTACCCTGTTAGATAACGCTTCCACCTTGCAATAATACCACTTACAATTTATTGTGGTATATGTGTGTGTGTGTGTGTGTGTGTGTGTGTGTGTGTGTGTGTGTGGTTTGCAGAAAGTTAGGATGCCAACAATTTCTCCTGGCGAATAGGCTGAGAGTCAACAATAGTTAATAGGTGACATTGAGGACATAATCTGCTCGATTAAAAAAACTCTGTTATGACTTAAATCCTTAAAACAGCAAAGAAACTCCACAAGCTTGAGTAAATAAAAAACAATAATGCTATAAGCACCAATATAACTGGTTTCCACCCCTTCATTTGTGTCACCAGACCAAACCCTGCCCTTGATTACTCTTTTCCCACAATCCTTTTTGTAGACAATGAAGTCTTAAGTCAAAAAAATATCATGAAGAATGGACAGACCTGGACTGTTTCAGGCAGCAGTATCAGTTTCAGATTGTGCAGTGTGCCCGAAAGTGTGTTTGGTCTGTATTAATTAAACACAAATGTAATTTATCTGAAACTAAGGGTGCATCACAAACAGACTGTCTTTATTCTAGCAGTAAATATATCACCTTAACAGACCATAAAAATTTTTGTCTCCGGGCTTAACAACCCCAGTCGTTAGTGCCATTTAATTGCATGACAAAACAAAAGAATCACGAGGTGACTTGAGGTTAAATTCAATACGGAGCAGCTCTACCCGCTTATTTTTCTGCCAAGAGTTTTACTACTTCTCACAAAAGTTGCCAAAACAAATTAATTTAATTATTTTATTATATTTTCCCACTGTTGGTGTCATTTCACACTGACTAGCAGAGATTATTTTTAGAACTAGAGCATCTTTTTCTGCTGAATTCAAATTAAAATATAAGTTAGGGATTTTTAGTTTTTAAGATCATAATATAGTCATTTATTTATGAATGCCTTTATATAAATATAAGGAGGTGGGCTGTAATGAGAATAAGAGTAACTTCAAGTGTACCTGTTGAAGTATGCTGTGTTTCTGAAAAGAAGAATGAGTCACACCGATCTATGAGGGTTGTGCATCTGCTCCTATGCTCACATGAATTTCCCCCGGGGAATACTGTTTCTCAGTGTAGACTGACTACAAGATGCCTCAGGTGGAAACAGAAACCCGATTCTGTCCATGAGTCCTACTTGTCTGCTGCCTAACAGCACACGACACACTGTGACTCTTTGTGGTTACGGGAAATAAAGGACCAAGGAAGACATGGTGCTTTCTGCATGGCACATTTGAACTTGGTGATATGAAACACAGTTCTGAAATTAATTTATAGCATTTCTATTAAAAATTAATCTTCCTTTGAGGTTTTGGAGACAGCAAAATAACCAGGCCCTCAATCACATGCTGCATGTCCAAGTCTTTACTCAGACATCACACCATTCTTAGCGAAAAGCTTCTATAGCATGCTCAAAATAAAATCTAGAAACAACAAAAATACCCTCTCACTATCATATGGAATATGCTGGATATCTTTGTAGTTTTATCAGCCTGAAAAAAGACAAGAAAGCAAAAAAAAAAGCTCGGAAGAAGTAAAGAAAAAGTTCTTTTGTCAGATCATAACTTTGCTTAAAACTGCCTTTAGATCTGATGAACTTTAACAGCATTTATTGTGGCCAATTAACTTTTAAGCATTTAGCTCATATTTTACTTTAATTTCTTCTTATTAAAAACATGTTTTATTAGACATGCAGCACATAAAAATGCAGTGAGCACACAATGACATGATTCTGTTTTGCAATGGAAAATATGGAGTTAATTAAAGACTTTTAAATATGTAGTCTGTTTAGAAAATGTTGAGAAAATAATTCACTAATAGTGAGTAAAAGTCAATGAAATTTATAGAAAATAAATCCTTGACACTGAAACAAGTCATACGTATCTAAATTATGTGGAGACATAAGCATTTTTGTTTTGCTCTTTTGTATTTATTTTATTATTTAATTTATAATGCACAATGTGGTCTGAGTTTTTCCTTCTTTACTCTATTGAATTAATCCATCACTAACCACTTTCATTTTTCAGCTAAGGTTCAGGATTTTCAATTAGATCAAGCTGTTGAAATATTACAGATAGTCTAAACTAACTGCAGGTGGACTATCCAAATGAAGTTTTATATATATAAAAAAAGACATTATATTAACAAGAGGAACAAAAAACTATGTAAGAATATAGTATAGTATAGTATAGTATAGTATAGTAGTCTGCTATACTATACTATAGTATTGTATTGTATTGTATTGTATTGTGCGTTCACTAAAGTTCAGCGTATAGTGTAGTTTATTGTAGTATAGTATAACAACATATATCAGTCCAACAGAGAGACAGTGTAAAGGGATAGTAGTGTGTACCACTGGAAATTGTGTGTGTGAGTGTTGGTGATTTTTCAGTAGTAAACACTTGACTAGTACCTCCTGCAGCTTTGTGCTATGATCTCTGCCAGTCGCATGCTCGCATTGAAAGATTAAGACATTACTTAAAGGGAGTGGCTCCAAACTCTGTCAAGAAATGTTGCCTTTGGCAAACTGGACACAGTCATGTCTTAATTACCTCTTATGTTGTTTAATCCTTTGACAAGTATTGTGTCATTTTGACAGCACAATAGAAAATCACACACAACTCTAAAGGGGAATGGCATCTATATGCAGTGTGTGAGTGAAGTATGCATAAGGACAGAATGTACTGCAATTTATGACTGACAGCTGGTCACTGACTATGAGTTTGATGTATACTGTACTGGGTTCAAAATGTTCTCTCAGTCATTTTATTTAAAACTTAAAGGACCAATGAAAATGAGCAACATTTGCATGTGATGTAGACCACACATGAATAAAACATGGTAACATGAGCTACAGAGCTGGAGGGGTGTACACCTGAGCCCAGCGCGGACAGAAAGCCCAATAAAAGTCTGCACTGTTGTAACAACTTCAACACTCCCGCACAAAATACATTTGGATAAAGAAAAGAATACATGGGTTATTATATACAGAGCACAGCATCTGCTGTTCTTGTTCTACATACATTTGTAAGTTCAAGCACGGCAATTAACATATCGCATTGCATATATCTGCGTGCATGAACAAACAGCTCTTTGTCAACTGTAAAGTCAGCCAACCTGCTGCCTGCAGGCATTGTGGGCTGTCTTCAGTGCGCTTTTATTCAGGCTGACTTTGACTCTTTTGGAGCACTCCCAAAGTGAATATAACATGGAGTGGACCAAGATGGGGACCTTTTTCCTACTTTTATTGGTAGGCATGAAATTCTATAATTATCTTCATTTATTATAAGGCTGTTTAACAAACTAAAGATGTGGTTAACAGTGAGAAACATAGTAAATGTTTGTTTACTCTGAGCAGAAAATGATTGTTTTAAGAGTTATGTTGCTTGTGATGAATGTCTTTATGTATATATATATCTTTATCTTATAGCTGCAGCTTTTCTATCGATGAATAAGTCTGCAGGTGAATGCAGATGAAGTCAATGAGCAAAACCAGTTTTCAGCATTATATAATGTAAACACAGGTTGTGGGTGCAGTAACATTAGTTCTCCCTGTTATTAAGCGAGGTGCAGCATAGATCTCAAACTCTGTGGTGTTATGATTTACTTTCCACAGTGGTCCCACCTTTTCAGTTATGCTGTAACTGGAGAGCATCTTTATTTTCCTAAAAAAATGTCCTTAAGAACATGACCAGTAGTTTAGTTAGTTACACTGGGATATAGCAGCACTTTTAACGCATTTATTTTCTCCTTGTGCCAAGTTTATTTTATTTAAGAAGAAGGGACAATACACATTCAGTGTTTCCTCTAGGATTTTTTTCAGCAGCGGGGGCAGGCTCTCCGGGGAGCCGTGGCGGCGTAAACAAATGACGCTTTTTAAAGGCTGAATGTAAAAATAAAAAATAATAACAAAAATTCAACAATAAAATAATAAAAACAATAAATAATAATTTCTTGATGGGGCTGTAATCAGTGGCAAAGTTTGCACCCGGGCTCAGAACAATGGATTTTTCTTGGTTTTTTGTAGAACAGCTCTAAGGCTCTGTTGTACGGAAATACCACCAAGAGGCCCGTTAATGCTCAGCAGCATACATGCTGCAAGGTGATCCCCCTGCAGCCTGTTTCTCAAGTCAGTCTTCACCTACAAATAGAAACAATAATTTTTATTTATTTTTTTCAACCCATTTAGGGTCCCAGCCTGATAGCCTGTGTTTCCCTTTATGTTTTTCTCCTCTCCTCTCATCTCTCTCTCCTGCACCATCACTTTGCTCTCCTGCTCCTTCACTCGGCACTCCCCCTCCTGTACTCTGCTCTCCTTCACTTTGTTCCACTGCTCCTCCCTGTCTGTTACTTGTCTTATAGATTACATAAAACATTAACGTTAGATAATTTACACTCACGTCACATTTGATTACAAATGTGAACATAATTTTTTACCTAACCATCATAATTTGAGTCAGTAAAAAGGCTAATGATACCTGACTAGCGCCATCCTCATCAGGTGTCTTTCTCTTCTTTGAAAAATATTTGAACAAGCTCATCTGAAAATGCAGTCAGCAGTTACATCATGGCGTGTATATCGCTTAATGCTATTAATTAGTTTACTCACGTTAGCGACACTGAGTTGAGTTGGCACCGGGCCCATTTAACTTAAGCTAGTAACCTTAGCTGGCCATTAATATTTTGCAAATGTTTATTTAACTAATAAAATCTATTATAAGTTTTCTTAAGCTAATAAGTCTACCTTTTCTCCGGTAAGTTGCACACTATTTTCAAGCCGACACTCCTCTGACTCTCCGACCTGATGCCTGGATGCGAGTAGCTAATTAACGTCGGCACCAGTTAGTTCTGTTGGGGGGTGGGAGGGGGCGGTGGTATCTACCCCAAAGAGTAGATACGGAGCAAGACAGTTGACATCTGCCTCAGCACTCGCGACACCCAATGCAGTGCAGGACTGTGCTGTTGATGCGGCGGTGGTGTATTTGCAATTTAAAAAAAAAAAAAAAACGACATTTGAAGGAGCGGCGGGTAGGATTTAGGAGTGGCGGGCCGCCACGGGCCGCCACTGACATTATTTGACATAGTTACGTAAGTCAGTCAAGTCAATGTGCTAGATTTAGCCATACAGACTAATATTAACCTGCAGTTCCTGAAATATACCATGACCTTTAGGTGTGCAGGTGCCACACGATGTTATTTTACACCTATTCAAATGCTTGGTCGCAGATCAAAGTCAGAAGGGGAAAGTTTTGTTTTATGATGACTATACGTCTGACTTGCTGACATTCTTAGGTTTTTGAACAGTTCAAATATGTCAAAAGCAAACTGCTTTTAGTCTAAATTACAGGCAATGAGATGTTTGCTGGAATTTTTTTCCAGCTCCCTTGGACACAGGATCAGTTTGTGTAGACAATTGATAAATGGACAAATCAGTGTTTGTTATCTCAGGAGTAAAATACAGTGAGGGAGAAGGAGACAGGCAGACAGACAGTGAGACCACAGTAATTAGTTTAACACTAAAATAGCAGTGAATAATTAATGACATGAGGCATATGTGAGATTAGATTAATCTCACATATTAATCTCAGTTAAATCCATTTCAAAGTTCTGTTGTGTGACTAACAAATTACATAATCCCTGTTGATGTTGCAGCTTGCATTGACAGCCCTGGCAGAGTGTCATCGGGGCTACTACAGCAGGCGTGACAAGCGGGTAACTGCTTCGTGTTTGGAAACTCCTGTCAAAATGTTTTGCCTCTAGAAGAACTTTTGACAACTGTGTGTTTAATCAACATTCTGGTCTCAACAGGAGGCTTTGGTGCGCTCCAAAAGAAGGTGGGTTTTGTCGACGATTGAAATACAGGAGGAAGACACAGGGCCATTTCCAAAACAAATTTCGCAGGTGAAGACATCATTTTGTCAGTGAGATTACCAATCAGTGTGGCCGCCTGATATCCCGGCCGGGCCAAACATGCAAACAATAACTGCTCGATGGTTTGTATCGTGACACTAGATGTTCAATGACCAGACTCACCATGAGGGGGAAAAGTACCGCATAAGTGGAATGGGTGTGACTGAGCCACCGCTGGGAGTGTTCGAGATCAATGAGAATAACGGAGTCGTCTATGCTCTTAGACCTGTCGACAGAGAGCAACATAATCTCTTCAACGTGAGCTCATACTGGATCCCTCTGATAATAAATACATTTTTTTGTGGATTTTTAACCATTAAAAAATTATTTTACCTTGTTTCTCTACCCACAGATCAAGTTTGATATCTTGAGCAAACAGTCGGGCAAAGTAATAGACAAGGAACTGGCTTTTATTGTAGAAGTACTGGACATCAATGACAATGCGCCGCAGTTTGAGGTCACTCAAATGGAAGCCGATGTGATGGAAAATATGCAAGACGGTGAGTTTACAGTCACAGGAATGACTCATAGAGTATGAATGTTTTCAGCCTGCAGTCGCCAAGTATCAAATACCAAATGAAGAAGCAGTGAGTTCTGAAAGGTTTTTCTGAAAGTCTGACAGGTAAAACAGAGACATGCTTAAGTAATCTGGGAAAACAGATGACAGATTGTTGTGCAATTATCGATCAAAACTGTGCATTTAGTGCTCTTAAAAAAATGGGGAAAAACAGGATACTCAAGAAAGAAAATTTGTCAGAGGCAAGATTAAGGGAGTTAAGAATAGCTAATTCCAGGAGGGAGTATTCAGATCCCTTATTTGAGACAAAGTACTAATACTACACTATGAAAACACTTACTAACCGCTAACCCCAGCATATTTACATTTTCGTTTTATACTGATGTTCATTCATATGCTATGTCCCTTTTAAATAAACTTTAAATAAATAAAATAAAAAGTCCTGCATTGAAAATGCTACTTAAGTAAGTATAATCAGGGACATGTACTTAAAGTACTAAATTTTAAAGTATTGATTGGAGACAAAAGCAAACAAAACATCCAAAAAACTTAATATTTTTATAAATAAATTAGAAAATAACCAAATGTGTATTAAAAAATCGCTGAGAATTAATTCCGTCAATCATCCATTTGATTAACTAACCGTTGTAATGCAACAAAATAGGAAAAATGCCAGTGGGGGTGAATACTGTTGCAGGCAGTGTAGGTTGTGTCTTTCATCTTTTGTTTATCTCTTACCCATTTACTTCCTACTTTTCTATAATACTTTCAATCTTTCTTCCTTCTTAAATCAGACTTGCCAGTGCACCTGCTGGTCAAGGACATTGATCAGTGGGACACACCCAACGCTGAAGTCACCATCAGCGTGCTTTCACAGAATCCCAAAACTCCAACGATTACATTGAAGCAGATCAACAACAGAATAGCCAAACTCACTGTTGACGGATGTTTTGACTATGATGTAAGAATCAGTGACTTATTGTACCTACATCACCTGCATGCACATGTCATACACATATTGACTGGTTGATACAATATCTGACTTATAACTTTATGTTTCAGAAAATAAAGAAGTATGAAGTCGTTGTTGGAGCAAGTGATCATGGAACGCCGTCCCTCTCCTCCACTGCCGTAGTTACTCTCAATATTGTTGACTCAAACAGTCATCAGCCAACGTTCAAGGCTAAGGAGGCACATAACTTTTGTCACTATCGTTGCTAATGAACTTGCTTTTTAGAGTGATGTGACAATGTTAAAGATGAAACTGTTCTGCCTGTCCAGTACCACGGTGAGGTGATGGAAGCAACCACCAAGAGCGATGTTTTGAGGATTGCAGTAGATGACAAAGACACTCCTAACACTCCTGGCTGGCGTGCTAAATACTACTTCATTAAAGGGAATGAGGGAGAAAACTACAAAATTGAAACTGACCCTAAAACCAATGAGGGTATTCTGAGTGTCATCAAGGTAATTCTGTTTTTCTCACACAAATAAAATCTATTTATTCAATCATTTTGAGTCAAGCTAAAAGTCCGACTAAATTTTTCATCATGAACAACAGCTGCACCATTACTGAGCCTAAACTTGTGTGTTACTTCCAGGGCAAAGATTATGAGAAGACAACTAATACTACTCTGCAGATTGGAGTGAAGAATGAGGAGGACATTTTTTATTGCAAAAATAAAGCAGCTGGGGGCACGGACCAACCTCCACCTGAACATACAGTCAACATCATAATGAAAGTGATTGACATCAATGACCCCCCACAGTTTGACATAGACAAATCTGACGTGTACCAGCAAGAAGAGGAGGCACCCGGAAAGTTGCTTTTCACTCCCAAGGTGACAGATGTCGACTCTGTTGTATCCAAAATCAGGTTGGTTTCTACATACTGATTTTTCAGGTAATAGTCAATATCAGCATTTGAGAGTTTGAAACAGTCTTTTAACAATATATTATCTGTGTTTTTAAAATAAATGCATCCCATAATTAGAGCTGTCCCCTGAAGGTTGAATATTTTAATAATCTGTTGCAGACCCCACAGTCGACTGAGATTCTCTAAGTCAATCGACGTCATCAAAAATTTAATCGGATGAGTAATATAACAATTGATCCCCGGTGCGGTTGTCATGAATGTTGAAATTCACTTAAGAGACCAAAAAAGTAATTTACACCAGGCTATAAACCTCTCTGCTTCTGCTGTAAAGTAAGGCATTTTACGATGCGGGTTGTATCGTGGGAGGTGAAGGTACAGAGAGCTAGCGGGGGTTTAATCACTTTTGGAGCCACCCCCAAGTGGTCAGTAAAGGACTGCAGTGTTTGGCACTTCCCCACTTTGCTTCATTTTTAAGCCCTAGAGTTTGCCACTTGTTCTAAACATATCTGTGGCTTTTCCATACTGTCAGTTTAGTATTGGCCAGTAGATATCTATATCCCAATATTGATACATCTGCACATACCTAACTGCCGACACACTGGCTTGGCCTTCATTGCCAATATAACATCAAACCCCTTATTGGAAATTACTCGAGAAATAACCTGACATACTATATACAATAAAACTTGCAGTTACATAGTATCTCTACCATTTTGATTGTACCTCACAACAAATCCACACATTTGTTTTCCAGAAGCTGCAATTCACTGCATTCACTCAATATGTTTTCCCTTGTGATCAGGTATGTGCTGCTCAAGGATCCAGCTGACTGGGTGAAGGTTGATGAGAAAACGGGCAAAGTCACAACAACTAAGAAGATGGACAGAGAGTCACCCTTTGTTGATGAAAGTAACATTTACACAGTCATCGTCGGAGCCATAGATGATGGTATGAAGGAGACACTATATAGGCCTACTCTAATAAAACACAAGCTTGATAATGTGCTCCAAGTAAATATCTACCTTAATGTAGTCTAGAATATGACAGTGTTGGGTATTTTTGTTTTTTGTTTTTGCCTTGGCACCAAGGTGAGCCTCCAGCCACAGGAACAGCCACTGTTCTGATCCACCTCAGAGATATCAATGACAACATGCCTAGGCTGGTTAACAAAAGCATCATTTTATGTGGAAACAAGGGTAACAAGGTCATGGTGCCTGCAACAGATGCAGATGCCCGTCCTTACAGCGGGCCCTTCGCCTTCTCCCTGGGAAGTGATGACAAAACACTGTCAGAGCGATGGAAACTAGAACCTGCCTTTGGTTAGTATATATTGGCTTATGTAAACCGTCCATATAAAAACAAAAAAACAAAATTGTTGAAATCTAAAAGCCACTACACACCTCTGCTTCCATCCTTCACCAGGTGAGGAATGTGGGCTTGTTAGTCGGAAGACACTTGCGTACGGTAACTATTCAGTTCCACTGGAGATTCAGGATCAACAGGGCGTGAGTGGACATGGTGCTGTGGAAGTGATGGTGTGTGACTGTCAAAATGGAGATGTTTGCCGCAACAAAGAGCCTGCCACTGCCAGGCTTGGACAAGCGGCCATAGGGCTGTTCTTTCTAGGACTTCTGCTATTTTTGTGTGAGTATAATCAGTGGCATTATAAACAAAACCATTGCGTTCATGTACAATAAGCCTGCAGTGACCCTTTTTGGTAGTAAGCAAGTTACAAAATTAACAAATAAAACTGGTCAAGATTGTTAGCTGACACTAATTCAGATCAGTCATTTTACTCATCAAGAGGTGAGGATTTATTTAAAAAACAATCAAATAGCTTTATGTTCCATCACAAGATTTTTTTTGTGACAGTTGCTTGATTTCCTTCAGATCAAAAAAAAATTATGTTGCATGATATTGTCTCTAATGGTTGAACAAAATTTGTGGATTGGAGTTGTGCAAGCAGTAGATCTCATAAATTAACTAATAATATGTTTCTGCTTTTTAGAGAGCACTTTTTAAAACATGTTGGAAACTGCTTGTGCTGGTCTTGATCCTGTATTGATATATACCTACACTCCTGCGATGACATATTGAGCATAATGAGGAAAAAATAGCAAATTAAGTAACCTAGCAGTTTGTTAAAATGTTGATACTGAAATTATCAGCAAAATGTTCATTTTGTGTAATGTTAATGCAATTTATTACTATACAAATTGTATTTCTCTGAGACAGGGTTGTTAACTGTCCACACCCAGCTTTGCCTTACAGGTTAAATTAGGCCTCCATTGCCTGTTGCAATTAAGTGCCAGTTTGAGAACAGACTGTACATGCCGCGCTTTTAATGGTGTTATTCTGATGTGTGTCTGCAGTGCTGCTACTCGTCTTCCTGTGTCAGTGTGGAAAAAAGGACTTCAAACATATTCCCATATTGCAGGATGAAGGCAACCAGACCCTCATCAAGTACAACCAAGAAGGAGGGGGCTCAGAGTGCAAGGTGTGTTTGGAGTGTTTGCAAGGTGTAGATAAGAGGTAAAGGCCAAAATATGCGGAGCATGGACGTGGTGTGGCATTTCCATTTTTATTGATTGAACCTGCTATACTGACTACACAAGCAGCATTTTCCTCAGTGGGCACCTTTTGATTCAAAGGTATTTTTACACAGCTGGTCTATTTTTATTTATATCTACACAAAGCCCTCCAACCGGTAAAAACAATAGAATGTATATAAAGATGGATTATACGACAGCTCCCACAAAGTGAAGCTTGTACATCTTGATTGCCCCCCTGATGGATGGCTGCAGTACAGGCTAGAGTTCTCAATTTCATAACAAGCCTGCGGGGTTTGGGGTGAAAACATGTGCTTACTGGACAGGTGAAATTAAAAGTTATTTTAAAAAATAAAATAAAGTAAATATGAAAACTTGAGCACTCTCCCCTTAATTTGCATTTGTTTCTCATTTATTTAAAATGTAAATCCAACATATAATATCAGCATATGTTATAGATATTGATTGAAATTAAGAGATGACTTAAGTTTTCTTAAGTTGAAAGTTTTCTCCAAAAACAGCTGCATTATCACTTGGCAAAACTCACACTGGGAAGCTGGCACACAATCAAACGTTACAAAGGGGGTGGAGTCTGTGTAGCAAGTAAAGGAAACCGGCTCCCCCCGGCACCTACACAATGTGATGCGTCCGTGCCTAAAGTATGTCAGCCAAAAACCAGTGACAGTATAATGTATTACTCTGCCGATCACACCCTTTTTGGGTATGCAGTGGTCCTACTCATTTATTCTTTTTTCTCTCCTCTCTGCCAGATGGAGCCCACTCTGCTCCTGACACCTACAAACGGTGTGAATGTGACAGATGGCATAAAAACGGGCACCATGAAGGTACTCCTCCTCTCTCCCCTCAGCCTCTCATTCCTCTTTTCTTGGATGACTTTTTTTACAGACCGCCATATGTGTATTAGTGTGGGCGAAATGTCATGGCATGTCAAAAGTTTAGAGTCTAAAAGGCCTTAGAACAGAAGCCAAAGAGGTTACATAAAGAAAACAGTCACAGTTTTAGAAAATGTGGCATCTAGCTCTTCTGAAAAGTGGATCACAGTTATAATCTAGTAACTCTCCTTCTCTGTAACTGGGGCGTTGACAGAAGGAAAGGCATGTGATGCAAGTCTGTCATTAAAATGTATGTTGTAAATATAGTAAAAATTACAGGGTTTGTGCAGCATTGTGCAACAAGTATTTACAGGTTGGCCTTTAAAAGTAGCATGACAGAATACAAAGAAACATCTAGGATTTCCTGAAAGACCTGCAAAGAGGGACTATTTGAGCTATTCTGGACATATCACATTAGCTGCATTTAAATTGTGAGGCACTACACCAGCTTCTGGGTGTAAGATAAATATCGGTGGTACACCAGCAGACTTATAAATATAAGGACAGTTATTCAGAAGTATTGTATAGAATTGATGCACCTGGAAGTTGTATTTTCTAAGGGTTTAGTTTCCCTTTTCAAACATTTGTTATAATGCTTTTTTCATATGCTACAAACAAAAATAGAAAGCCATTTCCTTTCCTCTGCTTGTAAGGTTACTTCTTTAATTTGCTGTGCTCAGTTCAATCATTATTATTATAATTAACTAGATGTCTCAGACGGCTCCGGCGATGGCCCAGTATATGGAAGCGTACGACAGCTCAGGGTTGACCATGGTGAGTAACAGCTCTTTAAATAGCCTCCTTTGTGTGTTTGTAATTTTACAAGATAAATAATTACAGTGATTTAGAGTTAATTTCTACAGCAGCAGGATTTGTTGAAATGATGATTTACAAACAATAAATTACAGTGTTCAGTGGTGTGTGCAGATGTGGCTTAAAAACCTGTAGCTGGTAATAGGCAAGACCTGTGTCTGTCCTCTTCTTGACCCTGATTAACCTTTACTGTGTGTCCACTGCAGATGAACTCCATGACCTCAATGGGAATGCAGCGTCAAAGAGACACTTTGAGGAGTCAGGGCGGAGGGCAAGCCATGGTGAGTAACTGCGGTCGTGATTAAAATACCCGACCTTTTGGGTGTGTGTTTCCTGTCATGGCTCTGATAGATATGTTTTGTGTGTTGTCTGCACAGTCTCCATAAATCCACAAGGTGGGGCTACAACCTGTAGTGGCGCATGAGCAGTGGCTTTTTTTTACAGCCTGTGTTTCAGAGACACACATAGTATTAGCAATTCTGTTTATTTCTATCTCATGTGTTTGTATATGTCCTTAACACCAATACAGAAAGACAGATACAAAACTATGTTTTGGAACATCTTTACAAATTTCTTCTTTATAATATTCCAGATTTAATAATTGTCAATTTATATGTATTTTTAATAAATAAAATATTATTTTCTTGTACATAAAAAATGCAGCAGAAATTTAAACTGTAGTTTTAAATATAACAGACACGTTCTGTTGAATTTTATTGTGCTATACTGAGAAGTATATCACAATAAAATTCATCATCAAAAATCATATTTTCTGTCTAACATGTAGTGCTATTTATCAATCTAGATTGTTTTGTCTGTCTTCTCTTCAATATAATCGAACTAGATGGCATTCGACTTTACCAAAGTACCAAAAAAAAAATTTTAAAAAATGAGTAGATGCGTGCTTTCTTCTGCACAGTAATATGGTTGGTAGATGTTGTTTGGTAAAAAAGGTAACAGTTCCTATTTTATTCCTATTCTCCCTCTGTTTTTATGATTTGGGGGTGAACTATGCATTTAAGTCTGCCTTTACTTATATAAATCCATTGAATCTTAATCTTACTTTAAAAAAAACAACTTTCAAGAATGCTTTTTTCTGAGTGCTGTCTGGTTCCAGTTTCAGAAAATACACAAAAATATTGAGGTCAAGTGAGGTTAAAGACTGAGTCTGTTTATTTTATTAATTTCAGTACTCTGCATGGACAACAAGCAGATCCAACACCTACCAGGTAAGCATGCCATTCACTGAATTGGCGTGTTTTAAAAAGCAGTAAAAATATAAACCTCTTTCACAGCACTGTATGCATTTTTTTATGCTTATACAGTATGTTAATTAAGCAGTCCACACATGTGCATTATGTTTTAGCTGTAAGAGCTCACAACTGTTCTCTCTGTGAACAGGGAAACTCGTCACAATGCGGCCGCTCCTACAGCCTACGATCGAGTCATAACATCTCAGATCACATCAACAGGGTGAGTGAGTTTGTCAAATATCAACATGGGCAAGTTTCCTAAGACACTGAACCCCAAATAACATCACGATGGACAGACCAGCATGTTGCATTTGTTTGTGTGAATAAGAGGCAAATCAAAAAGTGTTTGGGGTTAAGCGTAGTCATTTGTGTTGTAATGAATAGGATCAAATTTACTTTGAGTAATGCTCGTGTGCATGTCATGGGTAAAACTGTAAGGTTGGTTTTTTTTTAAGTAATAATGAATGAAGTATTTTAAGGGCAACTCGGTTTATTTATCCTTTTATTACTTTTTTATATTATTATGTAGATTTATAGTAATATATATATATATCCTTTGAGTTGGATCATTTGTAACAATATTTATATATAATATGGTAAACTTTATTTATAGAGCACTTTTCTTACCAGGGATGCAGCTCAAAGGGCTAAAAGAAGTGTAACAGAAAAAACATGAATAAACCATCATAAGACATGTGGTGAGAAACAGATATAAGATATAAAAGTCAAAGTAAAAAGTACAGAGACTGTTAAAACTGTGCAAATAGCAGAATTTGAATAAATAATAAATACAAGAGTTACGTTAACTAAAAGTCAGACTAAATAAATAGGTTTTCAGTTGGAAGTGTTCCATAGTTTTGGAGCACAAAAGCTGCACTGCTTGTTTTGTTGCACGTATGATTGTGTGTATTTAAAAACCCAGCAGTAGAGGATCTAAGGCCTCATGAAAGATTAGAAAACGAGAGAGTCTGCAGTGTGGGCCGGTTTGGTTAAAGTACATATATTCTAGTAGAAAATGTATATTTTCCCAAGCCCCTCTAAAAACCTTTCACAACGTGACCTGACGCAGTTTTCTGTATAATGTCACTGCTACATATCAACCCATAAAAACCCATGTACTGCTGTGGAGGCCTCATTACTTTGGTTAAAAAAATTAACACAGTTACACAAATAAACAAAACAAAATCAAGGCAGCAATCTCCACGTGCTGTTTGACAAAATTACAGTTCCTGTCAGTGGAGTCTGGTAGCTTTTAAAAGGGCAATATAAGAGCTTCACTTTCAGTTGGAAAGAGCTTTCTGATGGCAAGGTAAAGTGATGAAATAATTTCAATATAGCACAACTAATATTGATTTTTTAAAAACTTGATCCTTTTTTAGGTGGCTAAAATACATTTTGCTGCTGCCCTGATCCACAGCCACCAGACTCCTTTGACGAAAACAGCAATACCCCCAAAGAAGACATTGCATAGTGTCATAGCACTCAAAGGGTGGATCCGTCTGCATTATTTTCTGTCATTCAAATAGTAACTCAGCTGTTAGCAAGAATCAGTGACGTAGGTCACCCCCCCCCCCCCCCCCCACACACACACACGCACGCACACACATGACTGGGGAGGTGAGGGAGGTGAGGGCGCATCAACACTGTCACTGCTTCTTACTAACAGCTGAGTTGCTATTTGAATAACACAGAAAAGAATGCAGACGGATCCACCCTTTGAGTGCTATGACACTATGCATCCTAAATGTCTTCTTTAAGTATTTTAATATGATAGGTTTTTGACAAAGTGACCCAGAAATCTTTTTATGACTCCCCAATCCCACAGAGACTGCACGTGATTGAAGCAAACCATGTAGACCACCCAGTGTACGTGCCCTACGAGTATGGCTACGAGGGACAGGGCAGCAAATGTCAGTCACTTGATAAGTTGTCACTCAGCAACCTGGGAGATGATATGATGTTCCTGAATGACCTGGGGCCAAAGTTCAAGACTTTGGGAACCATCTGTCATCAGACAGTTAAGGAAAAAAACATACAGCTTTGAAAAACACAGCTGGACTTTTTGTATAAGGCAAGTTGCTCTTTGCTTCAAGTATGAGATTGTGATTATGGAATGATCTTTATGGATCTTTGAAGAAAAGATACTTGTGCATTTTGTACTTAAACATCTCACACATTTAAAACACAATCTTGTATACCGGTGGCAATCCACGAAACAAGGATTATGTTTCTAGAAGCTGAACTTTGTTTGCTTAGAGGTTGAATTAATGCACTGCACAAAAGGTCATGCACTGGTGATTTAGTAATGCTTTGTTTTGACAGTGACTGGGTGTGTTCGCTTGTTGTTTTTTTTACTTTGTTACTTAATGAGTGATTGCTTTCCTGTCTTAGTTCTATTAGCATCACATGCTTTTTAACTGTGGAGGTTTTGTGTGGGCAGTATTACTTTTTTACGTTTTAAACTGTGAGTTATCTGTGGGGACTGGAATATTTCAAAAGTATATAAAAAGTTTTCTATCTGCCGATTACACTCAGAAGAGAACCCTTTTGTAGATGATTTCCAATAAGGGACAGCAGAGATCTGACTGGTTTATATTAGTGTTGTTCAGCATTAGACAGTGCTACTGCCACTGAACCACTGTAAATGTTTGTCCTGTATTTAATGATCTGGTAATACTTTGGAGTGGAACTGTGTGTTGCAACAATATTCATTACTTGCTTTGTTTTATTGTGTGCATTTCTGCATGTGCTGTCTTAAAAGTACAGTGTGTAGAATATAGGGGGTATATTGGCAGAAATTATGTAATAAGTATGTATTTTTGTGTATAATTACTTGAAAATAAGAATCAATGTATTTTTGGTATCATAGAATAAGTTTTTAATGTCCAAATAGGGAGCAGGTCTTTGTCTATGGAGTTTACCATGTTGCACTGTCATGTTTCTATAGTAGTTCAGAGCGGACAAACCCAAGTATGGGCTCTACAGGCCATTCATGTTTTTGTGTCAGCCACCAAAATTATCGGCCCCTCTGAGATGAGCACTGATAAACACTGATTTTCAAGCATGAAACTACGTTATTCTGTGTTTCTCCCTGTTAAAATAATCAGGTTTGTTTGTTTGAGACAAGACTCTGCAGATCATTTGGTCATAATAAAATTCTACCTTAAAACATACTGTAAAAGTGTAAGACCATGTATGACAAACTTTGCACTTGCACACTAGGTAAAGAGGTTGTCATCTCCCACACAGGGTGATATTCAATTACAGTTCTTATCTCTGTTTTTTTTTTTTGAGAAGTGAGCTCATCAAGGCTGCTGGTAAATGTTTTCAGGTCAGCCTGTGCTTCAGGAAGATATCCCACAGTGTGTTGAATGATGCAGGCTTGACGTGGAAATGATACATGCTCCTGTTTAGAGCTCCTCCTAAGCAAAGTGATTAATGTGCTGTATCATACTCTCACTTTTTGCTGGGGTAGAAATAAAAGGAAGCTCAGTTGTATCAAAATGTGAATTATTTTCACACTCCAAACACAGTAAATGTTTGCTGGCTCAGGTGCCAGATCTTATCTCAGAGTATTTATGTCCACACATTAAAGAAGTATCTCACATTAGGCTGTGCCAATTCCACTGTCCTCAGGCAGTCAAATCTGCTATCTTAATTTATAACATATCTCTTAAGACATGATACCAACAAACTGAACTGCAGTTTGATACACATGTTCTGCTGTGAAATGCTTACATGGTATGTTGTAATGCCAATTAAGTAAATGGAGCTCATAGAATGAAGGCCAGTGTACGTTTGTCTTTAACATGAATGGCCCTGTCTTTGTTGTCACTCATCATATTTTCAGTGCTATCACCACGAGCACACACAGCACATTATCCGTTTTAAAATGCAGCAGATACACAATGAATGAGATTATGCCGATGGACTGGAAATAAGAAATATATGTAAGCACCAAAGCACATAATTAGCACCAATGAACACCAAAAAAACCCCAAAAGAGCATGAAATACTTGAAAATAAAAAACAGAATAAAATGTTATCAAATTCCCCGTCACAGAAACAAATTAGAGCTTCTCTCTGTCTTATAAAGAAAGTGATGTGCCAAACTGCATTAAAATGCATGCAATAATGTATATTTTTAACAGATAAAGCCGATTTGGTCTCCTGGTCTCTTCTACTACTACATACAGCAAACCAAATGCAGTAAAAAAAAAAGGACAGCTAGAATACCTTCCTACATGTAACACATAATGGATGTATGAAAAAGAAAAAAAACAATCCCCTCATTAAAACTTGCTAACTGTGTTAAAACTGCCCAGAAGTGATTTCTGTGTGACTAATCTTTATTTGCATTTTAAGAGGAAGTAAAAAGTGAAAATGAACATTCATCAGGTGTTGCAATTCAGCCAGTTCGGCTTATTCCAGAAAACTGATGATTAGTGAAGTTTACTGGTTAAAATGAGGTTTCGGTAGATCTTAGAGCATGACAGCAATGGTTCTTGACGTAACACGATTAATTACGATATTTTCCATGGAATACAGACTCGCTATCTTTCTCACACTCTCTCCCTCACTCTCTCTCTCACACACACACACACACACACACACACACACACACACACAATGTAGTCAACATGGTGGTGTAACTTTAAAACATTGAGGCTCATCACAAACTCTGACATAGCTTGGAGATTTGTTGGAAAAAAAATCTACAGGCAGTATACATGACATTAAACTATAGTTACGTCGTATCTCTAATTCTAGTCTATTTTCCATTTTTTTCCTCATTCCCTGGTTGAACTTACAGTGTATACAGCTGCTCGCCATTGTCCATCATATCTTAAACCTAAAGCAAATACAAATGCTTTCATGTGTTTTTAATGTGTTTTTGCTTTACATTTGTGCTTTTATTCATGCTTGCTTATACATGAATCAGGAGTTCACTACTAATGTACCACTATAACTACTAATATGGTTTTGTTTGTGTTTGCATAATTTTGAATCACGTTGTAATTTTGTTAGGGAAGGAGCTATTTAAGTAAAAATAATGATCATTATTACATTCTGGAACTAACAGTAAAATGAGAAACTATTACTGTGACAAAAAAATGTTACAAATCAAATATATATTAATGCATGTTTACACACATACATACATAGAAAGAGAATTTGTACACACCCATAGTGGCTCTGAAGTTTTTTAACACAATCTTTATGTGACATCATTTATTACGACACTTGCCCTCCCACTCAGCTATACTTAAGCCAGAACCTGCATTGGGATTCAGTTGAACTTCTATTCAGTTGCATCCAAGGCATACTGTTATCAGCTAATGGACCAACTTCTATAGTAACTCAAGATCTGGATATACAATGGAGATAGTACACCTCCGTCTTCTCCTGATTCTGGTAAGAATTTATTAATATTATATTGGTAGTAGATTTGACCAGTATTTAAGCATTTTCTTCTTACTTTATGCTTACTTCTGCCTTAGATTTCAACATAATTCATTGTTTTACATATTTTTTTCTTCCAGCTGATTCTAAAAATGAAACAGACAGATTGTATCTGTAAACAATATCAAGCCATTTTCACTTCCAACTTGTCAAATACTGCTGCTTTGTCAGTAGGCGTTTTACACTGATGCACAGTCACCATTTGCAGCGATATGAGATGCACAGTCTGGCATCTACCATAGTATGAAGAGAAAGAAATTCCATGTAAGGCAGGCAGGAGTGGAGATGGGTCAAACAAACTGTGGACTGTTTGTGTCCTGTGTGAAACCAAAAGTCAATGGAGTCATTTTAACAACAACATAGTGTGCTAGTATGTGTGGCACACTACACAAGTAACACATCTTACATGATGTGTACCACGTGATGTTACATTATGTAAGTGACAATCATACTTATTTTAAGCCAAGTCATGATGTTTTTGTTTAAACCTAACAATAGACTTTTGTTGCCTAAACTTAAGGAATTAAACCTAAAAACTATGTGTGTTATGTACATTTTAAGTTCATTTTGAATAAGACTATATGCATGTAACAAGAAGAAACAGTGCATTCACTGTGAAAACTGAAGTGTATTCTGAAAAGACACTATGTGTGTAATGAGCATAAATTGAAAGGCTGTCCATGGACAAGTCAAAACTGATACAGAAAGAGTTGGGATGAGAACATGTTGCTATTATGGATAACGTATAGCTCTGGTCCCTTTAACCTGCATAGTAGTGTTCTTAAAGAGGTGGGAGTGACTTTTTTTAACATGTTCACAGTTTTTATTAGAAATGTTTTAGTCTTTGTAACCAGTAGTTATCAAAAAATACAAAAACATTGCAAATGTAGGCTACTTATCCAATGAAAGTAATGTAACGTAATTTTTCTGCAGTGTGTGGGAGTCCACAGGTCATCTTCAGATGTTGTGGTGCAGCAGGGGTCATCTTCAGATATTTTGGTACAGCAAACGTCATCTTCAGAAACTGTCAAACAGCACAGTTCATCTTCGGAATCTGTGAAGCAGCAGAGTTCATCTAAAGATATTGTGGTGCAGCAAAACACAAATGGTGTTACCTTCAATATTGATGAAGGCTATAAAGGAACATTCCCATACATACTGGGCACAGTGAGTACCTACCAGGAATCACAATGCATGGAAATTAATGTACATATGATGATGCAAGATCATCACAATATTCTCTTCTGTTGTGTTTTGACTCCCTACAGATCGACATTAGAAAGAAATTTCCCTTTTTCAAAATCAGTGGTCAAGGTATTAATTTAGAGCCAAAAGACATCTTATCAATCAACCAATCCACAGGGGAGGTTTCTGTTCACGGCCCAGTCGACTATGAGCAATACAGAGTTTTAAAGGTTTGAAGGAATTTAATAAAACTGCATTATTAAAGCTTGTTTGTTTGTGTGTGTGTGTGTGTGTGAGAGAGAACGCTTAGAGTGTAAAGCACAGTGGAGGGTTTTATTATTTCCTAATTGTTACTTTTGTATTACAGGTAACGTATCAAGCATGTGAAAAAGAAACGTATGAAGTCGACACGCAGCTGGACGTTCAGATAATGATCATCGACGCAAATGACAACCCTCCAAAGTTTGACAAAATCTTCTACGAGATCAGCATTGCAGAGTCAACAGTGCAAGGTAACTCTCTCAAAATTAATCTCGTTATCTTTACTGCTACTATTATTAAATGTTATTATAAAATAAAACACAAAACTCCTCTCCTCTGATACTGACAGGAACTACACTGGTTACCTTTACGGCACATGATGATGATGTCACGGAGAACAATAAATTATTTGATTTTAAAATAGTCTCAGTCATTCCTCAAACATCCGAGATGGAGTTCTACTTAACTCAGGTTTCTCAAACTGGAACCATTTCATTTAAAGGCTGCCTGGACTATGAGGTAAGAGAACCCATTGCTTGATTGCATTTTATTTATTTTTTAAAATAATTAAAATATGTTGGATATTATAATATTTTTTGGAAAGTGACTGTTCTTTTTCACCAATCAGAAAGCAGAGAAATACACCATTATAGTGGAGGCCAAAGACCGTGGAGAAAAAACGCAGCTCTCCAGCACCGCCACTGTCGTAATCAACATAAAAAATGGAAATAACCACCTTCCGCAAATCACTGGACAAACCGTGAGCAATGACTTTAAATAACCACGAGGTATACAATGACTATAATAATGTCTTTTCATAATACGTTTAATTTATTTCTTATACCAGGGTCCAGGGAGGGTGAAAGAAAGGATGGAAAATGTTCTTGTTTCACGTCTGCAAGTTACGGACAATGACAGAAAATTTACAGCAGCCTGGAGAGCAAAATATCAAATCCAAGGCGACCTGAACAACAACTTCAGAATCACTACTGATAATAAGACAAATGAGGGACTACTCTATGTGAAAAAGGTACTTTGTTTGTGTTCATACATGTATTGATTAGTTCCTCCACGGCTGTTTTTGTGACTGTTTTGACTGCGAAAAAAATTGTAGTGCTGGGGGGTCGTCCCCATGAACTGCTCTTCTCCTGCTCTCCCTGTCTGGTTAGCACAAACTAATACAGCTGCAGACTATTATATCTTATCTTCTTTGTTTGTATGTGTCCCTTTTTTATCACTCTGTGTCCCTTCTTTAAATTCTGATGTTTTTGTGGGTCCGCAGCAGCACAGACGGAAGTCCTCTGAAGTTCTTCCTTTTTGTAGCAGCTGATTGAGAAGTTTGAGCTGTGCTGTCGATCTGGTCAAACTTGCTCAGATCGATGAATGTGATGTGCAGCAGCTGCAAAGAGCTAACTTTTAGTCCCAGCGTAAAAAATGGATAAGTTTTACTTTAACTGCGCCTGGCGTTCTAATGCCCATAGTATGCTCTGCACTCTAGCAGTACTCCTAATTAACAGTCCAGCTCCAAACATATAGAATCAATACATGGCAACAGATATTTTAACAGTGGCAGCTTGCCATGAATAAATACATTTTTTGAGAAACCCTGTCGTATGATGAGAAAGGGGCAAAGAGAGGGTGAGTGAATCAAGACCCTGTGCACAGCTCTACAATAAAACATGTTTTTTTCCATTTGGTATAATCCTGTTAAGCTATCGTTCAATAATTATTTGGGAAAAATCCATGAAACATTGACACCACCACAAGCTCTTTAAAACCTTCTGGTATCTACAAAATACCTTCAGAGAAAAAAACAGCCAATACAACAAGCACTATGGTACAGCACATTCGATCATTACTATGGATTCCAGGTGCTTTGCCTACAGATTGCCATCTACCAGTGTATGATGGACTCTGGCTGATGAAGAGTCCTGTGATGTTTGATGTGATGTTAAATCAGATTTTAATACTTTAATTCTTAATACGTAGAATTGTTCAGATACGGGTATCGTAAGTGTCTAAAATACTGGACTTGGTATTGGCAAGTATGCATGTCCATACACCAGTTGAAACAGTGTAACTAATTTATAATCTTTAGGGTAGTTTAAACACCTGGATAAAAGGTCAGTTTTCCCAGAATTCCATGTGCCTTTGGCTCTCTCTAACAATAGCCTACACAGAAAGTTGTGCTCTGCGGACACTGGTAGCTACTGTTTTAGAGTGACAAAGAATTGACTTCCATGACATTAAGTTTCATTTGCACTACTGTTCCACACGGTTACAATACTGTTTAAAAAATGTAAATGTCTTTTAATTTATTATATTATTGCTGAAGTTTGTTTTTTATCCCATTGTATTATTTCATGACTGACTAACAATCATTCTCTGTATGTAATTGTTACAAAGGCTTTGACCTGAGCCATGCCATACAACAATAACAATTATCTCATATCCATACAGGGTTAGAAGTATACCATTAGACTTTTTTTTTAACACAGTTGCATTGAATTGGTACTTGGTTTTGTTCGATATACAAGTTCAGATATCAGAATCTGTATCAAGAAGGAAAAAAAACGGCATCAGAACATCTCCACTTCAAACTAACATTTAATCTTTATTTCTTTTACAGCGTCTGGATTATATAGACGGTCCAAAGAGGAACTTGACTATCAGTGTGGAGAATGAGATGCCATTTCACTCGTGCAGGGTGGTGCGTCGCAGCACCACCGGGCTTTGGGAAGTAATCACTGTTATTGAAGAGACTCAGACAGAGGTAAAACGTCGAACCACCCTCCAAGTGATAGTGATTGTGGAGGATGTAAATGAGCGTCCATACTTTGAAAAACCTTACAAACAAATTAAGGTGGTGGAGAATGTGAAGGTGGGCCAGTATCTGTGGACATTTACAGCTAAGGATCCTGACATCACCAGTGGCACCATAATTGTGTAAGTCAATAAGACACTCGCTACACATCACAGAACAACAATATTCTTCATTAGTATGTCGATGGAGAACTTGAAAATGTGTAACACCACGCACATACTATGTGTGTTTCAGATACAGAAAAGGAGACGAGCCAGCTGGTTGGGTTACAGTGGACTCTAAGACTGGAATAATAACCACAACGAAGATCATAGACCGAGAGTCATCCTTTGTGCAAAATAATATCTATACGCTCACAATATATGCTATTGACAATGGTATGACCTACATGAGTATTTATACGCTGTTATTAATCATAATTTCCTTATCACACAACTTAATATGCACGTGTTTTGGTCACCAGGTCGACCACCAATGACAGGCACGGCAACCCTGACCATCTATATTACTGATGAGAATGACAATGCTCCATCCCTGCTCGTAACAAAAATCTACATGTGCGAACTTGATAGACCATCTCTGGCCAACATCACAGCTGTGGACCCAGACGAAGACCCTAACAGTGGACCTTTCACCTTCATGCTCCAGGGAAATCAGAAGGGCAAGTGGAGGCTTGAGTCTACGCATGGTGAGCTTTAGTTCTTTCATCTCCTTCAAACAGAACCAAGACTGTGTGCAAATAATATCACCACTATAAAAAATCACAGTATGTCACAATGAATCTTACAGGGTACTCGGTTTACCTGGTGAAAGAGAGCACAGTTCATTCTGGACATTATGATCTGCTGTTGGAAGTGTCCGACCGTCAGGGCAAGAGTGCTGTACGCACCCTGTCTGTAACGGTGTGTGACTGTGTAGACCCAGCAAAGCCATACTGTCCTGAAGCTACGAGTGTAGTTGGAGGAGGAGCACTTGGGGTCATATTTTTCAGCATTCTACTGCTTGCAGGTAGGATGCATGTCCAAAAACCTTTGAATTGTGGATACTTTTTAGGTGATATGTTCCAAAGAAAACAAACAACAACTTTCAGTTGAACACTCTGCTCCATTAAGGATGTAAAATAACAGAGTTTTACATTTTGGTCATTAGCCTCTCCTCTGATAAAAGATAAATGGCCTCATTTAGGACAGAAAACTGAATGATTTGATTTGTGTCTTTGTGTCTTTGTGTCTCAGGTCTACTACTTATGGCTTTTCTGATGTCATGCAAAAAAGGGACCAGGCCTATACAGATCCCAGATTCAGGACAAAATCTGATGACATCTAACATTGAAAGACAGGGAACTGACTGCAAAGTAAATAACTTTTATTCTAAAATTACATGTTCTTGAATATTAGGTGATTGATCTCATCTGACTCTTAAGATTGTATTCAAACTTTCAACAGGTGGCTTTCGAGCTACTAGACAAAGGAAGCATTCAAAATGAGAAACAAATCCAAAAAATATCTCAAGTTCCACAGGTTGGGCAAGCAGACCAAGTAAGTGCTGAAAATGTGCATTAACTTATTAACAATCTTATAAAACACACTTTTCTCTGTCATTCCATGCATCATAAAAAATACAGACTAATCTCTTTTTTTTTCCCAGGTTGAAGAGCATGTTATAACCCACTCTGAAATCCTTAAACAGCAAAAAGACTGTTTAGATCTGGTACAGTAATTATATCCTAGATTTTTTTTCATTGTCAACAAATCCCACGAAAAGACCAAAACCAGCAATGAACTGATCCTACTGATATGATACTGCTATGACTTATCTACCAACTTTCTCAGTTGGTCACAACGGCTCATGATTTGGTTGCACTCTTTTTTTTTTTTTTTTAAATCGTTTCAGTTAATATCCATTAGCAAAAAATAAAAATGCAATCTACTCTACTATGAACCCTTTTCCTGTGAAATTTTATATTATTTATTTATTTTTTAATATCCATAGAAATTAACTGTGACATTTTATGTCGTTATTTAAACAACTGAAATCACAAAAATATCTAATCTGCTTCTGATTTCCCAGACTTGGGGTGGACACAGTAAATTTTCTGAAGATCAAGTGACTGGTGTAAGACGCACAATGCTGCTTGAACAACTAAATGAGGTAATGATAATTTTGATATCAATTTTGATAACAATTTGATAAATCCTCCACAGTGAGGGCAATTTTGTATACGTATTTTCTCAAAATTAATTCTCCTCTTCTTTTTCCTTCCGCTGTATGCTGTAGAAGCTGTACACACTTGAGGCACCAGAAGAGGAGCTGGGTGATTATGCTCCTCATGTGTATGCTGAGGAGGGAGACTCAGAGACCAACTATCAGCTTGATGCCATCTCCATCCATGAAACTCCCTTTGACCCAGACTTGGACCTGGATTGGAAGTTCAGTACTCTGGCTTCAATCTGCATGCCAAGTGAAAGCACTGCCTACAGTACAATAAGACATGAGAAAGCGACTCTAATCCAAAATGTACACGCCGTCGTTATTAAAGAGTAATCCCCAAAACCACCACTTTTCAGTCATCAAAAGCAATCTTTATAACTATTTAATAGTGTTGTAGACTGATTCAGGTCCAATGCTTGACATTTGAGTGCAAAGTATTAAAATGCTTGACTAGTTTTGATGTGCAGGGGAAATATTTACTCTTTCCTCTCTAATGCAAGCACTGATTGTGGTGGACAGGGAATTAGCTAAAACTGATACTGATTTTTTGCAACATTCAGACCATCAACTTTAAAGCAGCCTTTCACAAGCTGCTTTAAAAATGAAGTAAACTGGTTTGATTTCTTTAGAAACATGGGGAAAAAAGTTTCAAGAAATTATTGAAAGGTGACCAGAAATTGCCTAAAAATTACTTTAAAAGGGGGGTGGAGGGTTATTAGAAAATTATCAAAAACTGATGAAAAATGTCATGAAAACCATATTTATAATTATTACAATTATATACTGTACATACATTTTTAACACTTTTTTGGGTGTCATTTTCTTTGTTTTTGTTTTTGTTTGCTATCTCTTGTAAATATGTACCTATCTGGCAAATTTTTAATTTTTAGGGCCATGTCTTGTTAAGTTGCTTATTACCTTCATTTTTGTTGTTGTTGTTGTTGTTTTGTTTTTTAAAGGAAATCAAAAAATTCCTCAGGTTTCAAAGACTTGAAGCATAGCAACAAAACACTATTTGCAGTGCAAAGATCCAGATTTGTTTTCCTCATATAGCTAAGGCATCACCTGCTTAACCCTCCCTCTGACTGGCTAGCTTTCGTTGGACTGGTTTGGTTTAGGAGCGAAATCAGTGTCTTAGGGTACGCTAATCAGAGGCTGAGTAAGGCAGAGCAGGGCAGGCCATGCTATTGCAATTTTTTGGGGAAAAAAAACAACTCATCTCTAATTTTGCCCCCGGGTTAACAATATTAGCCCTGTTAGCATTGTTACCATTGTTGGCACTGTTTATTGAGTTAGCACTGTTAGCTGCTAGCCGCTAGCTCCATGTTGGAAACCACGTGTAGACAATCCTGCCCCAGATTCTGAATCATAGATACACTCTGCATGTCACACATGCTCCTTTAAAGTCTCGAGAGAATAAACTGTGTTTGTCAAACTCGCAGGAAAAATGGCTCTAACAACTGGAATTCTTGAACTAAATAGGAAATACAGTGAGCATCTCTGTTGTAAAACTGAAGACAAACTGAATGTAAGGTTAGGACAGTGTCCTAAGGATGACTAGAGACTCTAATCTCTAGAGGTAACTCATGCTCACACAGAAATAGATGAATATCAAAGTTAATTGAAATTGGATTAATTTTATCTGTAATAGTTACATAAAAATAAAAAAGAAAGAAAGATGACTGCCTCTCACATTTATCTTCAGCTACATTTAGTGCGTTCAGCCTTTGAATGTATGCCTTTTTCTAATTAATTTATTCAGTTCTTTGCTTGTCAGATTATTAATGTGATCACTGTGCCCAAATTGTAAAATTAATGCAGTTACAAAGCAAACAAATCACAAGGCTTCAATATATATTGTCTTGTTTGCAATTATGCTTTTGCACATGTTCAGGCACTGAAATCAACACTTTTGTACAGTTTTAGACATGAAAAGTAACTCAGAGTCACTACAAATTGAACAAATGACAGTGATTGTTTTTTTTAAAATATTTATCAGGCCCTAATTACTCATAGTAGCTAAGAGAAATTAAAAATGCATACCAAACAAAATCTCAGGTCTTAGGAAAACGTATTTTGCATTAAGTCTTTCATGCACTGTTTTAGCTTTTGCTATAGTTACATAGTACAGTACAAGCCTGTCATATATTCACTGTGAGTCTTAGTCAGGCTTTTAACAATATTTTTAGTGGAGAGAATCCAAACCACATCTTCTGTGTGAAAGTCCAAAATATGCAAGTGGGTCGATGTATAAAGCACTCCAAGGAGGCATGATAATTACCGATGGCAACATAAATACAAATCAACAACTGAAAGCCTGCCAGGCTGGGTTTCTGTTTGTTGACTGTAGATGTGTTGTGACTTTGTGTGTCCTGTGGGTGTGCACACGTATGTGGTCAGATCTCAGATGTGATATCTGAAACAATTTAGTGTTGTGCAAAAATTAACTAAAAATGCATTTATACACACACAGCCATGTACTGTCAACATTTCAAAATATACACCCCCGTAAACATATGTCTACCTTTATGTCCGATGCCATTAATTACTCAAACATTAGGCCTAACTTTTTCAAAGTATAACTCAAACTACTTCAGCCTGTTTCCTGTCAAATACTGACTCTTTGTGGTACTACAATCATAATGACACAAGCTGTATCTGTGATCCATGTACCATTTAACTAAATAGTTTTGAGTTTTAATAAGGTAAATGCAGATATATTTTTAAATGGGACTGACATTTGCCTTATTGATTAACAAACCAGGAACTGTTGCATGGAGAGTGGATATGTTTTACATGCTTTGCTCATTGCTATATTTTTTTGTGTGATTTCTTGAGACTCAGATGTATTGTGTCTCTGGAGAAATCATCAAAATGTTGATTAAATAACTCAATGCACTCTTTACACCAGACAAGATAGTGTGTGATTTTTTACAGACAGGACACAATTTTTATTACACACACATAAAGACAGTGATTGCATTGAAACATGACTAATAGACATTTCCAAGTTTGTAACAGATGAGGCCAGAAGCTGTGGGGTGTGTGCATTCAAAGATCCCTAAGCTCCACCTGGTTAACCCACTGACACACAAAGGTGGCGTAAACCCTTTGCTCCATAAATAGTTGCTGCACCAGTAACACACTGGAGGCTGCGGTGGAGGTGGGAAGACCAACATATATTAATTTAACATAGCTTTAAGAGCTCTTAATACTTCTCTCTGAAAACAGGGGGGCTCATTAAAATACAGCTGCTCTTATAGCCTACTACATCTCAGATTGCATCAAACATCCACATGTTGAAGTGTCCTCCCACTGATCCCCAAATTGCTTCCAATGGTCAGACAAGCACATTGCATCTGTTTGTGTGAATGAGGGCAAACTGAAGAGCACTTTGGATAAAAGGTTTATATAAAATGTAGCCATTTACCAAACCGACAGGCCACCATTGTGCTGTAATGAAGGGAGTCACATTGTAATGCTCCTATACATAACATGGACGAACCTATAAAGTTGTTTGCATTTGCTTTAAGCAATGGCAAAGGTAGTTAAGAAGCAGCTTAATTATTGTTCACTTTGCAATGTGGGAGAAGATATGATTTTCTAGAGTGACCCGGGGCCAAAGTTCAAGACCTTGGGAGCCATCTGTCACCAGACAGTTAAGAGGAAAAAAATAAATAGCTTTAAAAAGCACAGCTGGACTGCAATTTTTATATCTTTGCTCTAAGTTTGTGAATGTAATTGTGGATTAATTTTTGAAGAAAAGATAAACAACACTGGTCGAATTTTATACACTTTAAGCCTGACATTGTATATTGGTGTTCATCCACAGAACAAGGATTATAATTATAGAGGCTGTACTTTGCTTGCTCAAAGATGGAGTTAATGCACTGCAAAAATCGTCATGCCCTGTTGATTTTCCAGTGTTTCACTCAGACAGTGACTGGGTGTGGTTGGCTTGTTTCTTTTACTTAACTCCTTCATGAGTGATTGCTGTCATGTCTCTGTGCTTACCTCTTGAGGTTTTGTCTGGGTTGTATTATTTTCTGTGTTTTAAACTATAAGTTTATCTGTGGAAACAGGAATATTTCAAAAGTATAATAGATGTTTTATTTCTGCCAATTATCCTCACATGAGTACCATTTTGTTGAAGATCCCTGATATGGACCAGCAGAAATCTGATTAGTTTAATCAGTATTGCTCAACAGTAGTTAGACAGTGGTATTGTCACTGCAGCACTGTAAATGTTTGTAGTCTATTGTTAATGATCTGCTCATATAGTGATGTGGAATTAACACTGTGAGTTGCAACAGTCTTCATTCTTTGTTTTGTTTTCATGTGTGCATTTTTTTTTTTTGCATCTGCTGTCTTAAATGTATTCTTTCCAAAACAGTGATGGAAAGAAGTTTTGATGTGTCCACTAAAAGATATGCATTTGTATGAAATATCTTTACTTTGAGAGGGAGAAAAACAAGCACCTATTTATCGCAACAATCGTAATAAAATTATACTAATCAAAACACTGTTACAGTCTTAAGACCGTGTATGCTGTCATACACTGTTAACTGTTAATAGTTTTTTTGCACAATTTTTTGCAACTTGCACCCTGGGTAAAAAGGTTGTTACTGAGGGAGTGGTGGCAGCAGAAATGTTAGGGAGCTTGTGAGAAGGGTGTAGAGTTGAGGCAAGTTCACTGTTTTCTCACTGTGCATATGATTCAAGTGGTAATCCTACCTAACATAGTGTAGTGTACTTGAGTCAATATCTTAACACAGTGTTTTAAAGGAATGACAGCAACTGCTAACAGTGTTGGTATTGTATAAAAATCATGCCCACATGATGGTTGTTCATGATCGACTCCCTGTGTACTGCCAAAAAACAATTGCATGTCTTAGTGATGTCATAAATTTATTTTGGGTTTTGTGATCCCTCAATAAGCTGCTGCTGAAAGTTACCTTGTATGCCTTGCAGAACTTCTTCCTCAGCTTTTTTATTAAGGCATGTACTAAGTAGAGATGCCGGTTGTAGTTAAGGTGTGGCACTATGAATCTAATAACCTCATTTGATCTGCACGCATGACCCAGATTGGGGTGAATATACAGCATGAATTTTTTTTCCAGCAAGGCAGAAAAAAACACAAAAACATGAAATGTTAACACACTTAAAGCACAATGAGACAATTAAAGGCTTTGAAAACACTGGTACTTCAGGCTTCAGCAGCAAATAGGAAATATATAACAACAAAACATATACAGACTGATGAGCAGCAATGGACACAAGGGAGCATCAAAGAAATTTAAAGTAACTCACTGTTTAAGAAATCATACCACAGATGGACTGACAACAAAGTACAGACTTAACTGAGCATTTATGTAGGACAAAAATCCAGTGGGAATTGGAAATGGCAACCTGCAATAATTAGGTGTACAAAAAAAAATCAGCAAAACAATTTACCTGTCTCCTCTCTGTGTCAGATACTTATGCATTGAGGCGCCCATTAACAACACACCAGGCGGCATCATTTTTTGATGGTCCGGATAATTGCTGTGGTATGAAGAGCAACAAAGGCTGCAGGGAGGGTCCCCAAACAAACTCCTGACTTTCACCCAGGAGACTGATGTTTGTGTCCTGTGTGAAACCAAAAGTCAGTTGAGTTATTATGATAATTTTTAAACATATTTTCATGTCAGTCAGATTATTTTAATAACAATGTAGAGTGCTAGCATGTGTAGCATACCACACCAGCAATGTGTGATATAAAATTACATTTGGTAGTAACAATACCTACAAAGCCAAACCATGGAGTTTCTTCTAAACCTAACCATATGTTGTTGCCTAAAACTAAGAACGAAAACTTTTTTAACTGCGTTCTAAGTTTATTTTGAAAAGAGACAGTATGCATTTAGAAAGTGGAAACTGTACCTTTCCTGTATAAACAGACATTTATTTTAAAAAAGACACAATATATGTTACTAGCATTCTTAGAGTGTCACTGTAGCACACAGATAAATAAATATAGCCTTAATACTTAAATCATATGTATTATAATATGTGATTAAATATTTAAAATATAATGGTTAAAAAAGTGAGTGGTTTGACAGTGTTTTAAAATAAACTGAATCTAAAATGTTTGTGCATTGTTGATTTTGATGCGCAACCAATTGTTATCGGGTATCGTTCTCGTTGCCCAATGAGACTGTTTATCCCGCCCAACATGTATCAGGTTAGATTACGTTGGCGAGGTCAAAGGGCAGAAAATCAGTTTTGGTTGAGGCTTGGTCATTGAACTGGTAACAAGCGCAGCTTAAAACAGTAGAAATCTCCGTTACAGTTAATGTTGTGTCTCCATGCGTCAGCCTTTATGTTAACGATATAAACCACAGTGCCGACTAAAAAAAGAGAGCGTGCCGCCTGTTACAGCTGGTTCACGACACCTGACGCCTTTTCCATCGATAATCTGCCCACAGGTGAGTTGAAACAGCCGCTAGCCGTGATGCTAATTTACGCCATTTCCATGTGCTAAAAACATTAGCATCAAATGTCCGCTAGCTTCGGTGCTAAATTGGGGCCATGTAAAATCCCAGTCGATTATGTTTAAACTGTTAGCGATGGGAAAGCATGACATTTAATAGTTTTAAAACATTACTGTCAATAAGACACTATGTTGTGTTATGTTGTTGTGGTACAGGGTTCCTGTAGATGCTTAAAAAGTTAAAAGGCTTACATTCATTAATCTAAAATTAAATCATTATTTGGTATTAAAATGTCTTATGTCAGTCTTTCGGAAGTCTTAAAAATGCTTAGCGAATGAGAGTAGGATGTTATGATCCATTTTTTTCTTATACTAGATTGTAAAATCTCAAAATAACTGGTAATATCTAATATCTTTTAAATGACTTACCTAATTTATCGTCAAGCACAGCAGGACCGAAAAACCTACAACACTCATACATTTACAGCATCCAGTCATGAAAGATGACAATGGATATTTTTATAACATAATATCAATGTTTTCCACCTATTAAATTTTACAAAGTTTTAAAACTCGCAATAACTTTTTTACTTGAACAAAACAAAACAAACAAAACAACATAATCATGTTATTTTTGGGCCAAATCGTCCCTAACTCTTTTTCAGTTTTTGGTTATTGTAAAATTGCTCTTAAATTTAATTCTGTGTGGCATTAATACATTTTCAAAAAGTCTTAAAACTAATTTGCCTTAAGCTCTACAAACCCTAGCTGCTGGTTAGGATGTGCTTTGTTTGCTGCCTATAGAGAGTTTATGAATCTTGTAAAAGGTGTATTGAATTTTCAAAATGTATGTTGTTGTGTTTTATATTATACACTTAAATTGCACTTGAGTATTTACTAAAAGTGTAGCTCTCTAAGCTAGTTATTTTGTTTGGATATGAGTGAAATTGTGATTTTTGAAACTGAGTTGAACTACAAATTAGAGATGCACAATATTGTATGTTTTGCTGATATTCATTGTGTTGATATATAACCACTTATTTACCCGATAACTGATAAAAAATATCGATGTATCCACTTTTTTCCTTTCCCAGTTTTAATGATCATCAGTTCTCTTCTGTAGTGGAATTCACATCATATTATATGTGATGGTCCACCAGCAGATGGAGATATAAAATACAATTCTTTTTAGTGCATGTAAAATATTTTCTTTTTGCAAAATAAGAAAAATACTTAAACTCAGAGTTGATATTTTGTACATGTTCACTTTGTTAAATAAAACAAAAAAGTCTGTGATACTGGCAGAAATCAGAATGATTCCAATATCCATTGTAAAACTAATATCTGCTGATACCTATTATGTGCTGATATTATCGTGCATCCCAAATGTTGTACAGCAGAAGAATTGGAGCACTGAGTTAATATCATTCACTGTATTTTCTAGCTCGTAGAATTAGCATGTATGTAACAATCTGACATCATTTATAGGTCAGGATTTGTTGTTTAGCCCCTCTGAGATGAGCCAGGAAATGTTGGAGCCATTGGACGAGATTCCAGAGAATTGGAGAAGATTTCTGAGATAACCATTTTCCAGTACTGGATGGCGACCCCAGCCCACGAGACTCCAGAACCTGCTACCTCAGTGAGGAGACTGAACTAAACTGAATCGTGGTAGGATTGAACTGTACATACACATACAGCTCAGAGGAAAGGGAACATACAATACACACATACTTTTAATTTTACCTGTTAATCACTTTTTGAAGCGTTTAATATATGCAAACAATATCTTTATTCGAGTCTTGTGTTTCTGATTTCTATTGTGACTTGACTCCCATCATTTCTAGAGTTTTCTGAGTCTGGTTTAAAATGAGACAATTCTGTCCCCCCATTCTGCAACCGTACCTTGTATGACAACAGCGAGACGGAATAATGTTGCAAAATTCGCACCTTTAATAGGGAATATAAAATGGGCTTCAGTTTGACGTGGAAGGTTTTAGTATTTGGCGACTTGGGATTGAGAAAATGATGAAAAAATTAGTGCACTGGTCGAAAGCCAGCTTGATAAGAAATACAGGTTTTGAATCTCCCACACAGGGTGTTCCTGACTTACAGATTTTATCTTTTTTTCTTGAGAAGTGATTTCAGCAAGGCGGCGGATCAGTAGTTTCGGACCTGCCTCTGCTTGATTGGAAAATGTCAAACAGTGTTTAGTATGATGCCAGCTGGAACATATAAATGATGCAAAATCCTGCTTAGAGCTCTTTCTAAATGAAGTAATTTAAGTGCCACACTATGCTGTCTTTGTTTTCCTGCGGTACATAAAAGATGCAATCAAGATACGCTTCATTCTCACACTCCAGAGTACATGTTTGCTGACCCAGTTGCCAGATGTAGTCTCAGAAGATTTATGTCCACATGTTAAAGAAATTATCTCACATTAGACTGTGCCAAATCCACTGTCCTCAGGCAGTCCAACGCACTTATCTAACTGGCAAATGTGTCACTTTAATTTGTAAATTCACCTCTTAAGATACAACACCAACATTTAAAAAAACAGTTTCATCAATATTATCTGCTGTGAAATGCTTCAGAGGTATGTCGTAATGGAACATAGTGAGGTGAAGCGCCTGCTATGCGCCTGCACACCAGGAAATGTCAGATACTTCATTGTGTAGTCAGTCACTTTGTTGTCAGTTAGCATATTTCCAGTGCTACCACCATGAGCACACACAACACATAATTCCTTTTAAAAGGAAGGAGATACACAATGAATTAGATTATGCTGATGTACTGGAAATAAGAAATGGATGTAAGCACCAAAACACATTATTAGCACCAATGAACACCAAAAGACACAAGGGAGCATCAAATACCTCAAAGCCGACAGTGAAATAGGTTCAGGGAATCTTTATATAAATGCAACTAAGGGAGAATAAGGGCCTTATTAATATATTTCCTTACACAAAAACACATTAGTAACTCAGAGGGTCTCATCTACTACTACAGGCAGTAAGTAGACTGCAGTAAAAGGACAGCTAGTATAGTTTCCTAAATTTAACAAACAATGGATACAAAAAAAAATAAGAAAACATGGTATGCTCTCTAAAACTAATTGTCAGTTGTATTAAAATAACTGCCCCAAATAAGTTTATGTTTGACTGACCTATGTTCTTTGTTGTCTCTCGAGCTAGTTTTCCTTATTCCAGTGAACTGATGAATAAGAGGAGAGTCTAGTTATATTCCTCAGTAAATCTGATTAGTCAATAGTTCCTGGAGCAAAACAAGCACACAGGTAACAATTAAGATAATCCATCTCTCTCCTTCTCTTTCTCTTTCTCTCTCTCGCTCTCACACAACACACACACACACACACACACACACACACACACAAAAACAAACAAACTATGGTCTACTAACAAAGTGGATTTTTATGGAGACCCTGAAGTGCTGAGCATCACATAAATTCACACATAATGAAACTATCCTGCAATGATGGAATAATCCAAAAATATCTTTACATTCAATTCCAAGTCACTATAAAATCTTACAAAATTGTCCCACTTCTTTTTTTATATTTTATAATATAAATATTCATAGAAACATTTATAATGTTTAACTAATATCAGAAAGACTTTGTGATGGAGCATCCACACATACCGCTGCTGCGTCTCTGGCTGTGGGCAGAGTGAGCACACACACCACACATCCCGTGTTTGCCAAGCATTTAAAAACACCTAACAATGATCTCTTTCCCCCTTACCTGTTTCGGTGGCACGGCTCGAGGGTTGCTTCATCTGTTTACGTAGTTTAGTTGAATTTTTTGCTGTATGCTTTTGTGCATTTTTATTGCATTTCAAAGCATTTTGACCCTGCTGTTTTACTCATGATTGCTTTTACATGTATCATTAGTTGATTTTTTGGGGGATGTAAATAAAGTTAATGATCTTTATTTCCTTCTGCAATATTCAGTAAAATGAAAAACTGTATTTCTGTCTGTGTTACAGACCAAATATATATACAGTAAATGCGTATTCATACACGCGCACACACACACACACACACGCACACACACACACACACACACTCACACACTCACAGTGTTTTTATACCCACCCACCTGCTCTTAAATTTCTTCACTTTATCTTAATGTGAAATCATTTATCATTTTACAGGCCCTCCCACTTGCAGGTACACTGTAGCCAGAACGTGCATCGGCATGCAGTTGAACTGCCATTCAGGTGTTTACAAGGCATACTGTATCAACTAAGGGACCAACTTCTAACAACACACAATCCGGATTTGCCATGGAGGCAGCACACCTCAGTCTTGTCCTGTTGCTGGTAAGAATTTATTTTTTGAAGCAGTATTTTAGTGTTTTCTTGACTTTTCTTGATACTAACTTTTACCTTAGATTCCAACGTGATTTTTTTTTGCTTCAGGTACTATATATTCAACCAACTCATGTAAACTTTTTTAATAGTCAAAAATAAAGATACTCCTTTTCTACTGTTACAGAGATGCTATTTTGAGGTGATGTATTGTTGGACAGAGCACCCAAAGTCAGTCTCTGCTTCTTGAACAGGCAGCTGAGCTGAGGGAGATAGCTGCTGCAAATGTGTGGCTAATGCTACAGTACTAGTAAAAAGAAAGGGAAAAAAAAGTAAAATGTCTCTGTTCCTTTTTGGGAGTATTGCCATAATGAACTTGATCTCGACTGACTTCTTCCAAATAAAAAGAAAAATGTATTAGTCACAGAATTATATTCAGCACATCATCCCCAACTCATTAACCCCATTTAAATCTATTATTGAAAGTCACTTTTATTGTTTTACTTTTTCTTAACTGATAGTATTTGCTGTTACTTGTCATACTATTTTAGTCAGTTTCATTACCTTGTGCATGTTTTTTAATTGTTTTTGTCTGAGCAGGCTAATTACGTATTAAAGACATGGCATTATAAGCTAGACAATGACTTACATGCTACAATTATTTCTGTCACCAGCAGCTCAGTTCGTATGTTTTGTTTTGTTTTACACATCATATACCGTATACCCCGGCAAAATGTCAGGAAGGTATGAAGAAGTAGACCTGCACAGTAGTGCTCTAGAGGAGTTGTTATGCACACAAACAACGTGTTCAGAGTTTAATTATAAAATTTTAAAAAAAGGTCTTTGTACATAAGTCATAGTCAACAAATACAAAAACAGTCCAGATGTGCAGAAGCATAATACATACGCTTCAGAAAAGAAATATTTGCCCTGTTACTCTGAATTAACAAGAGTTTTGTTTCAAAATTCTGAGAAAAGTTTTCAGGAAAAAAAATGTTTTGGGGAATTAAAAAGATTATTTCAGAACTTTGAGGAAGAAGTTTTCAGGAAAACAAGCAGATTTTTTTTGACCCCAAATGAATATATTATGCTTCCATAGAAATGTACTGATGTAATTAATGTAATGTTTCTGCAGTGTTTGGGAGTCCACAGCTCATCTTCAGAAATTTTGAAGCGGCAAAAAAGAAACTGGATCATTGAGTCCTTCACAATTGATGAAGGCTATGAAGGAACTTTTCCATATTTACTGGGAAAAGTGAGTATCTACAAAAAGTCACAACGCATGAGAATGAATGCACATATGACAAGATGCAAGATCATCACAAAGTCCTGTGCTGTTGTGTTTCAACTCCCTACAGGTCAACATTGAGAACAATTTGACCTTTTTCAGAATCAGTGGTCAGGGTGTTGAGAAGGACCCCAAAAACGTTTTTTCAATCAATGAAAACACAGGGGAGATCTTTGTTCACAGAGCCGTCGACTATGAGAAATACACAGTTATAAAGGTTTGAAGGAATTTACTAAAGCAGTTTTATTACAGCGATTCCTAGATGTGGAAAGTTTGTGTGTGTGTGTGTGTGTGTGTGTGTGTGTGTGTGTGTGTGTGTGTGTGTGTGTTTTTGTGTGTTTGTTTGTTTGTTTGTTTGTGTGTGTGTCAATGAGTGTGCTTGGATGGGAGGCACATTAGAGTGTTTCATTATTTCACAATTCTTGCCTCTGCATTACAGCTTGATTTTGAGGCACTTGACAAAGAAAAACATGTAATAAGCACGCGGCTGGGAGTTGAGATATTGATTTTGGATGTAAATGACAACCCTCCAATTTTTGACCAAAACATCTACAAGGTCAAAATATTAGAGTCAACATTGCAAGGTAACTCACTCATAATTAATCTCATGTCCTTTTTACAGCTACTATTATGAAATGATGTTATAAATAAAACACACACCTCCTCTCTTCTGATTCTGACAGGCACTGTAGTGACTACAGTTCGGGCGCATGATGAAGACAGCATGGAGGACAATAGATTATTTGATTTAAAAATAGTCTCAGTCATTCCTAAATCATCTGAGCTGGAGTTCTACTTAAAGCAGAACAGTGAAAGAGGAACCATTCATTTTAGAGGGTGTCTGGACCATGAGGTGAGAGAACTCTTTTCTTGATTGCATAATTCTCAAATCAGTGATCCCAGAAACTTTGAAAATAGAAACATGTTTAGTCATCATTTTTTGGAAAGTGACTGTTCTTTTTAACCAATCAGAAAATAGAGAAATACACCATTGTAGTGGAGGCCAAAGACCATGGGAAAGAAAAACAGCTCTCGAGCTCCGCCATTGTTGTAATCGACATAGAAGATGGAAATAACCACCTTCCTAATTTCATCGGACATACTGTGAGCAATTCTTTCAGTTACCATGAGGAATGCAACGACTGTGATTAAAGTGTCTTTTCATAATAAAAGTTTTTGTTTGTTTGTTTTTTTTATACCAGGGTTCAGGGAGAGTGAAAGAAGGACTGGAAAATGTTCTTGTTTCACGGCTGCAAGTTTTAGATGATGACAGCAAATTTACAGCGGCCTGGAGAGCAAAATATCAAATCCAAGGCGACTCAAACAACAACTTCAGAATTGATACTGATCCTAAGACAAACGAGGGACTACTGTATGTGAAAAAGGTATTTTATCTGTGATAAAAATATAGATCCTTTCAAGGTACAGTGCAATGATTTGGTAAAAATCCATGAAACACTAACACCACATTTTTGGAAAAAAACTAAAATTACCTTTTCACGGGTGTATGCCTCCGTGAACCACTCAAGTTGCAAAGAAGTAAACCTAAAAAAGGAAGTTCTTTACCCACATTCAAAGTTTATTTTGAAAAGGGCTCATATTCGTTTGATGAGCAGAAACTGCATTTCCCATGAAAACAGGTTTATTTTGAAAATACACAATTCATGTAATGAGTATAAATTGACACAGTGTTTCTGGGCGTCCAGAACTGACACAGGAGGGGTACCTAGCAAGTTGTATTTCTTTTACAGGCTCTGGACTTTGAAGACACTCCTATGAAGAACTTGACTATAAGTGTGAAGAATGAGCTCCCCCTTTACTTGTGCAAAGTGGTGAGTCGCAGCACCACTGGTCTTTGGCAAGTAAAGACCGTTAGTGAGAAGACTATGACAGAAAGTCTGTCCACCCGTGAAGTGAAAGTGATTGTGGAAGATGTCAATGAGCCTCCAATCTTCGACATAATTCACAAACAAGTTATGGTGATTGAGAATTCCGAGGTGGGCCGGTATCTGTGGACATTTAAAGCTAAAGACCCTGACGTCGCCAGTGGCAACACAGTTCTGTAAGTCATAAACACGCTACCTACATGTCCAACTGAAAGAAAAACATTATTCTTTATTAGTATGTCAATAGAGAACTCAGAAACACCAAACATTATGTGTATTTCAGATACAAAAAAGGACACGATCCAGCTGGCTGGGTTAAAGTGGTCTACAAGACTGGAGAAGTAAGCACAACGAAGATCATAGACCGAGAGTCGTCTTTTGTGAAAGACAGCATCTATAAAGTCACAATATATGCAATTGACAATGGTATGACCAACAGGAGTTTTTACATAGCCATTAATCAGAATTTTTTTAATCACATACCTGAATATGAACATAATTTGTTTTTGGTTGCCAGGTCACCCTCCAATGACAGGCACTGCAACCCTGACCATCTGTATTACTGATGAGAATGACAACCCTCCACAGCTGACTAAAAACACAATTGACATGTGTCAGTCTGATGGACCATCTCTGGCCAACATCACAGCTGTGGACCCAGACGGAGACCTCAACAGTGGACCTTTCACCTTCATGCTCCAGGGAAATCAGAAGGGCAAGTGGAGGCTTGAGTCTACGCATGGTGAGCTTTAGTTCTTTCATCTCCTTCAAACAGAACCAAGATCGCGTGCAAATATTCTCACCGCTGTTAAAACAAACTTATGAGTCTAGATTTTACAGTATGTCACAATAAATTTTACAGGGTACTCGGTCAACCTGGTAAAAGAGAGCACAGTTCATTCTGGAATTCATGAACTGGTGCTGGAAGTGTCTGACCGTCAGGGCAAGAGTGCTGTACACAACCTGTCAGTCACTGTGTGTAACTGCGCAGACCCAGCGAAGCCAGACTGTAGCATTCGCATACCTTCTGGCCCCACATTTGGAGGTGCGGCAATTGGGATCATTTTTTTGGGCATACTACTGCTTGCAGGTAGGATGCATGTCCAAAATACATTGATTTGTGAATTAATTTGCCCCTCTCCTGTGGTAAAAGACAGCCTTATTTAGGATGTTAAACTGTATGATTTGATTTGTGTCTTTGTGTCCAAGGTGTGCTACTTTTGGCTTTTCTCATGTCCTGTAAGAATGAGACTATACAGATCCCAGATGACCTTGCTTCAGAACATCTTATGATCAGTAACATTGAGAAACCTGGAACTGACTGCAAAGTAAATACTTTTGCTGCAAAATACTTGATTATTACTGTTGACGGATACAAATACACACACACACACACACACACACACACACACACACTGGCTTCTGAAAATAATTACTAAATAGACAATGTTAACTATAAAGTAAAGTCATGTTTCATTCATCTTTCAACAGGTGACTTTTGACCCACCAAACAAAGGATACACTCAGAAAGAGAAAAACACCCAAACAATATCTGAACTTGGCTGGATGAAGGAAGCAAGTGTTGAAAAAATATTTGTCTTTTTGATTTTTTATACTAAAATGATCATGATTTACTTACGTAATTGCTTTTTTTTGCAGACATCTCCGGCAGTGTCCATCTTCCAAACACATCGTGGCATATCCCAATCTGAAATAAATCAGCGAATGGAATATTTGAATTTGGTACAAAAATATTCTTATTATTACTGTTGTTATTATTATTATTATTAGTTGTTGTTATTATTTAAACAAAAATGGCAACATATTCTATATTAAAACATAACTCTTGTGATATCCTAGTTTGTTTTTAGTCAACAAATCTCACAAAAAGACCACTACCAGCAATGAATTGTTCCCACCAACAAGCACTCTCCATATAGCCAAAGCCTGACATGGCTTTTTTGTCTGTGCCAAAGAACTTAATTTTTATGATAAAAAAATTAAAATGCCACAGGGTGACATGACATTGTAGTTTACTCTGAGTCAGTCCCTCATAAAAATAAATACTAAAAAATAGCACACTGGAAACTGAAAATAGTTGTCAGTATATAATATTTACTTTTCAGTAATGCCGGTTTGCTAGAAACATTTCAACAATTTTCAACGTTGTTTTTATTTACGTTTTCAGCGGAAACATATGAGCTTGGGTCTGAAAGTAACAGCTTAACACACTCTTTGTTGTGGTCTTTTCATGAGATTTGTTGACAGCTACAACAATATTTCTAGTTAAGTGTTTTTATGACTTGAGATGCTTTTTTTTCTCTAGGTGACAAATGACTCAACAAGGCGACAAAACTTTTTGCGTGGGAACTCTATGTATCGGGTACTAAAATTATTATTATTATTATTATTATAAGTAGTAGTAGCAGCAGCAGTAGTATTGAATATGAGTAATGTGACCAAGTTTTAAGTTGAGGATGTCAATAATAATAGTCAGCCATTTTCCAGATAATGAAAATCTGCCATATTTCAAAAGTTCTCCGACTGTGCAGTTTTAACCACTGAAAGCTTCATTTTCCAGTCTCTGGGTGCAACATCAGCCATGAGAGAAAGACATCAGCTGAGAAACTCTATGCGTGGGGTATTGCATTCTACATTTCTATGAAACATCTTCTTGTGAAAATTTTTTAACATGTATTGAATTTAACTAAGAAACTGATTAACTGTCCTCTGATTTTCCAGAGTTGGGCTGATCGCAGAAGATACACCACAAATCAAGAGGATGCTTTGCAACGTTCAGTTCTGCTTAGTACACTAAATAAGGTAATGACAACAATTTAATAAATCCTCCGCAGCTAGGTTAATTCACTGCCAGCAAATGTTCAAAGAGTTTTCTGTGATCAAGATGGGGGTTTTAATTTAAGGGGAAAATTTTATTTTGAAATTTACAGGGTGCGGACAACTGAAAAGTTTTTGTATTTAAATCTGTGTTGTAAAATTATGGATTAGTTTAAAGATTAAGCTGAAGCGATGTTCAAACGTGAACCATTTGAAAAAGACGTACAAGGATATATTTTTCATTAAAAAAATACATGGGCAAAAAAAGGGGTTTGACAGGCACCAGGTGTTTACAGGGATTATTGTATAATTATTTTATATTATTTCCTTTTTCTATGTCTTCCTCTTTTTCTGCAAACAATGTAAATATGTTGACAAATCATTACATGTAGTTATTTATAGTTTATATAGTTTAACAAAATTTTATTTATTTTAAAATGGAAGCAGGTCGATTATTCTTTAAAAACTGATGGAGAAGGGGTTGGATTTAATAAGTGTGCATTTCTTCCCACTCTTTTCCGGACATGTCTGTATGTTTGTGTATGTTTGCATGTTCATTCTTTACTTTTTTTTTTACATGTTTGAAATAAATTTCAATCCAATTCCGTTTTGCTCTTTTTCCTCCCCTGTATGTTGTAGACACTGTACAGCCTCCAGGCACCAGGAGAGGAGCTGGCTGATTATGATCCTCGTGTGTATGTTGAGGAGGGAGACATAAAGACCAACTATAAGCTTGATGCCATCTCCATCCCTGAAACTCCCTTTGACCCAGACCTGGACCTGAACCTGGGTTACAGATTTCATACTCTGGCCTCGATCTGCATGCCAAGTGAGAGACGTGAGACAACGACTCTGATTCAAAATTGAACACTCTTTCGTTATTAATCCTAAATCCTAAATGTAACCTGGATACAGTACAGGATGATTCACAGCACAGTCTTTTTGGCGGCTCACATCAAGTAATGCTACATTCAGCCACAATCGAAGGACGTGTCTCTTTTCTAGATTTTCTATTAATGCTGGCAGGGAGAAAAAAAGAATGACAGTGTCTGAGAAAATATGACACTGAAGAAGAAAAAGTATTGCATTAATTTTGGGATTGGTCAGTGTTACTCTCATTTTGGTCAAATATGTCTTATTTGTGTTTCTATTGTATACAGCAGGACTACCTTTCTTGACTATTTTTGGATGTTCAGAGGACGTTTTTAAATTTTCTTCTCTCATGCAATCAATGTTGATGGTGGACAGGGGATTTTAAAGGAGTTGTATGTGATATTCAGAGCATGAATATAGCAGAAAAACCCTATTTGCTGGGTAAATATAGATTGTAGTAATGCTGTCCCGAGCAGAGAGGGAAGTCTTGCTTCCTTTTTGAGAGTTGTGATCCAAGCTTCTTTGTGGTTGTTGTGCATAGGCACGCCAGCCGTACAGGTATTAGGACAGCGTTGTCATGAATGCGTAGCACCTATTCTCCAGTTTGCTTTTTTTTTTTCAGACCAAGTAGGGATTTCCATCCACGCACAGAAATTTATAGAAACTGTTTTTTGGGTTCATGTGAGTTCATGCATACCCCTACGGACCTCGATTTTGGCACATTTCTGCTAGCAGTAAAAATTGTGTCCTCAGACCACCAGATATTAGTCTGACAGACATTAATCAAACAATCCTTCTTCCCTGGTTGGCGTTTTGTAACGTTCCATGCATCCGTGATATTATTATGGTTGTGAAGGCATAATCCCTTAAGAAGAACAAGTTTCTCACATCCGTTCGTGGACAAGTGATTATCAGATCAGAAATCTGATGTTTGAAACAGTCGAACTGTGTAGCTGCTGTATATAATAGAATATAGAAATCAATCAGCAGGGTGGGTGTCAAACATGAGGAGGCAGAGTCAACTGATTGGAGGTCAGAAATATTTGTCGCTGCAGGGATTATGTATTTTTCTGAAACAGGACTTTGGAGAAATAGGTGTTTATTTTTAGGGTAGCATTCTCTGTCTGGATTGGTTTTTGTTGTGTGGTATGGACAAGGGTGGCGGAAACTTGTTTGTTTTGTTTTGTTTTGTTTTTTTTAACAAAAATGGCCCTGGTGTGTGTAGTGGTTAAATATAAATATAATTATTAACAACCAGAAATTAGGATCGGTATTAGAAAAACCTTGAGCATCTCTGTTGCAATACCTGAAGACAAACTGAATGCATAGATTTTCATTCATGGCTTTTTGATGATCGTTGTGCAGGGTTTCCCACACATTAATTTATTTGTGGTGACCTGCCCAAATCAAAACATCTACCACCACGTATAGATTTGATATTTTTAAAGTTGGACTGTTTATTACAGAGAGCAGCAGCACATCAGGCGCAGAAAAAGTGAAATTAATCCGTTTACTGCGCTGGGTCTAAAAAGCTTGAATGAGTGCTATGTTCATTTACTATTACAGGCCAAAGAGCGATATTCTCTACAGGTCATAAAAAGTTAAGAAAGTTCACAGATAGCTGAATATGAATGTTGAACTGTAACTGCACTGATATTATCTGTAATTAAAAACAAGCACATAGAGTAAGAGAGAAAATTTTCTGCCTATGACATTTGTTTTCAGATGAATTTAGTTTGTTTAGTGTTTGAGTTCATGCCTTCTTCAGTTCATTGCTTCGATTCTTTGTAACTGCGTTGCTGCTATGATTAACATAACCACTATGTTGACACTGTAATGCATGACATAAAAACACTGAAACAAGATGAGGCAAGCATAGTTCAGCTGTACTAATACACAGACCTTTGTTAGCAGCTGAAACATTTCACTCTGCATGACCTTTCTACTAATGCCACTTGACAGGTTTTTAGGCACAGTGCCGTTTCTACAGAAAGGTGATTCAAATCAAGTAAACTGTCCTGGTGCTGGGTACTCCTTGATTCCATTTACAGGAGAAGTCAAGTGGGATATGGAGAATAGATTTAACTGCTTTAGATTTATACAAAAGATAAACTTTCTGTTCCATAACATCAGAACTTTTGTTATGCAGCATATGACAAACATTAGCACAATAAAAAAATATATGGCACAGAGCCACGGTTATGAAGCTGGGTGTGTGGGGGGCTTGGTCAGGGTACATGGAGATAAGATCGTGAGACAGCATTTACAGTAAGAACTGGGTAATGTGCGGTCAAGTCTATCAAAAATGTTTGTTTCTGTCACTACATGTTACGTTGAATAATAAAAAACTGGTTGGCTTCACTAATGGCAGGGAAATAGGTGTTCCACATTTCATGGGGATATGTTCAGGTGTGTTTTAGAAAAAGTTTTTAAATGCACTGTTTTAACCTTTGTTATCGTTACATATTACAGTAAAAGTTTGTCACATGTTTACTTTGAGTCCTTTAGTCAGGCCTTTCTCACCATTTTTATATGGGTGTGTGTATAAATAAAGAGCTTCCAAGAAAGTGTGGCAATTGTTGATGTTACCTGTTGAGCTGAAATTTCAAGAGAATTTCAGTCAACCATAATAGCGTGCTTGCCAAGCCGGTTTTTGTTTGTGAGCTGTGGGTATGATTATTTGTGTGTCCTGTGGGTGTGTAGCCTGTATCCATGATGCACCCACCATTTAACCAAGTTTAAGTTATAATAGGGTAAGTTTTAAGGTTTTAGTGAGGCATATACAGATATAATTTGAAGATTGTATGATGTTGTATGGATAGTGGATACGTTTTTCACTTTACCTGCCCATAAAATTTTTGTATGATTTCTTGAACCTAAACATAATTGCACTTGTTCTCTGGGGAAATAGTCAAAACACTGATTTAAAAACTATCTGCATTCTTTGCACAAGTTAAAATTGTGTTTTTTACTTTCTGTTGCTGTTCCACCTCGAAGCGTTCCTGAGCATAGTCCCAACATCTCTTTACCACATCTCAACAACATGGCCATGTAGAAAAAAAAGAGAACACATGCATGAAATAGCATATGAAAGGAAACGGCAGTCAATTTTTATCACGCCCACATGCACATTGATAGTATTAGTACCATGCATGTAACAGATTAGATTGCAGGTTGTGCTAACAGTGGGGTAAGGGTATTCAAAGTTACGCAGTATAAAAATAATCCCTTTGCTCCATGAGGAGCTGCTGCACCAGAATCACCCTGGAGGCTGAGGTTGAATTGGAAAAAAAAACAACATATATTAAACAGACTAAAGTGAGAACGCATCTATTTGTGAGGTTGAAGCCATTATTATAACCATCACATTGTGCTCCTCTCTCTGTTCTGCAGTCCTAATTTACAGACACAGCTAGAGGTGTCCTACCTGGAATATATCTCACCTTTGGGACTCTGTGGGAGGGAGCATATTTTCGAGCCTCGGTCTCAAGCACCGTGTCCCTCCTGGGAACTCCCATCCGCAGAGACGCATGCAGAAAAACATCAGCCTCTCTTCTGGTCAACACATTTATGTGAAACATGCACTGCTTATCACTGACAGAGAGACATGAGTGTTTGTGAGAAAAATCAAACATAAGAGCTCAGATCAAGTTGAAATAGTTTAAAGAGGTGTCAGCCAATGTATTTATAATCAGGAGCTTTTCAGTAATCCTTTATGACTTGTTTTGTGTATTGATTTTCGTACATCATGTTGTTTTGAGGTATTTTCCTGTTGAGTTGTGTGTATTTTTACGGCTGTTGCAAACTAGCTTAGGCTTTAAAATGTTGTTGCATATGGCACTGATCCGTGCTACAGACACACAGCCAGAAGGAGGGAAGTAATGAAAGGAAAAAAGCAAAGTAAGAACTAATGAACCAACTATGAGAACAGTAATGAGTATGGTCACACTGACCTGCAGTCTGTTTGTTTATGCAGGTTTCCAGTGAAGAGCAGTCAGGGAACCCGTCCGTCCAAGTGAGCAGCAATCCCAGGTCAGTTATCACATTTCTTTGAGAATTAAAAGCATGCCACTGTCAGCAACACATACATCATCATAAGGAGGCAATTAAATGTGCATTGATTAAGACTTCATTAGTATGAGCCACACTACCAAAGACAAGCTACACAAAATTATAATGATGTCAGAACAGCTTTCCCAAGTACAAATGATATCCTGTGGGTATAACTGCAAGTTTTATGTGTAAAGATAGCAGTCATGTGTGGACCACTGACAGAAAACATGTGACACAGCTGCTTCCAAATCCCAGAGGAGGAACCTGACATAGGCCATCCTTTAAAAGAATAAGAAATTACAACAGTTGTCAAGGCTAATTGTTCTCCGATGGCTCTATTCACTAACCTACCCATACTATTGTCTTAAAAGGTGACCACTTCCTTTGTTTCAGCTCCGCCATCCACTCAAATATCTAAATATATGATGTACAATCTCTTCTTCCAGTTCATAAAAAAATATTTTAAACAGAAATCTCTTAATTCTCTTTCTTACTCAGTCATTTATCTCAGTGTATGATTACTGCTTAGTGCAGCATCAAAATATATATTATCTTCTGCCCTGTGTGGTTGTTTTTTGAACAAATTCAGGTTTTATTAAAGAACTGTATAAATACAGTACACGAGTAGCATTTTCACAATTTAACAAATGTCAATTTAAGGCCTGCTGACAAATCAAATACACACCTGAGTCATTGTGTGTGTGTGTGTGTCGGCTGGGAATCAAGTTAAGGGCAGCAAGCGCCCACCAATGTCATTATTTTGACTATGAAGCTTTATTTACAAAAAAGGTTCAATTAAAAATGTAATTCAGGGTATTTAAAATTATGTGACATATGCCCTCTGCTGGTTCACTTAGGGACCATGCTTATTCTAATTACCAAGCAGCTGTAGTCCTAACACAAATCACATTTATCAAAATATTTTAGAACATCAAGCAAATCTTAGTTACTGTACTAATGTATAGAAACATATTGAAAAAATGTAGTTTTACTATTGTTGTTTTACTCATCTGCTTCGTCAGTGTCCTACAGCAATGTTTTGTAGTGAGAAAACTATCTAAATTTAAGAATTGTGTAAATGACGGGGCGTTTTCCCAGTCAAACCCCACACAATTTTTATGTCTTTTTCTCAAAATCATCCTCACGCATACAAATGTCCTTCTGCAGGCCGAATTTTTATTTTTTATTATCAGGTTGACCCCAGGCCGGCATTTGTTAATCCCAACATTTAAAAGTGTACTGTCTTTTATTTACGTTATACGTCAACTTTGTTGTGTTGCAAAAGCTGTTACAATCTATATTCAATCTATGGTTTTTTTAATAAATCCCCCAAATATTTCAGTATATTAACCAATATGCTGCAAGAAAAACACAGATATTGAATTTTGTTTTGTTTTATTCATGAAGCAATCTAAATACATTAATAATCTTCCAGTATAAATATATAAAATGTCAGTAGAGCAAGAAGAAATGATTTTTACTACCACCTAACGTGTTTATGTTCCCCACCAGCTTCTCCTTGGAGGTAGCCGTCATACAGCTCTCGGAGGTGGAGGATGAGCTCCTCTGTGTTCTGTCCTGTGAGAGCTGACACGGGAATGACCCGCTGGGTGACGTGGCTCTTTAGCGTCCCTAGCTTCTCCCGGGCCTCAGGTAGGTCCATTTTATTGGCTATGATGGCCTGAGGTCGCTGGGACAGACCAGGTTCATACTGGTCCAGTTCATAACGCAGGTGCTGGAGCTGCGTCCAGGGCTCCGGAGCAGACAGGTCCAGAACATAGAGGAGGAAACGACAACGCTCTATGTGACGCAGAAAAGAGATGCCGAGGCCTCGGTTGAGATGAGCTCCTCGAATGATGCCTGGGATGTCAGCAACTACACAGCAGAGGTAAAATTTGAAAGCGTATTTATTGCATTGAAAAAAAGCTGCAATTATGTAGATCAAGAACCAATTTAAACTGAATTATAATGTGGTAAAATGAATAATACTGTCACAACACACGTTTTATTTATTTATTTTTTTGCATGGCTGTCAGGCTACGTAGGTTGCCCAGAGATAGAGCCTGTGTGAGTCTGAAAGGGGGCGGAAGTAATTAAGAGAGACGATTCAGACCTGGTGTGAAACCCTAAAGAAGAGGAGATGTTTCTGTGTGCCACTAAGGAGGAACACTGGAGTTTCCTCTTATCCCCATGAAGTATTGTTTTCTGTTACTGTCCACATGTTTGTCTACAAATGAACTGTCAACAGAGTGCTGAAGCGAAGCAACATCGGATCGAGGAAAGCGAGGTGACGGAGTGACAGCTGATGGCTGACGGCCGGGAAAGCGATGCAACAGGTAGGCCCACATCCCTCACCTCTAGCCTGGCAGCTGAACGCTCATTCATCAGTAATATATGTACAGGCAGCCAAGCCCAGGAAGCCCAAGGCCAGTGTCTATAAAGAGTTAAGCTGTGTTCCCCTCAAAAGCTTTCAGTTTAGTACCTTTAGAAGCAGAAGTAACACCTGCAAACAGGTTCCTGGACTGGGTTTATTATCCAGGAAAGAGCAGGGGTTTTGCGTTTTAGCAGACAGGAACAATGCTCTCCAATTGAGGATTAAAACATGTGCAGTTCACATAATCCTGTTGCAACTAATGTACACTTTTTAAATGTTCTAATATCCACTTATCTGTTAAAAGTGTATGTAATCAAAGAGAGACAATAAAAACAGATGGAGTGGTCAAAGTGATTGAAATTCAAGGTGCGTTGATGGATTCATGTTCTCAGCTCATGCACTGAGTAACATTACAAGTAAACGTTCCACTTTAAAAGTTGCTGGCAGTCATCCCAGAACCATAATTAAATACCAGTGAATTAAATACCAACCCTCAGGTAGAAACTCCCGTTATAGTATCACGTGACAGGGGTTGTGTGTGCCGCGACAATACTAACTCTATGATATAATAATCGTTTGCTTAAAATAACTTACCTGCAACTTGCTCATGATCCCTGTAATTTACAATTCCTACATGTGGGTTGAGTGTTGTAAAAGGGTAAGCAGCCACAGCAGGCTTCGCATTGGAGATGGCTCTCAACAATGATGATTTCCCGGCATTAGGAAACCCCACCTGATGGGAAAAAAAAAAAGTCATTACATTTGTGGTGCTGAAAAGCAATATGCCAATTTTATTTTCAAACACATGGAGGTTTTTCTCACCAGTCCAGCATGGGCCATAGTGCGGAGCTCTAGCTGAAGGACCCTCTCCTGACCCATAATCCCAGGGGTTGTTGTCATCGGGGCACGGTTCTCATTGGACAGAAAAAATCGATTTCCCTTCCCACCGGCCCCTCCAAATACAGCTAGATATTCCTGGCCATGCTCAGAAAGGTCCACTACTGTCTCCCCTTGCTCCTTCACCACAGTGCCTAAGGGTACCTTTAGAAATGGAAAAACATAAAATGCAAGGTTAGGCAGTAGGTTAATGTTCTAAACATCCATAGACTACGAGCAGCCATTAGGATCAAATGCACTGACTCACAGTGATATAGGTTGTGATGCCATTCCTGCCGTAACAGTTCTTGCTGCTCCCTGATTGCCCGTCTTCTCCCTTGTAAACCGGAAGTACTTGTGCTAACGATTTGACAAACTTGTCAGCTGAAAGCACATAAATAAGGAATTAATGATGGAGGCAAATTTTAACATGGCGTTAAAAGACAGGGTGGGAAAAAATGTATTACATATACGGCAAATTGGACACCCAACTTACCCTTAATAACGATGCTTCCTCCATCACCTCCGTTCCCTCCATCTGGTCCACCCCACTCTTTTCGCGGCTCGCTGTGAAAGCTGCAGGCCCCTTTGCCACCTGATCCGGCCGACAGCTTCACACGGCGATGGTCTACAAAGTGACGGGTCTATGAGCCAAATCGAGAAATACTTAGACAACTGGCTGAGCCACACTGCAAGTCATCAACACAACACTATGATGGATCACATGAACATATTTTACTGTTGCCTCTAGTTTTTAAAAAAACATTTGATTTATTAATACATATTGATTCTGAGTATGTTGACTTCATTTTCTGAAGTATCAATACATCAGAACCAGTCATTTTGCTGCTCTCTGCTACAAACCAAGATGTTATATTCATCATTCGTTAAAAATATTGGCAATTTTTCCCTTTGGTATGGTAAAATGGTATTGAAATAGTTCTTGTATCAAAGTTAGAAATACCAGTTTCATGACTGCACTACTTTTTAATGCTTTATGAAGGGATGCACTGCCAAAAATTGACCACAGGTAAATCAGCTCTAGATTTATTTGACACTAGTACTTTGTTATTAGAAATTAATATAATGATATAACAATATATTAGAAATATCGTACACCCCGGGAGACGTTTTTGGACATCCTTTCATGGAGATGTGATATAACTTTTGCTTTAGTTAAATGGTGGTAAATATGTCAGCCAATGAAACATGTTTGGAGATATTAAGATATTGCATGTTAGATATGTTCCAATGATTTGGATATTGTTGATTTAAAAAATTGCAAAAATAGTTGTAAAAAGTACAAGAAATATATATATATATATATATATATATATATATATATATATATATATATATATATATATATGACAAATAAAAAAGGAAAAAGAAAAACATTATTTTTAAATATATGATGAAGATAAATAATGGAATGGTTTTGTTCATTTTCCTAAACTTCTTTAAAATTTATATTCAAAATCTAATCTAAGTTGAAATCAGTCGAAAATTTCTTACAAAGTTGCTCATTGTCTTTTTCAATTTTTTTTTATAAAACAGAAATAGAACCAGTTTACTCAGGGTTCAAAATACAAGAAATAAAACACGAAAAATAGAAAAAAAACAGAGGGGAAAAAAAAAAAAAAAAAAACAAACAAAGGAATTACCTTTCCACTACATTTTAAAAAAAATAAATTATTTTCTACTAATTCCTTGAAATTGGCTGAACATTTCTTAAAAAGTTGCTTAAAAAATCAAACCAATTTGCTCAGGGTCCAAATGTTAAATACTTGTGAAAGGAAGCAGCTCAGGAAAAGTGATGTAGATCCAGGTTTTAAAGGATTAAAAACATATATCAGCTCAAACACATACTAGTTTCTTCTCAGACAGCTCTCTCTTCTTCAGGTTTCCTCCCCGGACTTTGGCGCACAGAGAGCCGGAGGTGCTGACGGCTCTGCCGGCTCTGAGGCCGCCGGTGACTCTCCGTCTCCACGCTGCTGACACTGAAGAACCGCTGTGAGTAAACAAGCTCATGTCGTACCTTTTAACCTCCCGTGCCAACATGTATCCTAAAAGTATGTCCGGAGAAAGCCACCGAGGGCTTTTAACTCTCGACAACGTCGCCAACATCGCGAAGTTGTTATTATTGTAAAGTAGCTAACGACGGTTTCGCAATGTCACCCCGACCGTTTCCCTCTGTACACATCACTGACAGCGAGCTAAAGTCTTTATTTTCCTGGAAAATTACTGACAAGCTCATAAAGTTACATAATGAATTAATAAAGGACACTTTTTTTTAAATAATCGTTTAGGCATGTCCTATAACCCGTTAACTACTATAGCATGCCTACAGAGCAAAAGCATGCCTGGCAGCTACGGAACCTGCAAAGGGACAGTTTGTTATGCGATTGTTAAATACGGTATATCTTCGTTGTGTTTTGATCCTCTACTGCCACCTTCTGTACTGGAGTCTATATTAATTTAACTCTTAAACCCTTTGAAAACCTGAGAATTTGCAAACAACAAACAAATAAATGACCTGAACCCTAAAGAAGCACTAAAAAGTTTTTTTGTTTTTTGAATCTATAACATAATTTTAAATACATAATTATAAAAAGTCTAAATACTAGTTTCAGAATTTTTCCCCCTTATTAAAAAATGTTTTACATTTTGTAATATTTTTCTCTTTTTGGTCTTACTTCTTTTTCAGGTCCTTTTTCTTGTCACCTTTTATTCATTTCTTGCATTTCTTGCCAAGTTGCACATTGCTTTTTTTTGCCCATGTTTTTAAAAATAAATCAAACCAATGTGCTCTGTTTCCAAAGGTATAATTGCTTGTGAAATGTATCAGAGCACAACACAAAAAAAGTGATGATGATCCAGGTTTCAAAAGGTTAATGACCATCTGAACCATTTGCAAAAGCAATATATTATTGTTTATATCCGTTTATTTTTTTTATATAACAAACAGTAACAAAAGACAGCAGAAAAGATCAGGCAATGCAGTCTTACAATAGATAAGTAGATGAGATAACATTCATATTTGGATTATGCACAGCAAACTTGACTTTCACTCTCCCTCTTTTTCACATATAGGCCTACACACACACACACTTACACACACACACACACACACACACACACACATAAAAGACGTACCACTCACATCTGTGATGACACACTACATATAGAACTAGAAAGACTTGTCACACATGTTCAGTTCACAGTAAAATGAGACACTGATACAAAGTCAATGTAGTATAGAGAAGCTTGTGATTGTCACTGTTGAGTGGTACATCGTTATTTAGCTGTTTGACAGCCAGGTATCTCCCAACCCTGCAACTACTGTGTTATTTTACCACTCTGAGATAAACTGAGCTACTGTAGAATTTACTGCAAAGCTGGACCCCCACAGTCATACTAGTAATCTTCATTACTGCTACAACTGTAAGAAACAGCAATTAAGGAAATGACCAGAGGTGTTGTCTCACTTATTTTAGATAAATCAATAAATGAATAAACAATATAATATATGCCCATTTTATAATCAAACAAAGACTGACAGATAAAACAATATTTTTCATCTAATACAAAAAATATTCAAAGTTTTCACTGAAAAAGAATACTGAGCTTTATGTTTGTGGTGAAAGACTTCACATTATCTGTCCATAAATCACATAAGTAAGCTAGAGAAAATACATTTCCTAAACATGACATGTCAGTTGAAACCAGCAACATAACATTTAATAACATTAGACAAACGAGCCCTAGTCTTCCATCACTGAATGTCAACAAACTACAAATAAAGAGTGTAAGCTCATCCTAAGAACCAATCTCAACATGACTGACAGAGTGTATTGCACTTATTGAATTGGAGGTGCAGGACACGTTACTGTTCTGTTCCTGTGTAACTTTGGCTTTTTTGCAGATCGTTCATTAAAAACAGTCTGAATTAGACTACAGTACAAAAAATCAGACAATACATACACTGTCACTGCAAAATAAAGTGCGGATGAGGTGGCAATTTCTTTTTATGTAAAAATCACTACTGATTGGCATCAAAGTAGTATGACTCCTCTTACCTTTGCACAGTAATAAAATGCAGGTGCAGAGCAACGCTACTTAAAGGATAACCTCTGCGTTTTTCAACCTGGGCCCGATGTATTTATGACTAAATGACTGACATGAATAACAGTTTTTGAAACTGATTTAGAATTAATTGAACGCTGTCACTATTTCTTCATTAAAAGTGATTATTTTTGCCACAGATAGGCTCAGAATGCTATTGTAAGTGGCTGAAGTGTTTCTTTACCTTTCACCTGATTCAGTTTGTAATTGTCTTGTCAAGTGCTGGTCTTGTTTTGAAATCTCAAGAGTTGTGACTTGTTGCAGGAAGACAATGTGAGTGAGAGTTGGAAAGACTAGTAATCGCAGTAGTTGCCTGTTGTCCTTCTCCCTCTCTCTCGGGCGACCATTGAATTCAAAGGCCTCTTCCACATTGTCAAAATAAGCAAAATAATCATCCATGCCACTGAAAAGTTTTTAGATAAAACTATACTGTGTTTGAACTACTCTCCAACTCACACTCACATTTCCACGTTTATCCTCCTGCAATAAGTAACATCTCGTGATTTCGTGAAGAGACCCTTCAGCCACATATAATAACAATCTGAACCTGTCTGTGCCAAAAAAAACACTTTCAGTTGAGGTACAGCGATGGTGTTCAATTGCCCCATATGTTTACATTGCAGCCCATTGTGCAGCGCCTTCCCTCTCACTCACTACTGGATGAATTTCATAAACTGTTACTGTTACTCTCACATAGACACAAACACACGGGAAAATACGGCCCAGGGTGAAAAATGCCACGATTATCCTTTAAAATATGGTGTGAAAAATACTACCCCGATGTATGATTATCATGGACAATGATACACACGTTTAAGTCTGGATCAGTCAGCTATCTATTGTGTCTATAACCTCAGTAAGACATACAGTATGCAGAGTGAAAACACATCATGTTTGAACAAACAGCAACACGTCACAGTTTGACTAACACAGACAAACTCCCACGATCGAGTCACGTTAAAGGACCAATGCTTTCAACTTCATAAACTTAATTCCCCTCATCGTGAGATAGATATAACAGCGGCTCAGCTAGGAATTACAGCAAGAGCTGGACCTAGTCTATAAGATAAATATCAAGGAACATTTCCTCCAAGACTAATTTGCTTTTTATAACCTCAGTCTCATAAACACTGGCATTTCTCTGTGCACAAAAGCATTAAAAAAGAAGCTTGTAAAATAAAATAAACATTAAAAGCAGGGGATGGGGTAAAGATAAGTGAAAGGCAATGACAGGAAATAAAAGAGAAGGATACAGGCAATTTGCTGAGGCTCGTTTAATGACTTTACTGCTCCCCCGTTTAATCCGTATGAAAGGTTTACATTAACTTCCTTGATTCTACAAGCGACCTGACTTTTCATACGGTGGCCCACACCTTCAGCTACCAGCTACAACCCTGCAAGCGAGTAAAAACGATGACTATATTTGACTATATTATGTATTCTTAGCTAAAATGGTTAATGAGAGGATAAAAATTCTGATGCAGCCAGATCTCCTAAACCACAGTTGAGCCAGCACGTTGCTGTTGATCGGTTCCTTTTTCATTTTCTTCCAGCAGGAAAATAATGTGGCATCTTATTGCTGATAATTTCCATACTGACCCTGAAATGCAACATAATGTTATTGACACCAAAAGACTGACTTTCATTTCATACCCCGAGTTTCCTTTTTCTTTTCCTCTCTTTAACTAATGAGACAAATACACAGTAAAAAACATATTTTTTAAAGTAACCCACTATTTCACACACCAGCTTTCCTTATGTTTTATACTTATTTGTGTAAGAGTTGGATTTGAATGATCAGGAACCGAAAATAACATTTGAGATTATGTTTTATCACAGTTAAAGAGTTTGGGTGCTAGGGAAGTCTAAATATGACACTGTGTATTTATGTGGGCGTCAAGCTACTGGCGTAAATTTGGCAATAGTTTTGTGTCTTAAAAGAGCAGTATGTACAATGTAGTGGCATCAATCAGTGAGGATTGCAGATTGCAACCAGCTGAACCTTCAATCATGTGTCAAGTCTGAATTCCCAATTTTTATTTTTCATTGGGAACTGTATTATTACCAGACGTCTCTACCTCCTTGTTACAAACAGACCAGGTGATTAAAACTGGTAAAAACACTGAGCAAAGTAGTTTCAAATTACATAACACTATTATTACTCTGCTAACTTAATGTGATAGCATGATAAAGCAATTTTTAAAAATAGCGCATGTTTTTCCAATGCTTTTCTGCTAACTACGGTGGCCCAGGTGAAAATGCAAATGGCCCTATTGATAGCCAGAGTTTGGTTTATGTGCTCTGGGCTGCTGATGGTTATAATTCGGTTAAGAAAAGTCACTTTCAAACAATCCTAGAAATCAGAGAGAGAATGATGTACCTGTTCGTAGGCGTAGGGCCTCTGCGTCTGCCCTCCAGGACCGCCTTGGGAGGAGCGGTAGGAGCCGTACTGTTGGCTTTGACCCTGCTGATACTGAGAATACTGAGAGGATCCACCCTGGCCTGGACCTATAGCAGAGGGGTTGCATTCAAGTCATTTGTTCATTGTGTTTGTGTGAATGCACTCAATAGGTTGTATGTTTTGTTCTAACCGTATCCTTGTGGCTGTCCGCTGTAGCCTTGTTGAGAGGAGTACTGCTGCTGGCTGAAGGGCTGCTGCTGCCCAGAGCCCTGCTGATACTGGGCCTGCTGCTGGCTGTACTGAGAGTTACCTGGAGGCATATAAAGAGGTACGCATGAGCTATTATAAGATGTGGTATTATACTTTTTGTTGGACTGAGGTTGTGAAGGTGCAGGAGAATATGTCAATAGCACATTTTTATTACAAGAAGAAAAACTGTTACCTCCTTCATAGTAATGCTGTGATGATTCATCGAAGGACCTGTCGTAGCCTTGCTCACCATATGAAGACTGTTGATATGAGTACTCCCCGTGACCTGCAGAAAACACAGTTCAACACATGCAAAAACTCCTCTGCAAAGGCAAAAACCCATTTACATACAGAAGAGAAATTATTATTCGCCGTTTGAAGCCAAAACATTCATAATACATGTGCGACGACAAAATTACAAGTGCAGACAACATTTCCAAGGCTTCTTGCTTTAATATTATGCACAAAGCACAAAGAAACACCCTGGAGGAAGTTTGCGCTCTCTCCTCAACACACTGCTGTGGCACTCTCTGAAATCTGAAATTTCGGCACACCAAAGGGGACAGTATGGACACAGACACACTGGGAGGAAACAGAATTGAGACCAATGTCAGTCTTTTGCTTTTTTTTCTCCAATCCTTGTCTTCTCCCACAGTAAGGGAAAGAGACGATGACTGGGGGGACGAGCTGAAGCACTGCAGTAAATCTGGCTCAGGCCTGTAGGGTAGTGCTAAAAGGAAATGGCATGACCTATAAAGTGGCTTTGTGTGTTTGAGAGCTGTGTGTATGAAGTTTATGGATGTGCACGATTACCATCAGGGTAATATTGCCGGTTTATGGGCTCGCTGGAGCTCTGAGTGTGTCCATACTGCTCTCCGTAGAACTCGTCTTGTCCCATGTACTGCTGTGCAGATCCTGCAAGACAGGCGACACCACGATGTGTTAAACAGTTGGTTGGACCAATTGGAGTTGGAGTCTAAAGGGGCTGTGGGCACTTGGGTAATTTAAGGAGCCTCAAGGTATGCATGTGTGGGCATATGTGTATTAAAGGGACAGTTCACCTCAAAATCAAAAATAAATATTTGACCTCTTCCTGTAGTGCTGTTTATCAAGTGTTGGAAATATGTAGAGATGTGTCTTGTCTTCAGTGTAATGAACCTGGATGGCACTCAAAGCACCAAAATAACACATTTGGAAAAACTCAACAGAAATGTCTCTTTCCACAAATGATAGCCTGGTTACTTAAGATAATCCGCAGGCTGTGTTTAGGCAGTTTCATATAGAAACTATTTTCTTTCTACCAAACTAAACATGCTAATTGTATCACTGCACAAAAACAAATGCGTCGACTCACCGACTGTGCCGACAACAGTACAAGATGTCAACATTAATGGCGTACTCCACAGCTGAGCTGTAACATTTAGCTCAGTGCTGCTGGGTAAGCTAGTGATAGATGTAAGCTTCCTTCTGTGCAGTGATAGGGTTAGTAATTCGGCAGAAGGAAAATAGTTCCTTCATGAAATTGCTCACAACAAGGTCTGTGGATTATCTTGAGTAACTAGGTCGTGATTTCTGGAAAGAGACACTACTGTTGAGTTTTTTTATATTCACTTTATTGGGCGCTTTAAGCACCACAAGCTGAGTGCCATCTAGTTCAATTATTTTGTAGAAAAGGCAGACATCTCTACAGCTGGTATCTCCAACCCTCTCCAACACAAAAATTAAAGATTATAACAGACATTATGGGCAGCTTTATTGGAAGTTGTCATTTTGGTATGAAGCTATTATGAATTATTATGAATAGTTAATTAATATGACCATTATAATTTTCTTTATAACTTACTGTGGAATTTCACTGATGATTTTCTGTGGGTTGAAATAATACTGCAAAGGAAGCTATTCCAGGCGAACCCAAATTTTGGAAACACTAACTAAAGTGGAGCAATTACAATGAATAATTCCAAGACAAATGACATGAGATCTAATTTTAGAGGAGAAAATGAGGCTTACAGAAAGCCAATTATCAGGGAGAATCTGATCGCTGCTTGGCGATGGTGTGCAGAAACTCCAGATTCCACTCCTTCCCTTTCCCTTTCAATTTTATCTCTCAAACTTAAAAAAAAAAACAGAACAGAACAGAACAAAAATTCTCAAGAAGATGAGTCAAAGAGCCATGTATGGTCTAATCTCCTTTACAAACCACAACTGGCCCAAAAGTTTCCAAGAGATGAGCTGTAGCATGAAAAATGTCATCTTAACTTCTGCAAAAATAGCAAAACAATTTCACAGTGACATATCTGATTATCCAAAATGACCAAGGAGCACCAGTTGATGGAGGAGCCTTAGCAACAGCCCCACAACCAATCAGGGAGTGGCTGGTGAGCGAGCAGCTTAACTATGGACATGACAATTTCATAACATAGTTATATCTCAAAATACTTCTCCCAGTCATGCAAGGATAATAGTGCACTAGGGTGAATGAGGACATACAACCATGGCCTGTTGCCCTGGAAACAGTATCCCATCCGTTTTATATGTCTGAGTTAGTACGTGCCTAGTCCACCACCTTCAAAAGACATAACAGGACAGCGTGGAGCTATTATTAGGCAGATGCTGACACAGCATAAGTAAAGTGATTTACAGAGACAGGAACCTAATGTGACACGAGTGATACATCTCCAGTCTGCTTCTTAAAGTAGCAGGAAGGCAACTGAGATAGATTCATTTACAGTCTTTCAATATCACATCGTCAAAGGCAAAAACTAATACCCTGTACGCACTAATACATCAGCAACAAACTTAGTATTTACATCAGTCTGGATACTGTGAGACTGGTGTCCAGAGCCACATTTAATAGAAACCTAGTGACCATTTTAGTCCAGTTCCAAACTGTAGTCACACGTCCATCCATGTACATTAGCACACAAACACAACACAAGCAAACCAGTTGAACCCATTGCTACATAAGACTAGCATGCATCCCAATTGCAAGAATTTATGTTGGCATTGTATGTTTATGCAAACCGTGGATATGTAATGTTTGTATGTTTTTGTAATACCTTGAAACTTTATGTTTCTACACTGCTGTGGTTGACAAGGTTATGTTTACGCACGAAAACCTCTTGGTTATCATAAGAAAAGGTCATGTTTTGACTTAAAATACCCAGTCGCCACTGGAAATGCAGCAAATGTATTGTTTAAAAACCAAGTTTGGTGGCACAATTCCCTCTGCAAACACTCTCTGTATTACTCCAAAAACACCCAGGTTTGATAGCACAATGGCCAGTGGAATTGCTGCAATTTATTGCTAAAAAAACACCCAAGTTTGGTGGCACAATCACCTCGAGAAACAACATGACATAGTGCAAAAAAAACATGTTAAATGCTACAATGCATCGCTCAAAAAGAATCCTGGTTTAGTGGCATTATAGTCACTTGAAACAGCAGTCATGTATCGCTAAAAACATCCAAATTTGGTGGTGCAATACCCCTGGAAACAGCACACTGTATTGCCAAAAAAAAAACCACCTAGGTGAAATGCTACGATGCGTTGCCAAAAAAATACCCAGGTCTGGTGACACAAATGCTTATGGAAACACTAAAATGTATCGTAAAAAACGTTTGATAGCAATTTTTCCCCTGCAAACAGTGCAATGTATTGCTAAAAACACACTGGTTAGATGCTAGTGTGTCCCTAAAAAACCTCCAGGTTTGGTGACACAAATGCCACTGGAAATGCCTCAATGCTTCACCAACGAAAAACTGGTTTTGTTGTTTGTTGATTTCAAATAGTAGTCTGCTGCTTGGCAGGCTTCTGGCCTAGGTGTCTTGTGATCCCTTCCATGTACAGATGGCAAACTCAGCTCATGTACTACATCACTTCAGAAACATTGATATGATATGGATGAAACGTACAAATGGAACATATCCATGTTTTGCAGAGCTATTCAATGCCAACATGTTTTTCTGGCGACTGGGCTGAGAATGAAGACTTAGTAGTAGTCTTACCACCTACCTTGTTGTGAAGAGCGGTAGGATCCCATGGGCCTCTGAGACATCATACTGTTTCCTTGACTGCCCTGACCCATCATGCCCATGGCCTGCTGTCCCTGATAGTGTTGGCCCCCAGCCTGGGCTGAAGAGTAGTGTGGAGTAGCAGACTGTTGGTGCATCATGGAGACTGGGAAGGAAGTGTGATTATCGGGGGAGAGAACTCATACATTAATATACACAGACACTCATACCAGAATGAGCATCCAACAGCATACACAGCATTCTCAGAGCTAAGATTGGCGGAAATGTGCATAATTAAACTGATGAATAAACAAATATAAACAAGGTCCATGGCAATCAGGGCACGGGGAAAAGCCAAAAAGGGGTTGGTAGCAGTCAGGGGGTCTCTTTAAGAAAAACTCCTTGAAGAGATGCTTTCAAGATGCTGCTCTACAGTGTAAATGCAAGCCAGTGAAGTCAGTGCATAAACAAAGATATCCACACAGACATCCAGGGAGAGGAGGGCTGCATCTCAGGGTCAGGAGCCAGAGGTTAGGAGAGGTAAAGCCTGGAGCTAAGGGAAGAAGGGAGGAGGCAGGAAACCTCTTTGATGAACTGAATGTGTTTGGTTATTTTGATGGTTATACTGCAGCTATGCATGTAAGCAAATGCTTTAAGCAAGATCAAGATGGCGTTTGTCATGAATACATTCAGAGGTATTTTAGAAATCATCCAGTGGTTTTCCATAGGGTTTCTACATCACTCTGAACTCTTAACAGGCATTTCTATTATTATTCCCTTCTTTTAATTTCCAAATCATGCATCATACCTTAACAAAATAAATGTAAATCTTGCATCTTAAAGGGACAGTTTACCCCCAAATCAACATGTTTTTTTTTTTCTCTTACCTGTAGTGCTATTTATTTGGTGTGAGTAGCAGAGTGTTGGAGATTACTCAAGATAATCCACAGACCTTGTGAGCAGTGTCATGTGGGAACTATTTTCTTTCTACTGAACCACAACCACCAACCGAAATATGTATCTACTCATGGACGTGAGGCTCATGCTCATGCTCAGTTAAAAAAAAACATTTTTTTTATTTTGGCGTGAACAGTCCCTTTAAGAGTATAGTTTAGGATAATTGAAGTTCAAAATTTCAGTGTGTTCAAATGATAAGACTGAAATTATCCCTTCCTACATAAAAAATATACCATATTCTGAATAGGCCCATCTATACCTGGCTCACCTTGGTTGGACTGCATGTTGAGGTTGCTGCGGGAGGAGGAGGAGGAAGAGGAGGATGAGGATGTGGAGGAAGTAGAAGAGGAAGAGCCATAGCCTGGCCCAGGGCCCTGGATCATGCTGCCCTGGGAAGAGGGAGCAGCGTGGCTGTAGCCGGAGGCCGAGCTGCTGTAGCTGCTGGCCGGCAGGCTGAGGGATGCGGAGGGAATAGCCGACTGCACCTGACCAGACTGCTGCTGCATGGGGGCATGGCTGGGGCCTGACGACATACACGCACAGTCAGAGCAGCCAGCACATGATCCTATGTGGTGCCATATCATGTTAATCATGGGCCCACATTCAGTTCATCTTTACAGGACGCTTGCATGGTTGTTCAAGGATTTAGTGAGGAGTGTTAATGATGTGCATGAAACGAAAAGAAGGAAAAATTTGCAAGAGCTGCAAACAAATCTGACATCATCTGAACATAAGACAAGAGACATCGTGACAGACAAGACGTGGTTTCGTTTCTGCAGACAAACATGCAGCAAAGTCAGGATCAGACGAGCACTCAGGACAAGGGTACAGACAACAGGATGGAGCTGGATGTGTGCACACAAAATCTGGGTTTGTGTGGAAAATAAATTGTATGTGGGGTCAGAGTTTATCCATAAAAAGCACGTTTGTGCTTAAACATCACCGTTGCTCATTTGGCTCTGCATCATTGATGTGGGTGGCAGTCCTGGTGCCATGTTGTCATTGAGGTTGCTTGGCGTGTGTCCCCCAGTCTGGCCCATCCCTCCAGGACCCATTGACATGTTGCTAGTCGGAGGCTAGAAAGTAAAAACACTGACTAATTAATACAGTCATTGACAGACTATTTGTCCTATTTGCTGTCCTCTATGTCCTCATGCCTCTATTTTATATTGTCTCCTCGATGGTGATAGCTTTGTTTCTTTTATAGATGTATCTGTGGACAAATTACATGATGAGTAAATGTTTAGTCAACCCAAATACTTTGTTGTGAAAATGGAGAGATGGTGAGGGATGATGAGACCAAAATGAATCTGATGGAGATGGGAAATCCAGTGATGGAAGAAGTATTCATATTCATAAAAAGGAAAAAATGCTAATACCAAACTGTGAAAATACTTAGAAAATACTAGCTGAGTAAAAGTCCCGCATTGAAAATGGCACTTAAGTTACAGTAAGATAGATCTTTTAAAATAACCATCCTCAAACTCAAAATTATTAGAAAAAAATAGAAGGAACACCCAAAACGCCCTCAAATTATTTTACAAAATAGAACTCCATCCAGAAAACTCACAATTTTAAACTCAAGATTATAAATAAAACACTCAAAGTTATTTAAAAAAATAGAGACAGACTTAAAATGTTTACCAAATAGTTGGCAATCAATTTCGATGAACTGACTGAGTGATTAATCAACTAATTGTTGCAGATGTACTTGGATAAACTGCTTGGTCATTTCATTGATGATGAGACATCATACTTAAATCTTCTTTTAATTTTTATGCAAAAATCTTAATTTGTGAAGTAACTAGTAACTAAAGCTGTCAGATAAATGTAGTGGATTAAAAAGGTACAACATTTATCTCTGAAAGGTAGTGAGTAAAAAAAAAGTAGCATTAAAAGAAAAATACTCAAATGTATACTTAAGTAGAGTACTTGAGTAAATGTACTTTGTTACATTCCACCACTGGGGAAATCTACTGTTACTTGTTCTTGAAACCTCATCAAGGACTCACAGCAGGTAGTAGTGACTGCATGTTCTGATTTGAATCTGCTATTGTGGCCAAGTAAACAAGATTTCTGTGCAGGATCTGCTGATACCTGTCAACAGAGGAAAAAAACATTTTTACTTAAATAAGACATTTACGAGGAATAGTAATTTATTAAGAATATATACAAACAACACTTACTGTGTGCATTCAGCTGTCTTGCCTTTGCTTTGGTAATCCATTATACATTGTATTAAATGATGATTTTCATCCAGCATCTTTGGGAGACAAAAGCTTCAGATCACAATACCTCAAGTCACAGTGCATGGCAAATTAAACTCTAAAATATGTCCTATTATGACATTGCAGTGATGTTGTCCTGGATTCGCAGAACTTCAAGCAGCCTATGAACATTTTTTTCTGGGTCAGTTTTTTCTTTTTTCTGTTTCTCATAATAGAGTCAAAGAAGCAGCAGCTTCTCGCAGTCTTTATTTAGGACATCGTTTTAAAGATGGGTTATGCATTTTATCAGAAACAGCCGTATAGAGGGTTCATTCAAGGATAAAAGCAGCAGCAGACTGAGGAGCATAGGGCTCAGGACTGTCCTGTGTTCCTCAGTTTCCCTCCATGCCTTTCTTAGTAGATGCTTGAGTGTGTTTTTGCAACAAAGCATTTGTCAAAATTAACCATTTAAACCTAATGGAGCTGTTTGACAATTACCTATAAAGACGCTTCGGGTGTTGCTTTAAAAATCTTGTAAACAAATCACAAAATCTAAAGCTCTTATCTATTCCACTACAATAAAAATATTCATCATTCATCCGGAAAAAGCAGCCAGACTATCAGCATCACACGGAGACAGCTCTAGCCAGTGTTGAGCCCATAAAGCGCTCGCCTTCATCACCGTCGTGGCTTTGTTTGGTTCGCACCTTCTAACATTACAATAGCCTACCAGTTGCCATTTCTTCTGATATTCACCACCAGCTACTTTCTCCGCACTGGCGGCGGACCGCACACTCCCATCCAGACTAGAATATTTCACCCAAAACGCCGCGATGCATCAAGATCTTTACCTTTTGAATGGTTTGCTGTGTCACCTCCCCTTTACTCCTGGGGCGCGCCGATGAAAATGCCACCGACATTTTGTCATATGTGAAATAAAAGCGCTTCTTTTATTCTAATATTTATTATCACGAGCGTAGCCCTCTATTTGGTTACATAGTTTGTCCATTGCCAGGTAATGGGGGGATTGGCGGTAACATCTTTCTGTCAGGAGGGAATGATCATAAGAAAACACTGGAATTATCTAACTGTAATGAAACATAATATTAATCTGAAAGTTATTTATGACGCGCATAGAAATAATGCCACAGATAATAGGCTGTTAGGCGATAGGAAAAAATATCTCTCCCTCAGTTTTTGGTATAACCCGGACAGTGAGTAGCCTACCACTTTCCCTCACTGAAGACGGGGGATCCTTTGATTCATGAAAGCCAATCAGTCCACATTGTGCGCGCCGCTCGGTGCGCAAAAGTCCAGCAGAGCAATTGAGAAGAGTATTCGCCATAGTTGCTTTTAGCACCCTCAGAAAAATGTGAATATCACATACAAGTTACAATATCCCCTTACATCTGACGAATCTTTTCCTCTCCACGTTACTGTAAATCAAAGACACATCTATGATTTGCAGTGCTGGACCCAGCAAAAAACAAACTATCGTTTCCGACACACTGCCATATACAAAACAGAGTTGAAAAAATCAAACACTGCATAACAACAATCCTAAATGTGTCCCAAAAATTGCTTTCAGTGAATGGTTATTTCATTCTCAAAGATGCAGGTTGCATTTACAAATGAGCCATTAGGGATACCTTTACATTGTAGTCCTTTTGCAGCTTTTGATATTTATTACTAACAGGAACAACGACTGATGAGAAATTGACAGAAATAGTTAACTTGCTCTAAAATTGCACATTTTTTACTGTCCCCTGGATGTCTTTTTCCTTTTTATTTTCTCCCACTCTTGAATTTGATATAGGTAGTGTGAACAGCATATTCAGTTTGAATTTTGTAAATGTGGTCTTTTTTAAAATGTTGCATTTTCTGATTATGACATATGGGATATGCCAATATAATTTGGGCTTTAATAGCATTATTTGGTAATGTATAATACCCATTTGGAAAATGCATATCAATTAGGGTTTTTACCACAGTTTGCAACACATGACATCTCATCTGTTTAAAGTGCTATGCTGTATGTTGTACACAAACTGAACAGGGGCTGGTGTAGAAATGCATTCCCAAAAAAGGCCAACATTGCTGGTTGGAAAAACAAACACACCTACTTTTAAATTGTATGAAAGACTTTGATATGAAAAAGTTTTTGAAAATGCACAAAATATTGCAAAGCGACCATTTCAAGAAGTTGGCTGAAGGAACGAAAGATGGAGGCTGTGTTCGCAGAATTGAATAAGTCTGACACCAGTGAAAATCTTGAGAAAATTTTGATGCAGAGAAGCAAAAAGACATGCGGCTCCACCGTTCTGTCGTTTGACACGATAAATGGCATGTTAAGGCACTTTAATTGGACTATGCACAACTGCATGTAAAAACAGGAATATTAGTGTAATGTCTATTTTCATTAGTAATGTAAACCACTTACTAGCTATGTTGTTTTTGGAATAAGGGCACAAAAGTAATACTTTGTGCATGTAAACATAGTTACAGATACTGTCTCAGAATGAAGATAATCTTAACGGTATATTAGGATGGTCAGACCCATGGTTTTAATGTTTAAAGCTCACATGTCAATATGACAATATAATGTGATGTAACCTCAGATAGTATGACACAAGTGCACCAGCAATTTCCAGTTTATTTACATTTGTCTCACTTGTTGCTTTAACATGACAAAACGCAATGCACAAAATTTAGCCTTTAAATACATTTAACTTTAGTTCATGATAATATTCATAGTTCACAACATTTGTGAATTAAATAAATGTACTCCCAAAGGCAAAGCCAGATACTTTTTTTAAACATGAAATCAGTACACGTTGGGAGTGAAATTCTTCCAAGTAACAGAAAACAAAACAGAAACTTAAACACTCACTTCCCATTTAATTGAAAGAAAAAAAATCTCTTCAGTCAAACATTCTGAGGGGGGAAAAAAACTATTGTCACACACAGTGGACCATTTAGTGTGCCCCGCATCCATATTCAAAATGGGGCAGAATGACAAAAAAAGGGCAAAAATAAAACTACAATCCTAGTAATATAAGGGGCAGATTAACTGCCTCCAAGTGAGGAAGGAAATGAGGAAAGAAAAAGATCCTTTACAGTGACAGGACTTTTTGTTGATCATTGTAACACCTCAGGCGAACAATCAAAGGATGGGGTTGCTTTGCTGCCTTGGTATCAAACTCTGACCTTTACAGCTGTCCATCTCTGGCTCTGTAAACAGATACAGTCTGAGCAGCGCCCCGCCCTCTTCGTCCACCTCTAAAGCCCTGGCTCCTCCGGAACCGTCCAGGGACCCCAAAAGTCTCCAAATTGCGCTTGCGCTCCTCAGCCCATGTCAGTCTGAAACTGTTGGTTGACACAAAAAGAAACAAGCCTGCAGCCTCACACACAGGAGAAACTAGAGTTTGAATTTTGAAGATGAAAAGTTGACTAGTTTACCTGAACTTATTATCAGACGAGATGTTGTCAAAGAAAGACTTTGCCTTGTCGTAGAAGCATTTTGGGCCAAAATGATCGTCCTCTGAAGTCGAGTCTTCTTTTTCTTTCTCTTCTATCTCATGATTTCCATCTGCAGACAGATTTGTGAAGTGCAAATAAACTGGAAGACTATGGAGGATTGGGCTAGGTGAAGGTTTTTCTGAATTCAAGTTTCTGCTTAAAATGTCAACAAATCTTAGCACATGTGCATGGAAAATAATACAGAAGATATATATATATATATGATCATGTCACTGGCCAAATAATTCATGGTACCAGAATCAGTCTTTCATGCTACTGCAGAGACAAAAGGTGACAACACAGCATATTAATAACTGTATGTCACAGTATGAAGTGTCAAACTGAGTGGCTCTTTAAAAACACATTAGTCAAAAAGGCAGATGAAAATGAAGTGGTGCATTTGTGATCACTTAAGCTAATGAACTAACCTTTTATATTCATCCTGTCCTGCACCTCCTTCTCCAGCTCTTCCTTATTGAACTGTGCATTCGAAGAATCAAAATCAAAGTCTGTGTCAAACTTAAGAATGGCAGACGGCACATTTGCCACCATCAGCTGACCTCTGCTGCGGTTCCTGCGCCTCCGAGCTCCTGGGATTCATTTGAGAAAAAGCATTGAGTGTTCAAAGGACTTTTTGTAATTTGTATGCAGAACGTTCAGATTTTTAAAAACTGGAACGTTTCACGATTACCTTGTCTTCTTCTGGGTGGCGGCATGTTTTCATAATTCTGCTGCCGAGTTTCCTGCTGAGTATTGGGCACACCTGGGCCTGACTTCACTGAAATTTTACACACATTACATACATTTACACTTTCTTGCAATTAGATGGACATTCCCTGAACACACCCAGAGTTTTAAAATGCTTAAAAAACTGTTAAACAATCCAAGTAGGTCAATTGATGAGGATTATATTTTATTTCACCTTGCGTGACTGCAATTCTGTATGCTTACTCGTAGCTCCAGTGCCCCTTCTGGTTTGGGAACTCTCTCCTCTGGGCCTCTGGGGCCTCCTTCTCTCCCACAGCTGCTCCCGCTCCTGGGGTGCAGTCAAGCCTCCCGTCTGCCTCGATCTGTCCACATGGAGGGTTTGAACAGCCTTTTCCACCATGGGGCCCCTTCTAATGTGCAAGCCTGGGAGTATAGGCCCTGCATGAAGAACACAACCAAATGCTCTGGTATGCAAATAACCTACTTAAAAGTATTCAGCTCCACTAAGGGTGTTGTATTATGGTCAGTTTACTGGCAATAAATTTGCATTCATTGACTTACCAAGGCCAAGAGCTGCAGCATACTGGTGATTAAGTAGAGAACTGGCAGCAAGCTGGTTGTAGGCGGGCATCCTTAGGGGGCTAAACGGTCCAAGAGCCGAGTAGACGCCTGGAGAGCCCACACTGGATGACTGAGTAAAAAATGTTAAGACAATTTAACACCAATTATCTGGTTCTTTTTGTTTGTCAGGTGTGAGCCATGCATTTCTTGTATACCTGTACTATCGCAGGATCCGGGGGAAGGCCGTGGTGAGATCTTGGTGGTTCACACAGTGTGATATCCTTGATATCACTTCCACGGAAAGTGATGTACTCATAGATATCATCTTTGGGTGGTGTCGGTCTGTCAGTGGGCCGTCCCTCCGTTCCAAAACACTTGACTAGTTAAGAGAAAATGTTTGATAAGGCTAACAGAGTCACAGTCATGTTTAAATTGTGCTACTATATGTCAATATCTGCATAAAAAACTCATGCAGACAGGCTCATGCTGACCGGCTGTCAAGCACAGGCCCACACCACTCACCTTTAGCCAGCACAACAGTGGAGTTCACTTTATCAATTGTATACAAAATCCCCTCATAACGATTTTGAGCCTTTGAAATTAACCCAATTTTACAGCCAATGTACGGCTTTGCTGAACTCATGGCTGGAGAATATTCAGGTAAATATCTTAACCTATAAATCTCATCAGGAACTCAGGTGCCAGCATTAAAACCATGTTGCGACCAGAAACAATTTATAGGCGACCGCAGGTGACTTGAAACCACGCCCACTGATTGAGCCTCATGCTGCATTCACGTGCTCCACGGATAGTCCCAGTTCCCCAGGTGGAAAGTTGTCTTCAGTGTGTTCATAAGCTTTAAGATGACATCTGGAAACAACATAGAGACTGGAGAGGATGATTTATTTTCATTGCTCAGTGCATTGATAAACACTTTGATAACAGGTTAAAGCTGTATAATGAAAGGTAACTTTGTCACAGACTTGTTGCTGCTAAAGTGCATCCCCTAAAACTGATTAGGCCTTCTAAAATATTGCTTTAAGTAACAACAAATACATTTTTAAATAATCTAATTGTCACTTTATGTGGACAACAGCTAATGGCTACAACCTAATACAGTATTACAAATTACATAAGGGCAAAAAATTGACATGCAAAATGTAAATTAATAAAAAGTTTCTATTGCCATCAAGCTTTGGTTGGCAATGTTTTTGCATTGGTCTAAATGACGTCAACTCTGCAACTTGTGCAGCCCAACAAAAATGTATCTGATTCATTAAAAACAGAGACAGCATATGTATATATACATATACATACATACATACACACATATATATAGTTTATTTTGAACCTTTTAATTTTATATGGAAAATTCTACATTCAATGGTCTAAAACGGTGCCACACATATAACAACAGAAAATAGAAATCACACACTTTGAAACATTATGTGGATTGAATTATTGTAAAGCAATGAAAACGATACAAGTTTGCAAAGTCTAAAGTATTTTTCTGTAATGTCTTTATTGCTTGTTGAATGATTCCCCTGTGTGGCTTATAGCCTAAAGTTATTGTCTTTTTTTGTCTTCTTCTCAAATAAAATAATAACAAAATAATAATAATAATAAATCATCTTTGTTTAAATATTATTATACGAACTGAAATGATATGATAAAACAATTCTCTGACATTCCAAGTTATTGTTCTGACTTGAGGGAGCGTTTAATTGAATTTTACCGATTATTCCAACATTACATGAACGCAGGGTTAAATTTACGTGGCTATGAGACATTTAGTCAGTCCCGGTGCTGAACGTTTAATTTATGACACATCATGCGTGGTATTTAGCATCACTGACGATTATGATTATTTGTAAAATTTAATTAGAAAGTGTGTGATGTGGTTTGTTATTCTGACAATTATTTTTGATAACTTTTGAAGTTTTTAAATAAGTTTTTATTTACTATTATTTATTATTTTGCCACTATGCACTGCTGTGCCGACAAGAAACCAAACTGCTGCAACACAACTAGTTAAAAATCGTCGATCTGCACTCTTAAGAGTTTGACAACCACATAGCCTCACACGCTCTCTGTCTGTCAGCGCCGAGCCAGCTGCTGCGGGTCTCCTGGAAAAAAATAGCAACAACGCAGCCATTTTGGGTCGTCTACGGTAAACTCGAATGGATACAAAATGCTTCTACACTGTGCATAAATCTGCAAAAACATGTTGTACAACAGAGAAACTCTCTCAGAGAGTCTCCTCGGTGGGATAGAGATCCTGCAAGGGTAGCTCTGCAAGTGGTATTGTTGTTTTCCCGAGGAGCTGTCAGACGGAGCAGACTCTCCACACTGCAGTTTGCGACCATTTGTTCCAACCTTTATTTTCTCCGCACAGCCAATCACAGCGCCCGGCGAGGCCGCGTCACTCAGGGTGCATCCAATCGGCGCATGCGTCTCACGAGCGAGCGTAGCTGGGCAAAGATGGCGGCGGGCTCCGATTTGCTGGATGATGTTTTCTTCAACACAGAGGTGGACGAAAAAGTAGTTAGTGATATAGTCGGATCTCTGGAGTCTGAACTAACAGGAGCAGGGCAAGTCAACATATCCACCGGAGTCCCGTCTGCAGCAAATCACACCGGCAACTCAGCTGTAGGTAGTAACTCCAATGTTCAGAGCAGCAAAATGGGACTTTCACAACAAGAGCTTGCTAAAGCAGGTAAGATAGCTGCCCACTCCGGTTAGCTAACATTAGCTAATTTTGGTCACGTTGTTCAACTGATTTGAGCTTACTTGGCTTCACTTGTGTGTTTTGCAAAACTAATGCGAAACGGAGAGTTGTTCGACACCCCCCTTGTTTTCATGTGTTTCCGCTGCTGTAGGGACAGGAGGTGTCATTAACAGTACGGGGTCCCACGGTTCAGGCATGGATGGAGCAGCCGGGACCACATCGAGCATGACAGCCGCTCAGAGTCAGCCCAAGTCGGGGACAGCTAGCGGAGTCGTTACGGTAGTATCAGATGCGGCATCTGGTGTTAAAAAACCCGGGACTACTGTTGTTCAAACTTTGAATGGAAGTACCGTGGTGATGAACTGTCATATCACCGGAGGCGGCAGCAACTCACAGCCCGCTGTCACGCTTGTCAACAACGGACCTGTCTCTGTGAGCAAAGGAAGCGCAACAGTTTTATCTGCAGCACCGAGTACTATTATACGAACTTCTTCAACGACAGCGAGTGCTGTAATCTCGTCTCAGCCCTCTGTGAAAAGTGTACCCACAGTCACGCTTGTGAGGCCACCTATGCAAACTCCCACCAACACCTCGCAGAGCAACCCCACAACAGTTTTAACATCACCAGCCGTCAGTGTCACCAGCACGGCTGGCTCGCTTGTCAACAAGTTGGACTCCACCAAAACTGTCTTGCAGACTGGTGTCGTGGCTTCAACTGTTGTGACAGGGACAACAACGGCGACCATCAGGAGCCCCACTGTTTTGCAAAACTTGAGGACTTCAGTGCCGTCAACAATCGCTGCCACTCCTCCTGCAGGAATACGAGCTATTGCTCCACAGGTGTTGGCCCCTCGACTCACTCAGCCTCAACCAAACGCCCCAAATATCCAAAACATCCAACTCCCTCCAGGTAACTTTATGTAAATTTAACAAATTTAAAGCATCCGGTAGTTGTATCTGACAAGTTAGATGTGAAACAATGTGTCAAGCTGCTTGTAAGAAACTGGCTTCTATCAAACACAACCGCACCTTTGTTAGTACTTGTAGACATGTCTTTGCTGCTTTATCTGAGACATACTGTTGTACGCAGAGAGGACACAATGGATTGTCACATACAACAGATTAGAGGTGGACAAGGTCCTAACTGCAGACCAGATTAAAAGGCTTGAGGGCAGTCGGCCAAGTTATTCCTGCAATAGTATATCAAACTAAAATTCTGTTGCAATCTTATAATATACTTTATCTTGTCAGAAACCATAGCAAGCTGTTCTCAAATCAACAGCTATTTACTGTGTGTGTGTGTGTGTGTGTGTGTGTATTTTAAACAGTCTGCAAAGATTATTAGTCTCTGACATCAGATATTACTTCAAAGTTTTGCAGCATGAGATTCTGATTTTACCCTCAGCAGCTATTAATGAGATAGTTTCAGATTTTCTTTTGCAAAAGAAAGTATGCATTGTTTTAAAATGTCAGTCTAAATGCATGGAAATATGGGTGCTCTGGATGGGAGTTCCTGTGTTTGAGTTATTCCAGTGGGAGAGTGAGTGGTCAGACCTAAATAAGCTACCATAAAACAGGATACTTAAAGGGACAGTTTACCTCCAAATAAAAATGCATATTTTTCCTCTTATTTGCAGTGTTATTTATCAGTCTAGATTGTTTTGGTGTGAGTTGCAGAGTGTTGGAGATATTAACTGTACAGATGTCTGCCTTTTCTTGATTATAATGGAGCTAGACAGCTCTCAACTTGTGATGCTTAAAGCACCCAAAAAAACACATTTGGAAAAACTCTTCAGCAATGTCTCTTTCCAGAAACTGAGACCTGGTTACTCAAGATAATCCATAGACCTGATTGTGTGCAACTCCATGCAGTAGCTCTTTTCTTTATACTGAAGTGCACCAACCAACTGTATCACTGTGTCGAAGGAAGTGTGCATCTACTGCTAGCTTACCCAGCACCACTGACCTAGCTAATGTTATAGCTTGTCAGTCGAGACGGACGCCATTACTGTTTACATCTTGTGCTGTAACATACATGAGGCCTTCGTCCATGAGTAGGTGCACGTGTCCTTTTGCACAGTGACTCGGTTGGCTGGTGTAGTTTGGTAGAAAGAAAATATTTCCTACATGAAACTGCTCCTTACAAGGTCTGTGGGTTGTCTTGAGTAACTGGGCTTGAGTTTAAAAAAAATATATATATTATATACAGTATATATCATCTGTAACTATATGACACATGTCCAGTGCCATATAGTTCCATTATATTCAAGAGAAGGCAGACGTCTCCACAGAGGATATTTCCAACAGTTGGCAACTCATACCAAAACAATCTAGACTGATAAATAGCACTACAGGTACAAGGAGAATTATGTATTTTTTTTTATTTTGGGGGTGAACTGTCCCTTTAAACAACAAAACTTCATTCACACCATTCTATAACATGTATCTACCTATAGCTCAGCACAAGGAGTTTTTACTTTGCGTAATTCTCCTGCACTGATTCTCTGTAACTTGTATTAAAGTGCTAGCAGCCAGTGTATTACTATGTGATGAAGCCCAGTGACTTATCACCCAGCCAGTTACCTGTTCAATGGGGAAGCTATATCAAGAGACTCAAGTGTGTAGTAACACACTGGCCTACAATATAGGAAAAATATTTTACTTGCTTGCAACACCTCATGTATTACATTTTTGATTTTTTAAAATATATGGCACCATGTTTGTGGCTCATTTTGGTCTGACTGGTTGCTTACTGCTTATAAATCTTTGAACATAGACCTCCCAGCTCAGGTAATATCCATGCGTCAATAGCTTACGGATAAATAATTCATACCCCCTCATGTCAGAAACTAAATGATAACATATAGTAATTGATGAGACCAGGATCAGACTGGGACAGAAAAGCCTTGACATTTGACATCATTTTCCTGCTGCAGGCATGGTCTTGGTTCGCAGTGAGAGTGGGCAGCTGCTGGTGATTCACCAGCAGACCTTGGCTCAGATGCAGGCTCAGTCGCAGTCTCAAAGCGCCATGACTCCACGACCTGCAGCCCCCACCAGCACTCCACCTGTCCAGATCACCTCTCTACAGGTACTCTGACTGCTGTGCACATAGGCACAGTCACACACAGAAAATATGACTCATTGATGTTAGACAGTGATCTGATATATTGGATCAGTATATATTTGGATATTTAACAGATCAGGTGTCAGCCAGATGGGACTGATGCACTTTAAATACTCTGTCTTTGTCAGTGTTGTTATATTTATACTGTAACAGCGCAGTTCTGCATACCCTTTTTGAACCGTGTAATTAACACAAGCTTTACAAGGATGCTTGGTGTGAACATCTTTACTTATAATTATGAAGTGAGGTGTAGTTACAGTCTTTAATTACATTGCACACAGAAAGATGATCCCAATCATTTTCACATGGTGGGATATACAGATTTGAAACTGCAAAGAGAACTTGCATTGGATCAACTATTATCCTCTGAGACTGCTCAATATAGGTATCAGAAGATTGTCGTTTGGTGAGAAAAACTGGGCTCGGTGCATCCATAATACTATACTGAGCATCGTTTGATCATCCCGTCAGAGTGACGGTGTACACATTTTTAAAAGTTACTCTGCAAAGGTTCCAGTGTCAAGATGGCCAAAATACACGGGGCACAGACATGGCAAGTCCCACACTGCATGACACACTTAGGATAAAATGTAGAACATGCAAACCAGGCAGTCCTTGAAATTGATGTAAAAGGTCCACATTACCATAAAAACACCCACAGACTACAAATGAAGATTCATTCATCTCTGTTGTTGACATACTGTATATATGTGTGTCTGTATAAGTGTACTATCAGAAGCGTTTGGATGAAATTATCAAAAAGCAGTGCAGAGGTGAATTTAATGTGTGGGAATCTTTCTTTCTATGAGCAAAAAATACAAGCATTAACCAGTGAAATTAAACATAAGCTTTTTTATTCAACACTCCTTTTTTACACATGCAATTTAGTGATATCTCCATAGATGTGGTCTTGACCATTCTTGAAAAAAATAGACAGTTTAGTTGGAGACAGAGACAAGACTGACTCAATTACATCTGAGTACAGATGTAATTGAGTCAGAGATGAGACCTTGAAAAGCTAGTTTGGATGCTAGTCTTGAGACTAAGACTGACCTCAAGTACTACAATACTGATATGCACACAGGGAAGCTGGCACACAACCACACGTGACAAAGACAGAGTCTGTGTAGCAGGTAAAAAATGGTGCTCTGCCCCCACTATGTGGTGAACCATGTCTGTGCCCCATGTATTTCAGCTGTTAGGCCCATTTTGGTATATGGGAAATGTAAACTAATATTTTTTTTCGAGTTATAGAGAGAAAACTCTAGCCCAGGGTTTTTCTTTTTACAGCAAAAGCACAGTCTATCTTGATACATTTTATAATGCATTTAATTACAGTCGCATTAGCGGTTCACTCTTCCTGCTTGGTAAATGACCCATTAAAATAATTTTCAGAGTGGACTGATTTAATTTAGCTTTGTATCCAACTTTAAAATGATTAAAGAAAATGAAAGAAAGTGGAAAATTGTTAGTGAGTATAAAGATTTTTCCTCTTTCTTTTTCCTTCCAAAGGGATTATAACGACATATATATATTTCTTTTAGCCACATCATTTTACTATATGTGTACATATATGTATATGTATATATATATAGTAAAATGATGTGGCTAAAAGAAATTTATTAGGCATGTTAATTGGAGAAAGGAAATTTAATAGTACATCATTATTTGTTCCATTATTGTCACCTCTACATAGTATCAGATGCTCAACACCTCCTTTCATATCCCCTGCTGCTCTACAGGCTCCAGGCGCGTCACTGCTGGCTCGCCCCGTTACCCCCACCACTATCATTAAACAAGGTTCTACAGTCCAGACCACTGTGACGGCCACCACCACTCTGCAGAGGCCTCCTGTGCTGCAGGTAACTCCACCACACATCCCATCTGGGTATTTAATTCTCTGTGTACGGTATAAAGTTATCAAATCATCAAATGGCATTAAAAGTTACACACTTCCAATAAACCAAATCTAGTTTGTGCTGCCACTGAACCGTCTGTTAGAATGGGACAATCAATTTAAAGCAAAGCATTTGCTCTGTTTGAGAGCAATCCATTTGGTTTAAATTTAGCCACCGACATTGAAGATGATTCACAGAGTAAAACTTCCTTACCACCTGCTTTGAATGCAGGTAGATAAAGTTCTACCTGCTGCTCAGAATTTTGAACTGCAATTGCTATAACCAGTGCACAGCTAACTGCACCGCCTGTGACTCAGAGAGACCGATGACATCAACGTTGTAATTGCACCTCTACTCTCCCCTGCCCACATTACTCCAGATATTAAGTGCGGTCTTCATGACCTCATTAAAATCCAACCAGAAGCGATTCCTCATTTCCTTAAGTCAATTCTTTGCTAGAGTAGCTTTTCTTTTCGTTTTTAATGTTCCCTGTGCCCACTAACCTCACAAAATAAGCCCACAAATTTTGCTTCAGTCATTGTGGTCTGGCTCTGCTAAAAAGGCCTTTGCTTTGGATTGCCAACAATATGCACAGAAAGAAATGTGATTATCCAGGACACAAACTAAATCAGTCAGAAGTTTGAATCCAGTCAATGTGTTTGAAGAAGGTTATTTTTAATTTTTATATTCCACTTCTCATGGACTGTGTTTGTTCTATCATTGTCTACCTTCTGGGAACAGCTCTGCAGCTCTCATCCTGGAGAAGATAGAAATAATTTCCCAGAATGTTAAAGTTGATAAAAGGCTTTAACTCTTTTTTTCACTCTACGGACAAAGTAATATTGATTTCCTGCTCTGAAATGCTTGATAAAAAACGGGACCAGAAACAGTATGTGCAATGAAAGCGTCAGTTGTATTTACATTTATTCTAATTTCTGCATCTTCTCTGTGCGGCCGGTTTATAACTTTCTTTACTCACTTACTTCAAAAACTATTCTGGAATTCTGTTAAAGGTATACTATGCAGGAATTTGCGGTTACTGTTTGTAAACACAACATTCAAACTTTTTTCCTCCCTTCAGAGCTTGTATGTAAGCTGCAAGCTACTTTACTGCTGTAGTGCCTTTTTATAGGCTGATACTTTTGCAAGTTAACAAAGCTAATCCCAAGCACCTACCTGTCCAATAGAAAACAGACGAATTCAGCACCGCTCTTCATCTTCTCCTTCAGTGCTTGCCAGTGAAAGAGGAAGTCAGCCCCAGATTCACTCTCGTTTTGGAACGCGCTATGTTCACTTGGCGTTTCACCTGGCTATATTTGTGTTTTATGCTGCATTGTGTCCATGTTTTTTTTTCTTCTTTTGGATGTTTGCTACCTGATTTCTACCTTTATGTAAAACTCCAACTTCTCCTGCGTGCTGTTATTTATTGTGGTCTACACACCACTGCACAAATGTTGCAGCCCCTAAATGTCCTAACCACAAAAAAATAAGAAGAAAATTCAGACAGGGCAGAGTCTCTGCAGATAAATACGCCTCATCTTTTGTCTTTAAATTGTTTTTTCGGAAAATCTTGCACAGTGTATCTTTTAAGATTAATACATTTTACTGAAGCTCATTGAAAAGTTTTCATTGTCTATTTTGTACATCATGTTTTAAAAAAATGTATTTGAATTTAGGTTTGGAAAAAGAGAATTGTTAAACCTCACTAGAGTTCATGTTGTATGTGTAGTATATGAGTATCAGTGAGTGTGCTGGGTTAGCAAACATACAATATCTAGCAAAATTCTTTCCAGGAAAAACAAAGCTTGGGGAAAAAAGATGTCTTAGTAAAGTTGAACATACTGTGCCCCGGGACCAGACATGTCCGAACTGTTGTTCTGACCTTGTCATTTTCCTGAGTCTTATCTCATGACTGCATATCCACTGACTTATATAGAACACCATCATGCTGGGAGGAACTGCCACCAGCCCGGGACAGCCGCTGGGAACGCCGACCACCGTGCAGCCTGGATCTGCAGCCACAGCAGTTACACAGAGGGTAACTGGGACCCCTGTCACTCCAACAGCTATCACAGCTGTAAGAGAGAAGTACTAACCTTGAATGCTTTTGTTTTTGTAATCCTTCAAAGCTAAATGTACAGATACGTATTAATTTTTAGGGTATTTTTGTGTCCTTCACATTTCTGCTGTATTTTGGATATGAATATTGAAAAAAAACATTTTTGTGTATGTGCTTGCAGGAGACACTGGAGAATGTAAAAAAGTGTAGAAACTTTTTGTCCACATTAATAAAGCTGGCATCCAGTGGAAAACAGTCATCTGAGACAACGGCCAACGTCAAGGAGCTGGTCAAGAACTTGCTGGTACATTTCTTTCCTCTTCCTCTTTTTCTCTCTTTTGCCATCGTCTCCATCTCTCTCACACACAACAGGTCTGTGTGAAAACCTGATCTCTTGGTCTTCATCTTCATACCTTTCCTGTCATTCTTTTGATCTGTTTTCTTAATGTATGTGTTTCTATCCTCTGTGTTTACTCTACAACAGGAAGCGAAGATAGAGCCTGAAGATTTCACCAGTCGGTTATACCGGGAGCTCAACTCCTCACCGCAGCCGTACCTTGTGCCTTTCTTGAAGGTGAGATCAGTGTCACACTGGCAGCTGTGCAGATGTAACATTTAAAGGAATACTTCACCTCCCAAACGACCATTTGTATGTCAGTTACTCACCCCATGTTACACTAAATTCCTGAAGAAAACTTTTTTTTCTCGCATGCCTCCGGAGAACGAAGAATCCAAAAACTGAGAAAATTAGTGATGAATTGAAGTAAAAGAGTAATATGTTTACAAATGCAAAACTATATCAAACATCTGCTTACAAACTCTCACAAAACTCTTGTAGTCCAAGTCTCATTTATGCAGTCGTATGATCGGTACTCAAACAGACACCGCCTTTGTGTTAGTAAAGTGAACGAAAAGTGAAACAATGTTGCTCTCTTCAAAGCCAGACTCCATTGAGAAAAACAGTAATTTTACCTCTCGGAACACAGGAGCTGCTGGATCATGAGGCTTGAATTATACTACAAAAGTTGTGTGTGAGTTTGTGAACTGATGTAGTGATATGGTTTTGCTGTTGTTAAACATGGCCCCCTTTACAGCTATTCATCAAGAATTTTCTCCATTTTTGGATTCGTCCTTCACTGGAGGCATGCTAGAAAAATGTTTTCCTCACAAATTCAACATAACTCAGGGTGAGTAATTAATATGCAAATGTCATACAGGAGGCAAAGTATTCCTTTAATGCTGCATGTTGGACGCTGTGTAAACTCAAACCTTGTTTGATATGTACCTGCTAAATGATGTGGAGAATTCAGTTTGTTGTGCTTCAGTGCCTCATGCAAACTTGAAATGCTTTTAGACCAACTTAGTTATGTGGTTTCACCACTCTGCTCCTAACCAGGGTTTACACTGCTCAGCATTAATACATGTCTTTTCAGTACAGCTTACCACAAGGTTACTATAAATCAATATAGATTTGCAATAATCCTGTTGCAGGACATACGTACACATAATCTACTCCCTTTAGTGTCAAAGATAAAGTACTTGAACATTGTTACAGTTGCAGGTTGTTGCCTTTACTTTTCATAAAATGACCAAATAATTAAATCCTGTAACATGATGCTAATTCTCCTCTTGTGCAAACACTGTTGCAATAACTTTTAATGAAGTCAACGACTTCTAATCAACGACTCTGTTCTGTAAACACATTTACACACAAACTGGTACAATTGTGTGGTTTGGTTGTGCTGTTTATTGAACTGAGGTTTCAGAAACAGGTTTTGTTCAAACAGTTACGACCTTGAAATTAACCTGTCACAGCAGTGTGGTACGAATGGGATGAACAATGGGTTTATTATCCTGCATCAAACACAAGGTTTGTGTGTTAAAATTGTATAACCGCAGCATGCTCTGAAATCCTTCTGAAGTGGTAGTAGGCATGCAAAGTTCTCAAGGGGAGACAAAAAGGAGTCTTTTTTCTAACTGCACTGCATGGTTTGTCTGAGCATTGTGTACAGCATAATGACACGGCTTCCTGCTACTCCTCTTTACAAATTGCAAAATAAATGTACAAACATGAATTCTGTAGTGTACACCAAAATGAGTGTATGTGCACACAGTTGGTCAAATGCTGAGGAATTCTTTCTCTCACCGTCACATAAGTCTCTTAGGACCCTATTTATCCAAAGTGGAAATTAGTCAGTTAATCAAACCGCACAAATTTTGCTGTCCTCTGTCTACCTGCAGAGAAGTCTCCCAGCACTGCGTCAGATGACCCCAGACTCAGAGGCCTTCATCCAGCAGAGCCTGCTGCCTCAGCCCAGCACTCAGACTGCTGCAGCAGCCTCCACAGCCCTCACAGCTGTGGTGCTGAGACCTCCTCTCTCCACGGCTACCACGACACCCACCAGCACTGCCGCGTCCAAAACCACAGTTATCAGCCTCACTCAGACCCCGCACAGTAAACCTGGACTGGTAATTTATCATAATGTGTCTGAATTCAGTCTCTGGCATGCACACAAAATTGGAGACCTTGTTTTTACTTCTATTCTGTCTGTGCTTTTATGTCTCATTCTTTGTCCATGAATGTGCGCAGATAGTGCCACAGCAACAGGGGACGATGGTGAGGCCACAGGTGACGCTGGCTCAGTCTCCCATGGTAACACTCAGAGGACAATCTCATAGCCGCATCATTGTGGGTCAACCACAGGTGGTCAGACAGCTACAGACAGGTGAGTGATCAGCAGCCACGTGCATGTTTTTTATCTTGTCTTTATTTTTAGTTATTTTGTCTGTATTTAATCTCCCATCCATTTACTTTGCACAGTGTGAAAGTGCTGCTACCTTGTGGATACTATCTGTAACTGCAAGATACTAAGATGCCAAATGTTATACTTAAAAAAAAACAAAAACAAACTTAAATTAGCTTCACATCATATTGCATGTTTCAGTTGTTAAACTGACATTTTTAACTGTAACTGCATTTCTATCCTGCTCAGTCAGTCATTTGCCTCTGTCTCTGTGTGCGTTTATTAACTCCAGCAGTGAGGCCAACGTTGGCTCCAGGGGTCAAAGGAGTACAGGTTGTCAGTCAGGCCTCTCTCACTTCTGCTCAGAAGAACAAGCTGAAGGAAGCGGCCGGGGGGACCTTCAGGTCTGTGACACATTCAGATACATATCTTTAGCATTTCTTAAAAACTGGCCTCTAAATAGTTTTAGAGGTCACAAATGAATTGAATGTTTTGTATTCTGACTGGCCTTGGAGAATATACAATTTTCTGTATTTTTGTTACATTTGATGTGAGAACTATATTTGCAGTTACTATTAAAGATATGCAAGCGTACTTTCAAACACATGAAAAAACATATATTTGAAAGTTCTTTGAATTTATTTCCTTATGTGATGGTAAACTAAATATCTTGGGTTTAAAGCCATAGGTTGGACAAAATAATTTTCTAAATTCTTGAAGACCAAACTATTAATTGATCAATTAAGAAAATATCAGTTACATTAATCTATGATAAAATTGCCTTTATTTATTTCACTGATATCAGAGTGGTTGAGATGATACCTGGGTAGACACACATATGCACGCCTCTTTTCCAGTGCGATGCAATGATGCACCACCTGCTAATTTTAGCAGAAAAAGGGAATTATTACTCTCACTGGCACAACACACTGTATACAGGATATTATGTTATCCTGCATAGAAAACACAGACTGTTTTTGGTGATTTGGTCACAGTGTTATTTAATGATAAATTGATTAATACAGACACATTTGCTAATTTATGCAGTAATTATCTTAATTAATGACTTCATAAGCATAACTGGTTGTTATTGGTAATATATCATGGTAATTACACCTTTTCTGTCATTGTTGACAAAACCTGAACATTAATCTGTATTTATAAAAAGAGTAGATCTTAAATGTGACCTATAGGGGCAGTTTGGCTGACAGACGGCATTTAGTGATAATAAATGCAGGTATAAATAGGATTTATTATACAGGCCTATCCTATCGGAGAGCATTAGATTGTATGGTGTAAATTATAAACTGGTTTAAATCTGTGAACATAAAATGATTGATAATTAAAATAAGGATAATAGTTATTTGATGATATACAAGCATGTATGACTGTTGATGCAGTTGTTTCAGGTTGTCTCGCAATGAAAGAGAACCAAGATTTTTTTTTCAATGAGAACACCTGTATTGTGTGTTTGGATATATTTTTGGGGAAATAAGTAGGGCACTTCAGCAGCACGGGGATTTTAACTCCCAAAACTGGCAGAGTAACCACACTATCTGTCTAAAAGATAGTTCCTGTAATGGCATATGTTTGTGTTTGCAGAAAATGAGACAGTCTGAAATTGGTGCAATCTTTATTAATATCTAAATATCCCTGGGAAAGAATTTTGGGAGGTCACAACAGTGTCTGCCACAGTGTCATTTTGAAACTGACCACTAGTGGGCTCCAATGATAGAAATATTGAGATGCAACACACAGTTGGCCCTGGAAATAGTATATATCTGTGTTATGCTTTGATATATGAACTGCACTAATGGTTTGATAAGTGCTGTTGTTTTGTCAGACTCAGTATTTAGGTTGGAGGATGAATTGTTTTAGTATTCTCATTTTTCTAGCTGTTTTTTTTTTCAAGGATAGGAGACTACTGCAGCTAAATGAAACTCTTGAGTTTGTTTCAGGAATGCACTGATTGTGAAGTTCTGGGCCAATAATGATACCTTAAATTAACAATTTGGCCGATACTGATTTCAATGTATTATTTTGTTTTGTTACCAGGGAAAGTTTTAGTACCAGGGAAACAAAAAAATGTCATTGTGAAACAACTGTTTTAAAATAATTCAGACATTCATTAACCCCTCCTTTAAATGAGGACAAATTCAATCATGCAAATCTAAAAAGCAACCTTCTTTCACGTGAAAAACATTTCTTAAACTGCTTCAAAAGCCTTTTTACTTTAAATAATATATCACATTTCCCTCTCTTACCTCTATTTTAAATTGCTGTGAAAACATCAACACATTTCTCCTTCAGACAGCTGTGTTAATTCTGGTTTCTCAGCAAAAGCTGCATTTTACATTTTACATTTTACATTTTACATAACGCTGAGCACATCATGAGAATGTTATGATTTACCTTCGCCATATGCTTACTTTTACTGAATAGAGCTGCAATGCACCATAATGTAACTGCAACTTTCATCAGCTGTTAGTTTCGGCTGTCAGTTGCTAACAGCTAACATTAACTAGCTCCTTTCCTGACGATTTTGATACAGATTTGTTGGTCACAATGTAGCATGGGTAGGATTATATAAGTTAATACTTCTTCCAACTCCCTTTCGCACATGTAAATTGATGCAATTTGTGGATGGAATTCATTATGTTTTTTTTCTTTCTCTTTTGTTATTGATATGTTTTTAACCCTGGTTTAGTTGTGTTTTACCTTTGAAATTAAGACATCAATCAATTAAGTATCAGGGAATCAATAGGGTGCGCCCAGTTAAGCGTTAATAGTGAGTTTACTGCATCCATTCATTCGAAGGTGTCCCAGGAAGACCTCAGTTCATCCCCAACACATTTTCTATTGTTTCAGTCTTTCTATTGTATTTCTTTTGTTCCCCTCTGCTTTTTAGCTTGTGCAAAATTGCTGTGACACAACAGACAAACAGCAGCCACTGCCACGGGTGAATGTTATCTTATTTGCTGTTGGCTGATGGCAGTAAACAAGGCAAATATTGGGCAAATAAATCGGTGCATCCCTTGCTCATTTTGTGTAAATATACACAGACAAAAAAGAAATCTCAGTTTTTCACATAAAAAGGTGTAAATTGTGTCGGTGCGTATGTCTGAATCATCACTTTTTGTTTCATCCAGGGATGATGATGATATCAATGATGTGGCGTCCATGGCGGGAGTCAACTTGTCTGAGGAGAGTGCTCGTATCTTAGCAACCAACTCAGAGCTCGTTGGCACGGTGACTCGCTCCTGTAAAGACGAAACCTTCCTCTCCACCTCCTTACTCACCCGCAGAGCTCTGGAGATCGGTGAGACACATGACAGAAAATGTACATCGCGTTGCCTCAGTTGACACGCTCGCTCTAAATCTTAATCAACACTCCTCCTGTTCTGACAGGTAAGAAGTTTGGTGTCAGCGAGCTTGGCACAGATGTGATCAACTACATATCCCACGCTACACAGCAGCGTCTACAAAACTTGCTGGAGAAAGTGTCACAAGTGGCACAGCAGAAAAACATAACCTTTAAGGTGAGTATTAATTAAAGTAATTTGAGAGCTGGTAAAACCCTTTGCCTTTTACTGTTGTACAATTTTTAACCTTCCTTGAGACGTCTTTCTTCATACATACTTCAGGAGGATGAGCGATGTGAGCAGGCCAGCGATGTGCGAACCCAGCTTAAATTCTTTGAGCAGCTGGATCAGATGGAGAAGCAGAGAAAGGAGGAGCAGGAGAGAGAGATTCTCTTAAAGGCTGCCAAGGTAACAATAAATAAACAAGGTCACACAGTGTCATTGACAGGACAAATCTTACACACACTCATAATTGCATAGACAATTGGAGTGAGTGATCTCAGGTCAGTGTCATTAGTATACTTTTCCTCTCCTGCTAACTCACTGGAGGACAGATCTGCTAACAATGAGCGAGTGAATGAATAAAACAATTGATTGAATAAATTGAACATATCCATGTTGAAATATTAAAATGTCCTCTACCTCAATGCAGTCTCGGTCACGGCAAGAGGACCCTGAGCAGCTCCGACTGAAACAGAAGGCCAAAGAGGTAAGTAGATGCCCGATAAGGTGGCCTGCCACGCTAATTACCTCATTGACTTGTAGAGGTCAGCAAAATGATGGAGGTCATGTCCATATATATTATGTGTTATTGCTCTTGTGTTTACATGCATATTTGTTTACATAAAAATGTCACCAACATGACAAGCCTAGAAGATGCCAGAATAAACAACAGGGTTTTCACGATCGTTATAGGACTTGGATGCACCTGCTAAGTGTTTTTTCACAGCGCCTAACAGCTGAAATTAGTGGGGCACAGATGTGGTGCATTACGTAGGCAGGACGGAGCAGGGTTGTTGTTTTTTTATCTGCCACATAGACTGTCTTGGTAGAGTGTGGTTGCTGCCAGCTTCACTGCGTGTGTATTGAGTTTTGCCAAGTGATAATGCAGTTGGTTATGCAGGATTTGGAAGCATATGTTGTATTAACTAATACTTAATTAATAACCTGGAATGTGTTAACTCCAGGATGCATCGATTTGATTGATTTATTTTCATATAAAATGTAAAACAACCACAAGGTTGCTCTGCTGTGTCACATTGCCTCTGGTATGATGAGGTATTCATTTTAATCAGATTATACTTGTTTTTTCATAGAGTTCTGTAGTTTTTATCTATTGGAGGGCCGCAGAGATGCACTTAGAAAATATAGTGAAAAAAATATAGTGTGTGTCTCCTTTTTTTAACATTGTGTCCGCTTTCTAAATTTTAATGTTTATGCGGGTCCATGAATGCAGTGCTGGCAGACCTCTTCAGGTTTTCTTTTTTTCCTTTGTGGAGTCACATGGCGGATTACTGATCTGTCGATCAGCTTAGAGTAGATGTAGTCAGATCAGTGGATGAGAGGAGGGGCTGCTGAAGAGACAGTGAATGCAATCTTTTAGACACAGTGCAATTAATGATTATGTTAATGTGCCCAGAGTACGCGCTGCGCTCCGAGAATGTGGAGCAGTGCATAACAAAATTGTCCGATAGCGCTTGTAATGAATGGTCCAGCTCCAAAAATACAAAATCCATTGTGTTGGCAGATGTTTTGATCATGGTGGACTGCCACAAATAAAAATAATGTGTGGGAAGCCCCGTGTTCTAGTTATTTTTTAGGACAATATATTGTCCACCAAAAGTACTAATCATGACAGGCCTAATGATAAGTAACTGTATGATTTGTCTTTGAGAAGCCTTTCTGATGAGTTTGTCTTTGACACTCATTTGGTCATTGTTTGTAATCCAGATGCAGCAGCAGGAGCTGGCTCAGATCAGACAGAGAGAGGCCAACCTAACGGCGCTGGCAGCAATCGGCCCAAGAAAAAAACGGAAAATGGACTCTCCTGTTCGGGGCGCCAGCGCAGAGGTGAGAAATATGGAGCCACATGGCATAAATGGGTTGTGCTTATTTTTCAATTATTTCAACTCTACAAAGAAAAGGTCAATAGTGTCATTCGTGTGTTTGCTCCGTTTTACGCCCCAGGGCTCAGGGTCGGGCCCCTCTCAGCCCGGAGGCCCCAGTGGAGCAGGCTCCAGACAGTTTATGCGACAGCGCATCACCCGAGTCAACCTTAGGGACCTGCTCTTCTGCCTGGAGAATGAAAGAGGGACCAGTCACTCACACCTGCTCTATAAAGGCTTCCTCAAATAGCACCCGCATTAAAATGACTAGTCTCGCTCAGTGGCATTAAGGAAACAGAGTTGACTGTCAGCTCAGACCCTCTCTGCCGGTACTTCCTTTGATCACCCACTGCTGAATGATGAGACGTCTGTCTGTGGGAAGAGAATTATCTGGAACACTGGAGAGACGCCTTCTTTTAAAAGCCTCCTCAAGCACAAGTCTTTTGTATTTTCAGAGGAGCAAAATATTTGAACTCGGCCCTGATTTCAGTGCTCCTCTCCGCTCGGTTTGCTCTTCAGAGACCAGTTGCACCCAACCACACTTCACTCATGCACTGCCTCATGCTGCACACAAGGAAAAAAACGTCTTAAACTGAACCTAGCACTTCAAATCCGAAGACCTTGTCAGTGTCATTTGCACTGACATCTGTGTTGTAGCAGCAAATCTCTGTGAAGTGGTTCCATTTTAGATGAATGTGCAGCATGCGGGTGTAAAAGCCTGCTTTTACAAAACTGCAGTAATTTTCTCGACCATGCTAACATAAACACTCTGTTTATTTAATTTCCCAACAGAGATTTTAATTTATCAAACATTTATACTATATTTTAGCTCAGTTTTAATGCCTGTGGATTGTTTTAAAGAGACTAATCTTGAACTAGCCTTGTCATCTGCTGAGTTGCCTTCTTAACAGATTAAGCCATATGGATTAGAATATGTTGATGAGCTTCAGTAACTTCATCAGTTCTCTCCGGATTTGTGGGATGATTGCTTTGTTGTTTTGTTGTGCGCTTTCTTTGTCTTTGCTTGGTTGGAAAAACAAAAATGATTGTTTATATGTCATGTGTCGTGCATGACGTTATCACAGGTGATGATATTTTGAACTCTCACCACCAAAAGCATTTTTACCTTGAGACTTTTGTACAGTGGTTGAAAGCAAAATTCCACCTTTTATTCAGATCGTAGCACATTTACTACAAAGACAACATACTTAACATAACTATCGATCATTTCTTAAGCAAACAATACTCGAGGTAAGATTTTTTCTTACCTCAAAAGCAATCAGTAGTTTTCAATAATTTCTTTAAACTCAACTGAACTTTCTATCACAGTGAACATCCTCTTCAAGGTAGCAGTTTGTTGCACATATTTCAAAAGTCTATAGGTTTTCTTGTGTGTTTAAGAGGACCTATTATGCTTTTCCTTTTTTTCATCGTATAGATAATGTCACAGTGTCGCAGGTTTTCATATTAAATGTGGCCAAAGTTTGAAATAATAAGGTAAACATATGTAAAAGTTACGTATGTGAGCAAAAATCTCAGGTCTCTGACCGTTTGAATACTCTGTTTCCATTGATTTTTCTGCTTTCGAGACAAGCTGACGTCAGGTGTTGATGAATTTCTTTATATGATAATCTGCTTCAGGCACACTACTGCAAGTGTTTACATTACGTAGCCTACACTGCTACATGTAGCTACATGCTAACGTCAGGGAAACATGTAGTCTTGGTTGCTGATGTTGCTTATTTGTTTGAAAGGAGGAGCTGCTGCAGAGGCGAGTGAAAGCAAACTTTTATACCCAGGGCAATGTGCGATTAACCTTCATTTTCATCGTGGCCTTGCGTTCTTCAGCTCTGTCTGTGCCCAGAGTATGCTCTAAGCTCTGAGAGTATGGTACAATGCATAACTGAGCGGTATATACATTACAGCAGCACTTCTAATGAACGGTCCAAAAAAATCTATTTGTGGCGATAGATATTGTTATAATAGCCGGTCACCACAAATACTTGAACGTGAAACCCTGTGATTTCTGATCATATTCAAAAGTTTTTGGTTTAAAAGCTTTTGCGATTTTACAGGGTAGAAAATGCCACAATACTCTGTTAAGCCCGGTATACACTGTGCGATTTTGTACTGTCCCAGACAAAAGATGACCAACGTGAAAGAAATGTGGCGATATCTTTGTTAGTGGCTCTAAAACATTGGTCCTACATCACACAGTAACAGAGGTTCAAGGATGGCTGTCACAGTCTTATGATCAAAGACAGCATGAGATAAAATTCTGACAGTATCAGAAATTTGGGATGAGAATCTCACTATGTGACAGCCCCACATCTACTAACCAACCAATAGGAATGCAGCTTGATTTGACGCACTGATCAGCGCAACAGAGATAAATGTTAGTAATTAGAGCTCTTGTTTTTTTCCTCTCTTCTTTTCTTTGTAAAATGTCGTATCTGTTCAGCTGTAATTTTTATTTATTTATTTTTTTTTGCCAGCAATGCTGGAAGCTATCTTCATGAAATGAAACATGCACTATTGTGCATCTTGTCGCAAAGGTGTCATATAATCCCATGAGGGATGGGCCACTAGGTGGCATGACACTAAAATAAAAGCATTAATTCATTCATTCAGTCCTTGCAAAATTGGCATACCAAGTTGGCTTCTTTTCCCCAGCCATGACGGCATACACATTCTCCTCCTCCTCTTCTTCAAAATATTTTGGGACACACAAATGCCACTATACCGAGGGCTCGATTTGTTTGTTTTCCTTTTTCTCTTACCACCGCAGCAGCATAGATGGATGACGCATGCTGATTGTTCTTTTGTATTGATGTCGATGGACATAGATCATAGCTTGTGATTCAGTAGGAGATGTCATTGCACAGTCTGCATACATCAAACTTGATGTCGTACACAAGTTTGTTAAGATTCATGTCCCTGAGTGTAGCTTGCACTGAACTTCTGAGACTGCAGAAATCTCAGAGTCTGCAGGAGGCTTTACAGTCATTCCCTGGGTGCAGTGAAGTTGCAGAGCATTGATGTATAAAGAGAATGGTGCAGAGATGCTGAAAGTGCAGATAGGGATGACCAGTTAATGTTTACCAATTAGAGCAGACTGAACTAAAGTTGGATTTCTGACTCGAAAAGTCGGAAGAACTTCACCAACCCTAACCTCAAAATCCACAATGACTGCTCCGTGCATCAACTGTCGTGAACTCTATAGTAATATACTGTCCTTAGCACTCCAGTCTCATTTGTGTCTCATTAAAACAGTCGTACAGGCAGTACTGTCCAACTTATATCTCTGGACATGTTGCTACGGTGATTGTATGTGCAAAATGCAGCGTGATGTGTTGTTATCCTCTTGCATTGCTAATGTTGGCTAACCATGCCAGCACTGGTTTTGCCAATTATGTTGTGGTTGTCTGAATTGTGGTACAGGATCACGGTCAACTCAGGTGTCATTCCCAGCTCAGACTTCTGAGGCAAATAGAAGGCAGCATCAAAGAGACAGGCGCTAAAACAGAGCACCTCAGGTGAATACAGGTGCTTCAGACAGTATGAGGAAAATAAGGTGTATTTTTAACATTAAAGCATGTCAGGATGTTTCACTAGAAACTCAAACAAGCATGAACCTAAAAATGAGCATAATAGGTCCAATTAGATGTACGGGTTGGAAGCTCAATATCCCTGTTTTTAAAGATCCAAAAATAGTGAAACATTTACATAATGAAAATAATAATGTGGTTTTGGCTCTGTGTTTCCTAATGTTACCAACAAGCTTTCAAGCAATTTTCCTTCCTTGTGCCAAAGAGCTACAGACTTTACCTTCGACTAAAATATCTTGGGACGGGATGTTCACTGTGATGTATCTCAAGCACATTTTAATCTTTGCTTTTTGTACTATAAAAAAGATAATGGACATGCACGCCTAATGGATCAAAAGTAGTATGCTATAATTTGGAAATGAAGTGGTTGTTAGTTATGTAAAGTATCCAGGCTCAGTAGTTCATGGGCTATAATGTGTATTTCAAAACATTTAGTTTGAAAGGAATCCCGCTAATGTTTTTAATGACAGTCATTTAAGCGAATCATACATTTTCCTGTAAGTCATATGTCCACATTTTTATATTTATGAATGATGGAGGTCATGTTGGTAAACATGGGCATGTAATGCAGACTGAGGACTGCACTTTGACAGATCACTTTTCTAAAACTAGTCGATCAGATGAACATACCCACTTTGTAACTTTTTATATTTTTAGTGCACATACTAATTTTGATCTTTATACCTTTGTCATTTTATGAAAGAATGTTTATCGGCAAATTTTATTACTGTATATATTTAAGTTTGCTATTTGTAGATTAATCAGTTGACGACTTCAAATCGGGCAGATCTGTCTTACTTTTCATACACAGTAGATGTGACAAATAAGACATATATGATACTTTCTTGCCAATATCTTGTAAATTTTGCACAGCCACTTGTTTATATGTAAATAACTGAATTTAAAAAAAAGTTTTTAATTGCTATTTTATAATGGATTGAAAGAGTATGATCTCTATTAAAACAAAAAAACAACAACAAATATTTTGATTGTCTATATTATTGTGGGAATTCTGGTCTGTCAGCTGTTTACAGAGTAATTCACATTGAAACTTAAAATACTGAGTGCAATGAAGTGATTGTTGCCCTGCATTTACTGTGAGCTGTCAGCAGTAACAGTGAACACAAACTGTTCAAAAAGCAGTAGAAATAAGTTAGAAAGAGAAGTTCATGGTTCCCACAGTCATGAAATTTCTGAAAAGGTAATGAAATTAGAAAAACTTTTCCAGACTTGGAAAGGGTTTGGAATTCACAGAATATTTGGGAAAAATTGTTTTGGCTTTTGTTTGTAATATCTTCATAAAGATGCCAAAATACTGTGTAAAAATATTCTATATTTTAAAATATATATTTTAAAATCTGGAAAACTGCCAAAAGGGATAGGTCATACATACATTTTATGTATGTGTGTGTATATATATATATACATACATACATAAAATGTAATGTAATGTAAATATATATATATATATATATATATATATATACACACACACACACACACAAATAACATGTACGTATGCATAACCTGTCCCTTTTTGGCAGTTTTCCAGATAGGAGAATAATATTTTGTAGTTTGTGCTGTATAATTATAACTTTTTCAAACAATTAAATTTGACAAAATACATCTGAGAGGATGATTCTGTTTGTCCCTGCCTAGTTGAAACACAGATATTTGTAACTGTGTGTTAAATAGGCTTAAAATCCAAATTGTTGTGGTTGAATGTTTTTTTTTCTTCCTTGAATATTCCCCCCTGAATTGTTCTGTTAGAACTGGAGGAATTAGAGCACAAAAGCATTTGCAAATACTGAAAGATTATGAATATGTGCATGGATAAATTTATATTTAGATCTTAGAAAGAAACATCACATGAATATTGATAATAGCTGATAATTCCAAATGTTCCATTCTTCACTTTCTCAAGCACTCTGATTAAAATGATATTTTCCATCCATCCATCCATTCATTTTTACTGCTCATCGAGGGTCGGGTTGCGGGGGCAGCAACCTAAGCAGCGAAGCCCAGACTTCCCTCTCCCCGGCCACTTCGTCCAGCTCTTCCCGAGGGATCCGGAGGCGTTTCTAGGCCAGCTGGGAGACATAGTCTCTCCAGCGTGTCCTGGTCCCATGCACCGTCAAGGATTCTGCCAAGGGTCCAGAGCTGGTCCACAGCTCCATGACCAGGACGAAAACCGCATTGCCCCTCCTGGATCCAAGGTTCAACTATCCGGCGAACCCTCCACTCCAGTACCCCTGAATAGACCTTACCAGGGAGGCTGAGGAGTGTGATCCCCTATAGTTGGAACACACCCTTTGGTCCCCCTTCTTAAAAAGAGGGACCACTACCCTGGTCTGCCAGTCCAGAGGCGCTGCCCCCAATGTCCCACGCAATGTTGCAGAGTTGTGTCAGCCATGACAGCCCCACAACATCCAAGGCCTTAAGGTACTCTGGACGGATCTCATCCAGCCCCGGGGCCCTGCCACTGAGGAGCTTTTTGACCACCTCGGCAACCTCAGCCCTAGAGATGGGAGAGCCCACTCCCGAGTCCCCAGGCCCTGCTTCCTCACCTGGAAGGTGTGTCGGTGGGATTGAGGAGGTCTTCGAGTATGTTTTCCACCAATTGACAACATCCGTCGAGGTCAGCAGCTCACCGTCCCCACTATACACAGTGTTGACATGCTGAGACGCCCGATGGTGGCCCAGAACCTCTTCGAAGCTGTCCAGAAGTTATTCTCCATGGCCTCATTGAACTCCTCCCACGTCCGGGTTTTCACCTCCGTTACTGCTGTAGCTGCACTCCGCTTGGCCTGCCGGTACCTGTCTGCTGCCTCCGGAATCCCACAGGCCAAGAAGGCCCGATAGGACTCCTTTTTCAGCTTGACGGCATCCCTCACCGCCGGTGTCTACCAACGGGTTTGGGTGTTGCCGCCAAGACAGGCACCGATCACCTTACAGCCCACAGCACCAATCGGCCGCCTCAACAACAGAGGCACGGTACCATCAGAGGGAAATCACCACAAGTCCGACGACAAGACTACAAAGTCGATCATCTAACTGCGGTCTAGGGTGTCCTAATGCCAAGTGCACATATGGACACCCCTATGCCTGAACATTGTTTTCGTTATGGAAAATCTGTGGCGAGCACCGAAGTCCGATAACAAAACACCACTGGGGTTCAGACCGGGGGGGGCATTCCTCCCGATCACACACCTCCAGGTCTCACTATCGCTGCCAACGTGAGCGTTGAAGTCCCCCAGCAGAACAAGGGCATCCCCAGAGGGAGCACTCTCCAGCACCTCCTCTAAGGATTCAAAAAAGGGTGGATACTCTGAGCTCCTGTTTGGACCATAGGCACAAACAACGTCCCCCCTACCTGAATTCGGAGGAAGGCTACCCTCTCGGCTACCGGGGTAAACTCCAACGTACAGGCATTGAGCAGGGGGGCAATCAATAAGTATTGCCACCCCTGCCCGGCACCTCTCACCAATGGCAACTCTAGAGTGGAAGAGAGTCCTAACCCCTCTCGAGAAGACTGGTTCCGGAGCCCATGCTATGTGTCGAGGATCAGACCGCCAAAGGCCAGCTCACATCGCACCCGACCCCTTTGGCCCCTCCTATGGGTAATTATATTTTCCATTTCTATAATTATCATCTCTAACAGTACTTAATTGCATGCTGTAAAAAAAGAAATCTTTATCACATGAAATCCATAAGAATTATATGTATTATAATTATATATAAAGATTTAAATGTCCTCCCACAAAAAAAGTGATGAAATGCCATCTTTAGTAGCTGTACAAATTGCCTATAATATTATATATATATAATATATATAATATATATATGTGTGTGTGTATATATGTGTGTGTGTGTGTGTGTGTGTGTGTGTATATATTATATATATATATATATATATATATATATATATATATATATATATATGTATATAATATATATATATATATATATATTCTTGAAACTTATTCAGATACATTTAATGGGGAGAATGATGAGGGCAAGTTTTAAAAATCAAATAATTAGAAGCTCATTACTGCTGGATAAGGCAACTACAGATTCATTTCCTTCTAACCTTGAAACATGATCAAAGGATATTTTGTCCAAAATAAATAAGATTTTAATCAGTGACTAAGACTATCTTCCTTTTACGCCCAGTAGTAGCAAGATGATAATGGCAATCTTTGCCTGATTAGGGTCAAGATTTGTGACATCAGAGTACAAAATTGGTCGATTAGTATGATTTAATTGAAATTTAATGGATCATTCGGATACAAAATCTGTATTTTGGATGCAGGTACAGTGCTTGTGGTCTCATTGTGATGATGTAACTTTAAGAGCTTCAGGGAAAGTCTGAAATTCACACTGACCTTGGTTACGGACTCACTGTGGGTGAAAACTAGCTATTTTTCTTCCTTTCATATTTTCCTCTATTTTGATTTTACATAAAGTGCCGTAAGGTTAACAGCAAATAAGAGCAAAATCTTGTCGACTCTATATTACATTTATATGTCACATTATGAGCTAAAAAAACATTTCATCATCCCTCATACAGTAAGTGCACTTTCATCACTGTTAATTCATTCTGTGCCTCTTGACTTTACACCAAGATGAAAAACGGGGCCTATATCATTGGCTGCTTTGTCTTATCATGTTCACAAAAATGTCTTAGCCTATTCCAGGCAATAAAAATGTATTTATGAGTTCTGGGATTGAGTGGATGAAGCTGTTCATGGTACAATAGTTACAGAATTTCACCGTCATTATTCACTTGCTGGTGTGACATTTTATGGATATGGGATATTTTAAAGTGATCTACTGCGCAGTGTGAAGGGAAGGTCTTTTTCGTTGCTTGGCTGTGGGGTTACTTCAATGCAAAGATACAGTGCAGCATACAGGGGCTCAGAATAAAGCTCCTTATGAAACAATGTGGACATGCTTTTATATTACTTTTATTATTGTAACAAAGAAGTGTATTTAAGGGATACACTATAGTTGATAACACACTTTTCTTCTGCAATGTCTCCTGACAGACTGGTGGAGAGAAAAATGGTGTTGATTTAAAGATTTCTGTTCTGGAAATTTATGCATCAAAAGTATATTTACTTAGATAATAATAAAGTAGATTTACTAGATAATGCTTTATTTGTATTTGTAAACATACAATTTCACAAAACTTGTTATACAAAAAATTATTTTGTTAAAGGCCATTTTCTCAAAATAACGTTTTTCTTACACTCTATGCCAGACGTTTTCAGTTGCCATTACATACACCAAATTTTACAATTGGTTCCTTTAGATATTGTGGAAATTATTTTGCAAAGGGGCTTGTTCATATATAATTCATAACTGAATTTCTACAGCATTGTATTTCTAAAGTTTTTTTCATTTTATCTTACTTTTTATGTTAGTTGACATTTATTTTCTGATTTATGGAGTGATGAAACGATATATTTAAAATTCCCTCTGTCAAAACCTTAACCTAATGTGTCAGCAAAATGAAGCAAGAATTTTGAACGTGGCTTTAACCAATTTCAGATTTCTGTTATTGAAATGTCTACATATTAGTGCATATTTAATCAGATAATGACACGTTTGAATATTTAAACACAACATTTTAAAAAAGGATACAAAAATAAGTGTCTTTTTATAAGTAAATTAGGGGAAGTTTCATGGAGATATGTTGTCGGTTCAAAGTTTTACCATATTCGCCCTAAAAATCGGTCAGTTTAGTTTTACTCAAGTGCCCTCTCTTACAAAGTAAAAATAAAAGTCACATGACAAAAATTACGGATTATCCGATGATACTTAGACCAAATTCTTGATGGCAAAAAAAAGTTAATTTATCACTCCACCCAGGAATCACGTGACCAACACGTGCGCACTGACTGACACGCTGACAAATGTTTAGCTTCCGTGAGGCTCGTGAGGGCTCTCTGCTGTTTATAAGAATAAACATTACTTTTTTTAAAAAAAAATATATCATTAGTGCATTGATAATAATATTCCTTGAGGAAGACAGAGCTGAAAAGCTGAAACTGAAGCAGACTAAGGAGATCTTTTGTTGCACCAGACCCCCAGCTCGCGCATCAGACCGGTGAGTAATAACACACTCTGTCATGGTTGTGCAAAAACTGTGCAGCTTTGTTTTTTGTTTTCTTTGATATGCGTTTGTTTATGGCTGCACCCATCGTGGTGCTTCTATATATCTCAGTGTGTCCTCTGCTTTGGTGATGCTTTATTGTGCTGTTGAGTCAGTGTGTCATGTGACATAATTTATGTCGCTTAAAAAATGCTTGTTGCAGGCTCAGTGCTCCTATTGTTGGTCATTGTTGTTTGAGTTTTTGAGTTTCCTCTGTGGTTAGTTGTTGTGAGGCTACATTGAGGGGGGTGATTGTATCATTGCTAGTCCATTGTCTGCACTGGTTGCAAAATGCAGTCTATAAAACAGCACATTGATTTGGACATTATGGCTCTGGTATGTTTGTGTAAGTCTGCACCTCGAGATGTTTGTGCAGTTTGTTTTCTAGCATGAATGTGTCTTCTGATTAAACATTAGTATAATTTTTTTCTTTACTCTGTATTCTTTTGAAGAATATAAGGCTGTGACATTTACATATGGTACATTTAACATATGTATTTTGTGCCTGTATCTAAGTGCATTTGTTCATTTTACTTGTCCTTGTGTAAAATGTCTTTGAAATAATAATACTTGTACTCAAGTCAAATATGCTACTACCCTTTTCCTCCAGCAGTGGTGGAAAGTAAATAAGTAAATTAATTCAGGTAATATACATAAGTAGGCTATAGAGTTTTTAGGAACTTACACCTTACTTGAATATTTACATTTTATGCTACTTTATACTTCTACTCCAGTACCTTTTCACTCCACTACATTTATTTGATGCCTTTAGTTATTTTGCAGATTCACAAATCAAATCAAAAAATATATTGGGATGTCATATTATTTTAAGACTTTATTGATCCCTTGGAGCAATTTTCAAGCTAAAAATTAGCCCAACCTTTACCAGCAGCAGCATTAATGTACTTATTAATGCATCAACAATTCTAAACCATTCCATGTAGAGAGTACTTTTACTCATTGTACTTTAAATTTTTAAATGCAGCACAAAAGAATATAATGAAACTGAAAAATCTTTATTGTCCACTCACATGGAAATTTTGCTTTGGCTTCACACAATAATGGAAAGTAACTAAGTACAAAACATTTTGATGGTAAATATTACATTTTTTTTACTTCACAAAGTTAGTTTGACTGCTTCAGTTAATACTTAAATTTGTAAATTTATGTTGTTAATGCAAATCATAAATCCACTTATAACTTATGAGTGGTTAAGGCATACCCAGCAGTATGTAAATTAATTAAAATTAGCTTCACCTTATCAGTTGCAATTAATTCATCAATATATGAATCCAATTATATATATATATATATATATATATATATATAACCATTAGTGTTTTAAAATTCATGTTAGCATCTAGCATCTACTTAAGGGCATGAGTACTTCTTCCACCACTGGCTTCACAGACAAACACTTTAACTTTTTCTGCCATAGGTTAAGGTTTAAGTGCCAAAATATTAACTATTAATACATGCCTTAAGTAGATGCTAGATGCTAAAATGAATTTTAAAACACTAATGGTTAATACATAACTTAGACGTACAAAACAGCGGCAATCACTAAAACCTGATAAAAGCTTTCTTTAGTAAGATTACAGCAGATGGAATAAAATATCTCTTCGAGATGTTTCACACTGCTGTGGTTCCCCTATATTATCTTCCTTACTTGTAACAGAGTATTTCTATGCTTTGGTATTGGTAGTTTAACTTCAGTAATATTTCAGAGTGCTTCTTCCACCCCTGAACAGCTGTCCAAGTTGTTTTTGTTAATGGCCTTTCAAGGAGATGTCAGAATCTCATTGTTTTGTTCTGTTCACAGTCTGAAAGAATTGCCTGTGATTCATCACTACAACAGGCAGGTCTCTGGTCAGTGAAGAAAGCAGGTTTTAGTGTTTGTATCAGAGCAGCAGTGCAGAGCGGCTCCACAGGAGTGCACTGTCGCACCACCTTAAAACCAAACATAGTCATGTCTGAATGAACATGTGTTGTCTGTCATGTGGCTTGTATGACCTGGGTCTATATATTGCATATATTCTTATCACCATGTTAGAAAATAACAGAGTTATATTAATTAAAACGGTACTTTATTTTGAAATACATAATGATGTTACTTTGTTGCCAAGGAAACAAGCTGCTATATGGTTTTATGTTTTGCATTTGCTTTAGGATATTTTTTCGGAGGATCTTACACACAAAACACACACACACACAAACACCCACACATACACAGATGGACATATCCGTTAAGGATCACACACCAAAGCACTTCCTCGTATTCCTCCAGATTTGCTGGATTTGAGGCTTAGAAAGTTGTTTGTTCTGTTCCCTCTGCAGACAAGGTATCTCATTCCTGTAGTTGCCCAAACCGTTGTCTTCGTTGTCTTGATATCCAGGCATAGGCAGACTTCTAAGTCTTCTCCAGTATGAGTTGTCAGGCTATATTTGCTTATGTTACTCTGGGACACCAAACTCAATTCCACTGTCTTGTTTGATTTTGCATAATAAGAGGCTGCTGGCTGCTCACAGGATAATGTCTTTGAGTGACAGCTATGAAGATGAGTGAATAAATTTCCCACATTTTGATGTATTCTAGAAGTGCAGTATACACCCGCCAAAATGTGGTAAAAGGAAACTTCATTGAGCCCTGATACCACTTGCATAGTCTTGCGTGTGGTTTAAATAAAGCACTCTGGTGATTAGGAATTAGTTTTATATGTTTTTTGAGAAGCATGCACTTTGAAACATAGATTATTGTCTGTGACAATGAATAAAGTGAAAATTGTTAGTCAAGTAAAAAAATAGTTTGTCAAGTAAAAAATGTTTGCTATTAGTTCAACACTGACAGCCCAAGTTAAAATATACATATTTATGTCAGGGCTTACAGGAATAAATGATGATGCAAAGGGCAGCACAGCCGAAAGTGAAACTCTTGGGCCATTGATTATTATTAATGTCAATGAAATTAAACTTGGTTTCAATAATTCTTCTTAACATCAACTATTTGAAATTAAATATAAAGCAATAAATGATAAAAATAACAAAATCTGTTCTGATTGACTTCATCAGTAATATACATCAGATTTGATTGACAGTGGTATCCAGGCAACATCCAGGCTAAACAGTAATTTGTGTTTAGTACCTGACATAACCTTTTCCCATCCCATCACGACCACTTCAAGCCATAAGAACAGACAAAAGGGACATTTCACCCCATAATAAAAAAACCCATAATTTTTCTAGTACCAGTTGGGCTATTTATCAATCTAGATTGTTCTGTGTTTTTTTATGGTGGGAGTTGTAGTGTTAAAGATATCAGCCGTAAAAATGTCTGCCCTCTCTTAAATATGATGGAACAAGATGGCACTTGACTTGTGGTGCACCAAAACAATCTAGATTGATAAATAACAATACAGCTAAGAGGAAAATATGTATTTTTGATTCTAAGGTGAAATGTCCCTATAAGAGTCTACAGCCATGCTGGTGGCTCTGTGAGGCTGCACTGGCCCCCCAGGAATGCAACTCAGCATTGCTTTTCATTGAATATACTTCGAACATTGCCTGAATAGGAGTAGGAAGAAGCAAAATGCTTGTCTACTCCTACCCCTGTTCTATTCTAACCTATTTTATCAGAAACAAACTCTCTGCCCAAGAGTCCATCTCCAAACCCAAACCACTTACTTTCAGTTGCCACTTGCGATAATGCAGCAATATTGCAGCAGTATTGCAGCGTAAGAAACCTCTGCAGCCTAAAAACCATTTGCCATTTTTAAATCACAACGTCCCAAAAGCATACACTGCTTTATTGTCTGTGTTACTCTAAATGGGACCATAAATATCAAAATTAACATCATGCTTTATTGAATGCTTGAAACTATCACATAAGGAGTGTTGTGCAAGCAAATGAAAATTACTTCTTGCAAAAGTAATTTAATTACTTACCAATCACTGCACTGCATATAGAATAAATAGTGGTGAATTTAACTTTTGCGATTTCAATATCTACTTCAGTTCTCTAATTAATACACACAATGCTGTATTATTTTAGTTTTGCTGTGGCACAGTGTGGGAGAAGACAACTGTCAAATTTTATCTTTGATTGTACCTATTGTCACTTATGAAAAGTACTAGAACAATAAACACAATAGATATATTTTGATATGCCTTTTTGCTGTCACCTTGACAGGCCTTCAAATCAAACATCACAGGTTAGTTTTTAATACTTTTTTGAAAAGAAAAATGACAGACACTTGACAGTAATTTCTTAGCATGATGGGCCTAATGAAATAAAAGTTATAAAAGTTATTTAAAAAAACATATACACACTGAGGTTTATCCTTTGTAAGCCATCAGAAATTCAAATTCTGCACATAGACTACAACTCACCACTACAGTCCTATATTTGGTCCTTGATCCAGAAAAAGGAAAAATAATGTCCATATTTCCAGGATAGTAAGCTCAATTTACTGAACTGTTGACCACTGTGTGCACTGACAGTCTGATGCTGATTAAGTGATTCACGTCATTTAATGTGGCCTTGTAAGTTCGAGTGATGTGTGGGTCGACCAGGTTTGTGCTTGTGCTAGATTAGCTTACTTGAAAAATATCACAGGTTCAAAGGGGTCAAAAAGTGACAAAGCATCATTCCAAGTAAGCTCTTAATAACTTACAGAAACACTGTGCAATAGTCCACCCTCCACCTTCTCTTTGTTTCTCCCTGTCTCTCTCTCAAAAACACACAAGACAGAGTTAGAGCTGCTGACCTATGGCTTTGATCATAACCGGGAAAAAAAATCTGGGGAAAAAAGGCTGTCTTCTTTGACCATGACAAAAGCAGATGTAGCAAGTCAATTGTAGTAATTGTAATGCATTTATTAATTTGAAAAAGTAATTTGTTACATTCGTAGTTATTGCCAGGAGTAGTGGAATTACAGTAATGCGTCACAACCATTATAATGGACCCAGTCACAGTGAAATCACCCATTAGTTAGTGGATTGCCATGTTGAAGCCTTGTATTCATCATTTTTGGTATTGCCATCTTGGCTTTTTGGAGCCAGAAGTGACCAGATTTTGACTGAAGTGACAACTAGCAGACAGCCAGTTGCTCAGGTGGCTCGTCCCTACATGGTATATGTAACTTTAAGCCATAAAAATTGTTTGAGGTACTGACTTGCGTTTGGAGTCAGCCTCAAGTGGCCATTCAAAAAACTACAGTTTTTGGCACAATAGCATTGATTTCATTTTTCAAGAAAAGTCTGGGCATCCACAAAGTCACTAACATCCTCTGGGGACCATGACTACCATTGCAGAAATTAATGCCACATAATTGATGAGATATTTCAGATTGGACCAAAGTGGTGCACAGACTGACAAACCCAATATTAGACCAACATCCTTACAGCCAGCTGATTACCATTATGTATTCATTTGAAAGAACCAGTGTTTTTCATGTTCCCACCCAGCACTTATTTCAGTGAATAAATACCAACAACACAGACCAGTTATTGGTGTGTATCAGCAAGGCTTTTGTCATCAGGCTGTATCATCATCATCAACAGTTTAATGGCGATAATGTTTTCATTACTTTCCTTGCTGTGCTATGCGGAGCAGTGTTTTTACTAAACATTATCCAAAATAATACAACAAAGACAAGTCCTCCATTAAATGTGGTTTACCACTGTTAAAAGTGCTAGTTGTCAACTTAGCTGTAATGACCAGGACAGATGAGTAAATGTCCACAGCAGCAACAATCCAGAGTTAAAAAAAATGCATACCTGTTTAGCAGAAACTAAACGTGAGTTTAATTGTTTTTTTTATGTCCAGTACCAGTGCTTGTTTTCCTTTTCTGTGTCAGAGGATTTCAGGAGGCATACCTGAGGTTTTGGCCTTACATCTGTCAGCCGATTTGTATTTTGACCTCTTCTCCCATCTTTCAGTAAGATGGTGCTAGTTGAGCCCTGACTGCAGGTGTTGATAGTGCTCCAGCTGTAAGAGAGAAATGTTTTTTTTGTCAACTAAAACATTAGGTTTTAAACAAAAAAAATTCCAGAAGTAATCTCAATGTAAATGTGTCGATCAGAAATGTAGCTATATACACTATTTTGTTTACATGTTTAGAATATACAAATATGACTGACTAGTTTGCAAACAGAATACAGATATATAGCACACAGTAAACTTGGTTTACTTAAGTTTTCTGATTTTACAGTGTAGTTAAACTTTTGACCAGGTGAGGATACAGTAGCAGGCTTCCTAAGCTATAATACTGTAACGTTTCTTTCTGTTTCTGGTTTGATACAGCAGCATCCAACTGGGCCCCAAATTGCGAAATGTCCTCTCAGATGCACCTTTGACATTTTGAAACCGAGCGCCGTGAGCTGGAAAGACTTTTGAAGATTAGGAGCGTGACTGATACTGTAATCAAAATCAGAAAGTTTACAGTAGAAACATTTAAGTTGCATGACAGTTTAACTGAAGCCAGCTCATCAGAGTTAAAAACTATTCTTAATTAAATGCAAAACTTTTAATGATAAATGACAGTCTTTTCCCTAATACTTCATGTTTTCTGGTCTAATCTTAGTGTTTGTGGTGGGAAACACTGTTCCTCTCAGTATTGCTAACATTATAAATCAATAAAAGGACGGAGACAGGATGTTTTCTATCAGGAGTTGTCACAATGGGGCTTAACTTGCAAAGGATCTTAAGAAGATGCATGGATATAAAATGTAATCAAAATCAATGAGTTCTAGTTCATTTGTAGCCTTGCAGCTAATAAGTTTTGTACATTGATGTACTAAATTTGACTGAATGCATAGTAAAGACAGAGCAGCAATAGCTCAGTACAACAGGAAAATGTACTGCTTATGCATACTAAAAAACTGTCTGACAAAAAGAACAAAGTCTGAGAATATCTAAAATTGAATTTGGACGTTGAAGCATAGAAAATGAACAGATAGATGTCAAGATTATATATTATCTCACTGAATCAGAAATGCCAGTTTGATTTCCAAGTTAATAAATCAGTCGGAAAAAAAAAGTCTGTCTTGACATTTCGTAGCTGTGAGATCTGAAAGGTTTGGTTTAGGATTATAATGAGAGACATTCAAGCTTTTAAATACTTGCACAGTTTGCTACTTTCCACCCGGCAGCTGTGTGTGCGTGTGTGTGTGTGTGTGGAGGAGAACACAATGTGCTTGTAGGAAGCAAATTTATTTTTAAGTTTTCCTGCAATCTCACAGTGATCTTGGAAAATAGAGAAGATAAAGGTGTAATAAAAGACCATAATTATCAGCTCCAATTAGGCTGCAGCTAACAATTATTTTCATTATGTCCTCGCAAAAGTCTGGATGGTGGCATTGTGTTTTTGGATTGTCCATCCTTCTGTCCGTCCGTCTTCCCATCTTTCAGTCTTTCAGTCAATCACATTAAGGTAAATTTAATATCACAAGAAGGCCTGGAAGAATTTCCTCAAATTGGGCACATCCGTCCACTTGGACACAAGAGTGACCTAATAAGAGTTTGGTGGTTGAAGATTAAAGGTCAAAGTCAAGCGACCTCACAAAACATGTTTTTGGCCATAATTAAAACATTTCATGGGCTAAAATTTTACACAAATGTGAAAATGATGAGGTGATGACATTTTACAACCAAATGGTCAGTGATGGTCAACTTAACAGTGACATCATAATGTTCTACAAAAATGCTTTTCTGGCCATTACTCAACGCCATAACAGAAGGTATACATGTCGTCAGATACTGAATTGGTGACATCTTGGGTGTCCACCTTGAAACTGCTGGTTGTAGAGATCTTCTGTGGTCCTGGGTTGAAGATGTATGTGGGGCATCTATCTATGTTTCACCAAAAAAACACACTTCTTGGCTGCTATCAGCTTTTTCCTGCTCTAAACTATAGATACTGTATATCAACCTTTAAAAATCCACTTTTGGTTGACCTCTACTTCAGCCTTGACTAGCCTGGACAGATAGCTTTGAAAAACCCAAGCACAATGTAACAGACTTCTGTTGTGCTTGTTTTTTTTTTTACTCTTTTTATGAGTGTTGCTTGTTTTATAGTGTTCGTTTGTGTATTGACTGCGAAAGCAAAGTTCCTCTATTGAAGACAGTAAAGAATGAATCTGACATACGTGTAAAGTGCAACTTGACTGGTTGGCTGAGGCATATAGCTGCGAGGTGGTTGTTGTAGTTATTGACTAATCTGCCCATTATTTGCTTGATTAATTGTTTTGTCAATACAATATTGAAAAATGCCCTGTGTAACATCCTGGAACCCAAGTGGGATGTCATGGTATATTTTATCCAACTGACAGTTCAAAAATCATAAGTTATTCAGTTTGATATTATGTATGTCAAAGAGAAAAAGCATGAAATCATCAAATGTTTGGCTTTTTTGCCTTAACAATTACAAATAGTTGCCAGTTAATTTTCTGTTGATCAACTAATGGTTGATGCTCTAGCTCTAGTTAATGGTATATTTACAATGTTTAAAGCGCTAAATTATCTGCGACACATTTCAACAAATCAAAAGCACTGTCCTATAATTTTCTTTTCACAAAAATAACGGTTTGGGACTTTTTTGGGGGGGGTGCATGCTAGGATGGAAACAGCTGGTTATTTCCACAGATGATTGACTGGTTGGAGAGGTTTTACTGGCTTGTAATTGCTGGAGTGGCAATTGCACAGTGACTTGGCAGCCATGTAGGAGGCTGGTTCCCAAATCACATTTTTCTCTAAAAGGTCAGGGTAAGCCTATGCTGTAGAGGAAACTTCATGGCATTAAATCAATCCAGAGCGAGACAACCTCTCATCGCTAACAATAACATTACAATTCTGAGTGATCACCATCATCCCATAATGCATTTTTCTTGTGTATTGGATGACATTACTCCACTCAGTGAGGCAGGCACGGTTATCCAGTGGTTTCTTGAACATGTCACATGATGCTGCACAGGCCTGGTCACAGTGCATCATCTGTAAGGAATACCACTGTCATTAAAGAGTCCATTGATGACTCAAAGTATTCTGCTGGCAGTAATTAGCACTGACTTTGTCCTCTGTGAAACAATTGTGCCACAAGAAACACCCAGTATCATCACAGAATGTTCCTGTTGGTGTTTTTCTGTATTTCCACCATGCTTTATACGTTGGATATGGATTTTCATTACTCAGCTCATTCTGAAAGCGAAGGGACAGGAGAGACGAGGTCCCTCTGGGGCGAGAAACAACCTCCGCCTGCATCCTCTGCGCATAATTGAACAAATTAGCTATGAACAGCTGTTACCTGTTAAAATGACCCGCTTTCATTTTATCGCCATGGACAAGAGGTCTGATAGCATCTGCATGCTACAGCTGTCAGCCATTCTGATTAGCTCGCCGATTCCGGCTTTCAATATATCATGACAAACATAATTACCTCAACATCTCTTTTTATGGATTCTACAAATCGCCGGGCGCACAGAGCATGCCAAGTGTCCATCAATTACAGCCGCAGTCTGCTGGTAGCCGCTTGGCCGCTTGGACTTTGTCAGACCACTTTCTTTTAAGAGAAAGAAGGTCTTTAATGTTACTCTAAGTGAAAGCCTAATGCTGTTTCACTTTTAATAATTAGGATGTGATCACTGTAGAAGTACATGGACCTCAAGCCTTGACCTCGCAGTCTTTCTGCAAGGTTTCATTGTTGGTCCAGCCTCTTGCAACCGTGTGAAGTGGAGAGAGAACACTTGCTGCCACATTTCCCTTAGACTAATCAAGCAGAGTGAGTTCAAGAATGAGGACTTAGGCAATAATGGCCATTTATAAAGTTTTGGCATTCATACGGTAAAAGTTAAGTGGCTGTAAAAGAATTATTGTACAGGTTAATTGCCTTAAAGTGACTATACAGAACTGACCTGGAGAGGGATTTTTAAAGACAAGTGCACTGCGAGGTTGGAAATTTCGGTGTTATCTGAAAGAATAAGAAAAAAAGGAAAGAAAAGAAAGCTTTAAATACTCTCATTAAGGTTGTAGGTCAACTTTAAGTTTTTTTGAAATAAAGTGTTACTTTTTAAAGCATAACACAATAGCCGTCTGAAGAAAATTACACTTTATGCTGCAGTAATTACTATTTTTATGTTTTCAGTGGATCAAATTAATTCTCGCCTTCATTTGCATCATTTCCAGCCACAGCAGGCAGCTTTCAGTGAAAAAGCGTTAGAGTTCCAGTGTGTAGGACAGGGATAGGCAAGTTAAGTTTTTTTCTAAACGATTAGATGGCGGGCCAGAACATAATCAAAGGCTAATTTAAGAAATTGATTGATTAAAAAAAGAAAAAAAAATGAAAAAGCAAGTGAAATTTTCAACAGACCGCCTTATAGGACACGAAAATAACCCAAGAAATAACAGAGGACATGGATAGACCCATTATGAAATTAAATCAGAAATTTCATATACAGAATTGAGTCATGAAATGCTCTTAATGAGCTTGGTTTTATTTCCCCTTTTGATAATGTGATTAATAAGCATGGCCTATCATTTTAATTTTGAAAATGGCTGTTTTTTTTCTTTTTTTTTTTACACACAAACCAAAACGACTGATCATGTAGCAGAGCCTAACTTTTTCTAATAATTATTTAATATAGTTTAACTCCAGAATTATTTCTTGGTATTGGTGACTCCACTCCTCACATACAGTGTAGCAATTTTTAAAAATTGTTTGTGTGCAGAAGGTACAATATTAGTTTGTGTGCAGAGTGAAATTAGCTAAACATTAAACCTGTAAATGTCACTCTCCAAAAGTCTAAAAAGGAAAGTTGACAGCCAAAATGGGACATTAATCGAAGAATGGAGAGACAAGTATGCGTCATCCTACCTGGATTCATGAATGGAAAGCCGGTGTGTCTTATCTGAACTGACGCTGTCGCTACATGTAAAGAATATAATATGATAACATCTGACATGTTGCACGCCCATGTTTCTACAGTAGCCCAGAACGAACAAACCAAACACTGGCTCTAAATAGGGATTCTCACATTTTCGCTTTGGACACTGTAGCTAGGAAATAGCTGAACAGTGTTGAATTTTTTTTTTACGATTTTAAAAACCTATTATATTATTATTTAATCTGAAACTGATTCAGCGTTTTCTGTCATCTGGTCCTTTTGTTTGTGAGAGGAAAAGACCTCTGTGGATAATTCAGCTCCCGATAAAACCTCCTGAATAATAAATACTGACTCTGTCCTAATCGGGAGTTCATGCTTGGCACAGGAAAAGTTTCAGCTGGTTGCAGTCTGCATTAAAGTAGTGATATAATTTTCAGAACTTACCAGACTGTTCTAGCTGTTTGATTATTTGCCTTTACCCACTTAGTCACTATATCTACATTAGCTGTGAAAACTTCAATAGTCAACCCTACAATATTGTTGCAATATTGATATTGCAGTATTTGGCAAAAAATAACGTAATATCTGATTTTCTCCATATCGACCAGCCCTACTGCCAATATTAATAGTTTTGATGGGCAATATTCTCAGGCAAGTATTTTGTCTTTTTTTTTAACCTTACTTATTTGTCATCCTTCCACTTTGTAAAAGCTCTTGTTCTCCTGGTGATTGTTTTATAGTTGTAAAGCAATACAGACATGAAATATATAGTCAGTTTCTCCCTGGAGTGGAGTCTCAAGAGGCAATAACTGATTTGTACTTTGAAACTTAATTACTGCTGCATTGTGTAGCTTGTAACTGTATCTAATGCTTATATCATTATGTTTCCTCTGGAGCTGGGAAAACTTTGCAATAAATTAGAAACATATTTTTTAAAACAAGAACAAACACTGCAGTCAGGTCAACTTCACCCGTTGCAAAAATGCACATAATTCAGTGAGCCAAATGATGTCTCATTTTACAGGCATCATCCTCCTCCTTGATTATGCGGTTACACAGTGCACCAATAGACAGCTGACCTTTTACAGTCATAAACACAGTGGGTAGAACATGGGTTTGATCTGTACATCTTTAGCACTCAGAGCGAAAGAGAGCGAGAGAGAGGGGGGTGAAGTAAAGAGGATCAGTTAACTACAGATTGTCTCGTTTGTGCAGAATAGAGATTTGGAAAAGATATCTTTTGGACAAAACAGCGTTAAAACTCCAAACTTGGAAACTTCCAGTCCTGGAGGCTGCAGTGATTACACAAACCATCATGAAATTTAGTTAAAAGAGCTCAGTAGTAACATAAAACAAGCCAAAGGAAGATAGAGACTCAATTAGTTAAGTCCCCCATACGGGAGAGTGTAAACTCTTGAGACTTTATCTTGTGTGAAAATTAAGAAAATGGAAGATTTGGAACCGAGTGAGAGTACAAAGGGGATTTGAATGTAAGACATTTCACACCCAGCAAACAATAAGATTTTTTTCTTGTCGGGGGTTTTCTCAGCCTGCCTGTACTTTTCCAATTCCCAATACTGTATTTTAAGATTAATATTTTAGATTTTAGTCATGAAGGCAAAGCATTTATTGTTGCACTAAAATCTCATAAATCAAACATGTCAGTCCACCTTTTGGCAAGCATTTAATGAGAAATAAATTGTCCAGATGCAGATTGCTGATTTCTGATGAAAATATTTCATAGCTAAGATTGATTTAACAAAAGAAAAAAAAGAGCTGTTCATGCTTGTAAATATAGTTGAACGCACTGATGCAACAATCTGCAGGACAAGAGTCCGGTATCTGTTTTCTACACAAAAACACGCACACAGCAGAGAGGATGTCAAAGTAACAGCTAATGCAGTCGCTCCATCAGGGCCGAATCTTGAAGCTCTGTGTAGGTAAGTACTGACAGATGGTCGGATCGTGTTGACAGTGCGTGTGTATGTGAGTGATAGATAGCTACTCTGTGAATAGCTGTGGAGCATAATATGATTTGGATGTAAGAATGGAATCTAAATCTGATTTCAGGCAGTACTATGGGCCCAGAGCTTCACTCCTTTATCTCTGTCCCTCGCCAGCCATAATGTGGTCAGCTGCAGCTGTTCTCTCCGGGGTGTGGTCTCGCTGACCCGCGGGGGAAACATTATCGCTTCCAATCTCAGCTTTTAGACGTCTTTATGCCTCTTTGAAATGACTCTCATCATATCATAACACTCATCCTACCTGCCGCTGCGTTTTCTCTCGAAAGCTCTGTATGAATCGAATATCCTCTGTTGATGTGACCGGTGGAAAGGCCAGTGTTAACTTTCAGGATTGTTTCCCTGCATGGTTTTGTGGTTCTCTTGACTGTTTGAACCCATTCTCGTTTCTCTTGAGAGCCCACCACCCCCCTACAGTGCAGTTACTCTCCGAAAGGATTAGATGAGGAGTTCACTGAAGGGGCATCAGGCAATCTGCATACAATAGCCCACCGCGGCTGTGAATAAATCAACGTTGATGTAAGACAATAAAGCCAATGCGGTATGGCTATTTGTTTATTCTTATTACACAGAGCGGCACACTTTGGATCATTCAGAGAATAAATGCATTACTCGGAGAGGACTCGAAACACAGACTGCCACTGCCAGCTCTATTTCACTCTATGTGTGTGCTATGTCTGGGTCCAGAGGCGGTCCGGCAGTCCACTAAAGCAGCCATTAGATAGATATCCAATCAGACTTGGGCCATTCCCTCCTTCCCGCATCCCCTCCTCTGTCCCTCACATCCTGCGGCCATCATAGAGGAAATGAAACTCGCTGATGGAGAATATGAGGAAATGGTATGGATAGACAGATGACCTGTCTGACTGTGTCAACAGAGCTTCCTCAGGGAAGATAGAAATATACACTGTGACCATACTAGGCATTGGATGAAAATTTCATATCATGATTGTCTTGGCCAGAATTATTGGGATTCACAATTATATCTCGATAAAAATTGAAATATGCTTAAAATGTGAAATGGCACCAATGACGGCACCAATGACTCTACCTTACACTTTTTTAAGAAACAAAGATATCTATTGCATTACAGAAAGGACACACATCTATTTTTAGTGAACATGAAAAGCAATCTAACAATCTAAAAAAGTCGGGCGTTTCAACAATATAAAATGGCATGATATATTTTGATATGAAATAAGCCAGTACTTGCTTAAGATCGTCTGCATTTTTTTAAGATCAGTATGTATGCAGCCTGTTTTTGCAGAGTGTTTTTTAATTGTTGGTGTGATCACGTCACGTCACGTCTTTATAGGAACGAGTACGCTTTTTCCAGATCTGTGGTTAGTTTTGCTAAACTGTCATAGTTGCTGTAAACTGGGTGCACAAACTGATGAAGAGACATGCCAGGATTGTGTGTTAACAGAATTGCTCTGAGAATGAAAAGTCATAGAGGAGAATATTGTGCTTTTGTGCTATTACGTATCCTCATCCCTGGGGAGAGTAAAGAATGGCAACTATCAGAAGAAACATGTCTTTGCAAAGAGCATTTTGTCAAACGCAAGCTGAAGTTAACACTGACTATTTTAGTTTTGTATTCCTTTCCCACCAATTTTTTTTATTTAACAGGGGTAAACCTGCTAGATATGAGCTCAGCTGTATTTGCACTGCCACTAAACACCGCTGGAGAGCGAGTTGGCTTTGTGTGTGTGTGGCAGGTGGTAATTAGTGACGGCGCGTCATTGCATCTCGCCGGTTAAAGAGCTGAAATTACCACGTTCTCCCCGGTGTTGTGTTCCCATCAATGCTGATTGGAGCCGGAGGCAATAAAAACTGGTGTCTACTGCAGATCATTTGACCCGGGTTGATCCTACGCATTCTCATTGCATTAGAAAGCCAAATGTGAGCGGGTTCTAGTGCAGTGTAAGAGTTAACATTATGCTAGTGAACGTGAACTAATTAGCACTCGCTGTTTCTTTGTCAAGAGTTTCTGGATGGCCGCCAGTCCTCGCCATCTGATGTTCAAACATGTTTAATTTTAGAACCACACAGTGTATAAAAACACTTAAGATGTAATTTCCAACTATATTGGGGATGCCCATTAATTTGGTGAGACTTTTGAGATCACCAGAATTCAAGAAAAAACATTTAGGTCAAGATCATTACATCTTAAGTGTTTTAATACACTGTAAGGTATATATATAAAACATGTTTTGGACATTCTTTTGCGAATACATTAATTTTAGTTTGGACACTGGATTGGACAAATGTAGTATTATGAAAGTTTACTTCCATTATCATGCTTTTCTCAAAAAGTGCACAATTTTCACAAATTTAGGAGCTTATCCACTGTACTATATGTAAAAAAGTAATGAATAGTCAAATATACCAATAGCCACATTCTGTTTGACTGACAATCTTGAGCTGACACAGCCTTTATTTTTTGCTTGAAACTTGGCACTCTCATAGTAAGTGTTGTCTTGCTGAGCCAACCCACAGAATAGTAAAAGAAAGTGGGAACTTGATACTTGGAAGATACCAAAAACACTTTCTATGTGCATGTGAGCATACGAGTACTGTTTTAAAAAAATACATCAGTATTTCAATTCAATGTATATTTCTGCTACATGTATTTGGCAGCTATAGTCACAAGTTCCTTCTCAGGGTAAGATTTTCTTAGATTTCTTGAACTTATGTAACATTTTGAATGCAGTAAAATTACTTTTGACTAATTTGTACGCTTTGGTGCTGCTACTTTCACTCAGCAAAAGTATTTACTGTTTCCACCATTGCAGATATTATTACAAAATTTTTCCCTGTATAGAAAAGTGTATTAGACTTTAGAGCATCTTGCTGTATAAATATTTGTCTAGTATTGAGATGAAAAAATGATTTTCTTGCAATCTTACAGTGAGATGAGATATTTTTGACAGAGTGAAAGTTGTTTTCTTGGATAGGGAAGCAGCACAAATTCATTCACTATGCATTTTGTTTTTAGATTTATTTTTTTGCCTTTTTTTCTTCAAGCAGGCAGGGTAGCTTTAACCAGACATCATGTCATCATGAGGTTTAGAGCCACTACTTTAATATATGTGGTTAATGTAAGTATCACCCATGTGTTTTACAAGGATAAATTAAGGCATTCATTTGCTCAGTTAATGATGTCATTAGCATAATGTGTTGTGTTTAATATATCATTGTGACTATGGTGGAACATTGTATTGTTCAAACTCAACTTATAACTCATCTTAAAATTTTGTTTTGATTTCTGGATGCAGAGTTTTTACTCAAAGCATTTCTGATTTCTTACAAATCTCTGAAGCATAATCTCAGATGTAGTGTAATAAGGGTCATCCACAAGGACAGGGACACTTGTTAGACAGAGAAGAGAGAAAAGGTAAAGGCAGTGTTGGTAAAATAGACGAGTCAGAGCAGTTTGAGGGGATTTACTTTGGCAGTGCACACTCTCTTAGATTCATTGTCAGATGTTGCAATGTTGCAGGGCAAATTGGATTTCTTTCTACACTTTGTTGCATTTATCAAGTCAAAACATTTCTGAGAATACAAAGTACTACTCATTCACTTCTTAGTACGGAATTAGTTTTTCCAATATTTTTGTGCCTATTTGTTAAACAAGAACACATGAATGAATTCAGATTACTTTCGGCTGCATAGTTTTTCAAAAATGCGGTCTTTCTACTAAAATGGAAAGAATAATTGGTGTTTTTAGAGTTCGGTTAATGCTGACCCATTCATTCTGCAGACACATAATGAGCTTTTACAAAATGCAGTTACTGGTGATGTCAGGGATATTAGCGTCATGGGATGTTCTGGTCAAGTGCACAGAGGGAGAAAATACAGCACTTAATCTCCCCCACACTCGCATTAAGTGACGACATTACCTTTTCTGGCAAAAGTCATGGTGCTATTTGTGCCTGTTTATGTGTTAGTTTTGTATGGGTCTGGCTTGAGCACTTAAGCCAAAATAAAACCCAACCAGACGGCGATTTCATCTGCAATGATGCTTTGTGTCCTTAATGATAGAGATCCAGATTTCTTGTCTGTGTTGCATAAAGTGCAAAAACAAAAAAGCTGTTCATCTGTCATTTAAGTTTTTGTCAGTTAAAGAATATATTGTTTTGACTTATTGGGAAGTGCTAGATACAAAACAAACATTTTTTCTTTTTCAGACATTTGACTGAAGTTCGTGAACAGAAATAATACATATGAGTGCTGGGTTTTGACTTTCACGTGTTTAATGGTTTCTGTTCTGTGGCACCATGGGTGCTGGAACATATTTTTGCTAAAGGATACTGCACAGTATAAATATGGGCATAAGCTGAAAATTACAGCTGAAATGACAAAAAAAATCCTCAGACATATTTATATAGGTGATTTCATTAGTTGTTTGTCAAAAGAAAGTAGTCTGCCTTGCCTCACAAAGTCAATTCAAGTCAAGTCAATTTTATTTATAAAGCCCATTATCACAAAACACGGTTTGCCTCAGAGGGCTTTAAAGCATACGACATCCCTCCCTTAGACTCCTTAAACTCCTGAAAAGAACCCACATAACAGTGGACAAAAAAAGAAAGAAACCTCAGGAAGAGTGGCAGAGGATGATGAGGAATCCCTCTTCCAGGACGGACAGACGTGCAATAGATGTTGTAAATAACAGTTGAATTACAATTATGACAAACTGGAAAGAGAGAGAGAGAAAGAGAGAGGTAGAGATGCACAGCAATAATGGAAAGAGACACGTCATATTACAATAACGATAGGTGTAAAATTACTAAATGCACTCTATGATAATATTGTGGGTATTGATAAGAGTCCCATGCATATATTGATAGTGGAGGCGTGGCTTATAATAATGGCAGTAGAAGGTTGCATCAGGACCCACAGCACTGGCGTAGCTTCAGACAGGACCACAGCAATGGCAAAACCAAGACCACGATCAGGGCAAGCCGGGGGTACAGTATCAGTGCACCCAGACCATGAGCGCGACCAAAGACACAGCTATCACCACGATCAGGCACAGCCAAGACTGCAGCCAGGATCCGGGAAAACTAGGAAACAAGGGGGCAGGAATGCACCGGAGAGGCAACAGAGTTAGCGTAATGCAGTAAGCAGACATGAGCATTTTCAGATGGAGGGAGCAAGAGAATGAAAAAGGAGCTCAGTCTATCATAGAAGGTCCCCCGGCAGATTGACCTATGTCAGCCTAAGTAGGGGCTGGTCCAGGCAACCTGAGCCAGCCCTAATTATAAGCTTTATCAAAGAGGAAGGTCTTAAGTCTACCCTTAAAAGTGGGAACGGTGTCTGCCTCCCTGACCATAACTGTAAGATGGTTCTATAAAAGAGGAGCATGGTGGCTGAAGGCTCTGGCTTCCATCCTACTTTTGGAGACTTCAGGGAACCACAAGTAAGCCTGCGTTTGCAGAGCGCAGTGATCTTGAGGATATATAAGAAAGTGTGAGCTGCGACAGATAGGTTGGAGCCTGATCATTTAGAGCTTTGTAAGTAAGGAGGAGGATTTTAAATTCAAGGGTGAGAAAGACTAAGAAAAAGGCTTTCAAATGAACTATAATTTAGCTTAGCTTTAGGATGAATTGCAAGTGAGAAATCAAAAATAGCCGCTCCCCCTCCTCGGCCAGTGTCTCAAGCAACGTGACTATTTATATGACCAGGAGGAGAAACAATTCTCTCTGGACTTCATGTGCCAAAATGTCTAATATTTCATTCTGAATGGTGTTGGACAGTTATCTTTTTGCTGAAGCCACTCACGTCCCCTGGGAAAATTATATGTCTGCTCAACCAACAGCAAGAAAGCAAGTATTTAAGTATATCTCCCAATAAGTCTAATTATTTAATCTAATGTCACAATTGACTGAAAGAAATCTTGACAGTTAACCTCTTTTCCAGATAGCATGCAGGGAAAGTGTTGACCTGCAAAACTTTGCTAATAAAGCTGGTAAAATAAGCACAGATCGATTTCGGTTGTAAACCACCCACATGTATAAATACACAGGGTCAAAATACAGAACGGGACAATTCTGATAATCATGTGACGGTTACCTGATTTAATTCATCTTGACTTATCCTGTCAACCCCTGAGTCTGGCTGCTGTGAGGGCAGGAGCAGGTTTCCCTTTACCCTCAGTTTTCTTGTAGTTTGAGGAGAGAGATTGTGAGTTCATGTGTGAGCAGTGTGTAACAGCAGGGCTTATTCTGGCGGCGTGTGCATTGACGTGTTCTGACAGGTCAATCAATGAGGAGGAGATGCAGTCCGCTGTTGGTTCATTGACCTGCTGTGTTAAAAGAGAACAAGTGAGGGTCATCTCATCCTGCTCCTCATGCTGCCTTGACTGCCTTCACTGATTGCTAACTGAGTTTCTCTTCTATAGTACTTTTAGGTTTCTTTCTTTATTTTATTTTTCTTAGTGGCTATTGCTACATTGACTTTTCAAAGAGGATTGAAATGTCAGTAAATAAGTTGTGGTGTTGACAAGCAGTATGTGATAATTCACTTCAAGGTGTAGTACCTGCAGCATACAGTATTATTAATGGATCATAGTGGTGGTTTTAGCCCATAAACTACAAAGCATGACTGTCAAATTGAGCAATTTGTGCCACCTAAAAATGGCTGAAAATGACTTATAATAGCTTGTAGAGGTGCGTTATAGTGTACAAAGTGGAAATCAAGACTGAAAAAGGCTAAAAACCTCATATTTTAGCATGTCAAAAAAATGTCCAAAAAGGCAATAGTGTAGTGAAAAAAAGTCGAAAAAAGTCAAATTTTGACCCCTCCTAAAAATGGCTGAAAACAACATATAATAGCTTAAAGAGACGCATTATAGTATACAAAGTGGGAATAAAGACCAACAATGGCCAAAAACCTCATAATTTAGCATGTGAAAAAAATGGCTGACAAGGCAATAGTACGTCTAAAAAAGTCAAATTTTCATCCCTCCTAAAAATGGTTCAAAACAACATATAATAGCTTGTAGAGACGTGTTGTAGTATACAAAGTGGTAATAAAGGCACCAAAAGGCCCAAAACCTCATAATTTAGCATGTCAAAAAAATGGCCAAAAAAGGCAGTAGTATAGTATGTCGAAAAAGTCAAATTTTGACCGCTGTTAAAAAAGGCTACAAATGACATGTAATAGCTTGTAGAGATGCGTTGTAGTATACAAAGTGGGAATAAAAGTCAAAAAAGGCCAAAAACCTCACAATTTAGCATGTCAAAAAAATGGGCGAGAAAGGCAATAGTATAGTATATCGAAAAAATGTCAAATTTTGACCACTCCTAAAAATGGCTTAAAACACTATACAATAGCTTGTAGAGACGCGTTATAGTATTCAACGTGGGAATAACAGCAAAAAAAGGCCAAAAAACTCATAATTTTGCATGTTAAAAAAACGCCCAAAAAGGCACAACTATAGTACGTTCAAAAAAGTCAAATTTTGACCCCTCCGTAAAAATGCAATCCCATGTGTGTTAGAAGCAAAAATCAATTAGGGTCTCTTGTCTACACTTTTTGGACCTGCTCTCAACTTAGCAATTTCTGGGAAGATGTATTCAAAACTCTTTCAGAGGTGTTTCTGACTCCTCTCCAACAGTCTCCACTGATAGCAATATAAAATGCTTTTGAATCCTGATGGTAATTCTTCTTAAGTGGAAGGATCAGACACCACCCACACTCACTGGATCACAGATGTAATGCAGCTTTTGCAACTTGAGAAAGTTAGATCCACTCTGAGAGGATCTACTGACTGATTCAATATGACCTAGCGGCCAATCACCTCGCATTTTGAGAACTGTAAACTCGATGTGACACAATAACCAGGTATGGACTGGAGTGTTGTTGGATTGTGCAACAAATTTAATGTTTATATTTCACATTACTTCTCTAGCTCCTTTTATTTCATTTCATTAATGTAATTTAATTCATTTTATTTAATTTTTTTGGTTTTGCTTGTTTGCTTTATTTTGTTTTATTTATGTCCTTATTTAGTTTTATTTTAAAAGGGGAAGTGAGTGGAATGGGGGTATTTCATCTGTTGTGTTGTTTAGCAAGTTTAGAAGATATGTTCACTGTTACATCATTTGTGCACATTGGACTACTGAACGAAATATGTGTTTCTTTTGTCTTTAGATAAAAAAAAACCTTTAGAAATATGTCGTCAAAAAAATGGCAGAAATGCCATAAATAATAATAATAATAATACATTTTATTTATAAAGCTCTTTCAAGGAACTCAAAGACACTGTACATAAGTCAAAAAGCAACATGAACATAATTACACATAAATACACAGCAAATAGACTGAACAATCACACATTAAAAGCCTGTTTGACAAGGTGAGTTTTTAGGATTTTAAATTTGGATGTGTTCTTGCAGTCTTAAATACGTGTTGGGAGTGAGTTCCTAGGTGAGGGGCAGCAATGAAGGAGGCTCTGTCCCCCAAGGTTCGGTGCTGGGTTCTGCGCAGTGGAGAGGAGAGGTTTGTATTGGACGAGTGGAGGCCTCAGGAGGAGGGTGATGGCGAAAGAGATCAGTCACGACATATATGACATGTATTACAACTTGTAGAGAAGAATCATAAGTATACTATGCCGAAAAAAGTCAAATTTTGACCCCTCCTAAAAATGGCTGAAAATGACTTTTAATAGCTTGTAGAGAAGCGTTATAGTATACAAAGTGTAAATGAAGACTGAAAAAGGCCAAAAACCTCATATTTTAGCATGTCAAAAAAATGGCCGAAAAGGCAATAGTATAGTATGTCGACAAACGTCAAATTTTGACCCCTCCTAAAAATGGCTGAAAATGACTTATAATAGCTTGTAGAGATGCGTTATAGTACACAAAGTGGAAATGAAGACTGAAAAAGGCCAAAAACCTCATATTTTAGCATGTCAAAAAAAATGGCCGAAAAGGCAATAGTATAGTATGTCGAAAAAAGTCAAATTTTGACCCCTCCTAAAAATGGCTGAAAATGACTTATAATAGCTTGTAGAGATGCGTTATAGTAAACAAAGTGGAAATGAAAGACTGAAAAAGGCAAAAAACCTCATATTTTAGCATGTCAAAAAAATGGCCGAAAAGGCAATAGTATAGTATGTCGAAAAAAGTCAAATTTTGACCCCTCCTAAAAATGGCTGAAAATGACTTATAATAGCTTGTAGAGATGCGTTATAGTAAACAAAGTGGAAATGAAGACTTAAAAACACTAAAAAACCTCATATTTTAGCATGTCAAAAAAATGGCCGAAAAGGCAATAGTATAGTATGTCGAAAAAAGTCAATTTTGACCCCTCCTAAAAATGGCTGAAAACAACTGAATAGCTAATAGCTTGTAGAGATGCGTTATAGTAAACAAAGTGGAAATGAAGACTTAAAAACACTAAAAACCTCATATTTTAGCATGTCAAAAAAATGGCCGAAAAGGCAATAGTATAGTATGTCAAAAAAAGTCAAATTTTGACCCCTCCTAAAAATGGCTGAAAATGACTTATAATAGCTTGTAGAGATGCGTTATAGTAAACAAAGTGGAAATGAAGACTTAAAAACACTTAAAACCTCATATTTTAGCATGTCAAAAAAAATGGCCGAAAAGGCAATAGTATAGTATGTCGAAAAAAGTCAAATTTTGACCCCTCCTAAAAATGGCTGAAAATGACTTATAATAGCTTGTAGAGATGCGTTATAGTAAACAAAGTGGAAATGAAGACTTAAAAGGCACTTAAACCTCATATTTTAGCATGTCAAAAAAAATGGCCGAAAAGGCAATAGTATAGTATGTCGAAAAAAAATTTCAAATTTTGACCCCTCCTAAAAATGGCTAAAAATGACTTATAATAGCTATGTAGAGATGCGTGTTGTAGTACACAAAGTGGAAATCAAGACTGAAAAACACTAAAAACCTCATATTTTAGCATGTCAAAAAAAAAAAAGGCCGAAAAGGCAATAGTATAGTATGTCGAAAAAAGTCAAATTTTGAACCCTCCTAAAAATGGCTAAAAACAACATATAATAGCCATTATAGACGTGTTGTAGTACACAAAGTGGAAATCAAGACTGAAAAAGGCACTAAAAACATCATATTTTAGCATGTCAAAAAAAATGGCCGAAAAGGCAATAGTATAGTATGTCGAAAAAAGTCAAATTTTGACCCCTCCTAAAAATGGCTGAAAATGACTTATAATAGCTTGTAGAGATGCGTTATAGTATACAAAAGTGGAAATGAAGACTGAAAAAGGCCAAAAAACCTCATATTTTAGCATGTCAAAAAAAATGGCCGAAAAAGGCAATAGTATAGTATGTCGAAAAAAGTCAAATTTTGACCCCTCCTAAAAATGGCTAAAAACAACATATAATAGCTATTATAGACGTGTTGTAGTAAACAAAGTGGAAATCAAGACTGAAAAACACTAAAAACATGATAGTTTAGCATGTCAAAAAAAATGGCCGAAAAGGCAATAGTATAGTATGTCGAAAAAAGTCAAATTTTGACCCTCCTAAAAATGGTTAAAAACAACTTATAATAGCTATTATAGACGTGTTGTAGTAAACAAAGTGGAAATCAAGACTGAAAAACACTAAAACCTCATATTTTAGCATGTCAAAAAAATGGCCGAAAAGGCAATAGTATAGTATGTCGAAAAAAGTCAAATTTTGACCCCTCCTAAAAATGGCTGAAAACGACTTATAATAGCTTGTAGAGACATGTCGTGGTAAAGAAAGTGGAAATAAAGGCCGAAAAAGGCCAAAAACCTCATATTTTAGCATGTCAGAAAAATGGCCGAAAAGGCAATAGTATAGTATGTCGAAAAAAGTCAAATTTTGACCCCTCCTGAAAACGACAAATAGCTTGTAGAAATGCATTATAGCACACATTGCTGGAAAAAAATGCTAGAAACGACATTTTCTAGCATGTCTGAAAAATTGCTTACCATCGTAGTATAGGATTTCAAAAAATGGTACATTTTGACATGCCATAAAAACAATAACATAATTACATAACACAGAAATACATTGAAAAATTTCACATTAAATGCCTGTTTTTAAAGATGACTTTTTAGGAATTATTTAAATGGAGATGTGTCGGTGCAGTCTTGAATATGTGTTTGGAGTGAGTTACAGAGTGACGGGGCAGCGATGGAGATGGCTTTGTCCCCCAAGGTTCGGTGCTTGGTACTGTGCAGTGGAGAGAAGAGGTTTGCGTTGAAGGAGCAGAGGCTGTAGGAAGGAGTTTGACGGTGAAGGAGGTCAGTTTTGAACAGTTTGTTGAAAAACGTCAAATTTTTACATGTCATAAAAATGGCTGAAAATGACATATCATAGCTTGTAGATAGACATCATAGCATACAATGTTGAAATAAAGACCAAAAAACATCATAATTTAGTATGTCGAAAAAAAATACTACATAGTATAGTATGCCAAAAAATGTCAAATTTTGACATGTCAAATAAATGCCTGAAAACTGGTTATTACAGCTCGTAGAGACGTGTCATAGTATACAAAGTAGGAAAAAAGGCCCAAAACCTCATAATTTAACATATCTACAAAATTGCAGAAAATGCCATAGTATAGTCTGTCAAAAAAGTGAAATTTTGACATGTGCAAAAAATGCCTGAAAAGAACATATTATAGCTTGTAGAGACACGTCATAGTATACAATGTCGAGATAAAGGTCAAAAACGTCATAATTAAGCATGTCGAATTGATGGCTGAAAACGCCATAGTATAGTATGTTGAAAAAACATCAAATTTTGACATGTCAAAAAAAATGGCTGAAAATGGCATATTATAGCTTGTAGAGACACGTCATAGTACACAATGTCAAAATAAACATGAACATAATTACATAACACACAAATACACAGCAAATACACTGAATAATCACACATTGAAAGCCTGTAAAAAAAAAAGGTGAGTTTCTATGAATGATTTAACGATGGATGTGTCGATGCAGTCTTCAGTATGTGATGGGAGCGAGTTCCAGAGTGAGGGGGCAGCGATGGAGAAGGCGCTGTCCCTCAAGGTTCGGTGCTCGGTTCTGCGTAGTGAAGAGAAGAGGTTTGTATTGGAGGAGCAGAGGCTGCAGGAAGAGTGTGATGGTGAAGAAGGTCAGTTTTGAACAGTTTGTCAAAAAAATTGCTGAAAACTTCATATTAATATTATTATTATGTTTATATCCCACCTCAGGCATGTGCAACGGAGGCGTTACAGCACCTGGCTGACCAGATAACAGACGAGGAGAAAAAAATCCAGACTCCCTGCTTACTATTCTTGGGGATTTTAACAGAGCACATCTCACACATGAACTGCCAAAATACTGACAGCATATTAAGTGTCCCACCAGGAACACAAACACACTGGACCATTGCTATACAGTTTTAAAGGACAGTTATCGCTCTGTGTCCCGTGGAGCTTTGAGTCTCTCTGATCACTGTCTGCTCCATCGCATCCCAACCTACAGGCAGAAACTAAAACAATCTAAACTTGTAGCGAGGACAGTGAGGAAATGGACAGACGAGTCAAAGTTGGAGTTACAGGCCTGCTTTGATTGTGCTGACTGTGTTTTTGAAGCTGCAGCCTCAGATCTCAACAAACTTAGTGACACTGTGACATCTTACATCACTTTTTGTGAGGACGTGTGTGCAGACTAAACATGTAACAATACAATTTTCATATCACTATAATCATGACCAAAATTATCGCAATAATCGTATGTAGTGATAATGTTGAAATGCGCAGGAAAATGTCCTGCTGTGACACAGTATATCCGTCTAGGGCTTTTATTGTGAATGGTAAGAATGCAAGACGTGCAGCTACTGCACTGACGCTATCAACGTGAGAGAGCTAAAAAGAGTTTGCCGTGTTGGTTCAAAGTACGGGGCCTCCATCTTAATATCTCATAACATTCGTCAGTATGCACGCAGCGTTAGCGCCCAGCACACCAGTAGCTGGTGATAGTTTAGTGATCAGCTGATCAGCTGTACAGTAAACAGTAGAACAAGTAGTGCTCGAGACGCCATCGCCTCACCACACAGATGTTTGTGAGCGACGCAGAGAGAGTGAAAGAGCAGCAGCACAGAGCCGTGTGCCCCTAAAAATGCACTGGAGACGCAGAGTTTAATACGTGACTATTTTGGCGATGGATGGGTGTTAATTTGGGACCCTGACAGTTTTTACCTTGATTTCAAAACACAGAGATCACACACAGTTAACACGATAATTAAAATTTGAATGATATTACTGATTGTTGGGGATTTCGCTGCGATTACCGTGATAACCGGTAACCATTACATCTCTAGTGCAGACCAAGACCTTCTGCACATTCAACAACAAACCCTCGTTCACATCAGAGCTAAGGAAGCTGCGTCAGGCCAAGTAGGAGCCTACAGAAGTGGGAACCGGCTCCTGTACAAACAGGCTAATGGGAAGCTAAACTAGGAAGCTCAAAACAGCTTTTCACTGCGTCAGTTTAGAGAGGCCTGCAGGACATCACCAGCTACAGGAGACCTTGCCCCCTACCTGTGGGACACCGCCGACTGGCAGACGACCTGCTTCCATCACTGTATGCACCTCCATCCCTGTCTGGTTTGGATCTGCCACCAAACAGGACCAGGACAGACTGTAAAGGACAACAAGGGCAAAGGACAATCAGGTCTGCAGAGTCCCGGATTGTTGGGATTGACCTTACCTCCATCCAGGACTGATACCGGTCCAGCATCAGGAAACGGGCAGGTAACATCGGTGCAGACCCCACACACCCCGGACGCAAACTGTTCAAACTCCTCCCGTCTGGTAGGCATTTCAGGTCACTGCACACAAAAACAACTCGACAGAAACAGTTTCTTCCTCCAGGCTGTCACTCTGATAACCTCTTAACGGTCAAAGAGTGTCAGAATAATCACTGTTGCACATTTTTAACTTGCTTTTACCATATGACCCTTTGCGCTGTTACCTCACTCTACTTGTAACTGCACTTTTACGCACACGGACTTATATGTATTAGCTAAAATTGCGTAATTAGGGCTTGTACATACGTAAATTTAAAAACTATACTAAAACTATATTTTTCTGTTTATATCTGTTTTTTATTTTTTTTCTTTTCTATTTTCCTTTTATATTCAATGTTTAATTTCCTGTACATTGAAAGCAAAGCTAACTGAAGTCAAATTCCTTCTTGTTTTTGTTAACCCTAACCCCTAACCCTCATATGACATATCAAAAAAACAGCTGAAAAACAAACATTATAGCATGTCGAGACGCGTCATGGTATAGTATGTAGAAGAAACATCCAAAAGCATCATAATATAGCAAGTTGAAAAAAAGTTGTCTTAAATTACCCAAAAATATCATGGTGTAGTATGTCGTCAAAAATGCTTCAAAAGTGCATAGTGTAGTATGTTGTCAAAAATGACACTAAATAGCCCAAAAACATTGTAGTATAGCATGTGGTCAAAAATAATGCAAAATAGCCCAAAAATGTTGTAGTATAATTTGTGGTCAAAAATGAGTCATAGTCAAGTAAAGTATGTTGTCAAATATAACCCCAAAAAGTCAAATTATATTATATTATTAATTATTATATTATATTATGTCGTAAAAAATGACACAAAATAGTACAAAAAAAGTATAGTATTTCGTCTAAAATGACTTGAAAATGTCATAGTATAGTTTGTCGCCAAAAACATCTTAGTATAGTATGTCGTCAAAAATGACCTTTAAAACATCATAGTATAGTATGTCAAAAAACTGCCAAAAACATCATGATATAGCATGTTGAAAAATCGACCAAAAACATCCTAGTATACTGTAGTATGTTAAAAAATGTCAAGATATAACAAAAAAAAAAGCTGAAAACCACATTATACAGCGTATTGAGACACATCATACTATAGCATGCTGAAAAAGAGGTTTAAAAAACTCATAATATAGCATGTCAAAAAAACAACAAAAAACGTCGTAGTTTAGCATGTTGAAAAATGTCAAAACAGGACATGTCAAAGAAAATAGCTGAAAACCATATATTATAGTAAGTTGAGACACGTCATAGTATAGTATGTCGAAAAAACATCCAAAAACATAACATAGAATTTTTTTAAAATGATGTCATAGTATAATATGTTGTCAAAAATGTATCAGAAATGCAGTAATATAGTATGTAATATAGTATGTCGTCAAAAAATGGCCCAAAACATCATGATATAGTGTGCCATCAAAATGACACAAAATGGCCCAAAACGTCATAGTTTAGTATATCATCAGCAATGACCCGAAAACATCAAAGTATAACATGTTGTCAAAAATGCCTCAAAAATGCATAGTATAGTACTGTATGTCATCAAAAATGACACAAAACCGTCATAGTAAAGTATGCCATCAAAAATGGCCTAAAATCATCATAGCATAGTATGTTCTGTGTGCTGATAGTGGTTTTACCTGTTTTGGGACCACTTCACCTGACTTATTGCCCAAAACGATATATCATTTAACTTTTGGTGCCTTAATTTGTTCTGATATATCACAATCAGTGTTTAAACTATATGAATCTACAGACAAATAATATTTTATGGCATAAATAAAATAAAATAAGGGTCATATGGAGCTGAAATGCAAAATTTAGTATCTGCAATGATGTCTGTCAATACTGTTGATTTACCAACTGAGCCAAACATTCAGATGCATTTCTGCCTGTAAGCAACATCCTATATAACTCAATAACAGCAGTGACATCTGTTGAAAACTTGACTGATAGATGAGTCAGGCTGATAATCAACTTAAGTTTTTTCAGGTTAAAATTCAGAATTGGCAGTGTCTGTCGAAACTCAACTGATACATGAGTAAGGCCAATATTCCTTGATTTCAACAGACGCATCTGCTCATACTTGTTTTACCTGTTTCTGGACCACTTCACCTGATTTATCAGCCAAAACAATATATCACTCAACTTTTCCTGCCTTAATTTATATAGCACCTTTCACAGACACCAGTCATTAAGTGCTTCACAATCACACAGAAAAAAAAATGTCCTAGCCCATTAAGAGCTTGGTGTGTGAGAGAAGGACGTTAAAATCGACTCTAATTTATACAGGAAGCCAGTGCAGAGCGACTCAAGCAAGCTGGAGTGATGTGCTCTCTCCTCTTGGTTCTGGTTAAAGCTGTTTGGAGGGATTTTTTCAGCCCAGTAAGTGGGTAATTCAAAAAACAAAGGCGGAAGTGTGTGGAGGTTTAAGTGGGTAAATCTGATCTGAAGTTGTTGGTTCAGGTCTTACCTGAGTCAGGTGATTTTTGACTTTTGTGGCATAAATAAAATAAAATATTGGCTGATGTGTCTGTCTGCTCTGCTGATACAAGTCATGGATGACGTAGCATACGTCGGAAGCAGTAAGCAATGGAGATCAGCTGGATAAGAGATGAGCGATGTGTTTTCGTATCTATAAACAATTCCGTCTAATGTCTGAATTTTGAGCCGCTAATCCAATCAACGTGCTTTAAAAAGTCACGTAAAGTGGAGAGTCTCAGCTGATTGGCCACGTTTAGACGTCGAGAGGCTCAGCAGTGAACGTGGTTACGTCACCAATTTCTGCGCATTGATTCGCCAGGAAACCAAATTTGTTCAGCCCTCTGAGCCAAACAGCAAGGGTTGAGAAGGCTTTGTCCCGCCTCCTGTGTTCCGATTGGATGAAAATTTCAATGTCCGTGTGTGGTTGGTCATTTGCTCCAGCAATCAACATTGGTTTCTGGTTTGTTTGTTTTGTCTCGGAAATTTGAACACGCACGGAGGGATAACGAGACGAAGCGCGTGTATTTGTTTACATGGAGACGTACCAAAAATAAGAGAGCAGCAAGACAGAGCTCAGCAAAAGCAAGACCAAGATCGCCTTTTTGAACGAGCGGCCTCGCGACGCTGCAGCTGATCCTCGTCACACACAGCTGGTGCAGCAGGAGGAGGAGGACAGGCAGGACAGAGACCCGTTTGGAGACATTAGGTCAGTGACTCTGAGTCCGAGAGACCCGATGCAAGGGTAAGATTTAAAGAAAATAGCTGAATGCACTGAGGTGAATGGGATCAGCATGTGTATCAGCCATATTATCTGTGTTGTCTTAACTCCACAGAGCGGTACTGATTGTACTTCTTGTGTTTAAAGCTGCCGGAAGCGAGGAGAGCTGTCTTGACCTAAGAAGAAATGGACATTTGGAGAGGGATAACAATCGACGTGATATCAGATGAGGCCGACGGCACAGCTGACGGGGAAGCTGCGGATTGTGAGGCCACCATCCTTTAGAAGCCAGGAGCTCTCTGAACTATGTGCTGTTGTTCAGGAGAGACGGGAAGCAACACACCACTAAAGGCTGCGTATTGGGACAGACGGCAGCGACTGCATACGAGCGCGGAGCACCAAAGATATGTTGCTTTTTTTCGTTCTTTTGTTTTTTTTGAAATAAAGCTTTACTATTATTAATATGTTTCTGGCAAATGACTTTCTCTGACTGACTCTGACTTTCTTCTCATCTGATATTGTGACAGATGTAGTCTTCAGTAACCTGATCATTATGATAATAATAGTAACAGTAGGAGTAATAATAATAAATATTATTATTATCGTTTTGTAATTTGTCATTGCTAATTTGTTCGGCAATATCACACTCAGTGTGTAAACTGTGACTCTCCAGCCAAATGATATTTTGTGGCATAAATGAAATTCAAAACCTGAAGTGAGTGTCGATCTCGCGACCTTTGGATTGATAGTTGGGTGACTTATCACTGAGCTAAATGAGGGAATGCACCAGTGGGTACAAGCACACATATTTATATTTGGGTCAGGCCGACGGCTGATGAAAATTTTTACAGTGCAAAAATATCGGCAGCGACGTCTGTTGGAAAACGACCGATAGATGAGTCCGGCCGATATTTCCGGACAGTTTCACCTGGTTTAACTGCCAAAATTATACCTTATTAATCTTTATTTGTCTGCAATATCACAATCAGCGTTTAAACTGTATGTATCTAAAATAAAATAAAATGAAATATTTTCAAGGGGACACAGACACTGACAGTGATATTGCAGACAAATTAAGGCACATAAAAGAAGAAACGAAAAATATTTAAAATCAGAGTCAAAGAGACTGAGACAGTTTTATTTTAGTTGTTTTTTAGAAACTAAAATGAAATTGTCTGTCATTTTGACTCTGACTGTAAATATTTTAAAGAAGAAACGAAAATATTTAAAATCAGAGTCAAAGAGACTGAGACAGTTTTATTTTAGTTGTTTTTTAGAAACTAAAATGAAATTGTCTGTCATTTTGACTCTGACTGTAAATATTTTAAAGAAGAAACGAAAATATTTAAAATCAGAGTCAAAGAGACTGAGACAGTTTTATTTTAGTTGTTTTTTAGAAACTAAAATGAAATTGTCTGTCATTTTGACTCTGACTGTAAATATTTTAAAGAAGAAACGAAAATATTTAAAATCAGAGTCAAAGAGACTGAGACAGTTTTATTTTAGTTGTTTTTTAGAAACTAAAATGAAATTGTCTGTCATTTTGACTCTGACTGTAAATATTTTAAAGAAGAAACAAAAATATTTAAAATCAGAGTCAAAGAGACTGAGACAGTTTTATTTTAGTTGTTTTTTTTAGAAACTAAAATGAAATTGTCTGTCATTTTGACTCTGATTGTAAATATTTTAAAGAAGAAACGAAAATATTTAAAATCAGAGTCAAAGAGACTGAGACAGTTTTATTTTAGTTGTTTTTTAGAAACTAAAATGAAATTGTCTGTCATTTTGACTCTGATTGTAAATATTTTAAAGAAGAAACGAAAATATTTAAAATCAGAGTCAAAGAGACTGAGACAGTTTTATTTTAGTTGTTTTTTTAGAAACTAAAATGAAATTGTCTGTCATTTTGACTCTGACTGTAAATATTTTAAAGAAGAAACGAAAATATTTAAAATCAGAGTCAAAGAGACTGAGACAGTTTTATTTTAGTTGTTTTTTAGAAACTAAAATGAAATTGTCTGTCATTTTGACTCTGACTGTAAATATTTTAAAGAAGAAACGAAAATATTTAAAATCAGAGTCAAAGAGACTGAGACAGTTTTATTTTAGTTGTTTTTTAGAAACTAAAATGAAATTGTCTGTCATTTTGACTCTGGTTGTAAATATTTTAAAGAAGAAACGAAAATATTTAAAATCAGAGTCAAAGAGACTGAGACAGTTTTATTTTAGTTGTTTTTTAGAAACTAAAATGAAATTGTCTGTCATTTTGACTCTGACTGTAAATATTTTAAAGAAGAAACGAAAATATTTAAAATCAGAGTCAAAGAGACTGAGACAGTTTTATTTTAGTTGTTTTTTAGAAACTAAAATGAAATTGTCTGTCATTTTGACTCTGACTGTAAATATTTTAAAGAAGAAACGAAAATATTTAAAATCAGAGTCAAAGAGACTGAGACATTTTTATTTTAGTTGTTTTTTAGAAACTAAAATGAAATTGTCTGTCATTTTGACTCTGACTGTAAATATTTTAAAGAAGAAAAACGAAAAATATTTAAAATCAGAGTCAAAGAGACTGAGACAGTTTTATTTTAGTTGTTTTTTAGAAACTAAAATGAAATTGTCTGTCATTTTGACTCTGGTTGTAAATATTTTAAAGAAGAAACGAAAATATTTAAAATCAGAGTCAAAGAGACTGAGACAGTTTTATTTTAGTTGTTTTTTAGAAACTAAAATGAAATTGTCTGTCATTTTGACTCTGACTGTAAATATTTTAAAGAAGAAACGAAAATATTTAAAATCAGAGTCAAAGAGACTGAGACAGTTTTATTTTAGTTGTTTTTTTTAGAAACTAAAATGAAATTGTCTGTCATTTTGACTCTGACTGTAAATATTTTTTAAAGAAGAAACGAAAATATTTAAAATCAGAGTCAAAGAGACTGAGACAGTTTTATTTTAGTTGTTTTTTAGAAACTAAAATGAAATTGTCTGTCATTTTGACTCTGACTGTAAATATTTTAAAGAAGAAACGAAAAATATTTAAAATCAGAGTCAAAGAGACTGAGACAGTTTTATTTTAGTTGTTTTTTTAAACTAAAATGAAATTGTCTGTCATTTTGACTCTGGTTGTAAATATTTTAAAGAAGAAACGAAAATATTTAAAATCAGAGTCAAAGAGACTGAGACAGTTTTATTTTAGTTGTTTTTTAGAAACTAAAATGAAATTGTCTGTCATTTTGACTCTGACTGTAAATATTTAAAGAAGAAAAACGAAAATATTTAAAATCAGAGTCAAAGAGACTGAGACAGTTTTATTTTAGTTGTTTTTTAGAAACTAAAATGAAATTGTCTGTCATTTTGACTCTGACTGTAAATATTTTAAAGAAGAAACGAAAATATTTAAAATCAGAGTCAAAGAGACTGAGACAGTTTTATTTTATTTTAGTTGTTTTTTAGAAACTAAAATGAAATTGTCTGTCATTTTGACTCTGATTGTAAATATTTTAAATTTCTTCTTTTATGTGCCTTAATTTGTCTGCAATATCACTGTCAGTGTCTGTGTCCCCTTGAAAATATTTCATTTTATTTTATTTATGAAGATAGATTCATACAGTTTAAACGCTGATTGTGATATTGCAGACAAATAAAGATTAATAAGGTATAATTTTGGCAGTTAAACCAGGTGAAATTGTCCGGAAATATCGGCTGGACTCATTTATCGGTCGTTTTCCGACAGACGTCGCTGCCAATATTTTTGCATTGTAGAAATTTTCGCTGGCCATCAGCCTAACTCAAATATAAATATGTGTGCTTGCACCCATTTGTGCATGCCCTCATTTAGCTCAGTGATAAGTCACCCAACTATCAATCCAAAAGGTCGCGAGATCGACACCCATTTAGGGTATTGAATTTCATTTATGCCACAAAATATCATTTGGCTGGCGAGTCACAGTTTACACATTGAGTGCAATATTGCCGAACAAATTAGCAATAACAAATTACAAAACGATAATAATAATATTTATTATTATTACTCCTACTGTTACTGTTATTATCATAATGAAAGGGTTACTGAAGACTACATCTGTCACAATATCAGATGAGAGGAAAGTCACATTTGCCAGAAACATATTAATAAACTTTATTTTAAAACAACAAAAGAACGAAAAAAGCAACATATCTTTGGTGCTCCGCGCTCGTATGCAGTCGCTGCCGGTCTGTCCCAATACGCAGCCTTTAGTGGTGTGTGTTGCTTCCCGTCTCTCCTGAACAACAGCACATAGTTCAGAGAGCTCCTGGCTTCTAAAGGATGGTGGCCTCACAATCCGCAGCTTCCCCGTCAGCTGTGCCGTCGGCCTCATCTGATATCACGTCGATGTTATCCCTCTCCAAATGTCCATTTCTTCTTAGGTCAAGACAGCTCTCCTCGCTTCCGGCAGCTTTAAACACAAGAAGTACAATTAGTACCGCTCTGTGGAGTTAAGACAACACAGATAATATGGCTGATACACATGCTGATCCCATTCACCTCAGTGCATTCAGCTATTTTCTTTAAAATCTTACCCTTGCATCGGGTCATAGCGCCTGTCGTTTCCCTCAGTTTTGGAGAAGTCGCACAGTTTACTATAAAATACAAAAATCAACATCAAAGTCACTTTGGTGAACAAATAGAGCCAGACCTGAGCAGCAGGCATAGTCAGTGTGGCACATTACACATTTATATTCTTGAATCTGAACATTTAATTCACTCAGAGAGTCACTGACCTAATGTCTCCAAACGGGTCTCTGTCCTGCCTGTCCTCCTCCTGCTGCACCAGCTGTGTGTGATGAGGATCAGCTGCAGCGTCGCGAGGCCGCTCGTTCAAAAAGGCGATCTTGGTCTTGCTTTTTGCTGAGCTCTGTCTTGCTGCTCTCTTATTTTTGGTACGTCTCCATGTAAACAAATACACGCGCTTCGTCTCGTTATCCCTCCGTGTGTGTTCAAATTTCCGCGACAACACAAAGACCGGAAACCAACGTTGATTGCTGGAGCAAATGACCAACCACACATGGACATTTGAATTTTCATCCAATCGGAACACAGGAGGCGGGACAAAGCCTTCTCAACCCTTGCTGTTTGGCTCAGAGGGCTGAACAACTTTGGTTTCCTGGCGAATCAATGCGCAGAAATTGGTGACGTAACCACGTTCACTGCGAGCCCTCCTCGACGTCTAAACGTGGCCAATCAGCTGAGACTCTCCACTTTACGTGACTTTTTAAAGCACGTTGATTGGATTAGCGGCTCAAAAATCAGATATTAGACGGAATTCTTTATAGATACGAAAATACATCGCTCATCTCTTATCCAGCTGATCTCCATTGCTTATTGCTCCCGTTTATTATTATTATTATTTATAAATGCCATGAAAGTCAAAAGTCACCTGATCCAGATAAGTCTTGAACCAGCATCTTATGATACACCTACCACCTGCTTTACCCACTGAGCTACACCTCAGCACACCTAATGAGAATTTGAGATTCCCTTTAGCTCAGTATCAGCAGTGACATCTGTCAAAAACTTGACTTGATTTCTTGGCAGGGAAAATTCAGTATTTAGTATACTAAAATTCAGGAGACAATTGTGTTTTTTAAACTGTTTGAAGTGTTTGTTGTCAGGTACGTTATCCATGACTTATATCAGCAGAGCAGACAGACATATCAGCCAACATTTTATTGTATTTATGCCATAAAAGTTAAAAGTCACTTAACACAGATAAAACTTGAACCACCAACTTTGGATTCATTAGTGCGCTGCCTTATCCACTGAGCTAAACCTCCATACACTGCCATGTGATGTGGAACTCAATTATGTCTTCGTTTCAAGATGATTTGATTACTGCAACACACTTTTTACTGGGTTACTGAAAAAAAACAAACAAACAAACAAAAAAAAAAAACACTGAGAGACTTCAGCTGATCCAAACCTCTGCAGCTCAGCTGTTAACCAGAACCAAGAGGAGAGAGCACATCACTCCAGCTTACTTAAGTTGCTCTGCACTGGCTTCCTGTATAAATTAGAGTTGATTTTAAGGTCCTTCCTGTTACGCATTCTGTGCACTAAATTTTTATTCTTATTTTATCTTACTTTTACTAGCATTATCAAGTGGATTTTATCCATCTGAAGATGCATTCTATGTATTCTATTCTGATTTTATTTTATTTTTACATGTATGTTTTATTATGTCTTATATGTGTTTTGATGTGAAAAACTATTTTTTTTTCTTGTAAAGCATGAAATATGCTATACAAATACAGTTTATTATTATTATTATTATTATATCTGTGGCCGAAGGGTGAGATTAAGATGGGGAGAAAATGTTTCTGGAGTTTTGTGGGCTGAGAGTAATAATTTTAAGTTTTTTTTGTGTTCTTGCTATAATGTGTCACAAATTATTCTTGGTTGTGCTGCTCCAAAAGAAAAAAACAAATGTAATACTTTTAAATTCAATTAAAGTTTCGCGCAGTACAAAGTCACCTGAATGACAGGGACGCTTTTTCAGTTAATTTAACAATCTCTGGTGAAAAAAAAAAAAGCCGCATTAAATATAACACGAGCAAGAGGAACTGCATCACTTGTAAAAATCCATGTGTGACACAGAAAAGACAGGAGGCAGTGTTCTTATAAGGAGGGGAAATTTTATTTATAACACATGGTGCTGACAGGGAGTCTCCAGCTCAGCGTCTATATTACAAGGTTGATCTGCAAGGCTGCGCATTTACTTTACTGTATTTGGAAACCAAGATTGCAGTGGCACTATAAACACACGCTTGAAACAACAGATTCTTTCCCTTTTTTTGGACTTTTTTCTTAATTTTCTTACAAAATGGTACAAACAACAATACAAAATATTTGTGCTGTTGACAATTTACAAAAATGTCTTTTGACTCGATTACTGTGCAATAATTTTTTCAGCTTTTTTTTTTCTCTCCTCCGTTTGAAACTATGTGAGTATGGTACACCAGAATCCCCTCTGGGTTGCAACCTCGGTCATGCGGGCTGCGACACATTTTAAAATGTTGTATGGTTACTGTAATAGAACTCATCTGTCCATTATAAAAAGACACATGCAAAAAGCTCCAATTGTACAGGTACAGTTTGCCTAACTTGGGTCTGTTTAGCTTCAAGCAAATACTACATTATGTACACTTGGACTTGCGCAGTACTGGGAGAACTTGTATGAAACACTGCTGCCTGTCTGTCTTTGTGGTTCTGGCCATTGCAGAGCTAAAGTCTGGCTTCTGCTGGAGCCTCCCGTCATGTGTGTGTCCATGGTTAGGCAGTGTCCCCAGTGAGACCAAGTGTCCTTTAACTAACACCAGTCAAAGAGGCAGAGGAGCTGTTGTTAACAGCCAGAAGACAGTGGTGGACTACAGCAGTGCAATAGTTCTTCCTTCATTCTATCGTTTCCTAATTTTCCCCTCGCTTTAGCAGGAGGACGTCAATAAGACAAGTGGACCAAGTATGTAACAAGTAATGATCAATCTTCCTTCATTTTCCCTCACAAATTGCATTAAAATGGGGGGGTCAAGTGTGACCGACTCCATGATGATTAGCTGTCATTGTGGGTCTTTGATAACATTCAGTATCATAATGGCATGTGTCAAGTATGTATGCATGACACAGTTATAAAGGTGTTGTCTTGTGTAAAGTGTGTGTGTGTGGGCCTCCTGCTGTGTGCGGCCCTGGACTCGGTCTGAACACGTGATCAGAGAGCGCGAGTATTTCATTAAGCAACGTCTTTTATTCTGTGAACAACACTGGGTGGCCTTCAGTCACGTTGGAGCTCCACAGCTGAATTAGAACAATGCTGAAAGGGCTTGTATATAATATCGAACACTCACATATATACAGTAAGGCCTAGAGGAGTGAGTGTGTGCTAGTATAGACTGTACACGTTGGTTTGAAGTGGAACCTTTTCACCATGATGGAGCTAAACTTGAACAGCGACGCGAGTATGGCTGTAAGCTCATATAGAATCGTACAGACTCTTAAATGCACATGGCTTTTTGTGGTGAAATATACCTTGCAATTGAAAACAAAACTGGAGTGAAAGAAAATGCACAGAGAAACGGACAAACCATGTTACCAAATGTATAAAAATGTTCTGTATATACAACATTTATATGTCAGAAATCATCACAGATAGCAGAAAGTAACAGCTGTGTTTATTTTGTGAAGATATTCTGTAGGCTGATAGATAAGAGCTTATCCAGCAGCAAGCTGTGGAAACTACTCTGTCTCTCGTGTCTACTCTGTCTTAACTGTAAGCTGACAGCTTTCCTAAAAATGGCCACTGTCAGTTTTTACACCGAAAGGTGCAATTTGCACCCATTTATGTGTTCATCTAAATCAAAAGATTCCTACCCTGTTAACCTTATTAATTACACTATGACCTTCCAGCCGCGGTTTATAGTCAAATCAAACTCTCATCCCTATTTCATTGTTATGGTATAATGAGTATTTCAATTAACATTTAATATTTTCCATTTATATCTTTTCACTGGTTTAAAGTGTGCAAGATTTAGGGGGATATATTGGCAGAAATGGAATATCATATCTAAAGTATATTTTCTTAAGTGTATAATCACCTTAAAATAAGAATGATTTTGTTTTCATTATCTTGACTGATTTTCATTAATGAGCCGTTTATATCTACATAGGGAGCGGGCTCTCATCTGCAGAGATCACCATGTTTCTACTACGGTGGCTCTGAGGGTCAAAACACTTCAACATTTCCCAAAAGACTATAATGTTATCTAAAACAACACATTTCAGAAAACAAAACAACATTCTTATTTTGTTTTCTGAAATGTTGTAGTGTTTTGACCCTCAGGGCCACCGTATGGCAAACAATGGCAATTTGTGTTTTCGTGTTAACCACCATAGTTAGCAGCCTCAGAGAACCGCATCGGAAAAAGCTTTATTTTGGATTTTTTTTTTTAAACGGGAAACGCTTTATTCAGTACCTTATAATCAGCATTTCTGCCATGCTTCTACAGTAGCCCAGAATGGACAAACCAAAACCTGGCTTTTTTTTTTCTGTGTTGACCCCTGGAGTTTGCAGCCCCTCCAAAACAGATTTTTACTTTGAAATGCTATTCTTAGTATTTTTACCACCTACAGTAACAGAGTCTGTTTGTTTTATAGAGGAGGAAACCTCTATGGATAATTTAGCTCCCGGTAAAAACATTCTTTACGCCTGAATCTTAAATTATCAGAGAATAAAGATAAACACGATAGCAGCCTGTCTCCAACATGCCACTCAACATCGTAGAAACTATGGTTTTTAACATGAACCTGCTTTATTTACTGTCTTTACTGGTTTAAACCACCACCATGAGGAGGAGACCTCTGCGATTATTCAGCTCCCAGTAAAATCTCCCTGAACAATCATCACTACAGGAATTCTAACCAGGAGAAGTTTCAACTGGTTGCAATTTTCATCACTAGATGGCACTATTTCTCCTTAAATCTTACACAGGACCTTAAACTGCTTTCCATCCACTCCGAAATGTAATATTTTTATTTTTAAAGAAAAGATTGTTTTTATCTACAGCTGCTCAGATGCACCATGAATAGATGAGGAATGGTTTAAAAGCAGTTGAGAGAGAAAAACAAGAAGTGGAGGATCCCTCTCATCACATCATCTTAAGAACCTTGTCGTTAACTGAGATTTCCTCCAAGCATTCACCATATTCATAATTAATAGAACATCTGGTCAATCCACATCAAGCTGAAACCAGCTACAAGCCAGGAGTGTTTTATTGGGCACTCAGAAGATAAGGAATGATTAAACCTTTCTATCATTTACCAGCATCTCCCTGGTCTCTCTTTGAAATGTTTTGCATATTTGAATAATTTAATACAAAGACTGAAGCTCTTTTTTTTCTCTATATGCAGTTCTGGGGGTCTGAAATGTGATTACAAAAGCCCATGGGTAGTGCTGTCTTTTCATTAAGTCACAACAAAAACTGTCTTTCAAAAAATGTCTGTCTTTTAAAGCGCTATTATTGAAGCTTTAGTTTTGCAAGTCGTCTTTGATAAAAATGCAGAACTTCATAACAGACTTTCCCTTCCTCTAACTTCTTTTCAAAACCTCTTGAACTTGCAGCCAAAAATTTCAGGAGAAAATTTCAGATGAATGAAATGCTGCCTGAAGAGAGACAGATTGCAAAGGCGCTAAATCCCTGGCTGAGGCTCAATTTCCCCAGTTTCTGTGACAGGGACCAGCACCAAAGTTTGTATATTAAAAGTTTGCTAAAAAAACAACAATGGATCAACAAAAGAGGGAAAAAAAATGTAAAAGCGAGAAAGGGATCTCAGAATGGGGCTTGTACAACCCCCCAATCTGTGTGTAATGCTAGAGTTATTTGAAGTCATCTGGTATTTTCTTCTCCCTCATGTTTGTACAGTTTCTTTGAACATTCACCACACAATAACTGATGCCATGGTAATTACCCTTAGGTGAAGGGATAAACATGCAATCTTTAAATGATCTTAAAGGCAGAGTCTCCTTAAATAACCCTCATACGTACTTCATATACAGTAACATTAGAGAGGTAACGCACATGACTTGTCAGTCTTCAAAATTTAGTAACAAGCCTTATCAAGTTTTGTGCAAATACTGAGAGCTCAAAACAAACACAGCTGCTATCGAAGCCACAATAAACAAAGACACGCGATGCATTTCTTCTCTAAGACAGTCCCATAATGTATTTTTGTGATTTTCGTTATCACATTCAAGTTGGCTGTGATCTAGGAGCACAGATATGCCTGACTTGAAACATTAATGATTTGTCCATACCTTACAGACACACTGTAGGCCTATGTACAGTATGTCTACATAAAGCGCCCCTCGTAAGCCAGCCAATGCTGCTCTAAAACCGGCACTGACATCTCCTGCAGCTAACACAGCCCTGCAGGACGATATAAATGACAAGGGAAGGTCTGAGTTAAAGGGTCAGGGGTCATATGGGGGCATGTGAGCCCAGAGAATGGCAACCAATCCTGAGTTAGCGGGAGTCTGCTAAAATACGCACCACTGAAGGCACTTTTTAAACAACAGTGCTTCTGTTCTAAGTAATTCAAGTTCAAGAAAGAATAAACCAGGGCCCTCCGTGCTGGAAGGACTTTCATATCTGTGTTCTTCTTCATTTTTTTTCCTTTTGTTCCCCTCAGACAAAGCAAGCAGCTCAACGTAAAGCTTCTGCAGAGAGGCAGGCGGGGGCTGACAGCGAGGGAAGAGTGAAAACCCTCAGGAATAAGGAACGGCTTGAATCAAAGGGGAGTGGGGACCAAAAACAGCTACATAAACTAAAAGGAAAAACAAAATCTGACTATTAAAAACTACATCTAGCATTAAACCTAAAATGAAAAAAAATGCATTTGAAAATACAAACTATGAGAAGCCTGCAATTCAGAGCTTCCGTTTCAGTCTTAGACAGGCTTAGAGCAGGAGACGGTTGAGAAGAGCACCCGAAACTGACTCACGACACCGGTCCTCTGTGGTGGTGGGTAATTTGATTGGTTGGTTGGTCAGTCCATTGGTCAGTGTGAACATGTCATTGTTAACGTGTGTTCAATAAGGGTGTAATAGCCCCATGTGTTAGAGGGACAGAGCATGGCAGGCCAGCTGACGGGACGAGAGTGTGTGTGTGTGTGTATTTGTGACTGGGCCGATTTAATCATCGTCCCCTCCACCGTACATGTCGGCAAGCTTCTTGAAGCGGGGACCCCAGTCATTGAGGTAGTCATAGTCCTGATCCCCCGTGCTGGAGGAGTTGAGGGAGCTGACGGAGCCGGCGGTAGAGCCGCTGCCCTCATAGTCAAACACCAGCAGGGAGTCATACGGAGGAGCTGTGGGATCGTTGTCTGCCGCTCGCAGACCCTAAACAGGACAAGGAGGAGAGGTGGCGGTCAGCAGGTGAGGCCTCATTTTGGGTCAAGCTCAGAAATGCTGGCTCCTTCATCACCCATGATGCAACTGAAAGCACTTTCCTTACCGGCTGCGCACCATTTCCACACCGGTGTACGCCTGTGGTGCGCCAAATAGGGGCAGTCTACACACCATTTAATAGGTATCGTAGGCAGTCAGGCAGGATCTGCCGCTAAATTTGAGTGGCGAGAGTGGCGTATTTGTCACTACGGCCACATGTCCAATACAAACACAAGCAAATAAAGGAAGACTGACAAACAGCAAACTGTTGAATGCTGTTCCGGCTTAAATAACATCATATTGTGAACATGACTGTCCATGTAAGCAATTATTTGTCAACCAGGAAAGCTTCCACAGCTTTTGTCCTGTAGACTGACACTGTTGTTTGTTTTGTCAGCTGACATTTACTTGGTTGCTGCCGTTGGCTGACAGATTATACTCCATTTAAACAGCTCTCCTGGCCCGCGCCGTTACACGTTAAGTGGCGCACTGGCGCACTGAAATGGAGCGCAGCCACCCTATCTTCTTGGTAAATGCCTATGTCTTTCAATTTCAATTTCCATAGTTTGTAAACCAACAGGTTTTTTTTTTTTATATATTTTAACTACATTACACAGGTTGTAGTTCATCTGACAGATGATTGTACCTGGCAGAATGACCTACTCTACATTCAACTACATTTATACAAGTAGTAGTACAATCTGAAAGATTGTGCCTGACAAAATGATCTACTCTGAATTTACAAAGGTTTAAGTCTATTCTAATAGATATTTGTACCTGACAGTGACGTACTACACATTTATACAGTTATTAGTTGCCTTTATTTATGACTGATGACTGTAAATTGCGTTTATATGGACAAAGTAGTAGACTGACATTAAAAGGGTGACATACTGCCCCCTGCTCGGTTGGACTGGGTGGCTGAAACTTACATAATGCACCTTTAAAAACATATACTGTATGCAGATCGAGAATACATTGCACCATCTATTAAAAACTATTGGAAATCCATAACATCATTGCATTACACACATACTCTGTGACAATGCATAACTGTATTTCGTTGTATCTGCATAATAAACTTGAATATAACAGTAAATCATTTTTGTTTCAAGCTACTTCTGGTGAATTTTGAATAAATAGTTCAAACACTATAAGTGTCATTGGGGCAAGTTTCTGTAGCAAAGCTCAGCAGGACTAAATTATTACAACCTTTATTTAATCAAGTAGTCTTACTGAGGTCAGGATTTCTTTTGCAAGAGTGGCCTGAGCACATCGGAGAAAACAGAACAGAGATGAGACACACAGCCTGTCACACACAAGCACCAGAAGCATTGGCCAGTTCTGAATTTCATTTATCAATTTGTGATCAAACCATATTCATCAATATTTAGTTAAAGTTTCATGAATAAGATGTGAAGAGATTTGCATGTTTTCTGTTGGCGGGCAAACCTACACCTGTTTTACAGAATAACAGATGAGGGCTGTTGACCTAAAGGTGAGGCAGGTGAAGAGAACGGACTTCATCCACTTCACTGAAAAACAGAGAGATGCTGCGGATAGAAACCTTAAAAGCCTCAACCCTCAGGGGTACAGTGCGTGGCAGGAACACCATGTGTTTGCTGTGTTTGTGTTTTACCAGACTGCTGGAGCGAGATCAGGTGAGTACATGTGTGAGCGGGAGAGAGAGAAATATAGAAAGAGAGATGGATAGAGAGAGAGAGTCAAGGCTGGATGGATCAAAGCTGAACAGCTGCCAACACCTCTCGAGTGTGAACGTGTTGTCACGAGTCTGTCAATCAGCATTTTCTCGCATCAGTGTGCCAGCGCCGAACTTGTGTGTGTGCGTGTGTGTGAGTGAATAAAGCTGGCGCCGTGAGAGCAGCTGTAAAGTAAAACAAAACTCTGTGCTGTTCCCATCACTGTACTGGAGTTTACATATTGAACAGCATCCAGAAATGAGTAATCACATTAAATGTCAGATCGATGCAAAGTGGAAGTGAGAGGCCAGCTCACTGTGGGAGAAACAATCTAATGATGGCTGAGCTCTTTGTAGACGTGTCCACTGTGCGAGTGTAAAATTACCTCGTGGATGAAGTCCCCGATGTCTCCAGGGTGGGGCACGACAGGTCTGATTGGGTACTGGGACTCTGGGATGATGGGACGTTCATCCACCCTGCGGACACCTGGCGGCTTGCTGATGATGTGCTCCAAGGAGTCCGGCTGCTGCAGCTGGCTCAGGTCGTAGTCCTACACACCCGCGCAGGCGTACAGATGGTTATTGGCACTGAAGGTCAACATAAGACACGTGTGATTGTATTTGTTTGTCTCTTAGGGTCTCACCTGGTCTTCTTCTCCTCCTCCCTCCTCATCGTATTTGAGGATGTTGTCTCTGACATCGTCTTCAGGGTCAATAAGCAACTGCTTGGTGTGCCTCTCCTTCTCTCTCCGCTTGATCCACACCACAAACAGCAGCACCATGCCTGCAGAGACACACACACAAACATGATAAACCTTAAGGGAGCTGGTTTCCAACCTGGGGTTCCTGACCCCACCATGGGTCGCCAAAGCTTTACAGGAGGTTGTGAGGCCTGCTTGATTCTAAGGGGTGTTAGATATCTTTTTAAAATCATTTACAGTAAGCCTTTCTCTCAGTATTTCATTGATTTCTGTGCAGAAAACTAAATATGGTTGTTATTTTTAAAGCTTAGATAATTTTCTTAATTAACTTTAAATAAATCTTACAAGATAAGGGCTCGGCGAAAACCTGAACACAAGCTGAATGCACAGAGCCTTCAATCTGCTAAAACTCCCCCCGGCATTATAAAAGGTTGCAGATAAAACAGCTAAAGAGTTAAAAGCCATGGCCAAGTGCAGGGAGGGAGAAACACTTAATTTGTCAAAAAAGAAACATTATTATTATTATGCACTGAATATAATATGAAATATCCATAAAATATATCACTTAGTCAGGGGTTGTCAGACTAGTCAATAATAAAAAATTAAAAGGTTGGAAAACACTGATCAATTAGTAAATTAACAGAAAAATAATCCCCAACAAGTTAAAAAAAATGTTTAATGCAAAACTAGCTGAAAAATGCTGTTTTCGGTAATGGAAATCCTGCTTTTCTCTGTTTTATATCATAATAAATAATATAGTTTTGGACCAAACAATGAATCGAGAAAATAATTGGCAGATTAATCTATTACGAAAATAATTATTAGTTGCAGCCCTATTTAGGGTACACTGCAATAATCAGCATCAAAAAACAAAACTAGGATTAATCGTCTGGGAACCATAATTGTTTGTATAAAACTCTGTGCCACTACACCAAGTACTGTAGATGATGAGATATTTTCCAGGATAGGTGAAAACTTTGGCTTGCTTTTGGACCACCAACATCAGAGTCTGAATTGTGATCTCTGTTCACAGTTCCTTTCCTATCAACAGTCAAGTTGTTTTCTTTAAACCTTGACCGCGATGTTTCTATAACTAAACTAATTACCTTTTACTCCTGAACCTTACCCGACTTTAACAATAGCTGTCAAAAGAAGATCAAAAGACAGTCATATGTAACTAATTTCCAGGCTACTCATTCTACTGTCTGTCTTTTCTTTTAAGCATCTTTTTATTTACCAGTATTATTTACATTACTTTTGTTGTCTTCAATATATCTTCCCTGCATGCTGTTAGACTTACATGAGAGAGAAATTTCAAAACCTTTAATGAGTGTGCCTAAATAGGTATAAAAACAAAAGAACAAATTGGGTCACTTTCAAAACTTGTGTTGGTGGTAACTGTAATAAAAAGAATAGATCATTGAGGCACAATATAACATCCAACATTTTAAAGCATGCTGGATAAACCCTACAGTGGCAGGTGAATTTGTCTATAAGACTTGTATATGTGCGTATGAAACCCAGAGAAACAAAGTAAGCCAGCAGCATGAATCACTGGGATGACAGATAGCAGCAGATGTTTACCCTACCAGGAAAAGAAGACAGAAATCTCCTTGTCAAGAGATGCTGGAGACAATTCAAGCAGTCGAGGCATTAATCCATTATACAACTAACAATTGTTCATGTTGTTGTATTGCAGCTTGGTGAATGTTTAATGACTGCACCCTGAACTGCACTATTTTGGCAGAAAGGCAAATCAAAACCAATGACAGGCAGCTTTAACTTTCTGCATTGTGTATGTGTGTATGTGTGTATGACACGCCTGAGAGTAGTGAGGTGTCAGTGGGTGAATGCGATATGAACAGCCAATACTCACTGAGCAGTATGATGATGCAGATGAGGATGGAGATGATGGCTCCAGTTCCAAGGCCAGCGGCCGCCACGGCCCCGAGGGTGGTGCAGTCTCCATGTTCATCACAGGGACACACCTTCACTTTGATGACTGACCTGTTGGACAACGGAGGGTTCCCCGAGTCCGACACAATTATAGGGACCTCATATACCCCTGGCTCTAAATATACCTGGTACCGCAGTCCTAGACGGGCGTAGTCACCTGTGTCCCATGAAACGGAAAGAGACAAGTTAACAGATGCAACTAATCATCACATGAATTAATTAACATTTTCATAATATCTAGGCCTGACCAAAATTTTAAAAATTGCTTCCACATAGTGTCAGGCAATAGAAATCAATATTAATATCATGATATACATTAGAATGTTTTTTCACTATCATTATATAAAACAATGTGGCACGCATATATAGAATCACCCTTTGAGTAGTAAAATTGTTGTTTAAGCATCCTACTGCTATTATAATTCAGAAACTTTTACTCATGAACAAATACCTGGTTTTGAAATGACAGTGTGCTTAGAGCTGGACAACAGCACCTATGATTATTGTTATTATTATTATTTTTGGTCAGAATCATCAAAGTATGACTTTTTATGACATTTCTTTATACTTTTTAAAATAATTTTCTTATAAAATATATAAATATATCTAAAATATCACTTTAATGCAATTTTTAGTAGTACTTTTTAATGATACACTATACTATGGCATTTTTATGTGATTTTAAAGGCATACTATACTATGCTTTTTGATGACAATTTCAAATACTTTTAATGTCATGCTGTTCTACGAGATATTTTAAAACTGAATTTTCATTGGAAATTCTATATACATTCTATAATATGACCATTTTTATTATTTTTTAAGGCATACTATACCATGACATTTTTTGACTAAAAAACAAAATTGTTGCATTTTTTCACAATTTCACGGTTATTTATTATTTTCATTCATATGATTAATTTCATCATGTCTCATTTGTCTATTTATAATTGACCACTTGGGGTCTCTATATCCCAGAGTCCAATGTTTTTTTTTTTAAATTGCTTGATGCATGTATTTTTAAAAAGCCACCTGCAATGGTGCAATTGTACACATAAAAATACACAAATAAAAAAGTATTGTCAGCCAACAGTATGTTTTGCTACATATGTATACGGTAGCAATGCAATCTTGGAAGCTGTCAGCTATTATTAAGCCTTTAGGGGTGGGGGTCAAGATTTAGGGCTGAACCAGTGTAGCCAGCAGATTTCCAAATCAAGGCTTTCCCTTTTGTGCGCCAGTCATTTCAGCTAATCTCTAGAAACAGATATCCGCATATGGATACATCAACTTAAAATAAAAAGCCAATATAAAGCCAAAACATCATCAGACGATAGCCAGTGGGTTCCGAAATTGTGTTTCTGACACTGTTTCCACACTGAAACTGTACCTGCTGGTCAAACATGAATGGTCGATATTGCTAAAATTACTAATGCACTACAAACGGAAACCAGAACACTTTCAGAACCAAAACCTTGCCCTGTTGCCTACAGATATTGCATACATATACATACTCTTAGTGGCACTGTAAAACTATTCCATTAATTTTCATGAAATCTCTAGTGCTGTTGATTTACGCTGACATCTCCTCACCACTGATTCGAGAAATTGTCCAGTTGCGTCTGATGCTGTTGGGAAAGTTGGGCAGCTCGAAGACAAAGGGCCCAGCGTTGGGGTCCGTGTCGGCATCAGCGGCAGTGATGTTGACACCGTGGACGTTCTTGTTCACTCGCTCACAGATCTGAGACTCCCTGGGTATGAGTGCTGGGGGGTTGTCATTAATATCTATCAGATAGATCTGCAGTGTGCCGGTGCCACTGGCTGTGGGAGAGCCTGGGAGCAGAGAGAGGGAAGAAAAATTGTATCATGACGGGAGGAAAAGATGACAAGAGAAGATGTGTGCAGTAATAGGGACGATTGAGAGGGAAGAGGGACAGGAGTTGAAGGCCAACAGAGGGGAGGCAAGAAATAAAAGCGAACAAAAATGAAGGCGAAGAGGTGAAAGAAACTCTGTCTTTTCACAATGGTGATGTTTGAGGTAGAGATGTTGTAGAACTGGATAAGAAATTCTGCCCTTGACAGAAATACTTTTGACAGTTGTGCTTTCCTACCCTCCCTTTTCAGCCTCAGAGCCAAATCAGAACCATCAGAGTCGATCCAGATGCAGGCACAGCACATCCAATCGCCTAGAGACGGTTTAGGTACAATAATGATGACTATAACACAATCAAACAAGTCCTTGTCTATGTGTATTTACACAAAACTAGGAGAGCCATCTATGATTTTGTAGATAAAGGCACGGCTGCTTGCAATATTAACAATGTATTTCTGAGAGTTGAACACTTGTATTCTCGTTGTGGTGCATGCAGTCCTCATTTTTCACATATATAATCATCTAAATACATTTAAAAATGCACATTCTGTATGCCTATGTGCTCATGTATTAAGAGGATATATCCACTAAATGCTTGCAAACATACACACAAAATACACACAAAATTACTCCCTGATCACACACAATCAATTGCTCATAAAATTATTTACTCAACGTGAAAGCAGTTATGAATTTTTTAAACTGCACACTATAGCAGTATATATACAGACTATATTTTTTGTCTGCTCTGAAAGGTATGCTTTGTATCATAAGAATATGGTTCGTATGTGTAAATGAACTGTAGTAAATTTCCCTCCATTTTGCCAGTGTCCAGATCTCCCTGCTCATTTAAAACATGGATTTTCCTTGAGTGAGTTGGCACCATTGGTCAGTGTGACTGAGATGTGACGCAGCTGTTTTCCTATTGGCCATTGTCCTTTCAAAGTAAATAGGTGTGGACATGCTGACAGACACTGTATTACTGTCACATTATTCCCCATTCTCTGTAAGCAGCATAGCATGACAACATGGTGAAAAAATAGCAAGACAGACAGCTAACAAAGCCATCCGCGGTCGTTCTGTCAGTTTTGGATGGAAAGAGTGAGAGGATCACCTCATCAGTTTGTTAGAGGAACAGCCATTTCTGTAACAGACGAGCCTACATTTATTTAAATGTTATTTAGTGATTCATGTCGCAGTGTCTGAATGGGTGGCGTTGGCGTTATGAGGATAAGAAGAAAATAAGACACTGATTGGAACTGAAGTGAATATTATGTGTTACAGTGCTGGACTGGGTGCTGTCACAAAGACAGAATTCTCCGTTTGTTACACAGCTGTGAGACGTATCAGCGGAGCTTGGATTTGATAGCAGCTGGAGGCAGCACGGCCTCTGTCGGTCACACGAGGACATTGATCCCCGGGTCCGACCGGAGATGCAGAGTGAGGATGTGTCAATGATCAGCAGATACAGCTCCAGAGAAAGCAGCTCCCCTCCCCTGTGTGGCTCTGTCTAACGTTTAGTGTACTGTTCTGCATTTTAACATATATTTCAGGGTTGCCAACACCAATGTAAGGCAGTGAACAACTTTTGATTGTAGAATAGAGCCGATTATTTGACAACCGAGCGGTGTTTCATTAATGTGGCTCAAGCAGCTGATCGCCTGACAGCGCAGCGCGGTTAGAGAGAGACAGCCAAATGGAGCAGAGAACTGAAGTGTCTGAATGAACCAACAGCCATATATTCAGCAGTGGAAAGTGATTTCTTTAGACTTTTTTCAGACTACTTTGATTTAGTTTCAGGTTTAGTCAGACTTTGGATGGAATTATTTAGAAACACCAGAGAGCATTACTCCTTGTCTCAGGTTGTACACAGTCCAGCCATATACTAGGTTTTTACCAGTCTTGTTTTCAGTCATGCAGTGTGCATTACGCAACCCACCTGCAGGAGCGTTTAGTAGTCAGGTGTAGCACAGTGCGTTCTCGTAGTTCTAGATTTCTATCTCTTAAGCAAAAGTTAATGCCACAGCCCCTTTTTGGTTTTCTTGTCATATGGCACCAGTTTCAAAGAAAATTCGCATCTTTCTACTGCATAGACAGCCCGTTTTTTGAAAACACTGGCAGTGTAAGGCTTCTTTAAACCTTTAGTAATTATGGTGGTTTTTAAGTAATAGTTTATTTTTTAACTAAATGTGATCAAACTCTCCTATAAGAGTAGCTGGCTTTACTCACTTTAGGAATCTGTTGAACACATTGTTACTATAGCACAGGATTGGCTCATTATATCAGCATACAATTTTAGCAACAGTCTTATTGTTCTTACAGAGGTGGCTAATTAGGCAGCGATTTAAGTTGTGAGATTCGCTTTGATTAACTCCTATAGGCCTTACCCTGATGGTGCAGCACAGTTGATGTAAGTCTGTGGAAATTATTTAGGCAATTGGAGAAATGTGGTCTGATGCTACTGCAGGCAGCCATTGCAGGTGCTGCTTCACTACAATATTGTCAGCTTTGGACTGTAATAACATGCACTGATGCACACAGACACACACCTCATCTGCAGACACAATCCTGAAGCCCTTTGCATTGATTGAACAGAGCAACAGACCATCAGCAACAGCGTTTATAGAGAATTGGGAGTAAAGAATAGACACTTTAAAGAATCAGAGAGTGAGTTAGTAGAGTGGGGAGAAGAACATATGAATGTGTATGTGTGGTATGAAAATGCGGCCCAGAGAAATCTGACGGAAAAAAAGAGCGCTTAGCAGTATAAGGCTCAGAGCTGTTTATTGAGTGTGTGTCAGGGGGTGACGACCCTTAGCTGCCTCCAATTACGAGTCATTTCCCCGCCATGCCCCACTGGCAGAGCCATTGGATGGAATCAAGCGACCCCAGGGCCCATCTCCGGGATGAGATAAGGGCGATGTAATTTACAAAGATTTATGCAAAGCTGACAGATCTGCCAATTAAACATGGCAACAGAGCAAGACATTTGCCACAAGAGTGAGACACAGTTAAAGATGGGCTGTAAGTGAGTCCATCTGCAGTTTGAGCTCAGTCTGATTGGTAATCAGGACAGGGGTAGTTACTTTTAAAATGTAATACATTGCATATTACTAGTTACATTAGTTTGAAGGTAACGCGTTACTGAATAGTTTACTGCCTGAGTAGAATATGCATGACTGATAATACTACTTTTACATTTCTTTCACTGGAAAACAACAACAGATGCACAAGTAAGCATTATAACAAAAGAAGAGGGTAATGTCTTTTCCTTTCAGGTCATCATAGCACAGAAGCCCAAGTTTATTGCAGTTTGTTATAAATACAGTGGTGGGGATATTGGCCTATTGAGGGCTGTTCTATGAGCGCTGATCTGGTCCATTCATGCATTCACATGCAGTGGTTGCCACTTATAATTAAAGTCAATTCATGCATTCATGCAGTGGATACTACTTTGCATTAAAGTCTCCTGATTTATAAGAAAGGGATATTTTTATTTGTAGATCTATGGTATGCAAAACAAATGACAAAGGCTGAGGTGCACAACAAGTGGATTGGTGTGAGTCGGTTGCTATGGTGGGTGCAAATGAAATGCCGGAGCTGGACGACCCGCCTGCGGGTTCCCGGTCTGTTAAAATCAGTGACAGGAAGAGAACTGTGTTAAGACCAGAGCAGCATGTCAACGTTGTTCCTAAGTTAACATCCAACATGTTAACGCACATACGATGGCATCACCCAGACGTGCCAAACACCAGCACCCTTCTACAATATTACCCTAAAATGACCTGACGATACACAAAAAAGTCAATTTTTGGTATATTTATACTGGTGGGACACTGGCAAAAGTAGCATCACGTGGATAAATGTCAAAATGAAAAAAAGTTTTGGGTGGCAATGGAATAACGACATATTAAATGTAATACTATTACCTAGTATCCTATTAGTAATCCTATCAGTATTATTACTTTATTACTGCTTAAAGTTATATATTACTGTAGCATGCTATTTTTGTACTGCATTACTTTTGTGTTACACCCAACACTGCTTGTAATACTACAATTTACATAGTAGATCACTGCATTATTCTCACAAATTACTTTAAAGTTCTAATATAGTAGTCTATATAATGACTACATCATACATTTTTAAAAAATCACTCTTTTGGGAAGCCATATTAACCATGTTATGTAATAATGTCACCTTTTAAAATATTAAACAGCAGCTTCTTAAAGCTTTAAATACATTAACCAACTATTTGGATTTGATTGTCACTATTTCAACACTTTCCAACAAGTTAATCATAAGTAGCTTCTTGCACACATTTTATATGCACATACGTACTTACTGTAGAGTATTAAATGCAAATTGTACATACTGAACCAAAAAAACGTGTGTTTTATAAACACACACAAACACACACACACACGCACGCACGCACGCACACACGCACACACACACTCGCGCGCGCACACGCGCACACACACACACACACACACACACACAAGCACACGGAGGCTCTCCCATTCTGCAGCTTTGTTAATCCCAGCCATGTATGGGGGACATGTGGAAGCAGCTTGCCACAGCTGATAGGAGAATTATGTGGGTTTTAACCAGCTAAATAAATAATTATGTTTGTGTAAATTCCTCAGAAGGATTTGTATTAACTCCTTTTTTTGATGGTGGCTCAGAGATTTGAGGCATGGTGAAAAGACTTGTAGCAAGCCTACCATATGTTTTTTGAAGAGCACATAAACACACAAACAATACCAAAGGTGTTCAAAAAGGATGACTGCGTGTCAGAAGGGTCTGAGGCAGTCAGATTGCGTTCGGGAGGCGACATTAAAATACGGTAGCAATACAAATGTAGCTCTTACCATGCTGTCACCAGCTCTCCATGTCTCGTCCTACTATCCTTACTGTCTTACAGTGCTTCTTAACATAATCCCTCTCACGTTATGATGGCTGGCACTCCAGAAACACCCACGTAGGCAGACTGATGTGCACACACACAAATATGCACACATACACCCAACTTTAACTATTGGCCTGTCATCTTTTGGACTTTAACATGCCTCTTTAAGTGGTTCACCTAACAGATATCAGGTGGAGGAAAAACTTCACAAGGGCCCAAAGGGTTCTTGGAGGAAAAAGGTAACGTTTTGAAATGATTAAGAAGTCCAGGAAATCGCAGGGGAATAAAAGAGGGGAGTAAATGAGATGTTTGTGAAGCGAGTCAACCTCTAATCTCACTGCCTCTTCCTTCCATCAACACAGCAGGTTACAGAGTCTGACACTGTCAATCTTCGACAACATTTTTTTTTAAAAAAGTCTACCAAAACACACACATATGCTGACATAAATGAGTTTTAAATCATCAGTGCATTCTTCACACATGCTTACACCTATAAATAAACCAATGTTTCAAAGCCAGCTCAACTTAAGGTAAACACACCAGTGTACTGCACGTCACTGATAAGGCAATTTGGAGAGGGGAGGAAAAAAGCATTTCCTTTTACTTGAGAAAAAGCACTTACTTCCACTTGAGAAAAAGGGAACTTATTTGTTTGTTGTGATTGAGTTTGTGCTCAGTTAAACTTGAGTTTCAACTCTGAGGCAGAACAAACATATATGCTTCAGTGTGAGAGAGGGAAGGAGAAAGCAGTCATGGACAGAAGATAAGAAGTAGAGGAGAGGATCAAGAGTGTGACCAGGTTGTGTGAGTCCAGGATTTTCTCTCACTCTAACCCAGCTGCACTGCACTTGAATGCTGCAGAGCCTCCATGTCCTTCTATCCCTCTAAATCCACACAAATGTCTTCATTTTCATCAAACAGTAAGTAACAATTTTGACATTTTTCACTCTTACGTATATTTACTGTCAAGCTTTCAACTCCAACTCTACTTGACTTGAAAACAACAGTGAGTACCCTACTCAAGGACACTTGGACTGTGTTTGAGAGCTTGCAATTACTTATTTACTCATCCCACGTCTGCAGCTGGTTTTCAACAGGTGACCTTCCAGTCATAAACCATGAGTACTAGAGAAATGCACAATGTAGTCAATCGAAGTTTCAAAGTGCTGTCTGTGATGTGTCTTTCCCTTTTTAGGCGCATATTAAACTTTCCTTTTAAGCAATGGCCTTTACTAATCAGAATTGTTTTGAAGTCTACAAAGTAGTGCTGAAAAGTATGGCCTATCAATAATATCTCCATTTTTTGGCTTTATTACGATCCGCAATATATATCTCAATATTGATATCTGATATTCCTCCAAACTATTGTAGACAACTAAAATACAAAACTATTAAACAAACTTCTTTTACTACATAAAGTAGTAGCTACTCTTATAAAATTAAGTTAAATAAAGTTCTATTATAACAAAGTTAAATGAAGTACAGTTATGATTAAGTTAAATTAAGTATGGTAAGAATACATGTAAATATATTGCTTATATAGTTAGATTATTTTACCTTAAGTAAGATGTTTAAATGATAACAGTTAGTGGAAAGTTAAACTGCTACAGTGGCATTATTACATGTAAGGATCTATTCACCATGAACAAGAAACAAACTTAAGCTTTTCAGTATAAATATTAATATTTGTAAGTCACACTGGTGCCCCATAGTAATAAAAAACAGCTAAACAGTCACGGTGTGGAACCCCACAGATACAAAAACACACATCTCATCTGCTCACACTACTGTCCTGGAAAAAGTCGCCTGAATGGCAAGGAAGTGTGTGTGACGTATATGTAGGGGTTTTGTGTGTGTGTCTCTGAGAGGGAGAGAGCCATACGAGAGAGTGATAGAACCGAAGCGCAACAGCAAGTCTCATGCTGCTGGCTTAAGACAATTATACAATGACAATTATACTATAAGTTCACAATAAAGTCATTTCAGACATCCTACGTGGAACAAGCCAAAATACATTGAGAAACTTATTTTCGTGTGATCCAATTCAATATTTTCTGTATTTTAAAAACTACCGCAAAGAAATCTACTAAATGAGCAAAACTGCATCATCTCTTGGTGTTCAAGATCGGCCAAAATTCTGATACAATTGTACTGATGAGTGTGAAACTGATCAGTTGTAAGTGTATTCAGAAAGTGTGAGAGAACTGGAAACAGTAAATGATCAAATGTGTCAATTGTGTAATGTGCTGTTTTTTTGTTTTTTTTTTAGAAAATCCAAATTAGCACATCACTGCATGTTATTATAACAGTAATTAAATTTACAACACTCAGTGATAAAAATGTACACAAAAAGAGGCTCTTACCATTGTCTGTTGCCAGGAATGTGGCTTCATATATATTGTTTTTGACATAGACGGACTCCCGGTCGAGCATCGCCGTTGTTATGATCTGACCATTGGTTCTGTTGATGGACAACCAGTCCGCTGGGTCGTTCAGCTTTGAATACCTAAAGACACACAAGGAGAGATCGATGGAGAAGTTAGCGCTAGCTTTCTGTGTTTACAAGCAATTGAAAATTTTCTCTTGCGTCTGTACATACAGAGATTGCCTGCACACACACACACACACACACACACACAAAATCACAACAGCCTGACCTTCACACACTTTAATTCTTCATTGACTTCTCCTCCAGAGCCTGCAGCCTACAGTCAATTTCACCTCATTTTTCACTCCTGTGTACTAGACATTGAAGTCAATTACCTCCCTTAGTTAAGCACTGCTGCAGCCGCCTGTGTGTGTGTGTGTGCTGCCTGTACATATTCTAGGAAGTGTTTGCTTAAACTGGGGGAGGGATAAACTGCCTGGCAGCGTTATATACAACATGCATGTTTTAGTGCTTGCATGCTTGCAAATGTCACAGTGTGTATGGGGAGTCTGTGCAAAAGGTGGAGACAGGATGACGGGATTGTGGTGCTGATCGTCAAACAGAAAAGCGGATGTGGTAGCAGGTGGCGACATCCCCTGGGATAAAGGGTAAGCAAGGAACAGGGGATCATCTCCAGGATTGAATCTCAATCTCACTCTGATCTTGCTGTTCTTGTTTCTCGGGCATTTGTCGCTTTCAGCTCGTTCCACACTTTCAATTCTATCAGATCTCTCTCAGCCCGTGCCGCCTCAACCTCATCTTGCTGTGCTTTTGTATTCATACATTTTCTTATCCCTGTCTGTATCTTCTCATCCTCGTCTCATTCCCTTTGTGATGCAGGGTTCATCAACTGCTACCTCTGTCTTTGCTGAAATCTCACTTTTGTGTGTGAAACATCGACTTTGGACATGTGACACCTTGGCCTTACACAACAACGTTTATACATCAATCCAATTTCATTTGCTGAATGTCAGTTTGGGCAATAAGGCCATGCTATGGGACAAATACTCCCAGCTTTAAAATCCATCCAAATTGAAATGGACTTGACCTTAACCTAGCTTTTATATTTATTGAATTGTAGAGTACTTACTGCTAGTGTAAAGCCCACTTGTTTATTCGTGTTCGATTAAATACTGCATTTATATTTCTACTTACATGGAGGAGAGTGAAAGCCTGGAGGGATGGGTGGCAGTGAAGAGAGAGGGGGGGTGGACAGAGAGTATAATCTCTCTCCTACAGTTAGGGAGGTGGGATTTTCCCAGCAGGCAATAGGCATGATCCCAGGCGCAGCACAGCACGGGAAAGGGGATCACAGAGATGACATTCCCACACTCTAGACAGTTTCACACGGGCTAGCCAAGCCCACCGCCACTAACTGGTGGACTGTGAAATCACCACCAGGACTACAGTGAGTCCATCACAGTGGGAGGGTGGGATAAAAGGGTGAGGAATATGATCAGGAGTGGGTGGGTGTGGAAAGAGAGACACGGAGAGAGGTGATATTGGGAAGAAGCAGCATGGCTGTATGATCTGGTTTTAATATCCTCATTAGGACTGACTTGATACCTACTGCTATTCTGTGTCCAACTGCATCTCTATTGGCTTTGCCATGCCAAACCAACTCTCTCCGTCTGGGCTGAGAGAAAAAATGTTCTTTTTGTCTTTTCCAGTGGAGGGCAGACAAACTGGTGCATTGTTTTACTGAACAGATGGAAATTTAGGGGTCAGTTCATCAAATATGAGGAACATTGTTCTTGGATGAACACGCTATAGAGCAAAATCAAGAAAAAATTGGTATTTGTGCGGTTTGGCATCTTTGCAGATTCAGAGTGGTATGTCATTGTAATAAATACCAATTGCACCTGCAGGGTTGCAAATTGTTTATACTGTCCTGACATCTGTTTCATTGCTAAGAGGAAAGCAACGACAGTCCGACAGCGGAGTGTGCATCCCTGCAAATGTTATCCATGAAAAATGGGACGACATGGACTGTAGCCTTATCTGTGTCATCCCTGTCTCACTGAGTCTCCTGACAGCTTTATGCCTTTGTTGACAAGCTGAAGAATTTGTAACTGTTGAATGATACACCAAAATCCAACGAACCATGTCGGCTGACAGGGTTTTTTAATATTACAGGATTTCACACAAATATGACTCTGCTTATTTGTTTGTTGTTACATTATAGATGAACCTAAGAAAATACGACAGCAAAGAGCGACGGAAAGTCTTTGTTTTGCTGAAAAACTGCTGTTGTTTTCAGCCCACATACATAGTTTGCTCTGTGTTTTAATGTGACTTTTGACTTCCATTAAAACTACAAATCTCTATGAGACAGGGATAATAAAGTTAGAGACTATGTTACAATCTTTCGTAAAAAACATAAATGTAAAAACAGGGATGTACACTCCGCTGTCGGATTGTTGTTGTTCTCACATTAGCCATGATACAGATCATTACAGCATATGTCAGGACAGTATAAACAGTTTGCAACCTGCATTAGTTTGCTTAATTACAAAGTATAAACATTGCTGATGGTGTCAGCAACTCTTTCATTAACATCCGCTTCAGTCTCTTCACCTCTGCCATGATGTCTGTACTGAGCATGCCAAGCTAATTTTACCATCCACCTTTTTTTTAATCAAAATCATTGTAGACGTTTACAGCATTTTGTTTACAACTATTGTCTATGATTACAAACACACCAGGGGGACTAAAGGTTGTAAAAAGACAAAAAACAGAAAACAAAAACAAGCTACTTATCTAGCTGGTGGTGTGTGCTGTAGTTCTGTAAATTGTTATACTCTTCTCCCGGGGGATCCTACCCGCTAACCAAAGTTACATTGTGCGGGAACAGATGTTGGGGCGCAGAATGGGAAGGAAAGAGGCGGCATTCTCCTTGTCAAAGTCAGTATACCACTTATAAGATGTTAAAGCTGTTATTTTAAGGTAAATGAAGTTGCATAATGTTGCTTTAAATGAGCAATTTGACATTTTGGAGAAGACACTTACTTTCCAACAGTTAGGTGAGAAGAGTGATCCCTCTCTCTTTTAAGTATAGAACTTGAGCCAGCAGATGTTTCGTTTAGCATTAAGATGAGTGGCAGGGGCTAAAAAATCTGAACTACCAGCACATCTAAAGGTCACTAATTCACACGGCATACTGTATTGTATATGTTTCATCCACGATGTACAAAAGCTGGAGTCTGCTAATTGCTTGGCAACTTCACAGTGAAAAGTCACTGGTCTCAGCAAAGAAATAGCCTGGCTCAGTCATAACTCCCCGTAAAGCCTCCACTTGCTCTTCTTTTACTTAGGTTTGTGTACGGATACAAAACCGAAAAAAACCCTGACGTATAACCTGCTAATTAGCTTTAGAGGCATTGATACTGTTGATGTATTTTTGTACCTCTTGACAGAGCCAAATTAGGTGTTACCCTCTGATTCTGTTTTTTTTATGTTGTGTTAAGCTAACTGCTGGCTTCAGCTTCATATTTAACATACACACATTGGAGTGGTGTCAATCTTGTCATCAAACATTTGGCAAAGAGGTGCACATTATGTATTACCCAAATGCTGAAATATTTCTTTAAATATAAGCAAAAACAGGATGAATTTCATTTAGGTCCACTGTTACATGATGGAAGCAAAAAAATCTTAGATGGAGATGTCAAAAGTTCGGCAAATAAAGCAAAAAAAAAATACTTGCAAGACAAAAACACTACAAGATAAGTGATAAAATATATTTTTTTATGATTTGGATTAACTGACCCATCAAAATCAGAAAGAGAAAAATGCATACAAAGGTGTAGAAAATGCGTGTGACAGAGTGAGAGTAAGAGAGTTTTTCTCCCATAATGGGCTATAAAATACCACCAGTTCCCGCTTATACTGCCTGATAGCACAAGTGGCTGTATGCTCTTTGATGATAAAAGCCATAACACAAAGGTTTGTTCACAAAGCAGAGTGCTCTGTCCACCACCACACTTTAATTAAGTCTCCTAAACAGCCCTCAGTGCAGATGTAATAAACCTTACATGAAGCAAACGAAGTCCTGAACGAACAGTCCTTGCAGCAAAGCTAATTTCCAACACACTGAATACCCACTGCTTTATTAGTTGAGTAGTTAAGGTAAACTTCAGAAAAGTTAAGGCCAGCATGTGGTCGGCTTTAAACAGTCATTTTCTCTTCACTTTTTCTGATAGCGCTCAGTAAACGATGGGGCTACTCTGGCCATTAGAGCGATGACTGTAAAAACACCCACAGTGTTTTTGTTTACAAGTCCCAACTGTCAACAACGTTACTGTGGGCAATTGGCAGTCCCCGTCGCTAACTTTTTAATGAAGAGCAGTGCCAATTCTTGTCTTCTTGGAAAGGTAAACAGTTCTTGTTTACTCTAGTGCTATTTTGGAGTAAAAAAATATCAGTTATATTTTGTGTGAAGGTTTTGCTATTCCTTTCTGTGCCTGATTTCCGATTCTTTCCCGAGCTCTCCTCTACCTGAAGGGTTTTCCCATTTGGGAGTTGGTCGGTGTATGAGTATAGCTGGATGTATGATTAGGCCTGGCAGGTTAGTGATCTTAGCAAGCAGTGGGGAGAGGTATGACATTTATTTTTCAAACCCCCGACCCTGAGGATGAAAAATGCATGTCTCAAACTTAGCCAAGGAGGTTTGGGTAATCATTTATGCCAGTGTCTCCAGTCCTGTGTCTCGACCTTACTGGTATGGTGTCTGACAGGTGATGCATGATGCCTCACTCTCCTGCCTCCTCCCCCTGCACCCGCCCCTGTCCACATCGCCTCCTGCTCAATCCCAACAGGACACTGTCAGAATGTCCCTCCTTTGATAAGCACCTCTCAAGTTCAAACCTTGACCCGGAGTCAGCTCACCATCCTCGGTTCCTCCATAATCCCTTTGGTCTTTTTTCACCTTACTTTAACTCTTTTATGGCTCCCCCTAAATCTTCCCTGTCTCTCTTCTCTTTATGCATCTCCAGCATCCATTTACAAAGACATACAGCCCTTTTTCATATGCAAAGACATCCACCATAAATTATATGTAATGCAAACTATGGTTTCATATCTGGATGTCTCCCCAATGCAAACAGACATGTCAGCCAAATACTTGATTGATGGGGCTTTGAGGTACGCACTCTGAGATCAGTCCTGTGTGATAAAAGTTTGAAAATGAAAGCGTAATAGGGTGATGCAAACACTGTAAAGGCTTTTAGCTGATTGGCAAGAATGAGCCCGTGAATTTCTCTGTCTTCAGAATAATGAGAATTCAAGAGATGGAGGGAACAGCTGTGATTAGTGTCTTTGCATAACAGTCTAGAGGAGATACCTTTATTGGACTTCTGTAAAGCAGGGGGATTGATAGTGATCCTATCCAGATGGATCTGAATGAATGAGGTGGTGGATTTGCCATCTCTCCAGGCCTGCTTCCTCACGTGGTAAGAGCAGAGGAAGGAGATTTGGTCTGTGTTTGTGTTAAGGAGACTGTGACAGACTGCAGCGTGCTTGTAAAAGGGTAACCGAAATGTAAAGTACTGCAGACGTGTGCAGGTCATGGAAAAACAAGGAGGAAACCAGAGAGGTCAAAGTGCATTCAACAGGGAGAGAAGATGAGAGAGGCAGCAGGGAGAGAGAGAGAGAGCACCCAGCTGGTGACTTTGGCGTCTTCCTAAATTATAATGTACACCCAATTTACTCTCATTTGCTGTGAAATTAGCTGGGAAATTTGTTTAGATCTTTTCCCCAGAGAAAATGGGAAGGAAGGGGCTGTTGGAGTGTAAGGGTTAGGAGGAGGTGGTATTAATGTCACAGCTGTGTTATCAACTCAATTGGTGCACTATACTGTGCCGGTTATAAATCACACCAATGCACTCACTGTAATCTATAAGGAGGGTTGTGGTCACATGAAGAATGATGCATGTGACCAAGAGTTGAAACCACAGAAATAGAATGAGACTAAAACGGACATTCCCGTACAAACCAACATACAGGATGCTAATTTAACCTGATTACTTTTTACGAGCGTTAAAATGTCTCCAGTTTCAACACTGATATCTGTTTGCTCCACCCAGATCAAACAACCTCGAAGTCCAAACAGGCCCTACCCCAGCCTTTCAACAACTATCATAAGATTTTTTTTTCATTATTTTTGAAAATGTACAGGTACATACGGTGCACATCATGATACTGTATGCATTTTTTAGAGACAACATTGGCATAAAAAAAATTATTTCAAAAAATCTTCGCTGATTCATAGTTTTCTTTGTCATATTTGTCAGAAGAAGTCAAGAAAATTTACAAAGCAAGAGCGAGGTCGACGAGGATGAAACAGGCCTACCTGATTGTAAAAACAGTGACCGACAGGAAGAGTACTTTACAGAGGAGAGGAGACAGCACATCAGATAAGAGAGATCACTGTGCACCCTGCAGCTTCAGCATCAGGTGAGGGAGAGTGCTGCTGCTTGGCTTGTGTGAAACACTCATGTGCATTTTGGTATTTCCATCCATGTAATCTATCAATAGTATGTTGATTGAGGACACAAATGCATATGCACTTGTGTTCAATGTGGGAACAACACGTCCCTGATCATATCTGGAGGTAGTTTAGCCAGTTGGTTCACAATGCATTTCAGGTGCTTTTATGTGGTCAAGCACTATAAGATTGCCATCCAATGACCTATGACACATTTTAATGCAAGGTGTGAAAGGGGTCACCATACAGCCCCTGTCGACATGTACTGTCACCATAACAACTTGACAATAATCGTCATTATCTTTTGAACTTGTCTACTGACCATGGCAAACAGTTCATTGTCCGTTCGACTCTCATTCTGCTTCTACAGCAGAAACACACATAATCTAAAGCTTTCTCTTTGCGACATCAATACAGAGCAAAGTGTACTTAATAGATTACCTGTAAATTTGAAAGGCCATAATGCAGTCACTGCTTCTGTCAAGTTGACAGCAGGACTGAGAAAAGGCCTGCTGGTCATTTAAAGGTTGGTTTACATTTAAAATCCAGAGAGGCTTAGCGCAGAGAAAGAACACTGCAGGTGGACATAATGCTGTGTCAGGCGTTTGGGCTCGAGCCAGCTGTTCCTTTTACTCTCCCCCTCCCTCCATCCTCTTCTCTCTCTCTCTTGCTGCTTGTGTGTGTGTGTGTGTGCACCTGCATGTATGTGCTCATGAAACCTACACAATGCACACACTTCTGATTACCCCAGAGGCTATTGCTCCCTATTAACCTTACCCTCCTTACTAAGAGTTCTCCGGTGGCTCATAAACTTCGCGCAGTCAGACTTTGAGAGATGGGTGATGCCAAAATACAGTCCCCTTGTTGAACTTTGACCTCTAACTACTGACATGGAACATATCCAAGAGTCTTTTTAGCCTGCTGTAAGTGCATATGGAGGGATTTCTGCTGCCAGGCTTGTACTTACAATGCAGCTAGCCAGACTTCAATCAGGCCATACTTTTCTGGGTCTAGAGACTGTCCATATGTAATAGAACTCATCTAATAAGATCTAAATGATTTTGCACCAGAAGAACTTTAAATTAATGGTGTGCTATAAAAATGTCAGAATTAGCCCAATTAGGATTCCTGTTCTGCAGTATGAGTTATTGCTCAGTACCTGATTGACTGCTGCATCTGTAGTCGGTCAGGATCAGAAGCTGAGAAGGTCGTCAGGCTGGTGCCTGGAGGGACGCCCTCCTCAAAACGGATGTGTTTCGGGTTTGTGGGGAAATACGGGGGTTCGTTGACGTCTTGGACAGATATGGTGACCCCAGCTGTGGACTGGAGCGAGGACTGGATGCCGCTGGCTAGGTGAGCCTGGTTGGACACCACCACTGTCAGCATGAAGGCACGGTTCATCTCAAAGTCTACTGGCTGCAGGAAGGAAATGAGAAAATGCGAGAGAAGGGAAAGTTAAACAGAATTCGAGCAGTTTAAACATAAAATTGTTTTTTGCTTGGTAAACAGTCAAAGATCCAGCACAGGGGATTAAATTAGGCACTGTGTGTACAGAAGCACTGGGTCACCAACACCCTTCAAAGTCATATTTTAACACTACAGTTATGCTTCTTTATTAAAAGCTCAAATATCAGTGTCACATATTTTATTGCAAGACTCTCCCAATATGAAAATTCAACATATGGATACACAGCAAGTAGACAAAATAACATGAACATATTTTGATTAAATCTGGTGCAAACCATCCGCAAAATAACACAGAAATGAATCACTACCTCTGTGACACAATATTAGCAAAAACATATATGATATTTGCCTTATTAAGGCCCTATGAAATCTCTTATTTTTTTTCCCCAGATTCTGTTTTATTTTTTACTGTAATCCCTTGTTTTCGGTTTTAATTTCTGTGAATTATTTTTTCTATTACTTAAGCACATTTGGTCATAAGAAAAAGTGTCTTATACTGTGATGTAAAATTTTTACAGTTCAATAAAATAATTAGAAATGTAATGAAATCAATACATTGCTATAACACAAATTTCATCAAACGAAGTGCTGGCCATGAACGTTAATTTTTCATTGGATGAAATATTGTAATTTTAGTTGTATCGAGTCCTCCTTTGTAATTTTATGTCTGAGGATAGTGCTGATATTCCCAACAGCCTCATCTTTTCCCTCCATCATTTTGCCTTTGCATTTCCCACATCACATGACCCGCTCACTAGCTTGCTAAACTGTTCGCCTTGGAGGCCTCTAAACACAGACAGTAGACATGTTGCCACTATCTAGCAATGGTGTTCTCATGACTTAACCACTTGCATAACGTGTAAATGGCTTCTCATACAGAAATCACAAGCTTACAAGTTCAATTTAAATGCAGCATTAAAACCAATTCATTTTAGTTCTATATGTATTCACACTGTGTTAACACCTTATTTTGAAAAGTGGATGCAGTCATATGAGTATCCTGGGATGTTTAAGTGCATTTACAAATTAGAATATGGGGGGATTCCAACTTAAACAGCAACTAGTTTGCCCACTGAAATGCAAGTGACGGCTGACTTGATGCAGAAACATCAGACGCTGCCTTTCGAACATCTGAGAAGCACAGGAGGACAGGATTTGGTCCAGCTTGGCTAACTGAGAAAAAGACTGCACTCAAGCTAGCCATTCTACTCCATCTGTGTTTTCCACATCACAGAAATTACAGGCTACTGTGCTGTCATTGTTCTGGACTGTATTTATCATGCCATTCTGTATATGTAATTTAATCTTACCCTTTTAGTGGGAAAAATGGGTGAAACTTTCTCCATCTTTGATTTACAGGTAGAGAAAGTAGAAAACGAAGCCTTTTCACATCTTGAACGATAAGTAATTATTACTTTTGTCAGTACTATCATTATCATTATTACATTTTATGAGGAAACCATGTCAAGTATTCAAGCATATTATTACACTTATTATAGTGTTAAAGCCCTTGTCAACAATCCTCTTTCTGCCTGAGGCTGGGGAACGTGTGTGGAACCTTGTTGATGATAAAGGACATGATAAGTGAACAGATGCCATGTCAAGTGGTCCCCTGATGAATTGGACCCATATTCTCTCTAAACTATTATCCAACACACACACACATACACACACCCTGAGAAGAGGCAGCAGGGCTTAGACTATTCATAGGGTGCTGTCATGGCTCTGCCTTTTCAGTGTGTGTGTGTGTGTGTGTGTGTGTGTATGTGTGCTCTACAGGGGCTTTTACCGGCTGAGCCTAAACCAGAGTGACAGTTCCGTGCTCTCCTAATGAAGACTACACGATCAGGTTCAAATGACAACAACAACAAGCGAGGAAATAAAAAAGAGAACAAATACGGTGCTTGTAGGTCCTGCTGGCATATTTCTAAATAGGCTGGTGATGATTACCGCCGCGAGGCTGGTGTCTGTGGTGTTTGATGGTGATGTTAATGACTTTGAGCACATCTGTATGTTGCATTGCCTGAGTGTTATCAGTGGAAAGTGTGACAGCTCTGATATAAAAAAAAAAAAGCATTCCTAATCAGGCGGCATTGTTGACAAGGGCACCGGTGTTTGTGTGTGTATGCACGTTGTTGTGAGTAAATGCAGGCACAAAGGTGTGTATTCGTGTGTGACCCCACTGGTGCTCTGGGAACCAATTTACAGGCAAAACACGCTCAAGGCTCTTTGATCTACGGCCAGTGGTATTCAGAGCACGGGGGGGTCTAGAGTATAGCTGTAGGCTAACTGAAAGACTCATACACACTCGGACACACACACCCTGAGGGGAGCCAGAGGGGTGAGAGGTCAATAACACGGTTTCCATCTTTTGCCCATGAGCCATGACTTCTTACATCTCTGTATCGCTTCACTCGTTCCTCTCTTTCCCTCTTGCTTAATTTGTTCTGCCGGACTCCAACTTCCATACCCTCTCGTCTTCTCACCTCTGCCCCCCCGCCACCCCCTTTGGGACCGACGCCCTTCTGTGAGTCTGCATCTCTCAATCCGCTTCGCTCTTCAAATCTGTCTTCGCCTCACTTCTCTCCTCCTCTCCACATCCCCTGTCATCTTCCATGTTTATCATAAGCTGTGATTTGCATATCTTAATGACTCATTCAAACCAAGAGGCTCTGTTTGTGTATTTTTATGCATGCTTGTTTGTCTACTGGCTCTATTACCGTGCAGCAAAATGAGAACGAGTCTCATAAACTCCCCAGAGAGCAGTGTAAATGTGTGACATGTTCTGGTTAAGACCTGAGCCCTTGTTTACAGAAGAGCCCAGGTCCCTCGTGGGAGATTGCCGAATACCTGGGTGTCAGTGTGATGTGATGTGTCTGTACCAGCCGCCGCACACGCCTTGGTAAAAATAGGAACACCAAGGTAGCACCTTCTTATGGCTTCTTGACTTTACCCATATCGAGTGTGATATGTACCATTCCGGCTCACTTTTCCCAGAGCAAGCTGAAGCCCCTCTGTTTACTTGTTGAGACAGTCTATTTCACATTTCTTCCCGGGGGGTGTCCTGTCTCTTATTTTATGATTTCCTGATAACCTCCCATGGGTCTCTAAGGAAGCTCACGGCTACCCGGCTGCCTGCTGAATTTTACATCAGGGAGTGAGAGGAATGGATTATAAAAGGCAGTCATCTAGAGATAATGAAGAGAAGCAAAATGCCAATGCTCATTGCTCAGGGTGCTGTGGGAATTACAGGGCGATGTTATTGCTATTTTTTAAACATTATTGTAGGACGTGAGATGTGATTTGCAGGAGTCAGATGCACGAGTTGGAATACCCCTGGGTCTTCAGGGTCGCGAATAAGCAAGTTATTTCCACAAAACACATGCGGCATGATAAGCACATTTATAGTGAGCCACTCATGGATGAACACAGAAATACAATTGCTAAAGGCTATTCAACAGGACACAGTTTACATGCACACACAGATGCACACCCTACTTATTTTTGTCTCCTATATTTCTTTCTAAGTGGGATAAAACCCTTCTACACAGCCTCTGTCTGACAGGTTGAACACTTACATAGCAGGTTGTTACAAGACATGCTTTTGTTGTTGCTGTCATTTACCACAGCAGCCAGAACATTATGAGTGTATAAAAACCGTTGCCTTTGTAATTGAGAAATCAATATCTAATTTGCTACAGTGGTCTCGCCAGCCATTGTGTTCAAGCCTGTGTGTGAGTATACGTAGGAGGTGTTTCTGAAGGGCGCAGCGGCCTCCAATCCCTCATTTGGACATAAGGGGGCATATGAAAGGCAAAGACCCTGGCCTGTCCCCATTTAACTCTGTGGTCTATTATTATTGCTTGTGCTTAAATCCAGAGGGGATCCAACAGTCTGCACAGAAAAAGACACGACACTGTTTCTAAACTGAGCGTGTTCTGAGAGGCTGGTGTCTTACCTTCACCACGGTGACCATGCCGTCGTTAGTGACAGGGTCAGTGCGGATAGTGAAGTGCCCAGATGGGTCCCCACTGATGATCCTGTAGATGGCGTTCCAGTTAGGCGAGTGCGGTTGGTCAGCGTCAATCACAGTCAAATTAGCCACCACAAGATCCACTCGGTTCTCTGGGACCTCACCGGAAAACTGCAGAAAGAAGAGTAAAATGTAACCTCATGATCAAATGTGCCTATACAGGGGTCAGGCAAAATAATCTGACGCCAATGTTACTGTCTGTAAGAGCTTATTTTGCACTCATTCTTTTTTTTAAAGCTACCACAGAGCCAGTGGTATCTTGTGAAACTAGACAACCCAATGCATCCATTAGTATCAACCATGTTGGGATAGCTTGTCATGGCCATTTCCAATGGCCATTTCCAATGGGTATTTTTTTGGCTTTTCTTTGCCGTTTTTGATACAAGAGGTGGGAGAGAAAGGGGGGGTAACGTGCAACAGAAGGCCAGGGGTTGGCGCCAAACCCAAGCCACTGCAAGGGACTCCGTTTATATGGGGCAGCAGCCGACATTAGCAGCCGACAGTCAACTGTTTTACGGCCCCAATAAACTCTGACAACAATATAGTGCAGTAATTAAATAACATTTTTTCTATTTTGCATAGAAAAAAAGTCATAATGTAAATGTCACGTTCAAATGTAGGAGCGGCAGTGGCCGGTACTCTACTCTGAATACTGATGTCCAAAAAGTACTTGAGCGCTCATCCCTACATTATATTGACATAGTTTTAAACTAGCCTATATACTTCAACAGCATTAATGAATCCCTTAAATTCACTTAAAGTTTTGGTTTGCAACCCCAAGATTTTTAAGATTTCCATCTGGCCACCCATATGAAAAATGTCTCGAGGACCACTGCTTGTGATCTGCTGATTTAAAATATCTTTATTGTGACTGTAGCTGAAGTCTTTTGGGATCCATTAAGCCATTTGACTGTGGCAATTTCTACAAAAAAAAAACAAAACACTGAGCCCCTGTCTCTCATTTTCATTTTTTCTTTATAGAGCCAGTCCTCCTTTCAGGTTTTCAGGTAGAGTAAGTTTAATGATCTTGCTTTTACAGCTGAGTGGTAAACACACAGTAAACACAGCTGCACACCAGCAAGTGCATGCACACAGGGGTATTGTTCCAGTTTCAGTGTTTTCTGCTTTCCCATTCTTCACGAGCAATAATATTTCATTCCTTTGAAAGTCAGAGTGACAAAGGAGGAGAGAATGGATGAACAGAAAGAAGCCAGCAGTGGGGAGGGTTAAAACAGCTATTTGAGTGTATACGAGTGGCTTTTAGTTGTCCCTGTGCTGTACAAACACATGTGCTCTGTCCTGATAAGCCTGATGAGGAGTGAGCCGCTGTCTGTCATATGTCTGTTATGGTGGGGATTGATCAAAGCTGTGCAGGCTCAGGGGATAAAGCCCACAAAGACGAACCAACAACAGCAACGACTGCACCGCGACCCTGTAAAACTCAATTTGACCGCAGCCCCGCCTACACGGACAGCCCACTGACTCTTAACCAATAACGTGGGGTCAGAAGGTGAGCATGTTGGCGTGTCTTCAACTCATCTGGAGGCAACAGGCATGTGGCATCTTATAGTCACCGTGTCACCATGGGTAACAGGCGTGGAAGAGCCACTGAGCCGCTTATGTGAGTGTAGGATATCAAAGAGCAAAGCCCCAGACCAAACACTCCAACAGACCATAATACCCTGCCTGGCAACCCTCGCATCACCCAGCAAACAGCCGACAGCAGCGGGCAGATTAGGGGGCTGCGTCAGGAGAGCTGTTCAGAGACTCAATGACATTCTTAAGACAACAGACAAGTCCGGGTGGTCCTGATGCACTGCCTGCATTGGATAAGTAGGCAGGCTGTCGTATGTTTGAGTCAGTGTGTGTGTGTGTGTGTGTGAGTGTGTGGGTGTGTGCATGTGTGTGTGTGTGTGTGTGTGCTTGAGCAGTTTATTACTGTGGATCGGTTCAGGGACTCCCCGATGCCAATTCAATAAAATAAAACTTCAGAGATGGCTCTTGAGCTCCTAAGGGCCCTTGAGCATCTTCTTCCTCGGCACACAGTAACGAGTGAGGGCAAGAGTTAACCAGATATGATGGAAGACTTTGAAGGGTCCACCACAGCTCTTAATGCCAATACCCCAGTTTAAGATTTCTTCTCTCATTATCTCTTTATAGGGTGGGGGAGTGGGTGGGGTTACTTGAGGCATCCAGAGCTCCAGTAATAAAAGACTTATTTATTTTTCCCATAGGAAATCTTACATGGCAGGGAAGTTTTTTCTTTAATTCCCTACACATAAAACTGTATTATCAGTATAGTCACTTAGCAAATTAATTTTAGTTCACTGTAAAAATGGTAAAACTCACAAGACTATTTTGGAGGTACAGGAAGTCAAGTGTCGGTCCCATAAAACTTACTTTCCATTACTGAAATTAAATAATCTGTGATTTTAAATTGCGATTGTGAAGTGTTCACGATGCCAAACTTTAGAAGCTGTAGTATTTATTGCCTTTCAAATGGGACATAATTAAAATACACTTTGGAGGGTGGATTTCATCCATTTTCATGCTCTTATAATTTGAATAAAATTTGGGATCAATAGGCATTAATTTAAAGCACAAAAGTGAATCTCAAGTGCATTTTACAATATTGCGCCTGGGAGAGACAGGTGAGAGCTCTGGAGGCCTGTGAACTACACAGACGTCACGAGGGTAGTTGGAGGCAAGACATTCAAAGAGGAACAGACTAAAAACTTCTGGCACACGCCAGTGCCGACTGTTCATGTATATATACATTCACCTGAAGGACAAAAACAAACGCGAGCTGACCGAAAAGATGATGGAACAGCACCCATGTTCATTTCCAGTGCAACATAAAAGAAAAGGCACTTAATTATAGGGCTTGCTAATTATCTGACTTAGAGGTATCATGAGCAACGTAACATTAGCAAGGTTAGCATAGTCCTGACACACTTATATTTATATTATATTACCTCATACTGCTCCTTTTAGCATGTTTTTTTTTTGTTGTATCAGGCAAAAGACAAGGAGAATAGATAAATGACAGCAGAGGGGGCATGGAGGTGAATGAGAGAGGCAACAGCCTACATTCACAAGAGGGCAGGTGAGGTGACTTAGAGGAGGCGAGTAAGAACAGACACCTTAAAAACAGGCAGAATACATTTAATGAAGTACTTATATATCTATAAGACTTAAAGGTCCATTGTATAGGATTTTGGGGCATCTGTTGTGGAAATGGTATATAATATTCGTAACAACGTTTTCAACTTGGTTTATGATCACCTCAAAGCATCCTTGTGTTTTTGTTACCTTAAAAAGAGCCTTTATATCTACATAACAAGCAAGTCCTCTTCCACAGAGTCTGCCATGTTGTTCTACAGTAGCCCAAAAGTGACAAACCATTTGTGTTTTCAGCTTGGCCACCATAGTTCTCCTGCAAGCAAACTGCAACCTCACTGCTAAATCCCACACAGTTGTCTAAAAAATGCTTTCAAGTGGTCAATTGCACTCATTAGTTTCTAAAAATTTCTCTCCACAGACCCCCCTGACGGGTGGCAGATGGTGCATATTGGAACATATCAAAATAAAGTAAAGACAGGAGATGTGAACATTTTTGATTTACTTGATTAATTTGCACATAAATGTGTAAAAAAGACAAAAGGGAAATTAAAAAGTTAAAGCACTGTTCAGGAGAGGTTAGAGGCCAAAAATGGCTTATGGACCTACCTCCCCTATTAAATACCTATAACCCATTCATAAAAAAGAATACAACATTATTTCTCCGCTGACGTCCTCATTTTGTATATGAGAGCTAGCTTTCCAATAAGAATTTAAAATGAAAAACATATTTTTTTCAAAAACCAGCAGGTCCTCTCAAATCTCCATTATATTCCTTTCAACCGAATGATTGTTCCATTTCTTTAAGACTCCCGCTTTTATCTTTATGACGGTAAGCTTTGACGTGTGGTGGCGTTGTAGTCAATAATGGATTGTGAACATTTGTGATTTTGAACAGAGAGCATTTCAGTCTCTCTTGGAGAAACCTTGGGGTTGTTCTCCTTCTTTCACTCTCTCAATGATTGATTAGCTGAATACTGCGCTGTATTTTACTGTGCGCTGTGGTGGGGTTTGTTTGAACAGTGAATTGTTGCATGACCATGGTGTCTTACTGCAGAGATTTTTTTTGGTCAGGCAGTTTTTCTTTCTATGATACTGTATCTCGTCTCCAACTGCTGGACTACAGAGAAGGAGGGGCGAGCTCTTTGACTGTGATTGGCACAGAGTGCAGTTGGCTTTCTCACAGCACTTGACAAAACACCTCTTGCCAACACCCTCACCCTTCTGTCACTATTTTGGCAGCGGGCAAAGACTAAAGGAGGCAAGTGGATGCGAGAGGAGAGAGAGGAGAAGTGACAGGGAACTTAATCATAGGAACTTTGTGAGGATGGTAAAAGACAGAAGTGCTGCAGCAAATCCCACTCACTGTAAAATCTGACAAGACGATTTTAACTTAAAAAACAATCTGGGAAACTGATTGCTTTGAAAAATGTCAGTAAATATCAGTTAGTCTGACGTTATGTTTACTTTATATCTAATTGATTAGCTACCTTAAAATTAAGTTGTATTTACTTAATTTTGTTAAATTGTTGCTGCTTAAAAAAGACAAGTTAAATGAACTGTTAGCAACTTCAGTAAACCAAGTTTAATCATATTTGTATATTTTTTAAACATATTAACAAAACAGATCTCCTGACTTAATCAAAATCCTCTTCATCATGATCAATTTAATTTTGTGAAGATGTTCCAACTTAAAAATGACAAGTGTAATGTGTTGTCAACATTTAGGTATAAACTACACATAACTTAAGATTTATAGTTTTATTTACTTATTTACTTTTCAAGGCAATCAGTTTCCTAACTTTTTTGTAAGTGAGATCAACTTGTCAGAATTTACAGCGCACAGAGACACCCCTGATTGCATGATTGTAGATCTCTCTGCTCATACAAAACACCCGATACCACGTGAGATCGGTGGTTGCTGTTGCAGGGCTGCATGGCATAAAATAAACAAGAATGGATGAAAAACTTTTTTTTCACTATCATCTATCTGCATCAAAGAAATAATGCAGAGCATGTATGCAGCCCTGAATAAGCACCCAAAGCTTTCCCATCCGTGCACCACCCTTTGCCGCCTTGAAAAATAGGGCAGCCTCTGATAGGCGTGATGAAATATTAATCATCAACATTAAAGACAAATTCCCCAAACTTTATATTTCTGGGACACATTGAAAGATCTATGGGGTTTATTGCAAACACTAAATATTTGCATAATGGCCTGCATTCTCAACAAAATGGCTTTTATGTTATCCCGCCACTAAAATGGGTGATTTATGAAGGGAGAGGGGAAGAGTGCTCTGCTCATCGGGGCTCCAAAACCTCCACTAAAGTTTATCATCAATATCCATGATGGTATTAACTTCCCTCTGTGGCGATGATGGAAATGCACTTAAACACGGCAGAATATAGTAAGAGAATATCAATCTATTACTGGCCACTATCATCAATACGCCACCATCAGTGGAGAATCTTAAATCTGAGCGGGATGCCGAGTCAGGAAAGCTCTTTGATTTACAACAGGGCATGACTTTGCTTTATCACTGCTGCTTTAGAAAATAGCTCCTGTGACCAAATAATCCCTCATTCTTTCTCCTCTCCCCATCATTCTCTCATCACTTTTCTCTCTTCATTTTTCATCTTTGAGTCTACACGGTGGTCCGCTCATGCACGCCTCCTCCCTTTTTGTTCTCCTTTTGCTCACCATCTCCTTTGTGTGTATCTTTTTGTCTTCCTCTGCCCTCTCTCTGTACGTTTCCTGCTGCGAGTGATGTAGCAGCTCTCTGATGAGCTCTGTGGCTGACACATGCTTACCGCCAGTGCTAACTCATCATCATAAGGGTTTTAATAGCCCCCAGGGCAAATGCTAATGCTAGCTCCTCTGCTACCACCTCAAAGAGAGCCGAGCTTACTGTAGTGCTGATACCGCCTCAGCCGCTCCCCCTGTAGTTGCAAAGCTAAGCACCTTATCTACCCAACAGGCCTGTGCTCTCATCGCTACTGATAGCAAATCACACATGCTGAATCACCTGAAGCCTAACTGACACCTAGAAAGATTTTCCATCATAACATAAAACAAGAATGCAGGCTCCACTTTTGACCATCTTTACCTTGCAAAACAAATGCATGTCTCTAAAATAAAAAAATGGACTCTTGAGGTTTCATTAAAAACCATACAAATAATAATAGCTCAGAACTTTTTCCACCACTACAGCTGCTGATGAGACATACGGCTGCCACCTCAGCTGTTTCACTGGCACATCTAAACACACGCAGCAGTGAGAGAAACGACCACAGTTAAGATTAAGTCAATGGAGTAAACTTTTTCAAAAAACACCAAATCTTGCACTTTGCTTAATAATTTGGTGACAATGTTTCTGAATTGCGCCATGTTGATACATTACGTACGGTACATTATTTTGGACTTTTAATTTTTACCACACTCACAATACGACCTTCTGTAGTGTAATCATCATTTTAAATATCACTATCACGACAGTCATTAACAATTTGCTGGCTCTAGTTTTCTTGCTGATGAAAGTCAATAATATGGATTAGTTTTTTCCTTGTGTGTTTGTGTGTGTGTGTGTGTGGGCATGTGTATGCGCCTGTGCATCCTCTACAAGGAAATGAGAAAGTACCCTTTGCACTTCACAACCCTCCCTCACTGTCCTTGTGTAAATCTTCCTTTGTAACATCACAGGACAGTGTTGTAGTCATTTCCTTTCTTCTTTTCTCATTCAACCCCTCCCTCCATTTTCATTCCCCTTTTCATCTCCTCCTCCTCCTTCCTTCCCATCCTTAATGTCTGTCACTAGCTGAGTTTACATGGGCCATAATATTCCACTAAAAATCACAATAATAGCTCAATCTGAATCAAAATGCCACTGAAATAAGAAGAAACCGTTTCAATCGGGTTGAGAGTGCCAGTGCAAACCTTTGATAATCCATGTATTCATTGGGCCCATCTTTGCCCAATGTGGGAGTAATATAACATCGTGTGCTGACTAAAAGAGATGTGAGTGAGGGTCAGCCAATAAACCACTCTGATTACACTGATTTTTATGGGAACGTTCTGTCTGTGAGCAATGCCGTTTCCAGCTGATCAATTGTCGGCCGCCTCATTTCTATTTTATTCTTGTCATGTTGAAAGCGCCACAACCGACCAGGAAGCGCTGATTGTTTCAAAAGAGGAGTTATTTGCATGATTAATTCTCGTCTTATTATAAAAACAATCAGGTGGCTGGAGGGAGATCACCAGGGAGCTGAACCTTTCTGAAAAGCATTGTTATGGAGGATTCTCAGCAGAGCTCGCTAGCCAGCTAGCTCCTTTAACAAAGTGACGATGGTGGTATGATAAAGTATGGTGGCAACAGTGATATCCATAACTGAAATAGTATTGATGTGAATATGAACAATAAGGAATTAGGAAGTCGCTCATCTGTTTGGTGGTTATGTCTCTGAGACCACAGCTGATAGGTGTGTGGTTTCTTCACATGATGAAACAGTGATTCATATTTTACTGATTCAGCATGGACAGATAGCGTCCGATGTGACGTGATTCAGCTTAATAATTACTGATACACTTCCTGTCTTCCGGTCTCCTGTGTGGGTGTGGTCGTCTCTCCCCCTTATACTCCCACTGCTGGTTGAACTGTTGTAAACGTTGTGTGGATGGATGAAATATGATTCAAAACAATGCAAAAGTATATGTGGGAGCATGTTGCAAAAACAGAGACATGTCTTGTACAAAGTTAATTTTCTCCTGATTTGACTGTCTGAAAAAAAAAGCCATTTCAGTGTCAGAATGTTTAGAAGGGTTGGGGCTTGTGACAAATGGGTCTAATATTTACTTCAGTGACTATGGGATTAAGGGAACAGTCATAATCTGTACTCTCATTCACTTTTCCCATTGGAATGAACAGACTCAGGACCGCCGCTGGTCTCCTAAAGGGGCGGGGAAGTGGCAAAAGCTACATGATACAGATACAGGAAATGAATCTACAGTGAGCTGTCTTGGTTTATCCAATGTCTCTGGTATTAGGTGACGTTCAGGGTGCATGCACAACAGCTGTTTTACGTGTCTCCCTCTGCTGATTTTGACAGAGAATTGTTCATACATTAAAAAAATAATTACTGCTCTGTTAGTGCTCTGTTATTCACTGATTTTTTAAAAAAGTAGCCTTACGTCACGTTGTTATATGCTGAACTGTGGAGTCACAGGTAGCAGTGGGCTGCATATGAGACATTTAGGGGACATCAGTAAATTGTAATGTCCACCAACAGTCTGCATGTCAGGTTTCAGAGGACATCTGTAAATTGTAACTAAAGGAAAAAACCTTGCTTACACTTAATATTAAATTGTATTAACAGATGGAATCACTTTTGTTCCTTCTATATTTTAAGAATTGAATGACTTGAATATTTTCAACAAGGTTGGAAAAAAAACTTGCTCTTCTTCTTGTGTTATATTCCCTGCAGATTAGACACTTGCTGTTGGCAGAACCACTTTGCACGAGTCAAAAAAGTTATATGCTGATTAAATGCTTTAGGGCAAGTAAAAACACATTTTATCAGATCACTTTATTTAGCATCCAAGTAAACTTGGACTCTCTGATCAAAATGATTTCGATCAGATTGAAGAAATATTGTCCATGTAACAGTGATGATCTTTAGCCTTTTTTGTTTTCTTTTTATCCAATGTACTAATCATTTCCGCCCCCCTTCTCTGAAACCAAACCGTGTCCTCCTCTGAATTGTTACCCTCTCCCCACACTCCCTTATTTGTAGCAACTCACAGTTCTGGAGGTCAGCATGGGCGGGTTGTCGTTGATGTCCGTGACAGTGATGATGGCAGTGGCTGTGTTGGAAAGGCCAAAGTTCAGGTTGCCCTCCATGTCCGTGGCCTGCACGATGATGGTATACTGGGACACTTTCTGTAAAAAGAAAAACAAAGTGTGTGGTTATTCATCTGCAAGAAGCTTTCTTTTCCTCCAGTCTACAGCAACAACAACGGAGTGTGACTCCCAGAGGAGAAAAAAATCTTGTGTTCTGTTCTATAGTAGCTGTCCATGCTCTCATCTGAAACACAGAATCACAAGGGTGAAGTCTTTCATTCGACTGAGTTGAAACCTTTTCAGCGGAACGTATTCAGACTTCACACCATCTGACGGCTGCACTCTGAAGCCTCCCCATGGGTACGTCATCAAAGACGTTACTTATTCAATGCCACAGATGGACAGATGTGAAGACAATGATCCAACTGACAGAGATTAATAGACTATCTACAGAGCAATAATACCACAGAATGATAAATGCCATTTCATCTTTTGAAATGGCACAGTGTCACTTCACTGGAAGCTGAAATATGGCTCTCTTATTTGTGTTTTTGTACTTGGGTGCACTCCCTCTCTCTGCCAGCATCCTCTGTCTCTTCTTCTGTCCCACGGTGCAGTTAATGGGCTGCAGGAAGGATGGAGCCCGGGAGCCGACTGTCTGGGTAATGTGTCTCGTCACTGAGATTCCCAATTACATTCCCAGTGTCTCTCTCACCTGCTAATTACCGAGTAAATATCCCAATTAGGCCAGGACGGCACATCAGAAGGATTAGACAGCTCCTCTCAGTTCCTCTCATCTTGATGCTAGACGATATGCTGAACTCCAACCCTGTGCACACACTCTCATTAACACCCATACCCACACACAAACACACACACACACCTCTCTTTCTCCATATATTGTTTAGAGGCAGTGCTTGCCTGACTGTCCCATCAGCCAGTGTACAGCATGTACACAACACTCTCACTAATTAGACAAGGGAGTAATTATGTAGAGCTCCTCTGAACCTCTCAGCATTGCAACAACACCGCAGCATACCCAGCTTCCTCTGGAGGACTGAGGTCTGTTACTGTCAACAAGCTCTTAAAATTCCACTGCAGACCAGTGGAAACCTTTAGAAGAGAATCAGTGTGGGAGTTTCTAAAGGAGAGGAAGAAAACATTTCAAAAGTGAAGAACAGAGAAGAGGATAAGAGACAGCAGGGGATGCAGCCAAGGCGCAAGGGAGGAGGACTACCAAAAATAGATGCCTGTGTGTGTGTGTGTTTTCCTTATTTTTTACTAGCACCAAACACCTCTAACACCCCAGCCCAAGAAGGGAAGGGAAATGCAGAAACTTTCAAAGTTTCAAAGGGCCAAAGTGCTGACTAAAAGTGGACCAGGGAGGCACCACTGTGTGCTGTGTAGCATCTTTCTGTGAAGTTTATATACAATAAATAAGCTCCATTTTTTCTTCCTGCAGGTTTGAGACATCTTGTCTCCTGTATAAGAAGAAAAAAATGTTGCAGGACACGTGTATGCTGCAGGCACAGCTAGTGCGATCCCATGAATGTATTTGTACTGTTGAGAAATGCATAGGTTTTGGTGTTATGTGTTTATGTCTGTGCACATATTGTGTGTGTGTGTGTGTGTGTGTGTGTGTGAGGGCGATATTGTATGTCTGTCATGCTAAGGGCCAATTCTGGTTCAAGACCTTGAGACATTTTGGCTGGTCCTCATCTTCAAAAGGCTGTTTGATTGTTCTGACTTGGTTTTAAGGTTAAAGTTAAGAGTCAGGTTTAGGTTAAAATTAGGCATGTCACAGAACCAAGATATTTAGTGGTCCATACCAATACCACTGAAATTCCTTGATTCTCGAAACCCAATTCAAGGTGTAAATAGAGAGGCAAAATCCCTCCCCTTCCAATGTCCCCCATGAGACCTTATTTCTGGAAAAAAAATGCATGGTAGTAAACATCAATAGAGAAATACCTTGTTGATCCTGTTTAAACTGTGACATGAATTTCACATATTTTTGTTTGTTAATTTAAAACATAACTTTGAAAGTCAAGAAAATTGGAGTTTGTAACAGTATTGTTTAGTTTTGTGTATAACCAGTCAGTGAACTACATCTCTTGTCTCACACAATATGTGCCACCTACAGCAGCTAGCTAGCTAAGCTTTGTTCCACACACAAATGTGTCACATAATGAAGTCACCTACGTGACTTGTGTAATCTGCCTGATAAAGTATTTTAGTCGTACTTCAACAGTTTTACAGCAAACCACAGCTCTCTTGGCTTTCAAATCAATCTTCTTTCAGATAAAACAATAATTTCTCTCTCACTACTGACTACTGTATGTATTTTTTCCAAAATAAGGTACCATTTTAGTCCACTGAAATGGAAGGGACTTCACCTTTCTATTGGATCTATATCTGGCTGGCGAAAGTGAGACAGCAGCACTTGCCCCACCCACACTACCACTTCTGAGGTGCCCTTCAGCAAGGCACTTCATGCAAATCTACTCCACTGGAGCTGCTGAGGTTGTAATTGGCATCTTGCAGGTGTGAAATGCATAAAGCAGAAACTGCAAGCAGGTTGTTCCCCAAAAAAGAAGAGCTCTCAGTAATACTACCCTGAGTAGATAGAGATGAAAAAAGTTAAGGGCTTGGAATGAATTCTGCTGTATGGGTCTTCACAAGTTTAGCAATACAAACATGTTTTTGTGCGTATCATGGGGGTTGGAGTTTAATCCTACATTAGGGGTGACTGGCTGGATTAGCAGTACACAGAAAAAAACAGAGTAAAAATAAGCAGCAGTTCAGCGGAGACATTTTTTCTCCATGTTCCGCTCGTACCTCTCTCTCCCTCCCTCTGGCACCGTCACGTCTCATCCTGCTTCTCTGTCTCCATCGCCCTATTTCATTGCCAAATTCACACTCACTTCCTCCCAACTCATTGTAATACCCCGTCTGCCCAGCTCTGTTTTTGTTCTATTGCTCCCTTCAGTTTTCCTTTTTTTCCCCTCAATTGCCTGTGTTTTATCGAGTGTAGATGTGATTATATGGGCTTTTGTGTTTGTCTGACAGGTGTCAAGGGCATTCTATCTCAGATATTTCCACTTTATCTTTACCACACAAACACACAGGCAAACCTACACACAAACACACACACACACACACACACACACACACACACACACACACACACACACACACACAGCCCACTGCAGCGTGATGTGTTGTTAATAGGTCTGTCACTGGTGACAGTTTAGTAGGATGATCCGTCTCGGAGATTTCTTTGCAGAGTTGTCACTGGCACATCCATGTCGCAAGAATAAACACATTTGGATCTTGTCACAACTTTTATGGCTCCATAAACAAGGTGACCGCAGAAGAAGGCAATTTACTGTAAAAAAAATTAAGTGTGTGTGTGTGTGCGTGCGTGTGTGTGTGTGTGGTGACAAATGGCTAGACAACATTTGTAAGTCGCATCTCAGAGTGTCATCAGAGTAAACAATTCTGTCATGAACTGGGCTCCATAAATGAAGATAAAGGTGAATTATCTGGCCAGCTATACTTTATTCAGACTGTGTAGACACCACTCAAGCATTCACAGATTTTAATGACTAAAAGCATCGTAAAATATTTATTTCTGTAGATTTTCTTGTTTGATTTTTTAGGATTTTAACTTTGTGAAATATTGAAGGTGAGTTGTGAATTCTTTGTAAAAAAGAGAAGACCAACCTCTCGATCGAGACCTGGTGCCACAGTCACAATATCTCCGGTCTCGCTGTTGATGGTGAACATGTTGGGGATGGGGCTGTGCGGCGTCTGGGACAGGATTCGGTAGCGCACCATTCCATTAGCCGTAGTGTTGTCATCACCATCGAATGCAGAAACGTGCATCACATACGTTCCTAGTAAAGAAAAAAATATTTGTTAACATAAAGGGTATATCCAAGCAGCCAAAAGCAAACACGGCTAGGCAACTTTTGAAAAATGATATTACAAAATCCCCCTTTTAGAAAAGAAGGGTAAAAGATAATCTTATTTCATAAAATGCATTCAGAGGCTTTGCTGCTGTAAACTTACTTGGTCTGGTACAACCAACAAGCCACTTCAGGGGCTGAAAAATTAAGGCAACACTAAGCCAAAAGCTGCAGTTCCTCTTATGGCCAATCGAGGCTGGCATCAAAAGCAAGTCAATCTCCATGGAATCAATGGCAAAATGGCTAACTTTGCAACAGAAATAAACATGCTGTTTTGGTCTCTTAAGCTAATTTCAACATTTATGACAACTGTGTGAGGAGTATATTTTATCTAAGTCACCTGTATACATTTTACTGAGGCTTAAAGTTATGCATAATTCAGGGCGTGAGCACTTAGAGCGACAGGCTGCCTGGTCTGTTAGGCATCATCTCAGGCTCTCCCTCGCGCATCCACAGCTCCACCTTCTCGTCCAAATTTGGTCACTTCTGGCTTCAAAAATCCAAGATGGTGAAAGCTAAAAAGCCAAAGAAGTATCAAAATAAAGATTGTTTATCAAAAAAAAGAGCCAGATAGGAGCTCCCGAAGCCTTATACAGAGGTTCAGGATTATTATTTATAAATTAATTATTGATGATTGTTTATTAACTGGCCGCTAGCAAAAGTGAGCCCTTGTACAAAACAAGATGAGTATCCCTGGGCTATAGTCTCACTCTCATTTTTATAAGCGTACGATTGTTTCCCCACAATAAATGACTCACTTTGTAGCTTTGAAAACTTTGTGCTTCTGTGTATTTTATCAGATAGTTTAAAGTAAACCAAAAAAAGTAGCAGCTATAAAATGCTCTTTGTACAATGCACTATTTGGCCTTGACAACTATCCTCTGAACAGATGTCACTGACTGATACTGTATTGGTAATAATCACACTGATATTGGTTCATCTGCTCATAAACATGGCTAATTAAACCACTTGGATATTCCATAACAGTTTGATAACACTTGCTATAATTGATCTTTACATATTGATGCCAGCAGTGCAGAAATGTTGCACACCTGTTTTGTACATAATAAAGACTTGCAACATGTGCAGATGGAAATGTGATCTGATTTTATGGCCACATAACACATCATATTTTGCATTTACTGATTACACTAAACAGGCTGCAAACATTGTGCACACCATTTCTTATTAACTGACCAAAATGGAAGACTCTTGTAGGTAGATTTTTAGACAAAATTGCTAATCACATTATTCTACTGATTGCTATGCACATAAAAACAAGCTGATAAACAGTCTAGACATTTGATAACATTTGCTTACGCCGTTAAAATTCTTTGAAACCTGTTCTCTAAACAGTAATCACTCCTCCTACAAGCACAAGTAGGCACAGACGTAAAGTATATGCAGACTCAGTTCTGTTGGAGAGAATAAGCCACTATCCTTCCATGAATGCACCACTTGTTTGCTGCCTCCACACACTCATATAACTCTGTGGGATCACTGCCTGTCACCCAATCTCTCCATCTCTCTCTCCCTCTCACTCTAGCTCTCTCTCACAGCCGATTCTAATTGCCAGAGATAGTGATATCATGCCAGTGACAGCCCCTGTCCGAGGATAATTGTAACCGCAGCTCCCATTTCAAACTTCATTACATTTCAAAGCAACATTTGTCAATGACTCGGCCACAGGGAGCACTCTAAAGGCCTCTCAGTGAGACGAGGGAGGGGAAAAAAAGCCAGCAGGAACAGAGGGAGGGAGAGGAAAAGAGAGAAATAAAGGACAAACTCCATATTTGGTTTGATTCCAAGTGGAGTGACTCTCAGTTCTCCACCCGTCACCTTTTTTTCCTAGAGATGGAGGGATAGAGAGATGAAGAATCACAATGTGTCACACATCGCCGGGGTAATTTCATTAAGCTGCACTCTTAGGGGGTTTAATGTGGACCCTTTGTACGGGCATCCTAAGCTGTGCCTGACAGGATTAGGTCCCCATAATGACTCTTTAATTTGAAAACTAATTCAAGTCTGTAATTGGCCTTCCATTGAAACCACTGGAGCTCTAAACTCTAAAACTCTCCTTTTTTTATGATTATTGTTCAGTTGAATGTCATGCATGCCACAGAGACTTGTCTGCTGTGTGGGACAAGGCTGAGTGGGGAGGGGACGACAGCAAAGAGAGAGGAATAAAGGGGAAGAAATTCAGAAAGAAAAGGAAATGAGAGCCTGGACACCTCTTGAGATCACCTCTGGTGCAATAAACTCTGGCTCATCAGGCCCTCTCACACACACACACACACACACACACACACACACACACACACACACACACACACACACACACACACACACACACACACACACCCACGCACACACACCCACACGCATATACGCACACACGCCTGCACACAGAGAGCTCATCTCAGTGATTCTTCCGCTCTGAGGTTAGACATAAAATGACCCAGTGGTGCTACAGCGTGGTACATTTAATCCTCAATCTCCTCTCCAGCCTGAGCACCCTCTTTGGTTTATGGCCGCTGCTCCAGTCGACTAAATGAAAAGCCACTGTAGGAGACAGATTCTCCGTCTGTCTGCTAAATCAAGGGGAATGGAAAATTCTCTGTTGCATCAAAGATTCACTGGTTTTGTCATACATTTAAGCACACCACTCTCTCCTGATTTACGAGTCACTCCGCCTCTGTCCACCCGTATCCAAACAAATCACCCCTTCAAACATTTCTTTAATCTTTTATAATAAATACTTCTCTTCTTGTTTCATCCATCCACGCTTTGTTACCTGGTTTAGAACCTTCGTCCACAGAGCCATTGTAGACCTGGTTTTTGAACTCGGGTCTGTTGTCGTTCATGTCGATGACAAAGATGTACAGATCGATGGGGTTCTCAACCTGGTTCCCATTCATGTCCACGGCATGGGCTCGTAGCTGGGAGACACAAAAACACAAGGAATGAGGCTAGATTATAACCATTATGGGAGCAGGAAGTAATGAACTGATAAATAATGTATTATGAGTCTCAGCGAGTGCTTGTATTGGTTTTACAGAGAAAATTATTTAGGGTAAATATATGGTGTTTGATGGATGAAAAAAATAATTTCTCACAGAATGTACAAGGTTCTATCCATCTAACAACATTTATCTACATCAAGGGTGCAATTTCTGCTGAGGACGATCATCCCTTTTGCTTTTCAAAATCCTGTTTTTGTTTCTGCCACTTTTACGGTCTTAGTTTGTCAAGCCTGACAGGCAACGTCTACAGACAGTACTCAGGAAGGAGTGAATGCTTCAGCCTCCTCTGCATGTGCTTTGTAGAAAAGAGATCATGGGTAAGAGAAAAGAAGTCCCACACACTGTCAAATCATCTGATTTCAGTGATAGCTCATGGTCTCCCATTGGCCTAACCTGAGAAAACATTATCTATATATGTTTTGGGAATGTGTTATATTCATTCACTTTACCTGATGAAGGACTTAAATGTGTATTTAAATTAAGTTTATTGCAAGTAACAGGACAGTTTGCAGGAATTCTCATCTTTTACTGACAATTTCCTCCTAGACACCTTTCTACAAGTTACTGAAGTTGTACAATCTGGAAAAGAAATCATGAAAAGTTTTTTTTATAATTAACACGTGAAAGGTATGCAATTTTATTGTAATGACCTGGAATTGTGTCTCCTGGTTGTATACTTTGGCCAACCAACCAAGTTGCATTTATAAGTCGCCATCTTACAAATATAAGTTTCTATATGTGTTTTAAGTGGTTTTGAGATATTGAGCTTCAAAGTTTTGCATTCAAAAAAGCCAAAATGATATGAACCTTTTTGTTTTCTAAATAAAAAGTCCCAAACTGCATATAACTTCAGAGAAACACAACACATAATGTTCGTAAGTTGTTATTGAATAAGAATAAATGAATAACTCAACTAACAAATGTCAGATAGAACCTTATCATTCTAAGGTGGCATAGTTTCACATCCATGTGGGTCCAGATACATGTTTAACCATTACAGTTCTTCAAATATGGATGTTTCTGCAAAGAAGCTTTGAATTCTAAAACATGATTCTTCGCACACGTCAGCACAGTTTTAAGGTGGGTGCCCAAGATAACTGTCACTTATTTAGTATCTGACCAAATGTCTTCCCTTGTGTTCCTGAGTTATGGTATTAAACAAATGGGCAGAAAGGTGGTTCTGCAGAGCATTATGATGTCACAGTAAACTTGATCTCTGACTTTTTGGATATAAAATGTCATCACTTGATCATTTTATCCTGTTCGACGTTTGTGTGATATTTTCTCATGATGATGAACTCTTGACTTGAGGCTAAAATACGTGTTTTGTGATGTCACAGAAACCTTGAATTTTGACCACCAAAATTGAATCAATCCTTGAGTCCTAGTGAAAATTTGGGCCAAATTTAGAGAAATTCCCTCACAGTGTTTTATATTTTTCATTCACCAGAATGGGACAGACATGAGGTCACAGCCACCAAAATCTGATCAGTTTATCGTGGAGTCCAAGTGGACGTTTGTGTCAAATTTGAGAGTGTTCTTGATATAACGTTCAAAAAAACATGATAGATGGACAGACGACCTGAAAACTTATTGCCTCTGGCCATGGCTGTCCTCGGTGTGGAGACACAAAAACACTTCAGCTGAATATCATCATAAGTTGTCAGTGTTCCTGAGACACATACTGATTTCTGGCGTCTAAAACTTTATTTCAGACTTTACTTCAGTATAAAGTCATGCATTATTTAATTTGTTTTATTTTCATTATTGTATCTTTGGCTAGAGATTTAAATACTCAAACAACATCTTTTAATACTTGTTGGCATGTTTAAATATCAATTCTTCATATTACTCCTGGGATGGACGCCCTCATCCTCTCAGCGTATTCCCAACTGCCTCTGCTCACATGAGTGGACAAAAGAAAATGAAAAGCAACATAAATAAAACACCAACAAACTAAAAGTCTTCTTGTGCTTCAAGGTGACTACTTTAACAGAACCTCTACTGCCAAACAGAAAATCACCTCTTCACTGTTTACTGAATTAGTCATCTAACTCTGCTCATGAATACACGGGCTTTATTGAATGATACAGTATAACAGTTTCAAAAAGATTTCCTAAATCTAAACAACAACATAAGGGAGGGTCAGGAGGGAAATTCTGGGTATTTTTCTTGCAGAGAAATTGTCTTTGCAATCATGTACTTTCTCCACACTTCTTATCTTTTTTTACACTTAGTCCCTGGAAGTTTTTATCTCAGCAGAAACAAAAACAAGAAACATCTTATTTTATTGGAAGCTGGCTCCACTGTAAAGGCAAGGTGTCTGTTTCAGGATCACTGTGTTGGATCCCAGGCCAACATTCTGTCTGGTTTTGTTTGAAAGGAGTTCTGAAATCTCCTCACTTTCGTCTGACTCCACAAACACCACCAGCCCATCTCAAATTCAACTCAGCTGTGTTCAGATCAATGGAATCACCAACTAGGATTTCTCACAAAGTTTGGACATGGAGTTATTACTGGAATCAATACATGCTGTAAAATGTGTCTTGACTGCTTTCTCTCTTATGAAGTCTGGAGGGAGGCAAAAAAAAAGGACTGAATGAATGAAAATGAGAGTGGAGAAAATAACGGAATTATCAGGGAAATGTTGGGTTTAAATAAATACTTGACGTTTGTTTTTTCACTTCATATGTGAAGGTCAAACTAACAGAATGAAAAGGCATTTCAAAATGAACTCCTTGGTTCCTTCTAAAGCTGTTTTGATTCACTTCACCTTACCCGGGAATGTTTATATCCCTGAACATGACTTATTCAGTGATATTCCTGTCAGCTGAAAGCACCGGGGATGTTTAGTTTATATCATACAAGAGGGGGAAAGAGCAGAATTCAGATACTATCTACATCCTGCTCCTAACCGCATAGGCTGGTAAATATTTATTCAGTTAAAATGTCAGCAATCAATTTCAGTAGAAGGACCCTCCACCTATTCCATGTTATGGATATTCATCTAAAGGAAGAGGAAAGGAAAAGTGAGGAGAAATGAAAACATGTTAGGAACAGATAAAGAAGAAAGATGAGAAATTGTAACATGAGCACTTTTTTCCCCGCGTCATATATGAAAAAATTGAGGGAATGGTGCTCTTTACATCTGAGCGTGCCTGATGGGAAAACTGCTACCTGGCGACTGCAAGAACACAACAGCCAGATAAGTAAAATAGCCTACAGGCTTGTTGTGGCAGGAAATAGAATAAACTGCTCTCTCCATAGGTTCCTTCTCCTCGGAGAGGTGAAGATCCCCTCGACTGCAGCCCATCCTCTCCTCTCGGCCGTCTACTCCCACTCTGCACCTCCACCAAAATCGCGTCTTCAGGTCCCCCCGAGGTTAATTTGACTTTACTTTTTCCACTGCATTGTCTGATCTGTCCTGCACCCAATATCCGCATGCTGCCATCGCATCTCCCATCTCGCTTTGCTGTAACAGGCAAGGAGCCAGCCCCCTTATCTCTACCCACCCTCATCCCTCCATCCTGCTTGCACCCACACCCTAATTCAATAACAGCAAGAGTCAGAGATTACCGCCATGTTTAAAGAAGGCAAAATGTAATTCTGGGTCCACATTAAAGTTATTATCTAGAAAGGCAGGGGGAGAAAACAGACCGTACCAGGCAGCGCTCAGCGTTTGGCAAAGAGGCAGCATCCTGATAAAGATAACAGCAGACCCAGAAGCTCCAAGGTTTTCCCTCATAAGAATGCATCTTGTTGCATGGCTGGTTTTGAATTTCAGACTGCTTATTCTTTTGAAATAAAAAGAACTAGACCGTAACTTTGTTCTGTCCTTGCATGAAATATGAAGTAAACAAAAGAAAGAGCACAAAGTCAAATTCTAACTTTATCTGCCTTGTTGCTCTGCAGGATAATGTTGCTTAGTAAATAAAATCTTGAAATTCAGGATGTTCATGTATTATACAATCCAGTTTAATTGCTTCCCTGTTGCTCCCACAGCATCTAGTATCAGGGACCTTTAATTGAAGTGCAACACCTTTCTTGATCTGTTTACATGTACATCTTTACCTTGTCGCATCTTGTTTCTCACTGCAATTAGTATTCCACACCCACTAACACTTTTCCTCTACAACAAACATGGAGTTTAACTTAAGCAGCCTTTAGCGAGCTTCCGCCGTTCTTAACAAATCACCTCATTGATTGGAGTTTCTCCCGGGTATAAATCTGCTCAGCCCCCACTAAAAGGTTGGGCTTGCCAGCTCACCAGGACTGTAAGTCAAGACTGGATCCCCATATGAATACAAGGATAGCGGCAGCACAGAGACAGAAACTTAAAGTGATGAACCCAGTGTGGTTACTCAATACATCAAAGCCTTGGGGGCTCTCTTTCCACGGCAGCAGAAAGACTAGCTTAGGCAGCACTACGACAAGTTAGTACTTTCCTAAACTTTAAATGCACTTTGCCCAGCTGTTTGATATTTTCACGTCTTGACCAGCATGCAAAGCACAAAGGTGAGAGGAGAGGCACCGTTGGAAGTTTCATTCAAATTAGACAGCGCCAAGACAGGTGTCTTGTCAAATTTAGTTTTGGACCTGCATTGCATGGGTGAAATGAAGACGGCCATGCATGCTGCACTGGGACGAGTTTTTACACGACAAGTTATGTACAGGTTAAACAAAAAACATACAGCGGGTCGATTAGTTTGCTTTAGAGGAGGATTTTTTTAACTTTTGAAAAATGCAGGGCATTTGTTCAGATTTTATGCCATTTTAACTCTACTGCTTTAGAGATTATTTTTGCTGGCATTTTCTGCTTTTTTTTGATAGAGACAGGGAAGAGAGAGGGGATAACATGCATCAAAGAGCCCAGGCTTCACTCGCACCCGTGCCACTGCAGTATAAACAAGCTCAGCATTAATGGTAATGCACTCTACCCGGCGAGCCGACAAGCCTTCCCTGTCTCCAACTTTAGCTTCTACCATTGGCTGCAAAGTTGTAGTAGGAGGTCTTTCTATAGGGCACATTCATGAGACCAGGAGGAGAAAAGGTTCTATTATTTTGATACTTTTTTTTTTTTTTTTACAAATTAATTGGGATTTGTTTTGGGATTTTTATTTCTTTTTAATGACATGTCCCTTGTAGTGGATCTGCTGCTGCATATCAGAACCCCCAAAACATTTGTGTTCATCAGATGAAATCTTAACCTGGTGAACTTACTTCCTGTCAGTACAGTCTCTATTAGCTGCTAGGCAACCTCATTCACCACCTCATACAATCCAAACTTGATGTTCTTTGTGTGTGGATTTAAAAAATATATATGTTTATTAGTGATATTTTGTGGCCTGGTAAGCAGATTTTTTTAACCTTCAGACAGAGTTAGGCCAGCTGTTTCAGCCTGCCTCCTGTCTTTATGCTACACTAAAACTAGCAACTGCTGTGTGTAGGTTTGTATTACGCATACTGACACAAAAGAGGTATCCATCTTCTCATCTAACTCTTGGAAAGAAAAAAAAGAAGTATAATTACCTAAGTAAGAATGGCATTGATCTTTTCTTGTCACTTCCAGAGCGAAGGCAAATATAAGTACATGCCAACATGTTGTATTCACATCTTTCCACTCACTAAGCCAGTTTTTTTCCTCTCTGTTTGCCACTGTTACTGGCACAGCAGTAAAAAACTTAGAACTTAATGATTAATTAACACATTCTCTTACTTGTACTTCACTTCCTCCAGGTGCTTTGCACATAGTGCTGCCACACTTATATGAGCGGAAAGGTGTTAATTGGTAATTCTATCATTCATTCCATCACAACTGTGCGCTAAACATTTAATTGTTCCATGCAGTGATCAAAGTACACACGCACGCACACACACGCATGCACACACGCACAGACAGACAGACAGACACACACACACACACACAAACACACACACACTCTCTTCTTAGTGTTCAGTTTTACAGTACGCTCATGTTTAATGCAATAATGTAATGTGATATTCATATGTAATGTTTATTGAATTTAATCAAACTATATTTAATTTTGATTTGATTTTTCATAATTTTGGGGGGGGTTTGCAAATATATGTTAAAATAATAAAAGAAAGAGTGAATCAGCTGTCTGTCATCTAATGCATACTTTCTATCTAATATTAGGTTGAGTAAATACTGCAAGATACTGCAAGATACTACAGTACTACAGGGTGGCAGTCACTCAGTCACTCAATATTATCAGTGTTAGGAAATGGCAGGTATACCCCTTCCTTTCCTTCAAGGAAACCCTAGGTAGTTGTGCTGGAGGTTACCTCCCACTTCACCGCCCACGCTACAAATAGAGGCCTGGGCACAGGCCTCAATCTCTTTGTCTGCAGATGGAGTGTGTGTGTAAGCAAGTGAGAGATACTCACATGGTAAGAGGAGCGATGTTCTCGATCAAGAGGTTTGGTGACGAACATCTTTCCAAGCACGGGGTCGATATTGAACACCTCATTGGGTGGCTGATCTGCTCCCACCCCGGTGATGCTGTATCGGATGGAGATGTCCTTGTCCTGATCTGAACGAATCTGCATCACAACAAACAAAGAGGAACAGTCAATCGATCAATCAATCAAGCGTTTATTGAAGTCTCAGACTGAGACTTTATTCCTCTCTTGCACAACTCAGACACACAGTTTCCATGGCAAACCTAAACCTATTGGTACAATATGTACTGCGGGGTGTTTATTATTCAAGGACCAGTTTGTGATATACGGCCCCAGAGTTTAATAATTTCGTCCTAACACAACCTCAGAAATCTGATATTGCATATTACTCACTGGAAACATGCACAGGCACACACACGCAGGGCATGCACTCTTTCTCGCTCGCTCTCTCTAGCACACACAGACAGACACACACACACACACACACACACACACACACACACACACATTCATCACAGTGTGGCATTTCTAGCTACCACATACTCAAGGATTCCATTAGTGCTGCCGCAGGGAGCGCTATGCATTCTGTTTGGCAGAATTGGACTGCTTCAAAAGAGAAATTTAAATTCAATATTTCAGGGAGGGAAGAAATGAAATCAACATACATTTACTGTTAACCGACAGTCAGGTGGTGATTTATTAAGATTTGCTGGAGCCAAGCTGGGAATTCAGACAGGTTGTGAACAAAAGTGTCAATTAGATAGGAAAGTGAGGTTGTAATTGTTGTGTAATTAGGGAAGCAACAACAGGCAACATGACAATAAACAAATTTTGAGGAGGCAAAAATGGGCCAGAAGAAAATAACAGTCTCGAATCCAGGCGTGCACACCAGGAGAGAATTATTCAGTGACTGTGGGAGATGGGAAGCAGAATGTTCTTTAAGAAATAGGCCTGTTTACGTTGGTTCAGCTCTCCTTTTCCAGATTGACAGCTAATAGGTGCATTAAGTGCACTGCTAGGCCTGTGATTTGGACTGAAGTGCTGTGTAATTGGGACTCATTTGGTGGAATTTTTCAATTTAGTGCCCAAATAGAGTCCAAACTTCCCATCTCTGTCCATTAACTACATGACAACCCTGAGAACATCAGCTGGTTTATCGAAATGACTCAATCATACACTCATTCCAGTATGCGGGCACACACTGTACACACATACACAAACGAAGGAACCTTTTTCTTCTAATCAATTACTATTTCAGCGGGGAGTCTGAGTGCACCAAAAGAGTAAGGCTGTCCAAAGTTGTCTCCATCTTTCACCACTTGAAGAACCAATTTAGCCACACTTTTGACACACTAGGAATTCTGCCCTGCTGAGAAAATAGCTGGAGCAACTAACGAGGACAAGGAACGGACATACAGTATTAGACAGGTGTCATCCTGACTCAACCTACTAGTGGAATAAAAACCTGTCACCATTACGACACCTTCTATTATCACCATTTCCCTTCTCCTCCTCTTAGTCAGCCTCGGCATTATCATCAAGTCTCCATTAGAAAGATTCGGTCGAGGTGTGTCTTTTTAATCAAACAAATGTGATCAGCTATAGACACCTTCCCTGTAAGAGTGCAAGAGGAGCTGTCACAACATCCCACTAATGCTATTTGTGCATGTCTGTATGTGTGTGTTTTCTTTGGGGAATAGGGGGAGGAGGACGTCAGAATGCTCTGCACATATCTCAGCGTATTACTGCTGACAGCTATGATAATTAACGAGCTGCAGGCATCCACTGCAATTACTTCAAAGAAACTCTACCCGTTAAACACCAACAAACTAACAAATATCCAGCTAGCAGCTCAGTTGAACTCTCAAAGTGCCGCCATTACCCTCCTCTACGGGCAAAGCGAAGAGACTGCAGCACACTGACTCCATCTACCTTTCCTGTCGCATTAGAAAATACAAGCAATTATTACACATCCCACTGCCAACCCCCCCCCCCCCTTCATCCCACTTTTCTCCTCCCCTCTCCTTGTCTCTCCTTTCCTCTGCCCTCCCTCCTCCTTTCCAATTCCTTCTCTCTCATCTCCACGCCTCCCCTTTCTCACATCTCTCCCCTCCGCTGTTCTCTCTCATCACTTTCTTTCTCTCTTTCTTCGCTTCAGGTCTCCGTGGGGACAGAAGCCATGCATGAAAAATGAAATTACTTCAATCCGTTGGCCTTGGCAGTGGCGTATAAATCCTCACCAGTTAGGAAGTGATAGCTCTCCATAATTCCATTTGGGTTTTCCCCGCCCCCCTTATTTCCCACCCGTTTCCAAGTCGTCCTGCTCCTGCTTGGGGGGTGGTGGGGGGATCGGCTGCATGTTTGCTCACTCATTTCAGTCAATTAGCTCTCCCTCCCACAACGTTCACATAAACGTTTTTAAATCTGTTGAGGGACAGTGCCAGATTCCTTATCCTCATCTGTTTCTACCACACTATGTGTGCGGTTACATGCGCAAACATGTGTACATTTGTGTGGTTTGTCTGGCTCATGAATCATGATTAATAATGTATGTAATGAATCACATGGATATGAATTAGAAGAGCTCTATACGATATTCAGAGCATTACTATAGTAGCACACAGCTATTTGCTGTGTAAAGATGTCGTAAAGAAATGGCATCCTGTACAGAAAATGAAGTCACAATCCTCCTGTGTATGTTTTAAAATGAGCTTCTCTGTTTGATTTTGAGGTAGATGGTCTGGCCGCGCATACATGTTAGTGCATGGGAGTCCCATGTGCCCTGAAAGCACATTCATACTTTATATGATAACCTGCAAGCAACTTTGTAAGAAATCAAAACAAAAATCCTAAATTATTTTTGGTGTGATGAAAATGAGAAATTGGACTAAATGGCAAAGGATGGGCTGATTTTATATCTGAAGCTTGAAAAATTAGGCAAATTAGACTGAATATTGAGGGGATACAATATGAGATCAGTTTATCTGATGCATGTTAAGATTGACACCATATAGACAACTATTCCTGTTTTTCTTTATATTGTATATTTGGTCTCACACCTACATATATGGAAAGTGATAGTCTGCGTTGAAAGCCTGTTTGGGCACTGAAGCAAGGTACTTTATTAATATCAGAACACAGACCCCCCTTCTGAGTTTTTGTTGTAAGACACAATTTAGTACATCTAAATGTCATACATTTTAGCACAATTTGGTAATTCATATTTTCGAGTGCAACAGTCATGCCTCCACTATTAAAATACATGACTGTTATCGCCACATACATAAACTACAATATTTGCATGTAATATTACATGCTGTCATAATAACATTTGTTAATTTTTATGTCAGTTATGATTGTTATATGTTAGTTTATTGATACTATTATTGTTGCTGTGTTGTGATTTGTGATAATGGGCTTTATAAATAAAATTGACTTGACTTGACTTAAAATTTTGTGTTTTTCACTGCTGACTGTCTGGGCCAGGTCTCCCTTGAAAAAGAGATTCCTAATCTCAATGGGACCAACCTGGTTAAATGAAGGTTAAATAAAATAATAAATGGCTAGAAAATGGGAGGTGACGAGAATGCACATCAGGAAGAACAGTACTCTGTGTGACGCAGGGCGTAAAGCACCACCCCTGGCTGAAAGTATTCATTTTTTTTTTTTTTAAGATTACTTTTGGCTCTTTTTGCCTTTATTTGACAGGAAAGGTATTGTGTGAAAGGGGGATAGAGAGGTGATGACATGCAGTAATGGTGCAGAGGGTTAAAATCGGACCCACGGCCACTTCGACAAGGACAAAGCTTTTATACATCGGGCACCCACTCAACCAAGTGAGCTAGTGGGCGCCCCCAGCTGAAAGTCTTTCAAGTCTTGTGTGATTATTTCACTGGCTAGCTAATCGCCACCGCTCTGCACTGTGCTCAAACTGCAGTCACTGCTGATATTGTTAAGGTGTCATCGCAGAAGCGTAGTGCCCACCCTCTGGTTCCTCCAGTTAAAGCTGTTTGCTCTGTCAGCACTGCTGCTGTTGTTAGCACTTTTCGCACTGTCAGCACAGTAAGTTACTAGTTGACAGCTCAGCCTCCATGTTGAGAGCCGTGTGCAGACAACCTCTGAATCATAGATACACTCTGAATACTGGAGAATAAAGAGCTCCTTTAACAGATCCAATAATGGATGTTAGCTAGCTGTTGATGCGTATTATCAGCCTGTTCTTTTCATCACAGAACATTGCGAGAGACGGGATGTCATTTCAATAGTGAGCAGCTCTCACTATCATCCTGCCATTTTAGCTTCAGAAAGAGAGGAAATGTGTTAAAAAACACCCAGCATGAGATGAGCACGAAGAGCTTCTCATAACGGCATCAGTACTTTTTATTTGCTTTAATGAAAAGAGGGAAACTCTGTCTCTCTTGCAGCACTGCTATCTTGCACCTCACACAATAACACTCAGTAACACTCACATAAAATGTCTCCATTGGGTAATAAATAACAAAGGAATCCATTTTCAAGAGTGCCAATAATAATAATAAAAAAAATGTTTTTCAGTTTTTTTTTTCTTTCGTTGATTTTTTCATTCCCTCTAATTTGTCCTCTATTGTCTTGATAGTGTGTGTGTGTGTGTGTGTGTGTGTGTGTGTGTCTATCGGGGACAGAGAATGGAGGCGAGTGCTCGGCTAAGAGAGATTGATAGTGCGAGTGAGAGAGAGAGGCAGAGAGAGAGAGTCATGACTGTATCATCCGGCATCAGAAACCAGACACTGTCTAAATGACCTATTTGTCGACGGATCAAAGCAATTCCCTTCATTACTGACAACTTGTCTGCTTCTTAAGGAGATCTTATCAGTGAGCTTAGCTCCCTTCTGCCAGGCAAAACTGAATCAAATGAGAAATTATCATGGCACCGGGTCTTTGGGGAAAACAGAAGAGGAGATGAAGAAGAGGGGAATGAATAACACAGAAACGCCATTCTACCACCACAGTTGCTGGGCTGCACAGAATTTAACTCTCTCTTAAAAATGCATGTCGGCTAACACTTTAAAATGTATCAAACTACTACTACTTAGATATGAGACTGCACTGCATGTTGTAGATATAAGCCACTGCATATATTTATTCAGTGAATATAAATATTCTAATGAAATGAATCCAAATTACAAGTATTGATTAGATGATCTATACTGCATGCTAAGAAGATAACATCAGCTCGAGATAAGATTTAAGTAGAAGTACAGCTATTTATACTGAATAACCATAAATCAAGACACCTGTGTGTAATGCAATCCAATAGAAGTAGATGCTTCTAGTATTTAATCCTCCCCCATAAACATGCATGTGGGTAGAAAATTATTAGAAAACACCTTATTCAGTGAAACACCAGGATAAACTAAAGCCTCGAAAATGAAACTGAATCAACATCCTCAAAGAGTCAACCAAAAACACAGATAAGTGTCACCCGCCTCTGCAGTTCCCCGCAGCTTTATAGTGAGTTTCAGCTCATTGTCTTGGTTTTCAGGCCACAACTTTACTATTTTGGTTCACTCTCTACTACTATACAAGCATTGTTTTTGAAGGGAGAGTGAGTATTAGACTTGGAGACACTCAAAACTAATGTTACTTTGTTTTTGCTGTAAATAAGAATAACCTATCTTAAAGGTCCAGTGTGTGGGATTTAGTGGCATCTCGAGTGGAAGTTGTGCATAGATCCAACCAGCTGAAACTTCACCTGTGTGCCAAGCGTGTTGTAAGACTACAGTGGCTGATGCAAAAACACTGATAAATGGCCTTTTCTAGAGCCAGTGTTTCGTTTGTCCATTCTGGGCTACTGTAGAAACAACATGGCAAGCTCCGAGGAAGAGGACCCGCTCTGAATGTACATATAAACAATTCATTCTAAGGTAACAAAACACAATGATTCTTGTTTTAAGCTCATTATATAGTAACAAAAATATTGTTATAAATACTATATTCCACATCTGCCAATGGATCCCCCTAAATCCTACATGCTGGACCTTTAAGGCAGAATCTATTCATTTTCTTGTGCTTAAATTTTCTCATTTTTGTAGAGCAGATAAAAGCTTTAAAAATCTAAAACCTTGTTTCTATCTGCTTGTTTCTTTAGTGAGTGCTTATTCTTTTCTGGAGCACAAGCTTCTTGTGTTCAGTTGAAATGCCCGTCTATGTGACGGGGAGGAGGAGGAGGTTGCAGAGCTTTCAGCCCGATCCGGCGGGGGTGGTTTTTAGTCCGTTCAGACCTGCCACCCTGGCTCTGCCTCCTCTTTCTTTCTTGTCTATTACTGCTCTCTGGCCTTTATATTTAAGTCATAACTGCTGATCAGTGACCCTAGGATCTTCATTGAGTGCTTATCCTTTTTTGGAGCACAAGTTTCTTGTGTTTTAGTTGTATGCTCTGCCCCTAACATAACCCGACAGCTCTGCTCAAGTTATCCTGGTTTGGCTTATCTGGTTCTAATTTTTTTTAAGGTGTTACGAGTTCAGACGCAGGCAACTATGGGCCGCTCTGCTTTGTGTGATACCAGAGTGTTCCTGAGCATATTACCATTGCATTTGTTTGCCTTGCAGCCCACGCAACTCTCACCATGGCAGATTAGCAGAGAAGGCGCTATATGTAAACAAAGGGGAGGAACATGGAGAGGCTTAGGGCTCCAGTATACTCAATTCGAAATAGAATTTGCTGTTTTCACAGACACAGTTTATGCTAGTATGCTCATGGCGTTTGCAGGTCCGTCTCCTCACCAGAGGATGGAGGCGCTGTGAAAGTGATGATACCGACAAAGACGATAAAAAAAGGAAGATTAGAAGGAGTGCTGGTACTGTTTTCACAGAAAGGAGATGTTTGTTCCCTGAAGCAAGCAAAGAGAAATGCAGAGATTATTGTATTAATGATGGATGAGGAAGCAAATGTGTGCCAGCCAGATTGATGATCTCACAAAACAAGTGACCCCTCTCATTTAAAACTCATCCATCAATCATGTTAAAAGGCAGTGCATGTTACTGACAAAACAGTACTCATGAAACAATTAGCTATGTGTCAAAATAAGTGTACTGGTGTATTCTGTTTTTCAAAACCACAATTTTAGTTTTCTAAATGCTAAATTTCATTCATAGTTTTTCATCTGCAGGCTACCTGACAGATGCATACATAAAAGAACTGATGAAGTAATTTCTGCTCTTTGTAATAATAAATAAATAAATAAATAAATATTATATAATTCTATAAATTAAATTCTATCTATCTATCTATCTATCTATATATATATATATATATATATATATAAATATGTGGAAAAATTGTTGAAGAATATGTTCAATACATTTGTATCAAAATGAAAGCCATGTGCAGCTTTCAGAAGTGGCAGTTTCTGAAGAAATGTTCAAATCTGTCCCAAGGATGTGGAGACATTCACAGAACCAAGTACAAAGAAAAACTATAATCAAGTACATATTATAACTGAGATGTCCAATACTTGAAACCTTTTGAAGCACAAGTAATCTGCAGTTTAGCATGTACAGAGAACCACAATTATCATATGCATTGCTGTAATGCTCGTGGGCCATTGTGGGTGAAAAGCAATTACCATAGAAATGATGGTACTTCAGATCCTTGTGTATTCAGGAAGTTTGCTCAGAGTTGAGTATTCTTCAAGAAATAAAAGGAAAAAGGTAAAGGGTTGATATTTGGAGTGATGGCCTCGGCCGAGCTTTCTCTCATACTGGTTGAGGTCAGTCAAAGCAGATAAAAACTGCATCACAGCCATATTCAGTGAAAGTTAAGCAATGTCCACATGCAGTGGATTAGTTTCTGATACTCTCTGAATTGGATCCTAGGTTTGGGTAACATTCGCATTTGAACTGATACTGGTACTGGTACCTGGAATTCAGTACAAGTACCTAATGAAACCTATTTTCCTGAACTTCACAATTTTCTAAAACAAGTTGCAGGGGTGACATAGTTATCAAAAAAGCAATTTTGCTCCTCTGCTTTTTTCTTATCATACATAAATCTAATCTTCTGTCTCTGTCTGTCTGTCTGTTGTATGCATGTATGTCTGCTCATATACCAGTGATACTAGGCTAATAGTAACCTAATACATAAAAGGAAATAGACCAGAAGCCGGAACTATCATTGCAGACTGGCACTGCTGTGATAGTTTTGGCTCGCTGGGAAGCTAAAAGAGTGGCTGCAGCACCAATGGCACCTTCCTGGCTTTGGGGTGCTTTGAGGCAGTGATGCTTGTCTCAGGTACCAAAACGTGGCACTAATGGATTTAACGCGAATCGTAACTTGGTGATACTGAGATAAATTGGCCGGTATCCTTAAAAGTACAGAATTTGGTACCCAACCCTACCGGATACAATGTAAGACTTTGCAGTGATTTGTTAAGAGAGTACCGCCTCAATGTCCATGACTATTTTGTTTTTACTTTGTACATTTTACTGTTGCACATAAATTAGGACAGCGCATATATCACATGTGGCTGACAGTGATTGCAACATGAAAACAAAAAGACCTCATGTTACTTGGTAAAGTTTTTGCCAGAGAATGGTGCAAACATAAACTACAGTAAGGCTTGTGTAAAAAAAAAAATACTGTGAGACTTCTTCTGAAATCAGTCTACATTTGGTTACAAAAACCCTTAAGTTTCAAAAACATTAAAAGGAAGGTGTCCTTTCAACTTGAATGACCTTGCAGCTTTGCACATTATATCTTCCCGACAAATTCAAATGATTGGTAGGCTGTCTCTGTAAAGCTCTGTTTGAAAATAGAAAACTCCTCTAGTTTTTAGATGGATGGAGTCATTAAGACATTAAGACTCTGCTATAGATATCTATTATGGCCATGTATATATATATATGTATATATATGCATGTATGTATGTATGTATATATATTCAGTATTAATATATGTATACCTGTACATGAACATGCAAAATTGTAAGAACACAACACACAGAAAGCAGTACCATGAATGGGAGCAACAAGCTGTTTTGAGTTGGTAGTTCTAGAATATCTTCAAATTAAAAAAGTATCACTATCTGGCTTATGCATGCCATATGCAAACATAAAAACAAACACACACACACACACACACACACAATACACAGAGGCCTGTCATGAGAGTGCCAATTAGGTACGCTGTAGTGCGCTGCTGGTGCAGAGAATGACACTGGTTCAGTGAGTAGTAGGACAGCAGCAACAGTCACTTGCAGACAGCAAAGGCACTGCAACCCCCTAAAGAGTTGAAAGCCAGGCCTTTCATGGCTCTAAAGCCCAACAAAAAGGGATGGCGACTCCAAACACAAATGCTGACAGAAACAAACAGAGAGATATGTTCCTTCAACAGTACAGTAATACCAGGCAGGCAAGAAATACAGGTACTGGCCAACAGGTCACAAACAAACTGGTTAACTGTGAAGAGAGGAGCCTCGACAAGAGAAAGGTTTTTAGGTGGCATTGCGTATCACATGCACACTCCATCTGTCAAATGCACTCCAGTGCATGTACCAAGATAAAAAGACGCCGTGTGTGTTTTGCTGTGAGTCAGCAAAGTGTCTGCATTAAAAGCTTTCCTATGGCCTTTTTAAAACACAGACTCTTTCTTACTCTTTGATGTTAAGCATTGTATCTCTTCAAAAGGTAGCACAGGATTGATGTTGAGTATCTCAGTCTGGAGTTGGGATTTTCAAAAACGCACTAAGTAACAAACACAAACTGCATAACATCTTGTATTCATTAGCTGGTGAGGACTGCACGGAGTCTGCATTTACAGATGTATCTGTGGCTTTCCTATTTATTTAAGAAAGGGAGTCCACATTGAGCCTGGTAAATTCAGAAACACTGTTTACATGTGAGAACGATACAGCTACCTGAACGTTCAACACTCATGGTAAAGTTCCAGGGATGGCTCTGTTGGTCGCCCGTCCACCACTTTGGTCCAGATTGAAATACCTCCAAAATTATTGGATGGTTTACTTATGTGAAGATTTTTCTTATGTTGACGTTAAATTTATGTATTAGTAGCCTACTTAAAACCTGGCTGTTCAATAAAGAAATTTTAAAATTGCACTTGTTGACCAATTAACACACCTATTCTTACTTTTTTTTGTGAGTACTCAAGTACTCTTTAATGATTTAATGCAAGTCTTCGAATATGAAAATTACTTTTAAAAAATGCACATCCCTGTAAGATATTCTGAAGAAATTCCCCCGTAGGAGGCTGCTGAACTAATAACAACGAATGACATTCCTATCAGCTTTTACTGTATTTTGTGTTTATTGCTAATTAGCAAATGCTGGTATGCTAACATGCTAAACCAAGTTGGTTAACATGGTAACATCACAAATACTAAACATCAGCCTTAGATTTCAGATATCGTAATATCACTACTGTTGTGTTGGTTACATTACAGTCAAGTTCTGATTTTTTTTTTACTTACCAGACTGTTAAAGCTGTTCTATTCTTCACTTTTACCCACTTAGTCATTACATCCACATTACTGATTATTACTGATCCAAAATCTTATTGTGTGAATATTTTGTGAAAGCCCCAATTGTCATGATATTGCCACCATATAGATATCAAGGTATCTGGTCAAAAGTACTGTAATATTATGATTTTCTCCACATCGTCCAGCCCTAGTTCTGCGTCATGACTATATTGATATGTTAAAATAAACGATCACAGAACTAGTCAGAGATAGAAAGTTGTCATTTTAAATCTACTGCCACACAGCAGCTCGAGGCCATGTTTGAACAGGCCTACGCCGTTGCTTTTGAAGAGCTCAGTTTTACCCGTCTGTACTTGAATGCAACAATGCCATATTCAGATATACAGAGGGGGCCGAGAGGACAGAAGACCAAAAAGATGCGTCCTCAGATTCATCGGTTTAGTGGTCCATGCGAGTGTGTGACAGAAAGAAATGGAGACAGGGTGCTCGCTATGCTTTTGTGGCATTTGAATGATAGCTAGAACCGACGCAGGTGAGATTATTAAAAGACCTTCCTCCATATTAGTGAAAATAACATGGAGTAATGGAAGTTAAGCATTGAATGACTTTTCCAATTATTGCAGTGTGAAAGGAGTCTGGTCTTTAATAGTGCAGGCTTATGGCAAATTAGAGGTGCTATTCTCCCTGGAGGTAACAATGGAATGACTCGCCCACCTCACTCCCCTCTTCCAGGAATGGAGAATGAAAAATAAGGCAGCCATTGTAGCAGCAAACAAAGAGCGGCCGCACCCCTTAGCTTTGGCTTAGCAGGGTTAGAGTGTGAGGGCTGCCGTCTTACTATTACCCTCCTCTCTCTCTCTCTGTCACTCTCTTTCATTAGGGGATTGATTAAATTGTGAAATCGGGAGTGTGATGGATGCATGAATGACTTCTCCAGGCACTCCACTAGGCTTTGACAAGGACAATATCAAGGACCCCCTGTTACTCCCTTTACCTCCTTCGTCCCTTCATCCCCAGGAAACCCAATCTGGGTAATTAGAGGAAAGAGTGTTGGAGACTTGTAGGGGAGCGAGGGGTGATAGTGGCACGAAATCTGCTGCTATTGCACTTTCCCCAGCCATTTACCACCCCCCAAACCCAATACATGCGCACACATGCACATACATACACACACACCTACAGATACACATGCACACACACACTTTTGTACTGTCCACCTTTCAAACACTTTCTTCCCATCACCCTCCTTCTTTTCCCTCCTCTCGCTTTCTAAATCCATCAGGCAGCAGTGAAGGGGAGAAATGCAGACTAGAGAGAAAATAGAGGGAAGAAAGAGTGAGGAGAGCGAGAGTGAGGGGGAAAAATGAAAGTGGCTGTGAACTGACTGCATCAGCAAAACTCTGTGGCAGAGCGTGAGCCCTTTTGGCTGGAAAGCTAGAAATGGAAAGTTTAGAGAAGTTGCCAGGACTTGTTTGACAGGATGTCCGTTTGGCAGGATGGATCTGTATTGTGGGAAAGAGGATAGAGTTTTCCCTCCTAGACAAGACATGTGACCTTTGAGGGATCCTATGCTGCTGGAAGACATTTGTCTCACATTGTCTTTTTCAGTGTAGTCAGTTACATCATTGTGCGTACACATTTCCAATGGACACAGCTGAAGGGCTGTTTGGATGGAAAAGCATATACAGTGCATTTCTCCGAGCCAACGGGGCCAAACACTTCGAGGTATCATGAGGTAAACAGATGTCTACAGACCCAGATGTGAGTGAGAAAGTGAAGGAGGAAAGGTGTTCAGGTAAAGGCGGGAGCTGTGTGCACGTTTGATGTCGGCTGGAAGCTTGACAAAATGGGCTGCTCCCTGCCAAGCCTGCCCCTGCCAAGCACAGGCAGAAACTGAAGAGGGGCTGGACCCTGCCACGCTGCTGCTGGGTGTTTTGAAAAGTTGCACATTCACGTGTACAAGCGCGCAAACATGAAGACAAACTCACTCGCACACACCCGCGGCCGCACTGCAGCCTCTAAGTGCGTGTCAGAATGTTTCCCAGGATGTTCTGGCTCCCTCTAACCAAGCGAGGGATTCTGCTTGGCAAACTGCACCTCAGCAAGAGTCCAGCTGTCATGTTGACAAATGAACCTTGGAAGAGTGAAGAGGTGTGTGTGTGTGTGTTTGTGGAGCCATGCATCTGTCTGTGGATTCACGCCTGTGTATTTTTGCTCAAGCAAAAGCACATGCGTTGTACGGATGACACACAGATGGCTGGCGTACATGTGGTTTTTGCTTTTTCAAAAGCAGCTGGCCTGTCATTCCTTGATTGATACAGATCAGAAAAATGGATCTGAGCCAGCTGAGGTCAGTTTCTCTGAACCCCTCTTCGATTCCCGGAAGTCATTGCGAAAACACTGCTGAAAATCTGGAAATCCATCAGCTGCCCTAGCCGCTTGGCTCAACGCTGAGTCCTCTTTAAAGTGACACTGACTACATAGCAACCAGAACAAATCATCTTATATAAAGTAGCATTTTGCACAGCCTCGGATGAACCATAACATTGTCCCCAGTATGCGGCGATGCCAGGCGCTCTGCAAAGAGCTATGCATCACTCTGGTTTTATGAACAATGTGGGATGTTTAAGCTTTTATAGAGCGTTAGGAGGAAATGTTCTTTTCTCCTGAAAATAAAGAGCATATAAAAATGTGTAAAGCAGCATCCGGGAGTATTGGCCAGAAATTCTCATAATGGAGAAGCAATGAGAAAACCTGCAAAGTTAAAAAAAAATAACAGCAACTTTTCATCTAGTGCTTAACTGTTTATCTTAGGAGCTGCTTATATCGTGAGATGCTGTAAAGCATTTCATTGCACAATGAGGATTTTTATGACACACATGCACTGTGCTGAAGTATGCTTGCTGGTACCAGATCTTTGTGTGTCTTAATTTTTGCTCCCTATCTGTGTCTGTGTGTGTGGTGGGGGGTGTTCACTAGCATAAAAAACACGATCACCCCATGACAGTATCCATTATACTTGCATGAAAAGATTCTGACGGAGGCCTTTCATTTTAAATGACAAAGTAAATAGGATCAGATTATTCTGGTGCAGGCCTCGGTTTTGATTTTACCTCCAGGAGAGAAAGAGCCAAAGAGGGGGAAAATGGAAAAATACAAGCACATTAAGTGAGATTAGAATTTTACATCACATGACTTGCATCCAAAAAGCGCTTCAGTTCAATTCAATCTCACGCCCAAGGACTCCCCCCCCACCCCCCTCGCAATTACTCTTTTCTTTCATTTGCTCTAAATGCTGTTGCTTTGTGTTGAATCAGATTTGATTCTGTTAGGTGTGTCTCTCAGGCAAACATTACTAAGCTGAAGTGGGAGGAAAAGTATTACCTGATGGTGTTAATGCATCTCTTTATTCTTCTCTGCCTGCATAATTTCTTATGTATCTACTTTTATGCTCTACAGTCGTTCTGTCCCTCTGTCGACCTGTCCTTTCTTTTTGACCGACCTTGTCTCATATCACCAGCAATCACTGCCACCCTCGCTGGTCCCCACCTCCCTGAGTCCCCCACCGAATATCTTTCTTCCAATTTCACTGCACATTATTTTTTCATGTCTTCAGAGGAAAAGAGATTCTTGGCTCTCCTTCATCCCACTGATCCACAGGGTCGCCGAGGCCAACCTCCAGGGGACCAGACAGAGGCTGTTTGTTAAGCTGTTATTTATCTCCTTCATAAAGTCCTCCTCATCTCCTATTAAAGAGCCCAGAACTGTTGCCCTTGACTCACACATAACTCTTGTGTCTTTTGGTGAGATGATTTACTGTTTAATTTAACACCAACTGAACCCAGGAGGGTACCCGCCTGGTGCTGCCTGATGTCATATCAGAGAGGAATGTGTTGAGGGAGGGATTTGTGAACATGCGTGTGCTTATCTCTGTGTGTGTGTGCATCTGTGCCTGTATGAGTCAGTGGGTGGCTGAGGCAGGTTTTTGTTGTTGTTTGTTTTGTTACAGTAAAGCCTTAGTAGTAGCAGTTCTGGGCTGGCAACACGAAACAAGGCCATGGCTGGAAGTTTAAAAATAAACCCTAGCTGAGTACGCCTGATGAACATGTTTACCGCGACTTCACGCTACTAATTTCAAAATAATGAGATATTAAAGAGTGAAAATTACATTTCAGTCTCACTTCCCTGAACACAACAGGAAACAAAGGCCAAATGCTCCTGACAAATATATGAATGTAGTAACAATTTGTTTTTCCTGTCAATACCAGGAGATTGTAGGAGACTCCATTTCCTGGGGCTGATAAATGTAATTACATTGATCTCACTAATTTCATTAGAGGAAAGGAAATGAAGTTCATAAGGTATTTGTTATATGCCAAGACAAGAGTACTGTACAAAGAGTGGGGGGGGTCTGACTGCCAGGAAAATAGTGGATCTTTGAGGAGAAACAAGAATCAGGTCTAACCAAACAGAAATGGAGCAGAATCAGTAAAGCTCTTCCCTCCTGTTTCATGATACCCAGCGACCACCTCCTTGCGTGAGATAAAAATGTGCCCTCAGGTGCTCAGCTGTTCTCTTGAAGATTCTCACGCTATTCAGAAGATGGTCAAATTGCTTTTATGTTCAAATGTTTCATTAATGATCTGTCAAAAAAGACAAGACTGAGCATGTTCCTCCGTCACAAAGACTCCATTAGTGCAAGTAACAATGTAAAGCACTCTCAACTTCTTCTGTCGTTTTATTCCTGCCATCATAAGTCAGGACTGGCTGTCCAGCTCCTCCCTCGATAGAGCAGTCTTTTTTCATATCTGTATACTTCTTCATGTGCAAAGTATGACATAGTTGTGCATAAATAAAAACAGGTAACAGGTTTTTTTTTTTTTGGCACAGACAAAACAGACAAATTGAGACCTCCTGAAAGGTGGGTCTTGGTACAATTCTAAGGGAACCCTGGTGCAGTTTGTTTATGATGTAAAAGGAAATGAACTAGCCACAGGATTTTATGATGTCAGGTTTAGGATTTTTAAAACTATTAAACTACTAATAAATCCATCTGCTGATTGTGAAATCTGTCAGCAGATACGGAGCCTAAAGGCCACAAATATAACCTATGCTACTCATTTGGTAACCATGGGAACACGTACGCATGCAAGCTTAGGTATATTCCCAATTGAAAAGCTGTTAAATGAGATGTAACCTGCAGGTGGCGTTAGAGCAAAGGTCAAAGGAACAGCAAAGTCAGTAGGATTCATCCCCTCGGGATGATCAATGGCTGTATTAAATTTAATGGCAATCCATCTAATAGGTGATGAGATATTTAAGTCTGGATTTATTGGAGCTACAAACCAACTGGCCGACCAACAGTGCCACCCATAGAGCCGTAATGTTAGCATGGCTTAAAAGAGAGAATTAATAAATATCAAGCTGTACATTTATCGAAATGATTTCCAATGTCTCCAAACAGGGACTGTTTGTGCTGGAAAGAAAACTCACTTCACCTTGTGTGAATCTTCAGGAGGGGAAATTCAAACATAAAGCCAAGAGCCAAGATGTGTTACTGAGTAAAACAAAGAGCAAATGAGATGCTGACCCGACTGTTTGCGCTCTTCCCCCAGAGTGGACCAAGGTCTCGCCTCCCTTTTTCCTCTCTCTCAGTGCTCTACAGGAGGTCCACCCATATCTGAAAGAAGTTTATTGTTTCTTTCTTTTCAGAGTTTATGTAGTGTGAGTGTGTGAAGTGAGCGAATGTGTGTTGAAGCTGTACGCCTGCCAAGAAAAGGACCTTAGCAGTGCAAAAGAACACTGAAGGAATACAAGACAAAACATAGCCCCGAACAAAATATGCTTGAATACATATACAGCGGTGCAGTTCCTGTACAGTTCATGTGTTTGATAGACTTAGTGTGACCACACATTTCAGTGTTTTCACAGCCTGAATTTATTTAGCCATGGAGACGAGTTCTGCGCCGTTCGACTTTTGTAAAGCGTTCCATATGGGCAGCAATGTGGTTTCCTAGTGACCGCGCTCTGGATCGGACTGTGATCCTTAAATACTCGCATCCATGCGTTTCACCATCCTGCGGTTTCTCTGGTGGACTAGGTTTAAAAAAAAAAAAAAACCCAAGATGGAGTCCTGTGTTTCTGGCTTAGCTTTTTCTTCTCTTTGTTCAGGGATAAAGCAGAAATGCGACCAAACAAAACCCCAAACAATGAGCATATACAAAGGCAACAACGCGGCACATGCGCTTTACTGATCCTTTGTTTGCTGCCTGCGTAGGACAAGTCATTTCTCTCTGCTTGTGTATGCATGCGTATGTTTGTTTGTGAGCGTATGTCTCGGCAGGAGGGAGTGGAAACGGAGGAAGGGGGCATGCTGGAGCGGGGCAGTGCTGGTGTTGGCCGGATGGTGGGTGACTCAAGGGAAGAGGCCGTGAACAGCAGTTCTCCGGGAAGTCTATCAGACCTAAACACAAACACAGACGTGCCTCTAATCCTGGTCTAGCCCTACATTCCCTCTCTCGCTCCTTTTCCTTTCCTTCTGCTGCTTTCTCGTTCTCAATCACACCCACCCGTCTTTGTCCCCCCTCAGATTCTACAGTGCAATTGGCTCCTGCTCACTTGTACAGTATGTTGCTTTTTGTTCCTCCTGCTCTTTCAGATTTTCTTTTTTGTCCCTCTTTCTGCTGTTTTTGTTGTTGCCGTGTCTGTCAGTGAAGCAGAGCAGTCATTAATCACTGGTAAACGTACGCAGAGGAGAAAGCAGACACCTCGAGGGGTGTGTGGGGGGGGGTCTCTTATTCTGCTCAGAAAACGCTTTTCTCGACGTGCTCCACGGAGAGAGATGCAGAAACTGGAGCACAGGTGCTGCAGCGAGTACAGTAAACACAACCAGATGCACTGCAACACACATCAGATCAGACACAAATGTCGGTATTTTGCGCACTGTTTAACATGCAGGCATTAAGCATATTTTTAGAAAGCTACTTCTAGGAAATAAATAGCTACAACAAATTACTGGTACAAATGACTTGTCGATAAAAGAGCAGGATATCAAATAAACCTCTTTCTCTTCATATCAGTCAATAAAGGGCTTTAGACAAGTACCCATTTATTTGGCTTATTGCTCTGGCAGCTGCTATTTCTCTCTACGGCATTGCTGTCAATATAATGTCCTGTGATTATTGAGGGATGCAGCCACACTCTATCGAAATATCTAGCATCTCTGTCGCAAGGACAGCCAGCAGACAAAGAAGACACAGATATAAAAGAAAATATTTCTTACAAAGAAATATTATCCAATAAAACATTTTTCACATCCAAGCTCTCAAAACAAATGTCTTCTCTCAAAATAATATCTCTGCTAGACAAACATCAAATATTACCAAGAGCAGAGGAGGTTTAGAAGTGAATCAACAGGTTTCTGAAGAGAGGCTGGAAAGAAGAGAGAGACTTGGGACAAGGACAGAAATGATGCAATGAGTGAACAATTAGAAGAAAAGAGATCGCGAGGAAAGAATGAAAAGAGGCTTTTGTATGTACTGCAGATGTCTAGATACACTTCAGACGGTCCCATATGAGGGTAAAGCTCACTAGCAATGCTTCAAGTTGCATTTTACGCTTGTGAGTCTCAAAGGAGTTGTTTGACATTTTGGGGAAAAAAGCTTATCGGCCGCCTTGTCGAGAGCTAGATGAGAAAATCAATACCACAGTTATATCTGTCTATTAAATATAAAGCTACAGCGAGAAGACGACTAGCCTAGCTTAGCATGAACACAGCATAAAAAAAGGTATTCAGCCAGCCTGGCTCTTTCCAAAGGTAACAAAATCCACCTACCACACAGCTCATGAATTAATAAATTATATCTGTCTGTTTAGTTACGTGGAACACAAACCCCTGTTTTCAATCTTAATGCTTGGCTAATTGTTTTGTTTGTAATTTTGGCTGTAGCTTCATCTTAAATGGACAGATATGACCGTGGAATCAATCTACTAATCTTACTATTAGAAATAAAGCAAACAAGCATGCTTCCCAAAATGTTTAACTACTCCCTTAAATGCTTAATGCTTACCAAGTATCAACTTGCAGTCTGTTATCCAATGATCCAACGTTGTTCAAGTTCACAGATCACCAGAGCTAGCTCAAAGTTAAACTCACACGGATTCAAACTATTTCACGTAAATGGTTCACAATTTTCAATTTTGAACTAAGTTCATAGTCACAAAAAATAAGTAGTTTTTTTAATCATTAAACACATTGTATGATCATCAAGCCCCCAGGAGCTGTGCTGGGTTTTGACATTATGGGCAAAAACAAAATTACAACTTTGGGGTCAGACATTTAATGCCATTGGGCCCAAAAAGACTGTTTCCCATATACAGATTTAAACTGTAAAAGAAGATGTCTGTGAATCAGTGGATGCATGTTTTTAAGTGTCACAACCCCTGTGAAAAGGCTCGTTTCACTATGGGGAATTCATCCATATGTTCCAGTAACATTTCTTAACTCTAGAAGGGCTGCACAATTAAATCATTTATCCCCGGTCAAGTTAGCGGAGCGCTAAACCGTAAGTTTGACGTACAGCCAGTGAAGTCACGAGTGCACTTGCTTTATGGGCCCCACAATGTGGACAATCTATCTTTGCCTTCATGTGCCACTGAATTTATTTCATCAAAATGACCGGGGGTCCACCTCTGCCGTATCCAGTTCTTGTTACACATCCATTCTGAACATTTTTAACTGTCGTGTGAATCAACGACGCTCACGGTCACAGGATGCAAACAGGTATGTTCAATGCATCGATCCCCAAATCTTGAGCAAGTTCAATGAATGTGCTCATTTACTGCGTTCATGCACAACGCTGCTGTTACATGTGTTAAAAGTCAGATACCGTGCATGAAAACTGCTCTTTTCAATGTGATGGCACGACTTCACCTGCAACAGCAACTCTGACTGGCCAAAACTACATCAATTCCTCTATCTCTCTCACATCCTCTATTATCTCACAGGCGAGAGTCAGCAAACAGTACAATAAAAAGGGTATTTTACTGGACAAACATTTATTCACACCCCATCTTGCTCCTTGGCTAAATTGTTGTTTCATCAGGGTTTTGTTCATTTTTCTGCTGACGGCTGTTGTAATAGAGGGTTAAGGGGGAGGGAGTTGGGTAGTGATGGTGTTGGGGGGGTTGGTTACGTTGAGTCTTTATTTACCGGAGCAGAAGAAATCGATGCCTCTCTGCCGTAGGAGAAGTGTGTGGATCAATGGAAGGTTTCAAAAAGCCTCTGTGAAAAATCAATGTCCCTTACATGCTATTGATGGCTGTTTGGCCGCAGAAGAAAGAGAACGACAAAGAACACCTGTTTATTGTGAAAAATTACTCTCCCAACTCTTTGTTTTAGTCTTTCTAGATCTTTTCCTCTCTGTTTTTTCTAGAACAGTCTTGTATCTCTTTCCTAAACATGGCTCTATTTGAAAGATTCTGTCATTTTGTATTTGTATACTGTCAGCAGAGGTATGTGGTAAAGTTACATTTACTCTGTTACAGTCAAGTACTTTAGAAATTTAATAATTATTCCAGCACTTTAAATGCTGCATACTTTTTACTCCTACTTGAACAGACTTTTTGAATTTTTTTTTTTTACTGTTTTATGCATTGCATCTGATCTGCTACCAAAGCCACACCCCTTCAGGACTCAGAGTAATGGCTTTAGGAGCCGCGGGAAAATCAAATGATACAAAGTATCCTCAGTCTCACTTTTTTCCCTTTCTATTGTCAGTGTATGTGAATTGTATTTTGTCTTCCTTTGTGTCTCTGTCTGCAACTTTGTGTTTTCACTGCTGACTGTCTCGGCCAGGTCTCCCTTGAAAAATATATTCTTAATCTCAATGGGACCAACCTGGTTAAATAATAACAAAAAAAAATTATATAAGAGCTATGGTTGGGCCTAAAAAAAATTAAAATCAGGCCTAGCCAAACATAAACCTGTATGGTTTTTGTCCATGCCTAACCTGAGCCCTTACTTTGTCAGGAGATCTGACCAATAAAAAACAGAATTTTCACTATATAAAAATAATTTACAAACATTTATTACAAGTTAAAGTTAACTGAAGTCTTTTCAGTGCAGTTACTTCTGTTTATTCAATGTCTTCTGCCAAATGTTCAGCACAGCCCAAAAACTGTCATATGCCATATATATTAAAATTAGATTGTATAGCATTTCTCCAACACAGCCCATACATTATTCATGACACGGCATAGACTATAATGTCTGCATTAAAAAAAACAAAACAAAAAAACCCCCAAAACATCAGAATATTGGCGCTCACCCGACATGATTTGAGCCTGGGGGAATTCTGAGAAATAACAGCCTGGCCCAAACCGGGTGGGTGGTTCGGGCTGAGAATCAAAGCTCTGTTTCAAATAACATGAATTCCAACTGAATTAATGGCAATAAGTTTAATATAGCATATATCATCTTGCATCATGCTTCAAAACTACTACTACTCCTGTTTCCTGACCTTAATGTAAATGTTTGGGCTGATGGTGTGTAATACCTCTACGACTGTATTACCCATCAATGTAGCCTTGTATATATATATATATATATATATATATATATATGATGGTGTGACATTTATCACATACTAGCTATAAATACAAACCGCAAATGACTGCACATATGTTCACTTCATTACCTCAACCACAAGAGGACCATCTGTGGTTGAAATGATGCATTCATGTAAAGTAGAGTAAATTGAAAAATTATTTCTCCCTTTTTCTCACTGCTCAAGATGTTTGTAAAATAAGTATTTAACTGATGGAGGGATGGTCTTTTTTTATAAAACTAGGCTGCCTTTGCAGTAGCAAGGCACAAATACTTTCAAAATTGGTGCTACGTAATCAGAAAAAAACAGAGTAGAGTAAACAGAGTAAAAGGACCTGTGGCAATCCATTTTGTTCTGAATCGTGTTTTTATCAGCCCGCTCTAAAATATGTTTCTGAAAACACTTAAAGTCAAAAATAGGTAATACAGTCATAGAGTCTCGGTTTATATTTGATCAGAACTGCCTAGTTTTACTGTTTGATCAGAGTTTGGTCTGAGAGAGAGCGAGAGAGAGGGATGGGTCTGTCTCTATGTCCTCTTCTATATATTTTGTGTCCGGAGTGGCAGCATTTATAAATGCAATATATAAATTCACAAGTACAGCCTGTAGTTTGCGCAACACCCAACACATACAACCCATAAAATTAGCGAAGTATCCCTTTAAGCCAATACTTTTGTACTCTAACTCAAGTAGGTATTTTGATGAATGCTTTTACTTTTACGTGAGTACAATTTTCCCTTGCTTTATCCACTTCTGGGTGTAAGGAAGCACAGCACTGCTGTCCATTATTTTTGAAGACCAAAAAAAGAGGTAAAATCTGTGATGCTAACACCAGGCTACATTCAGTACAACCCTCTGACACTCGCAGATGATAAGGCCTAATATTAAGCCCCGGAGTTACACCATGCACACTGCACTACTTGATGTACAGGAGAAGAGTGTGAAGCGCAGGAGCAATTATTTCAGCGCTGCTATTAATAAAAAACAGTCAATAACATCTCATTGAGCTCTGACACTGGCTTGGCTTTAGAGAGCAACGGCAGTACAGTTCTGCCAAGACTTTACCTAAGCAGTCAACATTTCCCTCGAGCCTTGTCAGGCTGCAGGCTCAGGGGCCAGTCAGTGAGGCCTCTGTCCTGACACCTGCCCGATCCTGTGCTGGCTTGATCAAAGTGACAGTGCTGCGGACCTGCAGAGATACAGGTGAGGGCTGCTGTCACCCCCGCCTGTCCAACTGATGGCAACTTGGTCAGGGCCGGGAGAAAAAGCGGCGGGATGGTGGGGAAGGCCTCTGCCTGCATGTCACTCAGTGCTGCGCCAGATGACAGAACAGCCCATTAGGAAAGGGACTGACTTCACAGGCCATTAAGAGAGGCATCACACAGCCACAGCACACAGAGCACTGAGTAATGGCACAGTTGGAGGGACAGGAGAGGAGATGAGAGACACAAAGACCGCATGCTCTGTTGCAGCATCTTCAGTGTAAAACTTAAAATTGACATTAAGATATTAAATGTCAGAGTGAAACTATATCTTTTGATTTTTTTAATGTTTTGAGTTAGGTTTGACTGAAGGAAATGAAATAGACACAAACAAGCCTCAATTCACAACGGAGGGCTAAAGAGGTTAGAAAAGTGGACTAAACTCATAAACAATAAGCACTGCAAAATCATTCCCATGCCATTCACCCCCCAGAGCTGTCTCCTTGTTAAAATCTCTGGCTCTCAGTATGGCCCTGCCTGCCCTCCAGTCATCATTAAAGAGAAAGACGGGAGCCCAACAGAGGCATCAACACGCATCACTTCTCCTCTGCTCTGAACGCTCCACTCTCAGCAATCCACCAGCCCCTGACGGACTTATTTACTGCACAAAGTGGATTGTGTTTGGCTGCACACTATACTTCCAAATGTTCCTTTGATACCCTCTCTCTCTCTCTCTCTCTGTCTACCCCATCCCCTCTGTCTCTCTCTCCGGCTCTGTCCGTCTCATGGAGACAGCAAAACTGTCTGACCAGTTTATGGCCGGTGTAGCACTACTGAAGGGCTCAGCGGGCTCGGATGAGAGTGCCACACTGTGCCAGGCTCATGGGACACACTCCAGCTGTAGAAGCACTCCAACTCCAAAAACAAAGACTTACAAACTCTCCCCTCTTTGACTTGATATTTTTGTATCACTAAATAAAAAAATTAAAAAGTTTCCTTCGAGCAGCTCCCCAGGCTTTTCCCTGGGGATTGGATAAAACCCAGTAGAAAAACAAAGAACAGAAACAAAGGGAGGAAAAAATGCCTCTTTTGCACAATTTAAGACCCAAAAGAGATAAACTGTGAGAGTTTTGTAAACAGCGAGGAAAAGCTGATGGCTAGATATCCCAGATAAAGAGAGGAGGAAAGTGGGAGCAGGGAAAGAAGCAGCGGTCTCCTGGAATGATGTTTTTTTGATGAATTACAGCGCGCACCACAAGCTCAGAGTCTGGAGCTTTGCTATGAGAGAGACAAACTGCGTTTTCTGTTGTGACAGAATCTCTGAATTTTAAGCACTCGGCAGCTCGAGCCTTTGCACAACAACACATATACACAAACGTTTATTTATTCATGTTTCTTATTTCTCAGACAGGCTTGTACAGGCTCGACCTCCAACCCTCAACATGTTGTGTTTATATTTTGTACTTATCAAAAACTAGCAGTTCTGCAGAAATCTAATTTGCAGTGATGGCAGTCAGTTGTTGTTGTTGCTACATTTAAATGTTGAATGCTAAATGAGGACAGGTTTATTGAATAATGATTAGGCTCCAACAGCTGAGGTGCTACTATTTGTTTAGACTTGAATGCATGTTATTTTTATATTATTATCTCTATTTTGTTTCAGTTTAAACCATCATGTCCTTGCTGGGCACGGGGGATGAACTACTGTGCTGCTTTTTAGGGCCTCAGAATAGCAGCTCTGCACACTTTCTCCTTATATCTCACAGGAGTCCCAGAGTTATGGCTTCAGTAAAGATTCTGTGACAAATTGTATTGTTATAAAGGAGCTATTAAAATAGTACTGAACTTGGAGTAACCTTTCTGAAATAGCGTGATAAAGGAAAGAAAGGAGGAGAAATAATCATACGTTTTACTGTGGACCCAATGGGCCTCACACTGTGGGAGAGTTTAGCTGCTTAGCTATTTTGGTGCCCGCCCTGCATCTGAAGGGAATATTTCTCAGGGCCAATAATGGCTGTTTAAATACCTTAAGATTTTGTGGCTATAATTGCACCAGGGGGACACCACATACTCATCTGCAAGGATGTGGAGAACAAACAAGTAATGCTAATACATATCTGTTCTTTATCGCCATCCACACCCCCAATCAGCGTTAGCCGTGAAGTGCCCTCAAGAAAATCCCAGCTGTAAATTCAGAACAAATCAGCGATGCGGCCCATCAAATCTGTCACTTACGCTGACGAGCATCTGAGGGAAAGGTCCTCGAGAATTTTCCGCCACGTTGATTGGTGGGATCACCCAGTCCCTCTTCTGCCGCCGTAGACCCTTGGAGCTGTTCAGGCCGGACCCTGAGAACATGATGACAGGAGGTGGTGCTTGGGCGGCCTCCTTCCTCTCTTTTCTCTCTGCGACTTTCCCCTCTTCCTCTGTGACCTTTAAAACAACACAAGGTTTTATTTAGCAAGCTGATGGGCTGTTAATAATAACAGTAACTGATGTGGTGCCTTTTCTGTGTCAAAGCAGAAATTCAAAGGACAACAAGAGACATTTTACAATTGTTAATCAGGTTAACGGATATATTCAAAGAGGAAGAAAGGCCATTTTTTCAATAATGATATTATTCTGGAAACTATATAACATGATGGAAACCAGAATGTCTTCCTTGTAGTTTTATGACTCCTCTAACCAGTCAAGTTAAAGCCTCCTGCAGACTGAGATTTTTGCAATCCTATAAGTTTAGTGCAAGCTACACTGTGCGACATGGATTTTAATAAACTTGGGTATGACATCAAGTTTGATAAATACAGACTGTACAATGACAACGCCTACTGAATTGCAGTTTACGACCAACATCCAGCAACATCAATTTGCGAGAACAAAAACTCGCTTGCATGTTTTTTTTTTTTAGTTGTTTTGTTACATAGCCACCAGAATAAGCTCATATGAACTTTTTTATGCCCTTTAATCTTACTGTTAATTCCTGTCAATTATTTTTTCATTGTGTTAGTTAATACCTTTTTCTAGACAGTCAGCTGCATAAATTTCAACTATGTTTCAAATGGGTAGCAGCAGAGCACAGCTCTGCCACAACTGGAAGAGGGGAAATAACTTGCTTCTGAGACCCACAGTATTTCTGTCATCACTACACAGTAACTGAAGAGAATACATGATGTTGCTATGGAGACAAAGTGCAAAAGGTCCACTCACACTAATTCACTCTTTCATTCATTTACTCACTCACTCACTCACTGAATCAGTAACTCACTTCTTCACTATAGCAGTTAGTCCTTCTGCCCCTAACTGGCGATTAGGAATCCTGGCAACAAGACCAACAATCATTCCCACGCTGCCTTAGTATCAGAGCAAAATGTGTATGGTTCAAAAAGTGTGAACATACTTTAAGAACTATTAAAAAATACAATGCTTGGTCTTTATACACAAAAACCTACTGGAATCATCAAATGCAAGTTTTTTTTGACAGACTAAATGCAAATTTAATTTGTTAAATGCCACATCTAGCTACCTTGATGCATCAAATTAGCTTTGAGTTTTGAGCACAAGTTGGAAAACCACCAGATGTTTTTCAATAACCTTTCATACTCTTAAGATAAAAACAAAACATATTGCATCTTATCGTATTTAGTCTGATGACAAACTCCTGACAAATCCCTGTTATAAATGCCTGAAATTATACCAACAAAAAAGGCTACAGTTAGAAAAGGATGCTGTAACAAAAGCAGATTTTAAATGAATGTATGTATTACATAAACAATTTGTTGTGTGCACTGACACTGATTAGGAGATTTTTTTTTTAACTGGCCATGAGTTGAACAAAAGGCATGTAATTGATGTTTTAATAACTTTACCACATTAGTTGAAACTGCACAGCAATTGGAACATCTATTACAGTGAGACAACATAAACAAAATAGAAATTAAAAGCTTAAATGCTCTTTTCGAAAACCAGACATAAACAAATCATCTGTTCTATTAATCTATACAATTCCCTCTTATTTACCACTTTGTTTGTTTACTCATATATGACAGATTAGTGGTTAATTGGGATATTTCCACAAACATAAAATCTGCTGTCTGCAGTGTGCTAAATTAAAATGATGTTTATTCAACATCATCTAAACTAGTTCATTTGTGTCATCATGCATCAGGCCTGAGCAGGACGGAGCGGTAAAGTGTGAGCACATATGTAAAGTCTCTGTAAATGCTTTGTATGTGTGCGTGTGTATGTGCATATATGTGGAAGAGACCATAAACTATAGATTTTGTCATTTACACAGGAGATAAAAAGCCTATTAACTCATACAGTATTCTCCCATCATACATTTCCCTCACACGCTCCCTGCAGGCAGAGAGAAATGACCACCACAAACCTGTCTTTTTGAAAGATGCTCAAATAAGGAAGTTGAAAGGAGCCCATTTCCAATCTCCTCATGAACATTAACTCACCCATGAGTCAGAGGAGCTACATCAAATGCTGAAGCTATCACACATATCACCCATCTAAATTCATGCCCTCGCGTGAAATGCTGCAAGACACCCGAAGGTGAGCTGCAGAGATTCTGCTTCATTATAGATGCTTCTGGAATATTTTTAAGCAAACACACAGCCATTAAAAATACAGTAAGATGCCTTTATTTCAGCCCAGAGCCCAGTGCAGATAATCAGATATGTTGCTTCTTAATGAAAGTACATTACGCATATGAGTGCATCTATGTCCAGGTTACACTAGGTCCAAAATCTCAAGGTTTACTTTTTATCTACCACATGCCTAGCGTCCCAGCGGCTATAGTGGATGTGCCGTATATAAGTGATCTAAAGGTTACATTAAATTGAGAATCTGGAGAGTTGTTCTACAGTAAGTTTACAAACATATCTCAGGGTTACGATCCAGTGAAAACATGTCAAGAATCCAGTCACGAGCATCATTGCTGAAGCTATGCATCAGTTGCACTCTCTGTCTCAATCACTTTCCCCTGAGCTATCCCTTGCTCCCGTGCTACCCCCTGCTCTTCTCTCACAGTGTTATTGTTTTTCTGCGTCTCTCCTCGCAGTCAGTGGGTCCTGACAGTTTGTCTCAATAACAGTGATTCCTCGAGCACTGAGCTGCGTTAGGCTGATATGCAGCGGCAGGTGAAGCAGCATCACAGAGCTTCATCCAGCAAAGATTCCCACCACCAGGCAACAACAAATTTTCACTCATTCATTTAACCCTCATTTATGCAGGATGGACCCATGTTAGAAGTTTACTCTCTCTTGCATGCTAGGACTGCTCTACATGGACAGGATTATAGAAGCAAACACAAACAATTAGACAAATATCAAAATAAATAAAACTGAATATGAAGTATGAAATATCAAAAGGGTTAAAAGGGGCCTCAAAACAGCATTAAATAAAATATGGAAATTAGCGACACATATGAATATTTACCCTTTAATGCATGAGTTATGACCACCTCAGCCAAGGATTTTTATTTCACTTTAGGCATGAAAATAAAGCACACTTTATTTTTTAAACATGCATTTTTCAAGACGTGTTCAATTTTGCCACCTGGGTGGACAGCATGCCTTTGGGTTTTTAAACTTAAGAAATATAAACCAATGAATACAATTATACATTATGTGAAAATTCCAACATTTTCTAATGCTGGTAAATTAGTGTGTTCACAGATTTGAAAATATTCTAATACTGTTTAATGCAATGCAAAATAATTAAATCTGGCTCCTGAATCCTCAGCCTCTCCCCTCTTTTTTTAACTCCTCCCTCCTGCCCAAGATTGGCAAGATATTTCTGAACTGCACGGTGTGTCTTCCATGCTGTGAGCCATCTTGTTTTTTAAGGAATTGTGTTGCACTAACAACAACTGGCCAATGGGTGGCAGTATATGTGATGATGCATCTTCAACTGCATGTAAAGATGGACAACATGACAGCTCCCAAAAAGTAAAGCCAGCACATCTTGATCGCCCCCTGGTGGCTGGCTGCACTATAGGTCATAAACCCTGCTCCCTCCGTGTTAGCAAGTGGCACATGGGCCAAACTAAAAACTCAAAGTAAATGTAAAATATTTTTTTCTAAAAGATTGTTTGTTCATGTGTTCATTTTTCTGACAAGTTTAGTTTTAATTAGTTAATTGATACTATTATATAATTGTCTTTAGTTGATTTACGTTGCTTACTTTGCAATTGCTTTGCTTATTGACGCTTTGTTTGCCTGTTTGTTTATTTTCCTTGAGAACATGACTTTTATATTTGTTTTTTTTTTTATCCTCATTGAGGTGATATTCCTTACAAGCCCCTGGGGGTTTCTTAATCTCACCTGCACAACCTTATCTTCTTTTGTTCTTGAATTTCCGATGTTTTGTTTTGTGCAAATAAACCTTAAATTATTGGTTGACAGCAGCGTGTGCCTATTGGTGTGCTCCCAATCAATGTATAGGTGGTAACTCTTCACTATGGAGACCACTACTGCACAGCCTCTGTGTCCAAATGACGTCACCAGTCCAAGAAGGCAGTGGCTATATCCTGAATATTTTATCCCTAACCCTTTTTGTATGGTGGTGGAAAATGGAGACGTGTCTTCATCTTTATGGTCAGTCTATATGATGCATTAGGGTCCACTGTAATGGCTGATGTTAAACTGTATCAACACCCATGCATGAACAAGAGCATGACTTTTTAGTAGCTGTCCACTGTAAAGACCAACATGTCTGAAAGGGAATATATATATACTATAGATATATATTGTCACACACAAACACACACACTGATATGACTATGGATGTACAGTTTTGTGTATGTATTATCATATACATACAAAATAGTGGAAGTATTCTTCTGTACCAGCACCTAGTTGGGTACCTGCAGGTATGAAGTGTGTGTAAAAGGTAAAAATATTAATAGATTCTAATTTATGGGTAAGGCTATAAATAAATTAGATGCAGTAATGCCATTGTTAAAAAAAAAAACACAGAAGGAAGGAAAAATAACAAAAACAGAAAAGTCTGCTGTTTACATCTTTTGGTAATCAAAAATATTGTGATTAGACATCTGTTCAGCCTTACGGCTTTTTTTCTTTATGGCCGAGGGAGTGTGTAGCCAGTGAATCTGATGATGTGTCGTGGGTCTTATGTTAACAGGTTTGTCCGGAATTAATTCATAGTTAAATGTAACTGCAAGTAAAATACACATTTATGAAACTTTTAATGAAAGCTGCAGAAGGGCTGAAATTGAAAACTCTAGTAACCCTGGAGTAACTGTGCAGTCTAACAGTACTGTGCTACACAAAGAGAATAGGTGGTGATGCAAGACAGAGTGTGTGGAGAAAAACAATACAATTGGAAAGCACTCACCAGAGATGATAGAGAAAACTGTTCAGTTCCATTACAGTAGAGAAAACAGTACAGGCAGAGAGCGAAGAATATGTGTGCATGCTCCATGTGTGTGGGTGGGAGGGTGTTCATGTCAGAGCATAAGAAAAATCTGGGCTTGTGAATTCGGGAGCATAAGAGAAAGAGGTTCAATCACCATACATTTACATAATAAGAGGCTAGTGTTTTTAATACCTCTTCCAATTTTTCATTTTATATTACTTCTGTGCAATACATAGCCCTACACTTCCTCCACAGCAGTTGACATTTGAGAATAAAAATAAAATACAACACAGGCGCAGGCTACAGTGTTGGAAGATGGCAATGGCTTCTGGCACATATTGAAAGTTTAGGGGTCCTGTACAATGCAGTCTATAAAAAGTGTTTTCTTTTTATCTCTCTCTGCTTGTTCTTGCCTGGTCAACGTCCCTCAGAGGGTTGGCTTGTATCTGCCAGCAGAAACAATGCTTTCAAGGCTGACTTCATTAGATGGACGCCCAGGAGAAAAGCTTTTTAAGGCTGTTATAAAGGAAATGTGTCAAGCAACCTGGCGTATGGTGTGTATGTGTTTGTGTGGGTGGGGTGGGGTGTGGGGTGTGGAGGGGCATGGGCTAAGGTGTCATGTTTAGTTTCATCAACCAGGCACTACATTACAAACATCATGTACTGTGCAATCCAGGGCACTCTCAGTAACAATGCAAGAGAGGTGGTTATGCATGCAGGTAAAGGCATGTGGCATTAAAACATTTTTAGCCTCAAATGGCTGTAACTCCTAACCAATGTCCCAATCCCCATCAAAACAAATTACGGTCCTGGTGACACCTGCACCAAGCGGGGTTGTGCAGGTCTTTTTTTAATTATTTACATTTTTTATTATAATTATTTTTTTTAAATATATTTTTAATATTTTTAATGATCATTTTAACACATGGTCTAACATCAAGCTGCATGTACCTGATAAATCCTGGTTGATAATAGGGCTAAAGCTTGAAGACAATGTCTTATGTCTATTGCACAATGCGATATTCAAAACATTTCAAAGCACTCTGTTAATTCCAAACCATTTTCAGGCCTTGAAAATGTTTTTTTCCAATTTTATTACTTTTCCAGGAATTTCATGACTGCAGGAACCCTTGCATTAGTTAACTATGAAGCTATGACAAAAAAGATGGCAGTTTAACTCAAACACAGCATCTTAAAATTGTTTTTCTCCCCAATAATTAGTTAAGAGGTAACAGCAGATCCTCTTTTGGCCTTTGAGGGCGCTATAACCCCTAAAACAGACAAAAACTTGCCCACACTCATGAGCCTGAGCAGCTTGCTCTCTTGCTCCAAGCACCAATACTCTATCCTCCTCCTCTTGTACTGTTTTGGCAGTCTGTATAAGAGACAGACTGGTCATCCAGACACACATGTTGCAATATTTCATGTTCGCTGTACTGTGTGACAAGTTCACTGAAACATGCACATGATCCTCTGCATTCAGTCCGTATTCAGGAGACCAACCTCTGCCAAGTGCAACATGCCTGTGTGCGCAAACAGGGTTTGTCAGCAGAGCGGGATGAGACAGATGTGAGCTGGGTTTGGACAAATGTATTCTTTTTCTTCAGAGAGAAGAAGGCTTAGTGGGGTTGACTGCAGGGGATGGTTGCCCCACATCCCACCAGCACCGTGTGGGGAGGCAGAGGTGGGGCGAGACATGTTTGGGGTGGAATGAGGGGGGTGAGGAGGAGGGTTGTCAGAAGCAGATGTGTCCCCCCCTCCCCTCCTCTTGCCTAAATAAGTCATGCTCCAGATCCTTTTATCTACACATGCTAACAGGTACTAGTGAGTTCCCCGAGGAGAATGTAGAGAGAAAAAGATGGAGAGAGAGAGAAAAAAACAGAGAAAGAGACAGAGAGAGCTGTGCCCATCACTGCTGCAAAAGGCTTAAGTGGGCTTTTCTCTAGCCATGGTGTAATTCTGATCAAACCCTGCAGCTCTGACTCACTTTTCCTTATTCATACTCACACAGAAAGAGAGAAATTACAGGAAGGTGATGAAATTGATTAAAAAATAGGTTAAGCGGAGATGTCTGCACACTCATTCAAACTATTATGAAAGATGAGGGATGAGGAGCAGAAGCAAACTGGAGTCAGAATTTTAACTGCAGATTCCAGAGACTGTGCAGCTGTGAACAGATAAAATCGATATATAGCTCGATATATATCAGTATCAGTACATATGCGCTTTTCTCTCCGCCTGATTTTGGTGATTGTCAGGTCTCTTCTGTAGTGGAGTTACTGTCGTGATGTGCGTGCTCTTGTCGTGATGGCCCACCAGCAGATGGAGACACAGGATACAATGCTTTCCAGTGAATATGATATTCATTAATTGTGAAAAATCATAAAGTGTCTCGGCTTCGAGGGTTTGTTTGTGCATATCAATTTTAAAAAAGAAAAAAAAAGGGACTGTTTTTTGATGGCGACCGACACTGACATGCCGGTTGACTCGGATGTTTCATGTTGTATCATTTTTGCAAATGATCATGCATCCATAATCTGTACTGCCTAACTTGATAAGTATGCTGGTGCCTCTTAAATAAGTTAATAAACTCCACGACATAAAAATGTGTAACTCATTTTCTTTTTTTTTCTTTCTCCCCTATTTTTTTTTTTTTTTTGTTATGCAAAGGGCGGGGGTGTCTTGTTTTTTTTTTTTAATGCTTTTTGTCTTTGTGTTTTTTTTACCCTCTTTTGCAGCTTCTTGGGTAGTGATGCTAGTTGTTGTGGCATCAGTGACAGGTGCTGCGACACGGGAGGTTGTGGGGGGATAGGAAAAAAAAGCTAGTTGTGCTAGTTACTGTGAAGGAAAAATTCTGTGACATGTAAACATTTGAAAATGTCCTGCCTTCATGAATAAAAATAGTTTAAAAAAAGTTTCCTGAGATCTAAAGGATGTGTTATTTCCCTAGATCCACGCAACTGTGCACTCAGCACAGTTAAAACCTATAGGCCCCAATCGTAAACACTTCATGCCCCAAACAAAAACCCAACCGCACGTAGACCATACACAGCAATTACACTTTTACACAACATTTGCATAATTCACACTTGATCCAACATAATCTCTCACAAAAAAATATAAAGCACAAACAAATAACACATCGCACACATACCAAACGCACACACGCTTACGCACACTAACGCTATGTGAACAGGAGTCACTGAGTGTGAAATGGATGCGGCCCCCCAGCCCTGGTGCCATCAGCCTTAGCCAGCTGGCGGTGGTCCCAGCTCTTCCCCTCCATGCCACTGCCTCCCCAAAACCCTGCACGCTTTGATATCAGCCAGCCCCTGGCTACCCAGACATCTGGAAGTTATTATTCAACAGAGCACGCCACAAAGCGCCATTTCCATAATGAAACATCACATTTTGTTTCAGCGCCCTGCTTTCTGCTCCTGCTCGCGCTGCATACATGTTTGTTCCGATGTGTAGCGTATTTCTGACCTCTGGCCCTGCCTCGCTCTCTAATTGTTCGACTGTGGCTCCTGAGAATCTTCTTATTAGTTGACTCACCGGAGATTGAAGTAGAATAGCTAGCCATTTGACCTTTTTCACATTGTTGTTTAATACTGAAGCTCACACCATACTGACCAGTGAATCATTTGAAGCTGCCTAAGCTACAGAAGTATGAGAACGAAGGCCAACCTATTCAGAGCCAGAACTACATACTCATCCTCACACCCACTCCCACAGATAGATCCTTTGTTGGCCAATGTCCCACTTCGCCTCCCTATTTGTCTCTATGATTTTATTACTGACTTTGTGCCATCTATATTTTTTTTCTGGCCATGCCAACTGCAAAGAACATCCAGCTGAAAGCTTCTGGTTTTAAATAGTTTGCTAGCTCAAAAATCTAAATACTCAAAAAGTTAAACTATTGGAAAAGTTAGACAGTTTTAATCATTCAAACTAACCTTGCTGGCATCAGAGAAGCTTTGCATTGATTTTATTTTCATCGTTTGCTTACACATACACACACATACACGTCTTAAGTTCACAGCTGGGTTACGATTAACTCAAGACTCGAAGTGATGGCAGTACATGGATTCTGGAGTCCATCTAAAATGTCAAAATTTCAAAAGTGTTTACATATCTGACTTATGTGTGTGAGAGGGTTTGGGTGTGTATCTGGCTAAGAGCTGCAATAAACTAACAACCTGTGAAGGGCTTTTGCTGCCTTCTGGCCATGTGTAACTGGGTTTGCAGCTCATCACCCTAAACGGGAATAAGTGGGTGTATGTGAAGAAAAGATTAATGAAGTGCCTGAATTTGCATCTTATCATTATGAAATTGACATTCAATTCATGAGAGCACAGATTTTCTTCAATAAAACACTAAGTAGAGACATTGGATGAATTTCTTACTTCTAATACGACACATGCAGAGAAAAAGCTATAAACACAACACTGATTTAGCAAACAGTTGCTTCATTACACATCCAGCACATACAGAGGAACATTAGCATGCGTCAGAGTCATGCTTATATTCACTCTCATATTTGCTTTGCTTATTGGTCTCCACCAACTTCTGTGGGAAAAGTCTGGCTCTTTTGCTGCTAAATGCTCCACTCTGTTCACCAGCTGGCTGCTAAATTTGTCTAGGTGGTGGTGCTGGGTAGGTAGTGTGTAGTGGATTTTTCAGCATAGACTATGTATATGACAAAAGTTATGGACATAGCTAACATCGCTACTGCCTGTCACCATTTTGGATTTTTTTCAGAATCAGAATCAGAATCACGTTTATTGGCCAAGTTCAACAAATGAGGAACAAGGAATTTTTTCCGGGTTGGCAATGCTCACAGTACAGGGGAGGGAAATAAGTTAGGGATAAGAAAAATAGAAAAAAAAGACAGACATAGACATGTAATTGTATTTACAAAAGGAAGAGATAGGGAATATATACAAAACTGACCATTTGGACAAGAGGGTGGAGCTGTGGAGCAGCGGTGGGTGGGTCTGGCTGAGAGCCTGAGATGACACCTTGCAGACAGACTGTCTCTCGAAGTGGCCACTCCTGAAGTTCTGTATAATTTCAAGGCTCAGTAAAATTTAAATGTTTGAGTTATATAAAGATTTAACCCCTGTGAAGTTGCCATTACAGGGAAATTAGCTATAGAGGCAACACACGGTATAAATAATGGACTTGAGGTCAATTATTGGTTTGTGGACTGCCGCTTTGTAGCCTTCAGTTTGGCATTTTGGCTTCCGCCATCTCATTTTTTGGAGCCAGAAGTGACCATAATAGGACAAAAGGCCAGAGCTGTGGGGCGGTGAGGGATGGATCTGACTCCTGCCTGTCACTCACGCAGCCCCACTCCTCAATATGCGTAACTTCAAGCCTTAATAAAATGTAATGGGAATCTATGAGATTGACTTGCTTTGGAAGCCAGCCTCAAGTGGCCTTTAGAGGAACTGCAGTGTTCAGGCACAGGGGTTGACACATAGTTTTTAGAGCTTTTCGCTGAAAACAGCTGCCAAACTCATCACAACAAGAGAGGTGACACTAAATTGAAACAGTGAGTTAAAGGAAGCTATAAACCACTTAACGCTATCTTTAGGTTGCGAAAACGGCACAGTAGTTCTACTGTTTGTTCTTTGTCCAATGGAACAACCTACCATTAAGCAGCAAGATCCTACAACCAATTCTGTGATTTCCCACAGTGTACATTTCAGTTCAGGAGGACTTAAGTGCAGCTTTTCACATGCCTTTTTTATGCAGTAGTGGCTGGATCAGAAGTCTCAGCATCTCAGAGTTTTCTAGCAACTGAAAGACACCTTGAAACTGTTGCAGCTCTACGACCCCCTTCACTCAGTCATTCAATCCATTGCTATTACGAATATATTGATTACAGATGCTTCAAGCTTTTTGCTTTGTAATGCTGTCAAATGTTTTTTATACAATGTTTTTAATTGCAACAAAACTTTAGTGGGTTTATACAGCCAGGAAGTCACAGCTGGTTCCCACAAAGACTTGGTGAATCTTTGTCCACCATTATGTCTCGTAAGCGATATATCCGTCTCATCTCGACTGATCTAGTTGAACGTATTGGCCCACTTCCTGCTTGAGACATCTAGGATTGCACTGTTAGTAATCGCACGCCACTAATCATGTGTGTCATCGTTACCTAATCTGATCAACACACGCTGATATTGATTACCAGATCTGGTGTTGTGGTTCTGTCGTCATAGGGAATTTAGCCCAGGTTGCTGAGTCCTGGTCTGACCTCTGACAGCTTATAAAAAGAGGAGGAAGAGTCAAGGACCCCTGGGGTGTCCAAGGCACAGCATGTTTTCCAATAACAGCTTATGGCTGAGGGGAATCATACTCTCCCCTGTGGCACTGTGATTCTATCACTTCCAACCATGTGCTACTGCTACTTCTTTCTGCTCTACTCTTGCTCCCTCTCTTTCTCTTCCCCTCTCTCTCAAACCCCAAGGAGTTTTGACCTGATTCCTGGCTGTTGCTATCACCAGACCACTGGAGAAAAAAAAAGTACGGAGGCAGAAACTCTGGGATGATAATTGAAATTTGAAGTGTGATATTCGTGTGTCTGTGTTCGTGCTCAGAAAAAAGTAAAACTCACCTCATTTTCATCTTGTTGCAGTGATGGTGGGTCAATTAGGGCCAGCTGGACCACGGTCTCCCAGACATGTGTGTGTGGACCACTTGCTGTCAGTTTAAACTGGACCGGTTCATCCAGGCTGGCTCCCTCACCCTGGGCAAAGATGGACCCATCTGTTCGCACGCTGAAGATTGGGTCACTGCTCTGGAAAACCACAGCTTCATTCCCCATGCAGTCATCGAACTTCACTGTGGACAAAAAATTGAGAATATTTAATGTGCTATAAATTAATTATTTGAAACCTGGATCAACATCGCCTTTGACAAGTATTTAAACCTTTGAACTCTGACAAAACTGGTTTGATTTTTTTCAAAAACATGAAAAAGGCACTGAGCAACTTGGAATGAAATGCTCAACATATCACAAGACATGAGACAAAGGTTGGGTAAATGTCCTGAAAACTAAATTTCTAATTCACAAATTATTTTTCTGAATTATTGAAATTTTCAAGCACTTTTTCCAGATCAGTTCCTTGTTTTAGTTTGGTTTTTACTTTCCTATTTTTTTCATCTCACCATTAGTCTCCATTAGTTACAGACTAAAACATCACATGGATGAGTCTCTGGAGGATAGTTCTCTTCAGCTACATGTGAAAAGAAATCTGCCACGTGACAGTGCGCTATTATTGTAGAGGGGCTGAAACATGGGTCTTAATAGAGCTTGAATTTGTTTGTAGAGTGACCAAGCAGGATGTTAATTAACAGCTACAAGTTCAGAGGAGACCTGGTAATAATTCCAATAAAATTGGCCCCTTCTTTAAGAAATACCAAGCACAAAAGGGAAACTAAAAGATAGACTCAGGGAGTAACGCACAAAAGCATAATATTCAAATTGTCAACCTGTTTTGCATATACAGTGCATTTATATCCCTAAAAAGACAGAAACTGTTCTGTTCTGTCGGAGAATATTGATTCGACTAGTGTTGTGGCATTTTAACGGTACAATGCTTTTTTCCTGAGTGACAAATACTATGCTTTTAAGCTTTTAATCTGAAGGCCAAATCGCTGCTATTTCTAGTCTTTCTCAAGTTATCTCTGGCAGATCGACTCAGCTCTCAGCCACGAGGTCATCTGCCTTCACCATGATTGCCGCACAGGCTGTCCCATCCTCTTCTTTCGATGTTTTGTGTTTACACAAAGATGAGATAAAGTGTAGACATATATGAAAACAACAAACACTCTGTGCAGTATTTAACATGTCACATCACCATCTTGCTGTAAAATCGATGTAATGGCTTCAGGAGGATTTGGAAAGTTTCTTCAATCCAAATGCCAAAGTTCATTGAACCTGTTTTCTCTGCCCCTAAAAATGGTTGCATAGCTAATGTGCAAGCAGCCTATGCCGACCCATATTTATATTTTTTGTTAGGTGGAGGCCTCTATGTGTCATAACCAAATCTAAGTTTGAAATAGTGATATTTCATCAAAACCATGTTTTTCTACATGTCGAATTTAAACATATTGCCTACATAAACCGTCTGCACTTGCCAGATTTGTCAAGTGACTCGGCTGAGAGCAACAGTCACATGACAAAAATTCAGTGAAACTTTGACTGAACTGCAGGCTGTTTACACAGAGGAGAGGACATGAGAGGTTGTAAGTAGAGTTTGTAAAAATGAATATGGGAAGTGTAAATTGCAATGCAGCAAAATATAAGTCAAATGTACACGCAAAATGACAATAATATCTCAGGGAAATGTCCAGCCCCCTGGCCCTTAGCATTCGAAAAGATTTGGCTCCCTGAACAATACAGCTGAAAGCTGAAGCAGCTATAAAGTATATAATAAAGTTAATTTTACTTCTAGAGTGCAAAATCACAAATTCACCTCAGAGGCTTTCCATTTTGCACAGTGTATAACACAGATTAATAAAAGACTCCCTCAAAAAAAGTATGTGAATGTCCCTGAATCAAATTACAATGTGCATATTTATTTATATAATAAAAACAGTTTGTCTTTTGTGTGAACAACAAAGGCTGTTTTAATTCATTTCCATCAAAGTCGCACACACTCACGACATATACAATACCACAAAAAGGGGCTCTTATTGCAATGAGAGAAATAATAGTTTTACTCAAACAGAAAATGAAATCACCCAAAATAGCATTTGCAGGAACTAAATGAAACTCAAGCCGAAATGATCACAGCCTCCTTGCACTTTATAAAAACTATTGATTGGAATCTGTTGCTAATATGCAGCAAATAAGCTTGAAATATAAAAAATGTCCTTATCCACCTCCTTCAGAACTGAACATTATGTACAATACAAGCAGGAGATATGATACAACACAGTACACAGGCAGAGGAGTAATCAGAAGGAGGTCAAAACTGTGACGAAAATCTCTATAGAGTTTGTTCTTCACTATAAACAATTTTCCTTTCAAATTAAGAGCTCACCAGCTCACTGTGGAGCTTTCTTCAATGTCGGTGCACTCTTGTGTTTGATCTCTCACGGAGTTTATAAGAAGATGAGTCACAAGTGTAGTTTATACTGCTCTCCCATCATCATCTCCGTCTTTCCTTGTGGAACCCACAGCCCTTCCTCTCTTTCTCTCAGGGATTACAACGTCTAGACGGCATATTGAGGAAACCCTGAGCTGAAGGCCGCTACTCACAGCTGCAGCTTCTCTTCCTCTCTTCCCACGTCTCTAAGACAGGACTGGCTCCCATTACAGCAAGCAAACAGTGAGTAAATCCACCCTTTTGTCCTGTCTGGCCCTAAATATGCCTGTGATCATGTTGGTACCCTTCTCTCTGAGGCCAGATGTCCAGACAGCCACTCAGAACTGAGTCAGAGGGGACAGCTCTTCACTAACACTGAGTGTAGCAGGTGCTGCACAAGTGTCCTGGTCTAGACAGGAGGAGACAGGACATAGGAGATGGATTACATCAACCCAAGACGCAGAAAAGCCTCAGCTGTTTATCAAATTGTTTCTCTCTTTGTGAAGCTGAACACTTCTACCCCAAACAACCCCCCCAAAAAAGCCTGCTTGCTGTTTTCTGTTCGTCTCATTCACTTTCCTTTTTGTCTAGTTCCATCTCATTTCTTTTAGCGTTATTTTTGCAGATTTTCAAAGATTAGATTTGGAGGTGGGGGGAGCAATAACAAACACACCAGTTGGCAAACATGTGTCTGGGCAAATACAGTTTTTGGAAGAATGCCTGATTATAAAAACAATAAGAAAGTCACAAAATCAAACTCAAAGCATGCTTTATTTTATTTCTAATTCCTTGACAACAGCAAAAAACACAAGCAGCAGGTGGTCTGTTGTCCCTTCTTTCACCGCCCTTCAGTTAATGTCTCGTCTCTCTCTGAGATAGGCACGTAGCCACCAATGCAGCAGTGCATCGTGGATGCTAGAGTCCTTTTATTGGTAAAAAAAAACAAAAATCTTTCAGTGAAAATTGGCAAAAGCCGAATTGATGAGCCAATAAATAATGAGGTAAGTGATAGTGTAGATACAGTAGGCGTATAATCGGTCCCTGTGTGTGTTTTCGTGTGCGTGTGTGTGTGTGTGTGTAGGCATTTATTCTCTATGATTGCCTGCATGTCTCAACAATGACAAGCTGAACTAACTGCACCAATACCCACACACAAATGGAGTGACAGGCTGCGCAAAGAGTACCCAGAGGGTCTTGTTCTTGCACCAATTAAAGAAACAGAAAAAGACAGTGCCAATTTTACCCCTCCATCAACACACACACACACACACACACACACACGCACACACACACACACACACACACACAGACACAAAAACCTCCGATAACTCCTCTTGCACTCAGTTGGGTCGATACTGCTATAAGAGAGATTATAAAATCGGCCAACAACAGAGCAATGAAGCCCAACGGCACAGTGCTGCACATTAACAAGTCGTCTAAAGCAGTGGGCCCAGGTTGTGCATTGATCTGGCAAATAACACAGACACCCCAGTGTGCCAAGCAGCCAGCCCAGCACTTCTGCACTGTCTAGCCAATGTGAGCAGTCACACCCCAGAAATGTTACAAATGTTCCTCTGCTATGTGCCGTCCCACACAGGGAGGGAATATATTCTGTGATTTCTTTATCACCATTGCTTGGAAGGCGATGAAATGGTGCCTTCAGTGTTGCTTGGATGATGTCACACCCCAAACCACATCTTCGCACCCCCCTCCCCTTTTCTAATTAAAGTTCCCTGCTCCCTCCAAAAAGACAAGGACAAGGAGGAGAGCAACGCTGCAAAGAGTTGTGACCTTCTTGCAGTGTTCTCTGGACAGCCTGACAGGAAGTAGGTGACAAGTGTTAAAAGGGAAGTGAGAAAGGGATACAGTCAGTGGGGAGGGAGAAAGCTGAGGAGTGACAGAGAGGAAGGTGAGAGGAGAGAGGAGGGCAGAGAGGGGGAAAGATTGATGAAAGGATGGAGGATGTGTGGAGGTGGCAATCAGAGAGACAGTGAAATGAATGAAAGACCATTAAAAAGGAAAAAGAGAAGAGGCGAGAAAGCTCATAGGCAGATTGCGGTTGCTAAAGTGGAGATCTCCAGAGGTAGCGGAGTTTATAGCTGCAGCCGTTTAAACTGTTCAAAGTGGGATGCATTGAATGCATCAGATGTCACTCTGCCCCACACAACAGTAAAGAAACTGCTCTTACCAGTCCTGATCTGTGCTACAATCAGGCCCATTGAGGACAAGAGAGGAGGAAGTAAAAGGAGGAGGATGAAGATGACGAGGAGGAGCAGGGAGGAGTGGGAGGTGAGGTGAGGTGGAAGCTGGGGAGGGCAGCGGATGGGGGCCTGGCACGGGGATCCTGGCGCAGTGAACTGGCTCTCTATCACACAGCCACATTGGAATGGATGGGATGCTCAGATGGCTGTTTAAACAGGTTAATTGGGCTGGCCTCCCGAGAGATAGGGACAGATGGATAGATGGGTAGAATGAAAGAGGAGAGAAAGAGAGAGCAAAAGAGCGACAAAGGGAGAGCGATGGAGCTCAGAGAGATGGAAACAGAGGGCGGCATGAAGAGATGGATGGTGAGAGACGAGTATGGCTGCTGATCAGAAGCACCGTGGGGAGCGTGCAGTCTAATCAGAGTGGAGCGGAGCTCTACAGTGGGCTGGGCCCTCAGTGACTGACCAAACAGTGCCAGGTCCACTGTCCACCACTGATAGACTATGAAGGGAGAACAAACTTGTGATGGAAGGGTGTTTAAAGCGCTGTTATACTGCCATCAGGGAGCTGTTTCATTGAAGCCAATCATGGGGACTGGCTCATCCCTCCATATTTCCCAGAAACCTACAAATGCATGTAGGCAGTGACCAGCTCACATCATAAAAATGATCACAGTGTGCAAACACACACAGACCAATGGTGCCAGAATGTATCACGGCGAGACAAGACTTTTTGTATCCAATTTTGTGCACACAAGAAGACACCTTGGGCTCTACTACCGTGAACCAAGCAGCGTGGGCAGATCACAGTCTGCTAAGCAAGTGTGGGAGGAGCTTACCTAACACACCTTTGGCAATTCCATCATCAGCCACCCTTAGCACACCTGTGGTACGCTTGGACACGAGGTGGGATCAGAAAGAACTTGAGATTTCAACAGTTAACGAGCGAGAATATTTTTGACCACTTACACATGTCGGTCTACCGGTTAATTTTGCCACCCTTTAGTTTACTGCACTCCACCCCACTCTGGTCTGTTAGGAACTAGAAAGTCAGCACTGATTATCACTTATCTCGACCCAAAAGGTTGCAGTGGAAACATTGTGCCCATCCACCGCTCGCCCCAAAGAGTAAACAGCTCAATTTGAGTCCTTCAGCATTAGTTATCACTGAAAGCTCTGGCAGCTCATTAGCAGTTTTGGCACAGCTAGTTGTGCTAACATATTTACCAATGCTACAGGAGTTTTGTGGTCAAAATGAAGCCGCTTACTCACCAGGACAAGTTTTCCTCAGAGCAAACTTATTATTCTCATTGTCTGGGAAGTCGGATGGACATTTTTAAACGTCAGTTTGGAACCCCAGCAATCTTTTCCGCATCATCACAGCCACACGTCTACCTATATTATAATTAAAAATGTGGAGCTGCAGGCAACATTTACGCCAGCTTTGTTGAAAAGAAGATGACACACAGCCGTTACTCTACTTATCTGGTATTTAGGATGGATTTACTGAGTGAAAGACTGACGGGAGCATAGCATAATTCATCAAAATTACATGTCTGATGTGCACATAAGTACTTGGATGTTACAACAGTCTGGTTGCACAAAATGTAAGCAGCTGATCTGCTGTGTGTAATGCAGTTCAACAGTGTGCAACATCATTCCAGTTAGAGACTGCAGGTAGAGCAGATACCTGCTGCCGTTAGGTGGCTGTAAAAAGAGTCACCAGTCTGAGAAAAGGCCCTCAGTGTAAAGTATTAAGGCAAACCAGAGAACACAAGTGTTGATATCTACATGTTGAAAAGAACCCTTTCCAGCACCTGCAAAAAAACTACCAAAGAAAAGAGGACACATACACTGGACACAGAGCCGTTTGTATGATTGTCCAGAAATTGGAGAGACAATACATCAAACCAATAATTTCCAGTATCCTTTTTATGAAAAGAAACAACTGAATTAAGTATTGCACAAAACTAAAAGCTGCTTATCATTGAAATATGCATGAAAGCAAAGCTACTGCATTTGTTCAGCTTTTCAAACCTGCTTGTATTGATTCAATTATCTGACTGTTCTGTTTTTTTATGTCCATTTGCACATTGAAAAGTCAGAGAATTAACTTCTGTCATGTTTGACAACTACAAAGCCACAACTTATTAAAAAAAAGGTGTCTTTAAGTTCTGACAGACAAAACTGTGATGGCGAATGTTAATCACAGCTTTACAAAGTGTGCTCTTCCACGCTTCTACTTCAGTGTTGAGAGACTGAAAGAGGCTTTGTTTGGTGGAGAGTAAATAGAGAAGTTGGAGGGAAAAAGATCATTCATGGGTATAAGCTGGATGTTAGCTGTGAATGGAGAAAAATATGCTATCTCGTTAGCTTTTAAAAGAAAAAATAATACTTTCATTCTGGGCACTTAAATATTTTTTTGTTTTGAATTTCATTCATGTAACAACTTTGCTGTTTCCCAGTTTCTGGTCCTTTAAACTTTCCCCGCCTTGCTTATACAGCAACACTGTTCCACTGCAGCAGAATGTGTGCCATAAAGTGAATGTTGTGTGTGTCCTGGATATGGATGGCCTGTGGTGTCTTATGTAAAATTAAGCAGCTTTACTCTGTGTTTTGTTTGGTTGAACACCAGTACACTTTACTTCCCTGCTCCGCTTTCTCTGGGTGAAAATCCAAAATGTCAGCATGAGATATTAGGCTGTAGATAGAGCTTGGCAACTTTTACCCCAAAACACCTCTATTGGTTTTCTAGAAATCCTATCTGTTAATGCTGTTGTTCCGCATTAAATTTTAACTGAATGAATGAAAGAAGGCTCAGAAACAAGAAAGCGCTGGAGGCAAACAAAAAGCTACTAATAGGAGTATGTATGTGCACTGTTTGTAAATCTGGGGGCACTCCTGCGAGTGTAGAGGTCACACGCCTCCTCAAACCAGCTGCGTTTATTTTAAACCTCTCTGTCAGCAGCAGTTAAACACCAATTAAAAAGATGCTGTGCCTGGACAGCACAGTGCTGTTTATATATACAATCCCACAGCCACTCATTTGTTTTTAATATGGATTAAGTAAAATATCCATTGTTGCAGTGCAAAGTTAATTTCTTTCATTTAAATTTACTTTAAATAGTGTTAGGCATTTTTAATTTATATGTAATTAGCACTATCACATGCCAGCCAGTTCTACAGAAAACCTAGCTTTACTGCAGAACACTTTTTTTTTTTTTTAAATTGACTGAATTAGTCTACCTGAGCATCTAGATTGGCTCTTCTCAGAGTCGAGGCGCTGTTGGATGGCTAATCAAGGTGATTCTGCTGCTGCTGCCGCGGCTGAATAGTCTTGGAAGGGGGTCGGCTGGTGCTAACAGGCTGGCTGATCTCAGAGCTGCTGGAGACTTGGCACGCACACTGTTGGCTACTAAGAGACTTAATTATTTTTGTCTGCACACCTAGTTTGAGTTCAGCTTTCAGATTTGTGTGTCGGTTGTCCAAACTTTCCGCTCAGTGAAACTGGCCAATCATCATAATCAGCGCTCAGTTTTGGGAGGCAGTTAGGCTGAGATGAGGATGAGAATCAACTGTTTCTTTTGTTTGTTTGTTTTGTTTTTGGACATTTCATAGGCTGCTGGCAGTGCTGGAATGTACAGTCAAAGTACATTACAAGTACAAAGTACATTATCTCAAATTCTCTACTTAAGTACAATTTTGAGATACTTGTACTTCACTTAAGTATGTTGTTTTGTGGTAGTTTATAGAGCTCCTCTACATTTCAGAGGCAAATATTTTACTTTTTAATTCCACTACATTTATTTAACAGTTTTAGTCACTTTGAAAATTCGAATCATTAATGAAAAATATAAATCAACTAGTAAGTCATGATATTATCATACACTGAAGTACCCTGCAGTATGTTATTATATTATGTGATTATAATCACATAATATAATATATTATTCTGAAATGAGCGATTTTAATGAGCACCTTAATCTTTGAAACTTTAGATAAATTTGATGCCAATACTCAAGTACTTTTACTCATCTTCGAAACATAGAAGTATTACTAAAATTCACAAAATCATGTAGTCTACAGTGTGATAATAGGCGATGGAATTGTTAAAAGTGTCTGTTTATGAGTAGAGGAGCCTCTTGTACTGCGGTTTTCAAGAAGAGTGCAGTACGCCAAAGTGCATGCCTGCACAAGAATGTACAAGCTCACAAATCGATAATGCACAAGGACACATGTGCATTCATACACGTATTCACGGAGGCAGACCACAAAGACGTTGTTTTTGACTAATCAGCATCTCTCTAATGACTGATTAGTATTCCTCTAAACAAGCACAGAAGTGCTTGATTGGCCTTCATCAATTCTCAGCCATCTCTCTCAGCAAGGGGAGCTCAACTGTCGCCTGAGCTCATATCAGGACTCCAAACAGTCACAGTGTGTTACTGACTGTATGACTCACGAAAAAAGAAAAAGCAAAATCATATATGAACACACTTTGCCTTCAAATGCCTGCAACTAGAGTGTGAATTATAAAATAACAATCTGGGGGTTTCAATTTTTCTCCAGGGAACCCAGTACAGCACAGGTGCATGCTTCAGTAAACTGACGTTTAAGAATCCTTACAGTATAAAGTCTGCAGTTTGTAGCTGATAATAAACCAAAAAAAGGCTATTACATCAGCTCAAAGGACATGCTCCAGTAACACCTTTGTAGTCTGGGGTCACTTAAAGTTTCTACATAACAACTGCCACCAAATCAGAACACAGACACAAAACAACAGTAAACTATTTCTTTATTTCTTTCCTCTCAAACGCAGACCAACACAATGCTGTATGCCAACGAAAGACACAATCAACATGCCAAAGAGGTGGGCAGATGCCTTCCTTCTATATAGAGTCTAGACATGTGCCTAATCCAAACTGCCAGCTGTTTTCTTTCTTTGAAAATATGCTACAATACTAGAAAAAAACAAATTAACATTCCATATTGCATGGCCTGTGCCGGTCCTAGTACAAAAATGATTAAATAAGATAGGACTCAGTCTGCAGACTCAAGAGCCCGAGCTCCAGTGGCTCCAATCTTTTTCATTAATTCAGAAATGAGACACATATGGCTCCTATGGGTCATCTTTTTTTGTGTTTCACCGAAGGTCCCCTACCTAACTTTTGTTTATACACCAACTTCTATTTGTCTTCCTCCTTTTCCCCGACATTTTATTTTACTGTTATTCACCTCCTCCCCTGAGCCTGATCTGAAAACGTGACACTATGAAAGTTGACCATTTTTCTATTTTCAAGGTAAGAAAACAGCTGAGAAAGTTTAATTTTTGGGTGGCTCATACTTTTAAGTAGTAGCTTGGCTAGTGTTTCAGTCTTCAAAGTAACTTCAAAGTAAACCTCTGGAGGTAAGACAGTAAATCATGTAATACTGGCTAAAAAGCTAGCTATCTATTTTAACCTTCAGTATCTCCATTGGATTGCACAACACAGTTGAGCACAGACTTTGATGGTGATGTGAGCCAGTGTGATGATGGGAGTAAGGCAGGCAGACGAGACCCCTTACATCATGGTTAAGAAGTGGTATGGTTGACTTTAGGGGTGTCACTTTGCATGTATTGCAGACTCCCCTCTCTGGTGCTGGTTGAGCGTAATATGCACCCTTTTTCATTGATTAATTTTATTGGTGTTCATTAAAATAAAACGCCAATACAGATAATCAACAAAATGCCAAATGTCGTGCCAAATATCGACCAGGCAAAAAATCTGTTGAGCCCTAATTCCAACCATGCCTGTAACCACGTTAAACAAAATACTGCATTAAACAAACATTAAAAATCTGTGTCTTACACAAAAAACTGTCATCATTAGACAGTGGTTTACATGAGCATAGCCATCAATAGGTACAGTATTTCTTGTAGCTGTCATAATGTAAACACCTCCATCTTAATCAAACCAAACCTACTCATAATTGCTTCATTCTTGTTTTAAATAAAATTCATTTCTCACCACTTCTCATCTGAATTGTGTTTGTGCTGAGATAGAAAAAAAACAGAAGACAGACAGAAAGAGAGCAAGACAGCAAGAAAGAGGAAAAAAAGGAGAAAAACATGTCTTTTGGCAATTAGGGCTGGCTTTAGTGGTGATTAGGAGAGGAGGCAGTGAAAGAGAGAGAGGGATCAGACAGAATAAAGCCTCTCCCAGGAAGAGAAAAGCCCCTTTGTAGAAAAAAGAAGAGGAAATAACAGCAATATGAAAGTAAGCACAAACTTCCCCCAACTTTCTTTACAGTAGTGGTCTGGACCGTAAGTTTAGTTGCTCTCACGCGCACATGTACACACACAGTTAACACAGTCAAAAGGTATTTACAGCAAACCACAGCTCATATCTCCATGCTCCTCTCATTCCCTCACAGCAGTCATTTGGCCTGTTACTCTGCCTTTCTGTGGTTGTAGGGGAAAAAAACAAACTCTAAAATGCTCTGGTGGTTGCGGTGCACTGAGTTTTCTGGATCGATAGCCGACAAATTCAATGACGGATAGGAAACACAGTATATCTGAGCAGTGGCCCAGATTTTGTATCACTACTATATGTACAACTATTTTTGCAATGCCAAAAGCCCCGCAGCAAGAGATCTGATACAGTCTGAACAGCCCTGTGCAGCAGACTGAGGTCAGCATATGTGTGTTTGCGTAGCATGGCCTGGCGTCTGCAGGACTGCTCATGGCTGTGGAGAACGAGAGATGATGTTGGAGGTGGTGTTGATACAGGCTGGAGTGAGACTGTCTTTGTGAGTGTGCAGTTTACTCTGAGAGGGAGTGCTGCCGTCAGCAATTTGCATCAAGTCAGGCTCTGCAGGATTTGGGTTTGCTTTCATGCATTCTAATTTTGCTAACCTTATTCCACCCCCTTTGTCTGCTCAGTCCACCCTCAAGATTCACCAAGATTCAGGTGCTACTTGTCTGCGACAGCGATCTCAAGGTCAGCGCATCTGTGTGTGTCTATGTGTGTGTGTGTGTACTTCTTAAGCATAAATTTGAAATACTTGTTCTTAACTTGAGCATTTTCTTTTTGTGTTATTTTATTCTGTTACTACACTACATCTCAGAGGAAAATAATGCACTTTTTATTTCACTACATTTATCTGACAGCTTTAGTTACTTTAGAAATTAAGTATAGTGGCTGCTTTTTGCCTAAAGAACATAAGAGTTTAAGTGATGTTTTGTTAGAAATGAAATTACCCAACAGTAAATACAAGTACAGCTGCAAGAATAAGTTAATTAATTGATCAGGTGATTCACAAGGAATTAATTGTTAACTATTTTAATAGACATTTAGGCTTTTTCAAGTTTTTTAAAAATATAATTTTGAGATTTTTTTGGACATTTTTTTCTTCTTTTTTATTATTTTGAATTTGGGGTGGGTGTTTATTTTCTTTTTTTCTTTTTATGATTGTAAGGGTTATTTTTCAAATGTTTTTTCCCCCTTATTTTTTACATTTGAGTTTTGGGGTGATTTTTTCTGATTTATTTTTAATAATCTTGAGTTTTGGGTTTTTTTTTTTTCTTGTTCCTTTTTTTAAAAAATGGAGTGTTTTGGGTACTTTTACTTTCAATACGTTAAGTATATTTTCTTGACCATACTTACTAACTTTTACAGAGTATTTTCACAGGGTAATAGTAGTACTTTTACTCAAGTAAAGGATTTGAACACTTCCACTACTGGTCTTTTCCTCTATCAGCTTCCTCTGGAACAGCTTCCAGTCACCACTTCCCATATCTACTACACTAAGCACTGCATCACTTAATATTCTCTGTCACATGACACATGAGGAAAAATGCAGATACATGGGTATAAAAAAATGCAGCTTAGTACAGGCCATAAAAAACAAAGGCTTCAACTTTGCCTTTATTTCAGTGTTTGCCTGCGAGCATCAAATATGCTTGTTGTAAAGAAAAAGAAATCATTTTCATATTGTTTTCTCAAGCTTCCCCAAGGAAGCAACACAGCACAAAATTGCTTTCCTCAACCGCTGGAGGAAATAAAGGCTGTATTTCTGGAATCTAATCAACATCTCTCTATCAAAACTTTAAGAAAAGGTTCTGTTTTTCCAATTGTAGGGGTCAGGGCATAAAGCGGAGAATTCCCTCTAGCCTTTAAACCGTGGAAAAACATACATGTAATTACACAATCTGTATGGAGGATAAGGAGCATGGTTTTTCGGTAGTAAGAGGTAATATCGCTTCATTTTTTTCCCTTGAAAAATAGCCATCGGGCTATGATCCCTGAAATCCCGGGGCTGATGGTGGACTACGATGGCTGAACCATGCAATTAGTGGGTCTGAAGTTTCACTGAGACAGGAACTGAGCCGAAAGTTCAACAAACGGCCAAATCAGTGACATGACTCCAAGAATGAGTAAAAATACTAGATATACAGAGCAGTAATTATCAACAGTGATCGTATAACTCTTGCACTATGAAGTAAATAATGAATAGACTTCTTGACACATACCACTTTGTATTAAAATTGCATTACTTAGTATTGATTTCCCAGTTTTTAAGTCAGAGCTGGATCACTTTCTCAAAAAAAAAGATGATTGCTCTTATATGAACCACTTAAACTTCAAAAGTGAATTTAAGAAAAACTTCTAAAGCTCATAAACTCATGAAAAATGAGCTGTTGTCTGTTATTGCTACTGTAGCTGTAACGGGTAGAATGAAAAAAAGCCCAGTATTTCTACAATTCACATTACAACAGTGGTTCTCAAACTTTTACACCACAAACAACCTAAGAAAATATTAGGCTCTCCAAATTCCAGCACTGTGACCAATGTTAAAATATAACAGCCGGTGGTGGTGGAGAGACAAGGAGCGGGGCCTCGGAGAGAGCGGGAGGTGGTTGCCTTTAATGCTCCAGCAGGAGGCTTGCTAACCTAGCAACTGCAACATCTGGGCTAGCTGCTGCAGGTGCAGGGTCGTCAGTGGGGCAGCTCTCTCATGTGATATGTTCTTGGTATGAAACCATTATCGTGTATACGTTTTTAATTTACAACAGAATACTGCTAACGCAAGTTTTCTTTAGTTTACATAGCTACTCCAGTTTCCGTTTGAGAACTTGTTTGCTGGGCAGGCAGGGACGTCTTTACTGCCCTTGACGCCGGGCCTTTGATAGCAATATATATATATGTATTTAAAATTATTTATATAACTCCTTAAAATATTTCGGAGATACCTCTGCCTGCCACTAGAAGGAGCTCACAGATATATTAGATCAATTAGCACCACACAGTTTCTATTCGATGGCAACATTTCAGTGTCGATGTGGGAACAATCTTTCCCTAACCTCAATTCTTAGTGAGTTTTTTGCCTTCCGCCAACCATATTTGCACATTAGCACAATATCAGCATATTTGCCTAATGTAAGGTTGACTTAAAAGTGTACTCCAGTGGTTAAGCATGAGACTGACATTGTCTGACTCACTACTGAAAGTTTTGTTGTTGTTTTTTGTTTTAAATTCACACTGATGCAGCAGAACCAAAGATACATTAATTTTTTTGGTGTGTAATGCCAGTCGAGATTATTATAGCATTGAGCCGCTATCCTCAAGTCGAGATGAGGAGCAGGCTACGTATGCCTGGTAAGGTCAATTCCTTCTCACTCCACACCGATAGATTTTTTCATTGCAAATATTTAGTCCTCAGCCCCAACTGACACTGACTCAAATCACATCACTTGTGGCAGTTTGCCACATTTAATGCCACTCTTTGAAGCCATGGAAGGCTTTATATAACTTTTTCCACATGTGCAGTGGTCCCCCCCTTGACCTTTTAACAGACCTGATTTAGTAAAACCAGTGGAGTTGGCTTGAGCTTGTGGTCAGAGTAAATTTATACCTCTAATTGTGGCAAAGTACTATGATTCAACAAATGACATGGGTAACCTGTGTGTGGGTACATCCATGAGTACATACAGGATTGTGTGTGTATAAACCTGTAAGCCAGAGTAAAGTGTCATCGAACAAGCTAAAGGAGAAACATTAGTCACCGCTGATTACTAACAACATCTTCCTGAGGGCATCTGTGTCATTATCTGTGTGAGTACATGATGTATTTCTATTATATAGCAGCTCTGAACCTCCGTGAGAGCTGAATGAGGGGCCTTCACAGAGAAGTGACAGATGGGTCTTAAAATTGTCATCTAAATGTGTCTTAGAGCTTATAGACAATTACAGGGCATAGCCCGAAGAATGACAGAGCCGAGTGGTTTTGGTGTGTTTGTGTGTCCACATGAATGCGTTTGTGTTTGTGTGCACGCGGGTTGAACGGTCCAAATCTCTCTCCTGTGGGTGAAAGTGTGAAATACGGGAACGCTTTGCTGCAACTGTTGATAATGTGCACACTGATATGATGAGCCTGTCAGGTAACACCTATACACTGGCAAACACCCTTAAAGCCTCTGTCAAACACACACACACACACACACACACACACACACACACACACACACACAGAGCATGGTGAGAGAATCACAGAAGCTGTGGGCTGAAGGAGGCTGGCAGAGAAGGGCTCCCAGAGGTACAAACACAGACAGCAGTGTAACAGCCCACCCTCTCCCCTACCTCCCAAAACAAATCCTCCGGTACACACAAACAAACACATATGCTTTGCAAACAAATGCACATACATCATTTGTCAGACTGTCAGATGCGACACTAACCTTCATTGCAGCTAATTGTTGTGCAATCTAGCAGGAAAAGGCCCTGGAGCGCTATCGGAGAGACCATGTGGTGTGTGTGTCTATGTGTGGGCTTTTATGAGAGGAGGGCAAGTGTGTGTCTCTGTGTTTGTGTGAGGCATATACACATATAAATAAGCACATGTGTGAGTTTAATGTGCGCGTGTGTGGTGTGCTTATGGTATGTTTTGTGTGTATGGGGGAAATAAATTAGCAGTGCTAGCAGGTTGCTCTGACAAGTCCTGTTAATGAGAACATCCTCCAGAGCTTTTTGGGCCGGGGAGAGAAACCAGAGGCCGTGATCATCTGTTCAGCCTGGAAGATGGCATGGAGGGAGGGAGGCTGCAGAACGGCAAAAAGCCTGCACAATTAGACCACACCATCTGCAGGAGAGGCGCTAATGTGTACTTGGAACTATGAACAGTGGAAGAAGGGAAGAGGAAAAAAAACTTTGCAGCAGAAAAAGAGGACCCAGAGGAAAAGGAAGTTTTACATAGACGGCTGGATGTAAACTAAACTGGAAAAGTCTGGACATTTGCAAACTATGCACAAATAATACTTAAAAAAATACCCACATGGCACTTAGAAGTCAGAAAGCCCGTAGGCAAACATGGTTTAGTGATGTACGGCATTGTAGCAATGTCGAAAATTGCCAAAGGCAGGTTGTCCCCATAGGATGTGTGACAGCTCTATTTCACTGAGTAAGACAGAGTCAAAAATGTTATTAAAAAGCTGCAATGCAAAGAATACAATGAACATTATGCTGTCAGAGTATCGATTTAAATACTGCAAATCAATATAAATGCACCTTTAAGTACAGTACTGTGCAACAGTCTTAGGCCACCTTAATGTTCGTTATTTTAGGAAGGTTATGATGATCATTCATATTTATTTCTCAGTAGTGTTTTTATTAAAATGCAACCAGAACATACAGGAAATATGCATACAGTATTAAAAGCGCAAGTATTTCAGAATAAAACAACTTCAACAGGTTAAGTTGCAAGTGTGAACTCCACTGCCACTTTCTTGGGGAGACAATATGAGAACTACAATACTAATCTTCTGGTGTATGTAGACCAGGATGCATTCAAGACATTTCCAAAGCTCAATATTAATTGTTTGAGCTACATTTTGTCATGGTTGTACAATTCCATGTTTCGAAAGTTTTGTCTTTGTTCTTTGTATCTTAATAAGGAGATAGAGAAACAGTGTGCAGTATTGTATATGATTTTGAGTTGATTTTGTGTGGTCGAACTTGTGTGCATACAGTATGCACACACACACACACACACACACACACACATGTACTTGTTATAAGTTGCCAATCTGGCTACAGTTGACTCACCTGCACCTGGCTTAGTGAGGCAATGCCAACTGGCTCCTCATGAGTTTGGAAAAATCACAAACCAAGTAGAGGGGTTTAGAAATGCATGAGGCGCTTCGCCGTGTAGCATTACCATGATTCATCTTCACAAAACTGCAAAAGCTTGTGATAATCGCTTTAGCTAATCCTCGCACGCTTCAGGCAAACAAGCATGCAGAGAGTGAAGGGGTGGTTCTTTAACCCTGGGGGGGAGGACTGAACCAGGCGATGGTGATGGTGTGGGTGAAACATGGTCAGGATAGGAGGAGTGTTTTTTATGCGTGTGTATGTGTCATAAAATGCCACCTACAGTTGTCACAAGTACATCTAATCTATGTTGAATTAAGAGCATGGAAACTGTCCACATGAAATGAAACATACATTCAAGATGTGAAGAAATCAAATAAATTTTACGGCAGGTGCTCTGGATTTGGTGCAACCACTTACTATGAGCTTACAGGACAAAATAAGGTCCATGTTCTTATCTGAGCTCGTATTATCTGTCCAAACCCATTCGGCCCTACCTGACCCGCTGGGTTCGGTCCAGGCTGGGCTGTAGACTTGTCATTATTGTCCCGGGCTTGAATCGAGTAAGGTTCTCAACAATTTACCAATGTATTTAAAAACAAACAAAAAACCTGGCAGTTCTTGTGTGTAAATGGCAGGGGTTTTAATGAACTAAATTAAGAGGGAAAGAGAGCAAAAGAGGGGGCAGTGACTGAGAGAGGGAAAGTGATGGAACAACACAGCAACATGGTGGAGAACCAGGGGAGGGTGATAGAGCATGCTTGAGCAAGAGGGACGGAAAATGAAAGAGGGGGAGCTGCAAGGCAACTTGGTCAGCAGTATTTGCTTCTCCCTCAACAGCAGTGGGAGAGATGTGCGCAACATGCAGCGAAGACCATCGATTATCATCTGCACACTGCATCAATATGAACTAGACGCTCTGAGGGCCACAGCCTGCTCTGCCGAACCTGTTGTGCAAGAGACAACAGATAATTGAAATAACAGAACAATGTTTGCTTGTAATAAATGTTTTATATATTTTTTTAAAAAAGGCCTAATGAAGATTTGACGCTTGATTAATCAGTCATTAAGAATTTAATCAAGCATGTTAAATTCAACAGATCAAATAAAAATCTGATTCTGAAATATAAACAATGTGTAGTCTTGCATTACATTACATAGCTATCAGAAGCATGGTGTATTTTGAAAACGTGTTTAAAGATTTGCAAAAAAACAACACAAAAGACTATTTTATCACAAGGCAGCTATCTGGACGAAGAGCACGGCAGTGACATTGGAAAATAAAGCAGGCACAACTACAGATTTTTTTGATATATACAATGTGTTACATATGTTTAGGTCTCTATATCTTCATTTTTTTTTATTGACACGAGCAAAGGATTTTTGTTTTTAAAAAACATCATGATTAATGACTAATTGCTTGTTAACTTTTACCCCAGAAAAGTGCTTTTATTTTGCAACCCTAACCCTTAAATATAAGACATAGCCTAATATATTTTATTTTAAGTTGAAATTTGAGATTTTAATATGTCTCAGACCCAAACATGCTCCTGTGGGTCGGGCTTGGACAGAAACGGTGCAGGTTTATGTAGGGTTGGGCCTGATTTTTTGGGCCTGTTTTAAGCCCTAGTTTGAATATGTTTGTGTGCAGGCAAAAGCACACCTACTGTATCTGCTCCTGTTTGCATGGCTTCACTCTCTGGGCTCAATCTGTGCATGCGAGCGTCTCTATCCAGGCATATCCATCATTTTCTATCACTCCTTTGACACAAACATTGCCTCTCATCCGCAGCTCTGCCTAGTTGCAAAGCCTCACCTGCGCTGCTTCTATTCCTAGACTTTGGATGCCTCCAGTAGAGCAGGAGCACAAAGGTTTACACCCAGACTGACACTTTCCTGGGATATGGCCTATCGACATGGCCACAAGATCACCTCATTAGCATCAGAAGGTGCTCTGCTCCCTGACAAGTGAGACTTCACTGCAGTGCTCTCACAAAATAATGAGCAAATATAACCTCTAATGGCTAAATATAGGTAACCGTGCTCTCGAGAGACTTGCAGCAGAAACCATACACTGCGAGAGGTGTCTCGGGCCTTTCGAAGTTTCATTGCAGTGTGGGCGTGCGGAGTGCACAAAGTAAACAAAAGACTTTAAGAGGAGGAAGTGATAGTTGAACAGTGTTTGATGAGCGCTCTTAGCCTGTAGCTATAGCGCATTAGGCACAGATGAGCCACAGCCAGCTCCCACACTGTTAATGTGGAACACATTACAACTGCACAATGAGTTATGATTGCCATTAAAGAGCAAATGATTCAGACTTCACCGCTGGATTTAAAGGGCTGCGCCTGCTGTGCCCTGTCCTTTCTCATTCTTGCCCACGCTTACTCCAGTGACACTCTGCTGACAATCACTCCACTAGACTCGCCTTGCTCAGTGTGTCCGCTCACATTTGGCAAGCGATTCTGCTCCTGTGAATGCACACAGAGTACAGTATGTTTTCCTCTGATGTTCCCGTCTATGAACCTATTTGCGTCACTCTGTATGGAAGCAACCTTGAGCCTGTAAAGTGCATGATTGCATTGACTGTGAAACGCAATAAATAGCTCACACACCACATTAGTTTGTTGCACCTCACAGACTCCAACAGTATCTCTTTTGACTTAGCTATTAGGTGAGCTTAACCTCCTTTTTTTCTTGAAACATCCCATTTCCTTTGCTCTCTCTGCTTCTCTCACTGCTAGCGGGAGTCCTAATAATGGCATCATGCATTTTGGTAAACCATGAGGGAGCAGTGGATGGGTTCCAGTGAGGAGAGAAAAGGGGAAGAAGTGGGAAAGGATAGAATCACAGGCGAAGAGACCTCTCTGCTGATTGGTCTCTGTTTTTTCGCCCACATGATCTATCTCTCCCTCTGGGGCTGGGAGGCTAGCTGTGAAATGAATGAGAGGCAGAGCGTGGGCAGACGCAAATGCTAAGATAATGACGCCGTTTTGTCAGCCCTGGCCTTAAGCTCTATCTTTTGGCACACGGAAGAGGAGGGAGATGGCAGGACCATATGATGGAAGAGAGACCATGGTTGTAAGCTTACAGTACTGAGTGTGCATTTCCAAAGTCTCGCGGCGTGTGCCATACACAGGACAGCATCGGATACAGCAGTCTGATTACTACACACACAGCTAACAGGCCAAGAGAGCTTCACTCCATTTCAAGAGTGTCAGTGGTAGGAAACCCTTTCTCCATCTACGCTACAGCTACTCAAAGCTGTGAGCAATTAAGGCTAGGAGAAAGTTTCCCTCCAACAGATTGTAATGAGAAGTATTTGAGGTAGGAGGCAATTCTTACAGTCTGTATTAATATGTGGACCCCAGTAAGCTGGCCTTGACCGCCATGGAGATAATAAAGAGAGCAAAACCTGCATTTGGATATTATGCTGCAATCCAAACTGTGAAAAGTTAACCAAATGAAACCATCAAAGCAACGACTGGTACTAATTATCACTGCTGTTTAACATCATACAAACAAACAAACAAACACCCACACTGCAAGTACTAAATGTGTTCTCCATGGGTTAGATTGAGCCTCATTTATTTTGGGTCCTGCTGGAACTTGATTTGTGGCTGTGAACGCCCATGCTGTGCATCAGATACACGGCAGATGCTTAGTTACGACTAAACCAGTAAAGACAACACTTAATGGTACAGTCATGCAACCGGAAGGAGGGGGGCACCAGAAAAACGATAAGCTGGGAGAAAAATCATAAAGTGCAAAGCTTTGAAAACAGATAATTAGGTCTGTGACAACAGAGCACAATAACAGTGTCAGCGGGGATGGAAATGCCTGCATTGCAAGAGACAACAGCACAATGCGCCTGTCTGAGCAATTTTAATATATATCATATCCAATGACTGAGTCATATTTTGCATCATGCACACTGCTAATATGAATAACGATGCCAAGATGAAGAGAAGTTTATCGTTCAATAAATCAGTTTTTGGCAAGTCACTCCCTGAGTCATTGGGTCTTCTCCCTCTGTCACAGCCGATCACTGACTGAACAACAGCACAGGAAGAGACAAAAGTCCTGTCAGTGCCTCATTAAGCTGCTCATTAGGAAGCTGGCTGTATATTCAAGCATTCTCCACGCCTGACCATTTGAGTCAAGGCTAAGTCATCTCTCTTGCTCTCGCTTGCAAGGCTGAGGGCTCGAGGTCAGTAGGATCCGTCATTATTAGTTCCATTACATTTTCACTGACTGGTTTGGATCTAATGACCCGATCCTGGGGTCAGACAGCCCCAGGCCCTGTCTGCACGCCTAACCTCTAACATACAACTTCGCATTGTCTTGATGCTGTGAATCACATCTTTTATTTGGTTACATGACCCTTGCCTGCAGGCCCCTGACAGTATCATTGAAACTGAACCACGCACTCGATCGTTCAACTGCCAGAGCTCGTTTTGTGTCTGTATTTCTGTACAGTACATGGATACCAGGGTTGCAGCGGTATACTGGTTTTAAGGTATTCCACGATATGAAGGTTGACAGTAATCATATCCTGTTGATTTGCTTATTTACTATATTGAAAAACATGTAACTGGACGGAGAATCTCACCTTTATTTTAGATTTCTAAAAGGGAGACCCTTTACACATTTTGAGTCTTTATTACAATAATACAACTTTTGTTCAACCAAGTAATCCCTCTGTTTTCATTGCTTTAAGAATAATTCTTAGTAATAATAATAATTCTGTAATGCCATGATACTGTGAAGTTGCAATTTTTCTGAGATGGTTATCGTACTCTAAGAAATCTCATACATTGCAACTCTAATGGATATATAACTTACTGCGATTAAATCACAAATTAAAAATAAGTTTAAATGGATAGTTTGGGATTTTTTAAGTGGGGCTATATGGGGCACTTATGTATAATCAGTGTATTACATACAGTAGCTGGCAGTCAGCGTGTTTACAGAAACAGATTGGGCGTGCACCCCACAGCTCAGCATTACCATGCTGTATAGAGGGGTTGATAAAAAAATGTGTTTTAGCCACTTTAAAAAAAGGTCTATCTAAAAAATACAATATCCCTCTAAGTGGATGCTGTATTGAGAGAGTTTTCAACATGAAGTCTCGTTTCTATTGGATTGCGTAACAGCTTTAACAGCACTTTCTGACCCAAACAGCTGACCAGGATGAAAAATGTAGTGCCAAAGGAAAATGCTGTATGACAGTGATGTAAGGTGGTGAAAACACTAAATATAGAGTTCACTTAGACTCATATTGTATTTTTTAGGTAGGCTGTTTTTTTAAAGTGGCTAAAATATATTTTGATATCAATCCTTGTAGGGTACGCTATTGTATGTATACACTGACTATACACAAAGATCTCATACAGCCCCACTTCAAAAATCCCAAACAATCACTTTAAGCATTTATATAGCTCTCTGGAGATTTAAGAGAAAATCAGACACTATTGCTGCATGCATCACTAAAAAGACATAAAGAGAACTGTCAGTCACGGGGGCATCAGGTTTGACCGTGTGAGACAGTGTTTATGTCTGGTGGGTTGGGTCCCAGATGCCGTGTACTTCTGTATTGGCTGCGGTCAAAGAAGGACATGTGGAGGAGGTGGCGGTGTCTGCCTCTGCCAGAACAAGTTTTCTGCCCTAGTGTTTGGCACCTGTCTGCCTGGCAGCCAAGCTACTGAGTCTGCATACAGGCTTCTCTCCGCATCTAACCAGATTCCTCTGGAGAGCTCTGTACACATAACCCTCACTCATTATACATATTGCCTCTTGCTCCATCCATAGCTTCTTCCATTTCTACACTCACCCTTTATGTCTTTATTGGCAAACGTTTAAAGTATGCTGCCTTAAAATAGAGCTGTAATATTTGTGTTTGCATGTTTTTATTTCCTCTGCACCACCACAACACATCATATCAGCTTCAGTGGTCCTGGGCATTGATTCTGAAAGGTTCCTACCTCTGATGGAGGGATGAGTACTATAGTTCCAAAATATATTCTCTCATTAAGTGCATGATGGTGGGGGCTGTTGGTGTTGAACACTGGGGGGGGCAACACAAAGGATGTGACGATAACTGCATCGATACAATACCAATCACGCAACACAGTATTGCTGTGATTCGTTGCTTTGAAAGAATAGCATCGTGCTAAAATCTGCTAACACGACTGGGATGACTTTTATAACTTGTGCTTAGTCCATTAGCTCAATGCTAAGACTATATAAATAATAGACCAAGCTACGACAATGGCCGTCGCCCATTGGTTTATGGACTTCTGTTTTTAAGCCTTGACTTCGGCATGACGGCCATTGCTGCATTTGTTTTTTTTTCTTTGAGGCAGAGGTGACCATACTGAATGAGAATTCGGAGCTTTGGAGGAGTGAAGGGTCGATCTGACCTGGACAACTCGCAGACAGCCTGTCACTCGAGCAGGGGTGTGCTTAGATGTGTATAAATTTAGGCCTTAATAAAATGAAAATAGGTGAGTTATAAAAGAAATTCACCCTCCATACTGGTGTCAGGGATTTGGCTTCTTTTTTACAGACTCTGAGGTTGCCACTTGATGCTAACACATGATGGTAATTACCTTTAAAGTGGAAATTAGCATCTTGATCCTGACATTATTTTTATTATTTTTATTTTTCTCCATATGCTTAACATAAAACGAAATGTGTGATCATACCAAGGGTGAATAAAGAGAACTGGACACGTGAGGTGGGCTCCAGTTAATTCCTATGAAAGGTGCCATGTGGAGCATGAAGCCAAAAAAGTTTACCTTACCAGGTATAAATTTACCTGAATCTTTCACATTGTAAAACAAGAATAAAACAAGATTGTGGAACAATTTCCTTGGGGTTGTGATATTCAAAACATGTATCCACTTATGTAAAGACATCTCTTTCACTAATCAAGTATATGGAGAAAAGTGTTTTTGGCCACAGTGCCTTCAGCTGACAGCCTAGGAGGTTGTAATTCCACAGTTTAGCCACTATGTCAAACTGGCCTCAGAGTCTGATGTGCTTCCAGGGTGCTTGGATCGTATTTACAGACACATATTTGCTTTGCTCAGTCGAAACAAACTGCGCTGACTTGACTTTGCTAGCTTCATATTTTTATTATGATTCAAGTTCTGACAGCTGCCTTGACTTATTTTTCTTTCCTGTCCCTGTCACATAATTGACTCCCATCTCTCCCACAGGAATCCCATGACCCACAGGATTCGGGAAAAAATGTCAGCCTCTATCGAAACCTCAACTGAATCTCTTATATGTATGCAATTGTGTTTTGTTATCTGCAAATTCTGTAGCATTTGATTCACATCATTTTCATCCTCAAGAAAACATTCAATTACCTCTGGTGCCCTGTATGGAAGAATCTACATTCGTTACGCTTCTCTTCTCAGTTATTCAGGGTTTTCCCTCAATTTGTCATTTGTCTTTTTTCGGGAAAAGAAAGATACCGAAACAAATTCTTTGTAAATCAGTATTGACTGGACATTTGGAAAGGCAAAGCCCCCAATAATGAGGCGAATAGAAAGCACTCAAACAAGTCTATTTATTTGTTTCCTTCCATTTCCCATCAGACCAGATGAGGGTCATATGAGCCAAGAATGGCAGAGAGGTTTAAATCAAAATGTGAACATCACATCTAGGGAGGAAAACTTGCTGAACTGTGGTTTTGTTTGGAAAAGAGAGGGTGGAATAAATAGAAAATAGAAGACAAAGAAAAACAGGTAGGGAGCTAAAGAAACATCAACTTGGTCGATATCATCTCCTATAGGTCCAGCAGACACTTTGGCCATGTAGGGGAAGCATTTGAGGAGGAAGGTGAGGAAAAACAGCAGGAGACAGGAGTGGAACAGGAGCTGCGGATGCAATTAAAAGGCAGGGTCAGGGGTGAGGGAGGACTGCGGGTGATTAATGCCCCAAACACTACAGACAACCCCTTGACACACACACACACACTAAGATAACTCCTTTTTCATTGTTTTTTCTTCCCCTTTCTGCCGACTCCTGTATTTAGAAGTTCCTTTGTTGCAGTGCATCGTACTAAAAAGCTCAGCTTTTCATTAAGCAGAAAATAAAACATAATGCAGCATTCTTTAAACATATTAATTTTTAACTGTGGGCATCATTCAGTGCTGGGCTGTAGCTTCAAACCTCTCTGGGAGGTTACTACAATAGCGATATAAGTTGAAAAGCCCTTTGCCACCAAAGTCCATTATAAATCAAATTACATTAGAAAACCAAGTCCCCAGTCCCACAGAATTGGATTTCCACACTTAAATGGTAATATTGAATAACAGAATAAAGAACTGTAGAGGCCTAATTTGTGTGCTCATTTGTTTTTGTGTATTTTGCTTGCTTAATCTGCTTTTTTCCCTTCACAGTGGGTTTGAGCAGTGCCGCACACTTACAGAGACATAATGAGTGTATCTTTGTGCCATAATTACTGGGTGCAAAACAAACTGTCGATACACTTGAAAGGGTGAGATTCCACACAAACACAAGTATAAAGACGTGGACAGAAACCCGCATACACTTATGTACGAGTGCGCACGCACGCACACATGCACACACACACATACACATACACATAAACACACACACTGGGAGCAGAAAGTATAAACGGCTTTCATAGGATCATTGATCTGTCCATTCAGCTGCTTCACAGCCGGACAGAAGATGAAAACAGCACTTTTGTTTATGCTGCCGTAAACAGTGAGAAGGGGAGGAGAGAAGGCCACATCGATATCAGCCAAATGGCTATTTCTTCTTATAGTCCAGGATTCTTGTGTGAGAAAGGATACAATAGGCCTCAACTATTGTGTGAAAGTGCTTGAGGAAAAATGAGGTGAAAAGCAAAATCTAATTGATACGGTTCAAAACAGGATTAGAGACTGGCTCAATTACCAAATGAAGATTTAGTGATTTGTTGTTAGAGGTAAAGCTAGGTGTTGCTTCTGTGTGGCTGAGGCTGTTTTTATGATACCCTGTGGGCATACTATATTTAGTATACAACGCAGTCACATCTCACCAACCTTCATTCACTCTGCCTCACCAGGTGAAGGAAGATTAGATTATTATATAAAGCCAGGGGAAAAAATGAGTGGCACACAGGGTTCAAATTATCCTTCCACAGTGGAGGCTGTTCAAAATATGTAGCAAATATACTGTTGATAGTTGAAATGTGTCAATATATGATGGAAATTAGAGATGCCAGTTTTATTTAATATTGCTTTAAATGGCCCAAAACCCATTAACCAGAGCTAACAGATTATTTTTTAAGAAAAAAACCTGAAATGACATGAAATGCAAAGGGCGCTTTCCTTTCAGTCTGGACGACGTTTTTCTGTAGCTAACATCGCCCTAGTCCCCTTGTCAAAAAGCCAATGGGATTTTTCAATGTGAAATTGGATCACTGCAGAAAATAAGCTCTGTGGTGCTTGTTGGGCTAGGATTAGATAGTAATATAAATAAAAACACAAAAGTTCAGCCCAAAATGGTGCACAATGACACCTGCAGCCTGTTAGTACACCTTTTTTGGGTGTAAATTCCAAATTTTGCCATATTGGCACAATTTTCTTGAGAGACTAACTCCGCCAAGCCTCCTCATGTCACCTCAAAACAGATGACCCTCTTTTATACAAACACGGTGTGCAGTGATCCCACCGCAGCGGAAACGCTCTCGCCATTGAGAGAGACGCCGCGTGCAATTACGCACAAGGCACAGCGGCTTTTACTTCACTGACTGCTGTTACATGAACATGAAAAAACAGTTTATGATGCTTATCCTGTTATGATTATATTTGGGACATAGTGTTTCTTTCAGAGTACTCTAGCCAGCATATTCAGGTTTCTCATGGACATAATATGCTGTTTACGTGCTCAAACCCATAAACGGAATACTCCAAAAACCTGATCATAAATAGGTTATTCATGTCCATGTAAATGCACCGACTGACTATTTAAATTTTCAGACACACAAACAGGATTGGTCAGGATCTAATGTCAGTTGATATGTGCACACATTGTTTTTGCGTGTATCAGAGAGAGCCCGCAACAGTAGTTCCCTCCCAGAAGCTTGATCATGGTGCTGCCAGCAGCTGTGAGTCTCTCTTGAGCGGAGGGTGCATAAGCAAATTAACCAATAAACCAACATGTGTAACAGGTTAAAAATATTCTCGGTAGTTAACCAATCAACATCCCCTATAGGTTTACTTTGACAGGCTGCCAATAGCAAATTAGAGTGTTTAATCAAATAATGAGTTCAAGATCAAGTGAGATCTGGTACTTGGGGTACAAATTATGATTTGTTTTTGTTATTTTGCAAAGGTATAATTCATGCAAAGTCAAGTACAGTTGACTTTGAAAACAATAAAAGCAATCGTAGAGGTTTCAGTGGTTAATTATTAACTTCTTGTCGATCAAGTTTCTGTCTGAGGGTCAATTTCCTCATTGTAGGGAAAGAAATGGAAAATCACTGTTAAGATGGCAAAACACAAATAAAATAAAACTAAGGAACACAGCTATCAGTAAAAAAATATAAAGTGATGGTCCGCAATGCTGGCATGGTGCTTTAACATCTCTCAGGAAGCCATAATGCAAAAGATTACAAAACAATTCCAAAGTATTCAATAAGCACCATGCAAAAAATGACAGTGACAATTGAAATATATGCAAACCCTGTATCAGTGCTACCATCCACATAAAATGTAATGCCATGCCTGAGCCAACAGAGACTCTTTCCCAATTAATGTTGCTTAGCAGCACTCCAATCTTAAGTACCAATTACTACTGGCAAAACTTGAAGATGGTCTCAGTGGAGCTCTTCTCTTCGAGCGAAAACACACCTTATTCCCACAAACACACAGTGTGCACACAACAATAAGTAGCTAAAAGTGGAAGGCACTACCTATTAGTCAGTGGCTCACATGGAATAGGGATGTGATTTTGCAATGGCTGCTGTAGGGAGGGAAGACAATGCAGCTCCTCTGGATTCCCTCTAAGGGTTCAGGAACACTTGATAATTCAAAATTGAGCTGTCACTGACAATGCTGCTGGACACTGCTGTGCACTGTGGATAAAATCAGACTACTGCCTCTGCCTAACAAACAGTGACTTCTGAATTAAAAATTAGCCAAGGCTCAAAAAATGTTTTGTAAAACTGGAGTGCATGCAGGAGCAATGGTAAGGGATGAGGGTGTATGGGTTAGGACAGGTTTGTTTGCACTGTTGGGGAAAAGGTGCAACATCCAGCTGTATCTGTGAGGGCTGCGCACAGTGAATTTCCTGTTGATACTACAGGATTTTTTCTGCATTCCCTATTTTTGCCCCATGCTGATCCTGTTAAAAGAAAAGGCAGCTTTGTTTTATCTATATTTATTAAAGAGAGTGTTCCATTATGATCAAAATCGATTCTGAAATGTACACTGAAAACAAGCAAGAAAGAGGCAGCGAGAGATGAACGTGGAGTGCAGCGAGAGATGAACGTGGAGTGCTGCAGTGGCGGGGGGAGATGTGTGGTCTGTCAGTGGGTCACTGTGTGGGGAGTGTAATCAGAGGGAAGGAGTGCTGCATCATTATTCAGAGTGTGAAGCTGGCGGAGAGGCACTGAGAGGTAAACCAGATGATGGAGGAGCCCGTGATTCCCCTGCTCCCCTCTATCGCTGCCCCCAAGTCCACCCCTGTTAAACCCTGAATCTGGAGCTGAGAAACGAGGAGTGCGCAGCAGCAGGCACAGTGCTACCCATCACTATCGCAACGGGGAACATGGTGCTGCATTTACTCTTAAATCAGAACATGGCAGGGGGTCGAGTGAGCTCATTGGCTCGTGTGAGAGTGTGTGTGTGTGTGTATGTTTGTGTATGTATAGTATGCATGCCTGGATGGATGTAAAGAATATTTTCCATCTGTCCGTGATTCTTTTCTTTTAATTATTCTTTGACGCAGAAATTTATGTCAGAAAATATAAAAAGTGCTCATTTGAAGTTCTAAAAACCAAGGTGCTGTCTACAAATTACTTTTGTGTGACCAAACCCCAAGGAAATTCAATTTCAGATGATATAAGAAGAAAGAAATGCAGCATATTCTCATGTTTGAAAAGCTGGAAACTTTGACATTCTTACATAATAAACAGTTAAATGGGTACTTTGCCGATTTTCAACCACATCAGTGCCAAAACGGTGTGGGGAGTGTGTGTGTTGAGGTACGTGCCACCAGCTCTGGGAGCTCCCCTCCTGTCCACCATCAAAAATCTGCTGGGTAATGTGAAATGACTCATTTTTGGCAATTTTTTTGCGTGCTGGCAGGGAATTTTTTAAGTGTTTATTTTTCTGTAAATATTTTGCACAAATTCAGCTAAATTGTTACATAATTTATTGGCTTTTGGTCGTGGGGCTTTTATTGTTCTTGCAGTGGAGTGGTGAGTGTGATTGTTTTAAGCTCTGCACCACTGTCTATATCTCTACCCGTGGTGAAACACCACATGCTATACATGACAGTATAACACATGAGAAGTAAAAAGAAATTAAACAAGTGCTCATAATTTCAGTAAATAACAGAATCACCTCTTACTGTGTATTACTTTTGTTTATGGTGTGGTGTTTTCACTCCACACACATGGGTGCTTAGCAGGGAAACAGACAGTGGAGAGCTAGAGAGGTGACAACTGCTTGACATGCCTGATACTGATTTTTGAGATTCGATCAGGACATCCCTATTAAATAAATTATACTTCGTCAATTTTCAACCAGGTCTAAGCATATAAAGATGTGTGTTAAGGTGCCACCACAGCACGGGGAATTTATTGCCTGTGTTGTGGGCCAAAATTTGCCAGATGATGTGAACTGCATCATTTCATGCCATCCAGCAGCTTTTGGGTGGTAAACCGTCAATTTTTATGGTATGAAATAACCCTGATGATCAGCACTGCTTCTACATCACTGGGCCCGTAGAGAAGGCACACTAGACTTCTGGTGGCCGAGCCGACTTCTAGTATAGTGCTCCTCTGGCTGTAATGGGGGATAAACTGATTTAATCTTCGAGACTTTCCAAATGTTATCGAACTGAATGGATCAAATCCTGATAGTAAATGAGCCATTTTGCAGAGGTTGTGATGCTCTACAAAATTTGGCTTCAAAGCCCAGCACATTTCCTTGGGGTCTGACACACACTGGATGAAAATCAGCAGAGTATCTCTTTAACAGTATATTTAAAAAATACATTACAGCTTTTCAAGGATGAGAGTACCCCTTTAATTAGTCATCAAAATGACCAATTAATCAATCAGTTATTGAAACATTTGTTTCATATAGATATCTAGCTATCTTTTTCATTTCCATTACATGGTAAGAATATCTATTTGTTGGATATTATCTTTGTATCTTGAAATATAAAACATTTATCTGCTAAACACATTTAAAATGTGACACAACTATCTGCTTTACATCTTCAAAAGGCATATAAAGCAGCTTCCTATCTAGAAAAAGATAGAGACTATTTGCTCTTTATCTTGAAAGATAGGTAAGCAGATGGGCGTTAAGTGAAACAGTCTGCTCTCTTCCATCTATATGATGTGAATAGAGATTAATTGAAGAGATGACGCTCTTATTCATTCTTGAATTGTCCTTGCAACAGATCTCAGGAGCCAAAAGAATTACAGGCTACAGCAGAACAATTAAGTCTGCCTCCTGTCCAGATGCTATCAGAGCTGCACACAGTAAACAGGAGCAGATAGGACCAGGCCCTGGGAACTGAAATGAATCACGGTCTAAGTCTGATACAAGCGCTCCTCTCTCTCTCTCTCTCTCTCTCTTTGACAAACACGCGCATGCACGCACGCACGCACGCACGCACGCACGCACGCACGCACACACACACACACACACACACACACACAAACAAGCACATAAGCACAGATAAAAAACACCACAGCTCCTGCCTCATGCTTACATTGAGCCAAAGAACTTAATCTGTCCATTTTCAACTGGCAACACATTTTCTAAAATGGAAAGATCTCCAGATGATATAAACTCTGATGAGCTTGTCAGCCACTGTGTGTATTTAATTGTATGTGTAAGCAGGTATGTGATTTTCTGGTGTGTATACATGTCTGTGGGTTTGCATGTGTGTGCAAAAAATTGAGACTGATGGCAAATGTGCTCCCATCATTGTGTGTCGTCCTGTCAGTGTGTGCCTGTGTATATGTATGTGAGCTTTTACAGTGTACACAAGCTTTACAAAGTACAAAAAGAGGGAGATAGAGATGACATGGGCAGACAGACAGAGCTGAGATACGCTCTGTCAGCCAGAGGTGGCTATCTGCCGCCTCACAAGTCCTCTCAGCTCTTCCCACAAGATTAACTGTCTGGTGTGCTCAGCGCAGCTCTGAAAGTGACAAATGCCACTCTAAATAGTATTTCTGACTTGTGATTGATTTGTGGGAGCTCATCTGGCCTTCAAAAAAGACAGCAAAAAACATTAACAATTGGTTTGCTTTTACAGGTTTCATCGCTAGCTTATAAAGTATTCAGTGGTTTAAAGTAGCCTCCTTGAGTTGGAATTTCTGGCTAAAAGAGAGGGAGTTCAAGTAATGCAGCCACATGCTGAAGATGAGACAGAGCTGACAGAGATCAAATAGCTCAGAGCAATAATGATGTTGTAAGACGAAAAAGGCCAGGACAGATGGGTGACAAAATAAAGACAAATCCAACATTAAGTTCCTTAGTCAGGTGTTGGGGCCCCTATTGGGGCATTTCCACCAGCAGGTCAGTACAGTTCAGTACATTTTGGGGGGTTTTCCATTGCGAAAAGTTGGGAATGGTACCTTTAGTACCTTTGGAACTGTTGCCATTTTTGGTCACCCCTCTGCTCGGGGTACCTAGCATGCAGATCTGGTACTAAAAGGAGGAGCTAGAATCACTGGTCAGTAGAGAATCAACGCTGTGTGCTCAGGACTGAGCTGTAGTTAGTTTAATCACTGTTCATGACAAGTTTTACATACACTTGTAAACTATAACTATAAAATGAAAGGCTGTTTGAAGCCTCTAGCAGTCGCTGTAGACTGAGAAATATAATAATTTAATTTACCTCGCCGACTGCTGGCAACCTTTAAGGTGGAATCTAGTCCTCACTTGGAGATAAAAACATGTCAGACTGTCGGAGCTTTGTTTGGTGTGTTGGGGCAGAATAAACCCAGTTCTTGCCTGGCAAGGAGACAATGCACAAACCTGCTATTTTTTGTGCAGCCCTGTTTTGTGGATGATAAACCAGACATACGGGCTGCAGACTTCACTCTGTATCACCAGCAAACAAGGAAATACAGCAAGCGCTGCTGGACGGAGAAGCGAGTGGCAACAACCCTGCCCACATATAATACAACAGTACCGTCTATGGTGAAAACGCTCCACGGATCTAGAGTCTAGGTTCCTGGTCGTAGGTGGTATGTTTGGTTTCAAAGGTACTACACTGAAAGCCTTTGGTGGAAATGCAGCTAATGTGCCTGCTAGAACAGCTTCAATGCGTCTTAGCATCAGGTTTGCGTGAGATGAACTGCACTTCGCCTGGAAAGTAGAAGGAATTGAGCGGCAGCAGGGGGCAGCGACAAAAAGCTGCAGTCAAGTTTAACAGTTTCAAGCAAAGATTCTCTATTTCCTGCAGCTTTCAAAAAACGTACAGGAAGAGAAAGAGATATTTACATCCTATTAGATGCAGACCACGTATTAATACTGTTAATAGTAGTATTAAGATTATTATTATTTTTATCAATTACACAAGATTGTCTATTGACAGATTCAACCTTCATTGCACAAACATGAGACTACAATATACTGATTCATGAATTCATCATCTGGAACTGCTTATCCTGTTAAGGGTCGTGGGGGGGCTGGAGCCTATCCCAACAGACAGTGTGTAAAAGCGGAGTACATCCTGGAAAGGTCACCAGACAATCAATCATGCTCACATTCACACCTACAGACAATTTCGAGTCACGAATTAACCTGCATGTCTTTGGACAGTGAGAGAAAGATGGAGAATGCTGCGAAAACCCATGTTGACAGCGAAAGAACATGCAAACTCCACACAGAAGGCAGGTTTGAAACCAGAACCCTCTTGCTGTGATGGGACAGTGCTAACCACTGCACCAACTATGCCCCCTGAAATCACATTATGAATAGACTACAATCTAGTGTTATTTATTACAATTACTAAAAAATTAGGATTTCCGACAAAATGTAACATTTTTGGTAAAAACTACTAGCCAATCAGCAGAGCCGTCCGTGCCCCACCAATAAACCCTCTCTCATAATCACTTATGTCTTTGCCTCTTGCCATCCTGATACAAAATCAATCAGCATTTTTACACAGTACATGCTACAGATCATAACTGGATGTTAACTGCGTGTTTGTACCATGCAGTGAACCTGTGTCTAAACATCTGTATTTTTTGTTTCTCTTTGTTTCAGTTTATGCCTGTCCTTTGTCACCCATCTAGACACCCTCATCCAAAGAAGGGGAACAAATAAAGGAAAAACTTGTATATATGTATATATTAATCAGCCGAGTATTTCGTCAGTCATTATTCATATTTCTGTCTGTGTATTTCTTGCATGGAAATCCTGCCAACTTGTTCTTTGAGGGTATCAAACAGAATTTCTGCCCTAATACATGCAGAATAGCATGAGTTAATGATGGAGATATGATGCAGTTTGAGCCTCATTCCGTCTATGTGCCTTACAGAGTCTGTACTTCCCTCTCCAAACTTGTCAGTGTGTGTGTGGGGCTACCTGAAGGACTAGCATGCTCTGTTCCTGTGTAGATAACAATATATCTCACACAAAAGTCCATGTTTGAAAAAAGTGTTTCCAGACTTAGATTGCATGTAAATGTACAGAATTGAAACGTGAGACCAAGAAGGCAAAACATTTCAAAGAGCGGCCCCGATTTTCCCCACAAACCTCAGGCAAAGTGAACACAGTTTGCACCACATCATAACACCGTCCCTGACATCAGCAGCATTCAAACCGGCGCTTCATGAATAGAGTAATGTTTTATTGCTGTTGTGAAGAGGCACTCTGTGAGCTACATAATGCTGCTGCCTAGTTGTACAGGGAACAGGATGCAGTTGTAGACCTGTGAACTCTGTCATCCTTTATTGAAGATGACATGTACTTTTAGCACACATCGCTCCCAGGCTTTCTCCCCTGCGCTGTTGGTTTTAAACACACTACTGGGAGCGCTCGCCGAAAAACAGAGAGCGCTACAGACACACATAAAACACATAAGAGCTCAAAGTCTTTGATTCTGGAACATAAAACACACTTGGATACAGATACTTACTGTACAAACACACACACACACACTCACACACTGATTTAAGTGTCTCCTGGGTCGTCCTTTTCTGTACAATAATCCTTGTTAGAGATGCAGAGGCGTTGTAATGACAGCCATAACCATTGTGAAGCAGTTAGTCTTAGTATCACCTCAACCCCCGAGTCTTCTGGGAAGGCTACTTCACACACTCTTTTATTGCCTTCATGACCATTAGTATCTCCATTTTATTGCTGTCATCGTCACCATTTACCTGACAAACGCAGCCTCAGCAGGATTTCTCGTCTCACCGCTTCTCTCTCTCTTTCTCCCTCTCTTATATGCATGTGCTCACTCAAAGATTAAAACTTTGCTCATTTGTTACAGTGACTATTTGAATATTGATTAAGCCGGTTGTGTTCACACTGATAAGCAAAAATCACCAACGGATTTATGATATTTTGATAAATATTTGTATCAAAGTCTGATCTGGGTGTTTCATGCTTTTCCCCATGCCAAATATTTTGGCCAATATGAAAACAACTACTCATTTATTTGACTAATTGTTTTGTGCAGAAAGAAAACTAATACTTTCAATTTGAGAATCAAGTATTTCTCCAAGTAAAATATACTTTTTAACATTTGCTTTTTTAAAAAAGGGTGTGGATGTGTTTGATTCTTGCAGTCCTAGTTTAGACAAAAGGATTTGCTCCAATATCAAGAATATTGGTTTAACTGTATGTCTTCCCAACTGATCACACTCTTTCACTGGTGCCATGCAGAGTTTAAAGGTATACTATGCAATAATTGTCAGTTACACTCTCCGATAAATACACTGCCGCACACCTCAAGTGGGTCATAGGTGATAACTGCTAGGGATTACTTGCATAAGTATATACATTATTCTTAAGAAAATCATGCACAGTAAACCTTTAGATGAAATTTCTAGTATAGACTCCAACTACTGAAAACAGCTAACAGAACTAACACAGTTCACTTGGCTTACATATGACCCAGAGGAGAGTCTTGTAAATACGATATATCAAGAAAACATCCAGCCTGCTTTGCTAAATGCCGTTTTTATATATTTCTTTGCCAGTATCCCTTCCAGGACTCTGGTAACAGAAGATAGTGGTGCAGAAGTACAGTTTGGGTCATGTACTGCTGAAATCAATACTGACTGATCCTACTGTGCTGACAGGCCACAGCACATTCCTCTATGGACTCTTATGCCTGGCCCCTGGCCTGATAAATGCTGACTTCCAGAAACATGACACTACTGTGATGGACAAGCGTTTGTGTGAGTGTATGTATGTGTGTGTGTGAGCAAAGATTGATGTGAGCTGAGGGATCTCCAGAGCTGCTCATACCTATCAAGGGATTGCTCTGTTAGTGTACAGTGTGTGGTGGCAGTGGTTAAGTCCAGTCTGGCTGCGTGTCTCGGATATAAGGGATACACCTCCTCTATCGTTCCATCCCTTTATTGGAGCTGAGATTTCTTTTAGAGACGGCACGCACACCATAATCCACAAAACACCTCTGTTCCCGCGGCTCTTAGGGCAGTGGGATTTCCTCTGATGCAGGTACTACTGTTTGTGTTGGTGTGTGTATGATATAGTGTGTGTGTGCGTGTGTGTGCGTGTGTGTGCGTAGTATCAAAATGCAATTATAAAGAGATTAGAGCAGATGATGTGCTGGCCAGACGTGACAAATACACACATTGAATCTGAGGATTAAACCAGAGAAGGGCAGAAGTGTGTTTATTGTGTGTCTGTGTGTTTGGGTAGTGTTGTTTTATTTGTGTGTGTATGAAGCAATGTATAGAATATTGCATTAATATCTGAGTATCTTCATCTAATTATCACTCCTTTCCTTTCCTCCTCATCTCTCTCATCAACCCTCCATCTCTTCATGATACACACATTGCTGTTAAAACCAATCACATTACCAAAAACTATCAGCATGGCCATCAGTAATATATCTTCCGTGAATGAATAACCCACTTAAAGATCCTAAAAATCATTGTTTCGAAAAATAAATTCAACATTTGGTCCCCTGTCAAACTGGTCTTTGTTTTTCTTTCTAAATAGATGTCATCACACTGTTAAAGATGAAAAAAGTTGTTTTTTTTTAGTCACTTTAGGGCAGCAGAGCAAGCTATAAACACAGCAATGAAATGTTATAGACTTATAAAGTTTATTGTGGCTAACCTGTTAGCAAACTACACAAACACCAAACACGAGGAGACATTAGCGGCCATTTAACAAATACAAGTCCAACATTTGATCTGTTTTTTAGCTGTGGTCTCTTATGATATTGCCAATTGTAGGTGTGGACTTGAGTAACACGACTTGGTCTTGAGTCACATATTGGATGACTTAAGACACGAGTTGATAAAGTCAAAGAAGACTTGCAATTCGATTTAGACTTTGAACCTTTTGCCTTGAAAATACATGAAACCTTCGTCCAAGCCCAAAGATTAAAAGTATGTTATTTAAAAAGTGTGCCACAAATCAATTAACATCCCTCCAGTTTCCTCAAACATTAACATCAATGCTTTATTTCCAGCAGGTCAACTTAAATCCCAATCCAACAGCCTCCAGTCAAGTTGAGAACCATAAAGAACTAATGTTATGTTTCTGAGTACCAGTTGGAAAAATATACCCAAGTTAATTTCTTTGCATACAAAAATTAAAAACAAATTGCAGCATGCAAACATGTGTCTCAAAAATTACAGAAGGAGACACAACAATGTCCAACCAACGTTTTTAACAAACAACTTAAATTTTAAAAGCATTCAGGATTCTATTTTTAAATTTAACATATTATACTGTTGATGGCTTAAAGGAACTCGAAACTCGGATTTGGAACTTGAGTGCAAAGACTTGCAGAACAATAAGCTGTACCCACCTCTGTCATATATCATGTTCACTTGATTTCAACTTTATCTGTTTGGTGCTGGTAAGGAAGAGCTTTAACACTGATACCAGCTACCTGCTGTGGTTGACAACAGGGTTGGTGAAGGTGATGAGACTAAATTAGAAAACTTGTGATCTGTAAACCAACAATGAGCTAAAAAAAAAATCACTGGAACTGAAGAGTCAGGTGTCAAGGTCTTCAGCAATGTTTCCCACAAATAAACTTGACTTGGGTGGGTTGCCCAGGTATATTAAGGGCTGCCAATATACTTTTTAGCTTTTTTAAATTTTATTCCTTTGTCCGTCTAAGAAAAAGAAGGCATCCACCATCAATTAATAGTGGACAATCTTCCCTCGCTCCACCTCTCTAGTACCTGCTTATTCTGCTACCACTACCTGCAGCAACAATTTCAACAGCTGTTTTCTCTGCAGCTCTGAACGAATATGGAAAGAATATACACCAATAATTTAAAAAATGTTAATCAAATACTATATATGTTAGAAATTATGAAAAATAATACATCTATGCTCACCAACCTTTCAGATTTTCCTGCCACTCTCACTGCTGTTCTCCTGGAGTTTCAATACCCCATTTTTACCCCACACATGATGACATTTCAAATTCTTCCTACCCAAAATACTTATTAAAAGCAGCCTGATATCACTGCTGTTTGTGATCGCCTTTCAAAAATTAAACACTTATTCCTCATATTTGATGGTTGAAACCGAGTGAGTGAGACAATTAGGTATGCACACAGAAAAAAAGCAGACAGAGAGATGATAAAAATAAGCACTCTCTGTAATTAGAAAAAAACATTATTATGTAATGTATATGTGAATGTAATAGTAAAGTAAATAAATAAAATAAAATATTTATAAAATATTGTGTTTAAAGCTCACATTCTGTTGTTTTTAATATGTAGGAGACCATTTTTGGGCCAACACTTTCTGCCAGCTACAACCACAAGTATATTTCAAATCTGTGGTAAACACTGAAGCAACCCCTTTCACTTCACACCATTATTTGAGCAATCGTTTATATAAAATGTTGTTCAGGGCAGCTTTAAATTTTGTACAGCCATTGTGTGTCCCCATCACAGCAGAAAGGGACACAGCCCAGCCACTATGCAGTTTACTATCTGCCAACATGTAATGAATAACAAGTGGACTGTCCTAAAGAAAATATTGCCCTGAAATCCTAACTAGTGATAGTAAGGAAACTGCACATTGGACTCTGGAAGAAATACTGTTGAATGATATGAGTTAAGGATGCAAGGAGCTGAGTGTCCTTCAGATGTCATAGCAGCTGACAGTTATAAAGTGCACAAGCTATATCACATACTGTATGCATTTTTCATGTTAACACTGGTTCTCTATTTATGTCTCTAAGCGAACTTCTTTGAAATCCTATACAATCCAGTTACAGTAAAACAGCAATAAATAAAGAGCACAACAGATCTAAGGGGAACCAATAAGGACTGAATGTATGGATTAGACTTCTACCACCAGGATGCATATTGCTTATAGTCTGAATTATATCCAGCGGCGTGCACCATCTTCTGCTTCTCCCAGTCCACTCCAGAAAAACAGAATGGGCTCTAATGAGCTACTCTGCTGCAGCCTGCCTTCAGTTAAGCAAGAGATGTATGGTAAGAGTGGAAACCATGCTGTATTTAAGCTAATAGATTCTCCATGTCAAAGGTGAATGTTCTGCCTCAGGCCATCTTCTGCTCTCTCTCAGCTGAAGGATCACCTCCATTTGTCAGAGTTTGAAAGCCTTGGAAGTTCAGTGATAAACAGTCTTCTGATAAGTTGGTTTTAAACCGACTGCACGTCATCGCTGTATTTTACACGCAACCTTTTGATCCTTACTGTATTAAGTATGATTTCGCAAAATGCGTGGTCGTCATGGTGTCAAGTCATGTATGCAAATGTTCAAAAAAATGTGAGAGCACAGTGTGTTTTCTTTTATTATAAAAGATTTAAGCAACATTGTTGATTTTGAAATTAAGAGCAGAAATTTAATGTGTTTTTCAAATAACAAAATCTTAGTGTCAGTGTAATAATATTTTGTTTGGAGTAATTAATTCAACACTGGGGGAACAAGTAATACGCATTGTATGATAGCAGTGGTGTACTCTACTGATTTTCCATCATTTCTTCAAGTTTGCTGTTTTAAATTCTCTCAGGTTTTTACACCATTCCTCATCTTTTTTTTTCTCTAAAATATATTTGTGTTTCTCCTTAGTCACTATGTTCAACTTATCCTCACACAACTGTTTGTATGATATCCGATGAAAATGCACACCTCACAAATAATGTTAAGTCCTTAATGTAAAGTTACATAATTAAAGTTATGGAGGTAATGTTTAGACAAGTAAAGTACATGTAATTCAGTTTAGGAAAAGAAACATGGTGACTAGGTACCTTAAAATGACTAAAAGTTTACATAGCTCTAAAATTCTGTCTCTGGGGGAAAAGTCCTGTGTTTTGTGACCCGTCCACCACCACAACTTGCCTCCTTACTGGAGGCAAATTTGTGTTTTCCAAGGACAGTGAAGTAATGACCTGCCCTGCTCTCCCTCTGACTGACTCGTTGCGTTCATTGGTTTGAGTCAAGGCAAAAAGAGTGAGATTGGTTAATCAGAGACAGAGTAAGGCAAAGGAGGGCAGGTCACCATTTCGCTATCTGAGGCCACACAAACTAGCTTACTGGACCACTCTGTACTGTTTCTTTCTTTACTTCTGTCAATGCATTGGTCACGTGATCACAACCTTCCAGAATACACGGGTTATGCCCAGATAACTGGCTCATGATTACGTGAAAGATCGATATGTTTTAGTGCATTTTATAAGAAAATGTACAAACAGTGCATACGAACAGCGTGCTTTGTTTTGCAAGTTTTTACCAAACATCTAGAGTTAAAAGTTAAAAAGACAAATCTTTTAAACAAAACACATAATGAAGCTTCTAAATTACCTTGCTTCTAACCTTAATTAGAGTGAGAGGAAGAAATTTTAATTAGAATACTTAAAAAAGTTATTGCATTGAATTTTAAAGTGTGCCTTTCAGATTCAATCTTTAAATACATCCCTGAAGCAGATCCTCTTTTATTCAGCTGTTGAGAGCATTAGTGTGATGCATTTAAATTTCTGAAATTCAAAAAAAAAAAACTTCTTTCTGGACCACTCTGTACCACTTCTTTCTTTACTCCAATATACGGCTTCATCATATGATCACAGCCTTCCAAAATGTGTGGGTTATGCACGAATGACTGGCTCATCTCATGATAACAAGGGAGATGTACATATTTTAGTGAATTTTCATAGGAAGATGTACAAATGGAGCGGCCTGCTTTGCTCTGCAAGTTTTTACCACACATATATAGTAAAAAGTTGAAAAGTGAAATCATTTAAACAAAACACAATTCACAGTATTAATACAGGTCCCGTGTGCACAAACTGAGCTTCTAAATTACCTTGCTTCTAACCTTAATTAGAGTAAGAGAAAGAAATTTTAATTAGGAAACCAAATTTGAAAAAAAAACAGGACTGAAAGTTATTGCATTCAATTTTAAATTGTGCCTTTCAGATTCAATCTTTAAATACATCCCTGAAGCAGATCCTCTCTTATTCAATTGCTGAAAGCAGGAGCGTGATGAATTTAAATTTCTGCAATTCAAATAAAGCTTCTGCAAGCACAGTTCTCTTTCCATAGCATAGCAGTTTAGACAAGGAGAAAACACTCATTCTATGTGCTGCACAGCTCAGCAAATAGTTGGACAGAGGGCAGATTGAGCACAGAACCTATGAACATGATTTCCTTATCCGTGCTGAAGCATTGTTGATAAAACTGTCAAGTCTGGAGAAAGAGGTAAAATTAAGCTAACACAACTCTCTTTCCCTCATCCTATTCCTGCCATGTCTTTGAAGAGAATGCTTTGTTCAGCTGTGTCATTACATTATTAGCCGACAGACAATTTGTTTGACAGTGCTTCTAGAGAGAACTGTGATGTGCAGTACACATCTTCTGTTTCCCTTTTCCATGGTTTCAATTAACAGCTTTCTGCTCTCCAAAACACTCAGTGCACCTTTTTTCATCTATCTTTTCAGTAAGTCAAGGACAGGCTATTAGGAATCCGCAAAGGCAGCAAGTTCACTCACACGTTAATTGCTTGGGAGAGGAAAAAAAAGTTAGAAATGTAAGAAAAAGTAGAAAAAAGCAAGCACGCAAATCTCCGCGAATTTTAACAAGGTTAACAGCTTTGAACAATACAGTGTGCAGGAGGAAGCGTTGACTCTCGATGTTTTGAGGATAACACTCCTCGCACTCATATCACTTTTTGTCAATTTGGTGACAAACGCTGCACAAAACAAAAAACTGTGTTGGCATGGCTATCTTCACCAGCACATGATGTACTTTTTTTGTAGTTGATACTGCATTTGTTAGCACATTGTCAACGTTAATATGCAGCAGAAAGTAGGAAGCTGTCAGTGGAGTCAAGGCATGTTTCATTGGGTTTGGCTTTGACAGTGTGCTTATGTGGAAATACAGCAAGCTACATGTTATTTCATTGTTCTCAAATGTTGTTTGACCAGTTGACTTCTAATTAAGGCTTAGAAAATGTCAGACATTGTAGTTGACATATTCCCCCTCATCCTGTCAGAGTAGCCAGAAGACTTCTATTATAGATATTTCAAACGACAGGTATGTCAGGAGACTGTCAGAGAAAGATATGTCCAGCAATGCTTCCACCTTTCCTCCCGCAGCTTCTCCTCAAATGGTGGAGTATTTTTTTTTTTTTTTTTTTGAGATGGAAACCTGGTGCTGGAAGACATGCAGCAATACTTCGTTAGGATTCCTCACTGTATAAATCCGCTGTGTTAACACTTCATAGGTCTCACCAACCCTTTTTAGGTGTGCAAGTGCAGAAACACACACGTACGGAGAAACACGAGCATACAAACGCAGTGGCTGTATGCTCTGAATGACAGAGTTATACCGGCTTTGCATAAGAATACAGATAATGCAGTCAGATGGCGAGGGAAAGCGATGTCAAACAGACAGGCCTTCAAACGAGGCACTGAGCCTCCCTCTCCTCCCTCAGTGAACTGACAGCCTCTGGCCTGAGATTCAAGCAGCGTCAGGATGTCAAACTCCACTATGTTTTGACACCCAGTGCTGTCCTCAGCAGAAAGAAAGAGGCAAAACAGCAGTGAAGGCTTTTGTAAACACAAAATTCACAGTCCATTTGTGTTTTAGTTCCTATTGAATGCACAAACAGACCTTGCAGTGAGGCACACACACAAAATACACACACAAACACTTGAGAGGAAAGAGCAAAACACAAGTCCTTTTCAGGCATTCACTGTAATCACAAAATGCTTCGACAATTTACATGATGACATCATGTTTTCTGTAAAAGATGCTCAAGTATTTTGTTTACTTGTTTCTGGAACACTTTCTGCATGGTTCATGTTGGAATAAAAACATTGCCAGGACAACATTATGATGCTCTTACGTGTAATGTTTTGCGTATTTGTACTATCGGCGGCTGGCGAGGAAATCATGCTGTTGAGAGCTGCTACTTGATCACAAAGATTGTTTCCAAGTGGCAGATTGAACTCTGAAGAGTGATTTTTCTATAAAAACTACAATACTTGAGTGAAAAAGTTGGAAAATATTTCCCTTCAGTGCTAAGGATTAGAGGGAAAGGCAGCTTAGCAGTATGCTGCAGTAAACAATGTCTCACGTTAAACACCACACTGCATTCCCCTAACAGTCCTGGCTGTTAGAACATGTAACTTTTCCATCAGGAAAACCTATATGTGAAAGTTTGAAAGTCATTTATTTAACAGATAAATGAACCCAGCACAGACTCCATGACTGAGAGCAGCCGGATAAAGAGAGGTAGAGGGAGGGAGGAAGTGTGAGAGAGAGGTAGAGAAAGAGATAAAGAGGGAGAGAGACTGAGAGCAAATCTATTACTGATAGTGATTTGGTGCTTGCTGGAGAGGATGGGGAACAGAGGGGTCCATTCATGGGGCTCTTGTCCCAATAGCAGAGATAAGAGAGTAGTGGAGCTCAACTAACTCTGTAATTACACTGCACACAAGTCTGCAGAGAGAGTTTTTTTTTTTTTTTTCATCGTGGTGCTGAGAGCTCCATATAAAAGACTCCATAAGATACTGCGAGGGTTAAAGGCATTTGAGTCTAAAGTAATCCCAAATATACTGTATCACCTCTGCCATCAGCAAATCCTGCCAGGACATAATTTGTGTGTCCAGTGGGGTTGGTATATGTGTTTTAACCATGCAGCAAATCTGTCCTTTGGCCCCAGTGGTCCGTGCGAATATTTGTCTCCACTAGCTTCCTAGAACGGTCTCCATGCAACTCTTTCTTCCAGTCTACTGTCACAGAAGCGCTGACAGGAGGTAATTTTGTGATGTTATTTGGGTGATTTTATTTGCTCAGTGGGGCACCATGCCCCCAACCACCACTGACACATTTCTAGTTCTTCACAGTCTCCACAGTGCAAAGCCCACCTGAGACATGGGAAAATCAGAGTAATGAAGTACGCAGCACACTGGCAAAGGCATCAATCAGATGACAGCAGGAGGACAGACAACAAAGGAACAGAGAGGTGGAGTAGCAGCATGGAAAAAGAGAATGCAGAAAAAAAGAGGAAAGCTGAAGCTCAACCAAGAGGATTAAATTATAATGTGAAGTAACATGGGATGAAGAAACTCATGCACAGCTATGAAATATTACACAGCCATACATTAAGGGAATGTTCGAGAGAGAAAGTGAAAGATAAATGTGAATGGGCAATGGGAAAGAAGAACAAGGCCAATAATTTGAGACCGGATATACCCTTTATGGACAGTGTCTAGTTGGGTTCCCCTCTCTGACAGCTTATTAAAGTTTCATGCTAAAATGAGTCAATATTAGATATGACATTTTCAGGGTGAGCTAGTCTGGGGCGGATATGGGAATAGGGTAAGGTTCTCGTTGCCATGGTGGCCAAATGACCAGTCTTGGCTGGAGGGGACAGGGACAGGAAGAAAGATGCACAAGGTGCTTCCATGTCAGCAAAATGATTTTACTTCAATTTTAACTAGAAAACAAGATTAGAGGACCATTATTCAGCACTAAATAAAAATCAAGTTTCTAGAAACGTGATGTAGAGATAGATGTGAAATGCGTTTTGCCGAGTCAGTTTTCTCAGTCAAATCATTCCACAACCAGAATCCATGAATTACTGGAACCATTTGGGTTGCCATAAACACATATACTAAAGCTCATCTGGGAACAAAGCAAAAGCTTACAATGGAAGACAAGGCATAAAAGGATCACGTTGCAATGCACAAGTTAAGGGAGCTGCCAGGATCACATTTCACTGAAGTTGTACATTGTGTGACAAATAGAAGAATGACGGATTTATATCACTCTACTGTGATGCGGTCTTTAAAACCAGGACAAAAACAACACTTACAATATTAAGATATCTAAATACTCGGACAATATCTAGTCTCATATCACGCTACTGATATAATGTTGATATATTGCCCAGCCCATAATTGGTAATACTTCCTGTTTTTTTTACAGGCCTTTTCTCATTATTTATGTTTCAGCTCTTGCAAAAAGAAATACTCACCACTTTCTCGCTCGCTAATACAGACATATACACACACGCACGTGCACACACACACACACACACACACACACACACACATCACACAAATGGATAAAAAAAGGCATAACACACCTTTTGAAATACAAAGCTTTGTATCCTGTACTCCAACACTATTCTCTTATTCCTTACATTCTTAACCTCTGTTTGCCATATCTGTGCCTCATTACTTCCTTTTTGTGTTATTCTCAGTTTTTAAGCTGTCTTGATCATAGGCAGCACAAAGACACAAAGTGACTGGGATCAATCTGTTCTTTGCAAACCCCCAATGTGAAGGAAAATCAGTAGTGAAGATACTTACAGAAAAGATCCCTGGGCATTTCCTTTCCTTTGAGAAGTGGGGAAGAAAGTGAGGACTGCATTTAAAGATTCAAAACTGTTTGAATCACACACTCAGTCAGATACATACTTATAATTTGTTACATTGTTTGAAGATGTTAAAGGGAAAACATGCCGTCAAGAGACAGGGCATGACACAGAAAGCGGTGAAATGTGGAAAAACGACAATGCTTAACTTTTGTGAGAGACAAATGTCATCCTCTGCTCTTTCATCCATGTCTCCTGCTCTTCCTGTTGAACCTTTAAAGAGGTCGTTCGACATGCCTAAAGCAGGCCACACCAGAACCAAGCAGCTAACAATCACAGCGCCTAACCTTTCATTTCCTGACTTCACGTAGGAAATCAAAGGCATCGAACAAATGATTCAGGGGGGGGGGGGGGGGGTGATGGAGACAAGGAGCTTTAAAAGACAGAGATAAGGGAAGTTAAAAGGGGGAGGAGAGAAAAGTGAGAGACGTGATTGGCAGTAAAAGGCGGAGGTGACAGACTCAGCGAGAGCGCTCTTTATTTCACTGAGAGTAAAAGGGCTTGTGGTGGAACAGCAGCGGGAAGTCAGAAGAATCGGCAGACCAATTAGATGAAATGGTTTAAAGTTCAAAATCCTGTCTCCATTCACATGCTCGGCCTTCATGAGCTTTCTTCTCCCATAAAAGAGCACGCACATGCACACACACACACACACACACACACACACACACACACACACACACACACACACCCAAGCATAACACGCCAATGCACATACAGGCTCAGGAACTCTTTTTAAGTTTATATACAAGAGATTAAAACCAGGTTGAGTTGATTAGAGTAGTATTGAGTACTGAACTCTGTACTTTTATCTCTGTGCTTTTTCGGTCAGGATACTGACCGAATTACATCAGTGCTACAGACTAGCAATTCACATTAAATCCATTGCTGCCAAATGTTGGTACCCAGGGTTGGAACAGACAGGGGCAAGTTAAATTCAAGGACTTTCAAGTACTTTTTTAAGCACTCTTTTTCATTTTTAAGCATGAAATTGTTTTCACTACAATCATTGCCTGCAAGAGAATTGTGCTAATATGCTCCACCATCCACAGTCAGACACACACGGTTGCTTATTTACTACCGAATTACAGCTCAAAACTCGCTCTAACGTTGGCACTGTGTCAGTGTTTTGCCGGCGAGCAAAGCATTCTGGTCCAGACTTCTTCCTAATATTTACTGACCCATTGCCGCTCTAAGCTCATACCACTAATGAAGCATTAGAAAATAATTGCAACACAGCTAGGCTTCCTAGTTTGAAAACATTTATCTCATATGTATCATAAAACAATATATTTTTTGGTTCTCCTCAATCATATTCAAGTACTTTTTCAAGGACCAAGTAAAAAAAATGTATGATTTTCGAAGTATTCTAGTTGTTAAATTTTAAGTGTCAAATTCAAGTACTTCTAGCACCTCAAGCATCTTGCAAGAACCCTAGGTGCCTACGGGTGAGAGTGCTGGGGTTAAAGAAGAGGCCGAAATGCTGTAAGATGCTCCAAAGCCTGGAAGTCAACCTTGGACCTCCAAGGCCAGCAACAGAGCACCAAGTTCAGCATCCAAGCACCGCGGAGCTGCAGGGTTCAACCTCAGGCTGGAGGTAGAGGCAACCTGAAGTCAGAAAGCCAGCTACGGACCTACAAGGCGATCACAGAGCTCTGCAGAGTTGCTGGGTCAACTTCAGACCCAAGACAGAAGTGCCCTAAGGCCAGCTACAGCTTTGGCTGGTTGGGCCAAAACTATTGCTGCAGCAACGTAATAGTGTTGGTTAAGTTTCTTTTGCATATTATTTTAATAATAGCCTAGACACACATACACATACACAAGAAGGCAGAGACAACAGATTCACCCTGCTATGAATAGAGCAAAACAGCAAAATTGCGTTTTAGTCTATGTCACCCCTGAGGCTCGTTCAGAAACTAAATTTTTGTTATTAGAGATAAAGTAAAGTACTGAAAAAAGGTAGCACTGGGTAACAGGTAATGGTATCGGTTCAAATGTGAATGTTTCCCAGTCCTAATTAGAATGAGTTGCCATAATTACAGGATGGACTTATTAAGGTGTTTCTTTCATGGGGCATTAGGACGAAACACAAATTAAACATGCCACATGCAAATGAATGCTAATTGTGACCAGAGGTGTGATCTCATTGGAGCCGTTGGCAAATATGTCCGCACTGAGCAAGCACATCTTATTTCACTCTTTACACACTATCCACTCAGCATGCTTTGATCTGCCAATATCAGTCTACATAGCTGCCCACGAGGGCATGGCCGTGGACTAAATCGGGCATAGATACTTCTTTTCATCTCCTCTTGTTTAATCGCTATACATTTGTGGAAGCATCAGAAAATAGCTAATGATAGTAAGGTGAGTCAATGCTCTACGGCATTAGCTGCTGCCCTGATTTCAACTTGGAGGGGAAGAGATAGTGTTAGGTTGTAATTTCACACCTTAACTTGCATTCCTGCCGTTTACTCTCGCTGCACCTGGGGAGCGAATTCAAAGAGAAATGTTTAATTTTGTTTCTGAGGAACTGGCAAATGTGGACAGAGAATTAAATCTTATCAAATGAAAAAAATCCCATTTTGATTACCAAGGATATGTAAGTGCACTAGTGTGGATGTGTGTGTAACTACACTGTGTATGGTTTCAACTGTGTGTCTGCAAGGGGAACTGAGTTGTTGGGACTTGGCATCTCTCCTCTTTAATGAGCATCTCTAGAGATGGCAGGTGCATGTTCAGCCATTCTTTTACAAGCTCAGCAACAAACAGGCCAGTCCTCTCTCTCCCACTGCAATTACCACTGTCATTAGTAGAATCACATTATCAACAACACCAAACAAGCGATATTGCTCCTAAACCCGCACAAAACACTTTTGAAACACTGGCATCAGCACACACCTAGATCTATCATAGCAATGGGAAATAAAAAGAATATGAAAATATGTTGTTAAAGACATCCTGATGAGTTTGAAGCAAGGGATTGTTGAGCCTCTGCCATCAGTTTCTGTTTTTAGAATGACCTTCCTAATGAGGTCAAGCTCTGTCAGTATCATCTTTAAAAGCACATTTTTAAAAGTAAACATTTACGTAATTATCTTTACTTAATAGTCCTTGAACTGCCTTTCCATGTTTTATTTTAATGAATACTATTTTGGCTAAGTTGCCATCTCATTTTGTGTTTTTCCTGTTAGTTTAATCTTTTCCATCTTCATTTAGTCACTTAATGTGCATTGAAAATGGATTTGCCAATATTGAAAATGCTTATGATTCATGGTAGTTGTAGTAGTAGTAATGGTGTCATTAGTAGTGGTGTAATGGGAGACTTTCACCCTCATTTCAGCCCCACCCTCGCTGTGGAGTTGGTTTAGCAAAGCCGATATTTGGAGCTGTGCATCCCATAGTAATACTGAATGTGACTGTGTCCCCAAAACTCCAGACACCAATAGGTGAGCTCTATTATTATGTTTACTCTTTTAAGCCAGAGTAGTAGCAGGGGAAATCATCCTCTCTTCTCTTTCACTGCCAATTTCTTCCTCTCCTTGTGTTTTCTTTCCCTGGCTCAACTTTGTTCCTCAGACTATAGATAACAAATACCTCCTGTGAGCTGCTGGGAGGCATTTAAAAACCAAATAATGAACACATTTGGATTTTAAAACTCCAAAGGGGGACAAATATGAGGTTTCATGCAGAGGACCTTGATCAGCTATTTTAAGTTTCAAGCTTAAGGTGAGTTTGTGGCGCTTCAGGAAGACCACAGGCAGGATTATTGCTTGCTGTGCATCCTGTTGTTGATGTTAGTTTTTTCTGTGCTGGTGGTGTTGTTGTCGATGTTATTATTGTTGTCTGTTTATTTATGTGGCAAATGCTGTACGGTACATGGTGAATTTCTGAAAGGACATCTATCTATCTGTCTGAGAAGGTATGTGTTCAGGTTTAGGCACAAAAAAACACTTGATTTTGGTCAGGAAAAGATCATGTTTTGGCTTAAAACATCCACATTTGATGGCACAAAAGCAAAAATAGGAAAAGCCGGGATGGACTGGTAAAATACACCCAGGGTCAATGACTCAATTTACTCTGCGAAACCTCACAACGTGTCACTAAAAACATAGGTTTGGTGCCACAAACGCTAGTGGAAACACTGTGAAAGGTCGCCAAAAGACAAACTCTGCTGTTTGTCGGTTTCAAACAGTGGTCCACAGCTTGGCAGGCTCCTCGGTAAAAATCCATCCCCTCCACTTCTCAGAGAAATAGTTAATATTGTGTCAAGTAGCATGCAATAAGAATGCTGGGCAACCAACAATAAAAGAGACTCTGCAAAAATCAGCCTTCAAACGCACCAACCTCAAAAAATGCAAAAGATCTTGATCAAGCATTGGCATATTTCATATCAAAACACATGATGCCATATCAAATTCTTAAAAAAGTCTGTCTTTTTAGGATTGTTTGGTTGTTTGTTACTACAAAAAGATGTGTCTGTGATGCAATGAAAATATTTTTATCTGAACTAAATGTCGGGTTAAGTGATTCCAGCTTGTATTAGTGCCATTTTTAAGTTTTAGGCATATTATGATGATTATCAAAACAATATCGTTACTTGCAATTATTTTGGCCAGGATAAATCATCACCAGGAACGTGACATGAAATTTTCATATCATCTGATGCCTAGTGTGTATAGATTCGATTTAATTTCACTTTATTATCAGAGGACGTGAGTATTCTAAAACTTTTGAAATTTTGTCGTCAACTGTCCTATATAAATATAAAAACACAAAACTTTTAACAAACAACAAAAACATACTACAAACACTACAAATGACATCAGAAGTAAAAACAAGCGGATGTAGCGCAACAAAATAACATCTCCTATTATGTTCAGTGTTCAAATATTGTACTTAGAAGGGGTACTTGAGTAAAGTTGGGCATAATACTACCAACCTGAGACAAGGTTGAATATGAAGTTTGAAAACCTGACTCAAGTGTTTCGGCGGTCTATCTGTCTGCATCGCAGAATGCCGTTAGGAGCAGCAGGTAAGAGATGGAGAAAAAAGTCGCCTGTCATTTTTGGTAGATTGATTTCTGATTAGTTTTAAGCCTTTTCATGTTAGCACTCACCCAGGCCACCAGGTTCAGTGAGAAAAACACATTCAGAATCTGCTTCAGTGAGTTAAGAAACACATGAAAGCTGTGGGAGTAAAGCTTGAGTGAAACCAAAACAAGTTTGTCATGCCATAGATGTTGTGTGGAGGTTGGTTAACCTGCTCACACAGCTGGAGATGTAGAAAGCCCTGGGACCATTAGCCTCACTGGGTGGTCACTTCTAGATGGAAGATCACACACAAAAACACGCACAGCCACTGCCTACCTCCCACTCCCTCCACTGGGCTCTGTGATTCAGCCGAGCAAGAGTGGAAGGTTAGTGGGTGTTTCATCCCTTTGAATTTAAGGAGCGGCTCAAGTTGAAGTCTGTTCTGTGTTTTTCTCCCGTCATGGCTCGCCTGGGGCTGCGGGGACCTTTATTTACTGGAGCTGACACGCCAGGAGCGTCAGAGCGCCCTAATTGCTTCACGGCCTCCTTGAGCTGCGTGATGCGTTCACTCTGAACATGGACGTCTCAGGGAGAGAAATTAAGGGGCCGTGGCAAGGAACGTTGCCTGTGTCCACTTTTAAAGACAACCTTGATACACGCATGCACCGACACGCACAAACCAACACTCTGCTCTATGAGCTGTGAGCAGAGAGGTCTCTAATAGCCTGACGGGTCCAGAATGTGTACCAGAGAGGGCTTAAGCACGCTACGCAACACTAACGCTCAAACAGTAAGCACAACTGAGCAAAGACTCAAGTTTACCACATCTTTTAATGCTTCATATCATAATGACGAACCCATCTCTAAAATCTCATCTTTGTTACGCATTACGATGATGCACAATGAAACTAAAAGACCGCGCAGCACATTATGCCGATCCACTCACACTGCTCAGATACTGCATAAACCCTAGTTTAATCAAGTCTAATTGTCGAGATTATGAGGACTTGTGTATGTTAATGCCTCGACAAACACCCAAACTGGAACATGTATTGTCCCTTAGGAGGGTTTACACATTTTCCTCTGCTATTAGTACATGTTAAGCTGTGAGTTAGCTGAATACAAACATGATAATAGCTAGTGGATTAAATTTAGCGCTTCCTCATAAAAAGTCATCTGGCTTTAGTCACGACTGCCAACACCAAATTCTGGGTAAAAGTTAGGACTCAGAATTTTCCATGAGCATGGTAAAATTGATGTTTTTTTTCCTTAGTATGAGCTAAGTGATTCATTTCTGAATCAAATAATAAATACAGCACTCTGCTCTGCACTATGGAGACACTGTTGACAATTATCTATTCACTTGCAATTTGCACTATAGCTAAAACTTTATACTGCAGCCACTTCCCTTTTGAAAACTCTCATCCAAACAGATACGAACAGCATCTGACAGGCTGATTAATAATGAAAGCTTTCCTCCACCCTGGAATTCTATTCCCCCAATAGGATTTCTATTAATGTTGATTGACCCTGGCTCAGTCAGTGCCACTCTGGCACAGCTCACTGCTACCCCTGTGCCTCCTTAGGTGCCAGTGCAGGTTAGCTGATACATGAATAATTCCCAGTGGACATTAACAGTAAGAAGTAGGGCAGAGGATTCAGTGGTGTGCTGCTCTTCCCACCCTCACTCGCAATCCCCTCATCAGCAGGCTGTTAATATTTAATTATACAAGCTTCATTTCATACTCTCCAGCTGAAACTGTGAGGTGCAGATGGAGGTGCAGGGGAACACTATGAGAAAAGTGATGAACTAGAATACTGGGGGGGTTGAGGGGTTGATCGAGGATACAAGAAAGAAAAGAGGGAAAGAAGTAGAGCGTGGAGGAGGAAGATGCAAGAGCCATTATGCCTGCAAGTTTAACCAGACAAGTCAATTAAGGATTTTTCTATGTGTGGTGGACGCACAAGAGGTGACGGCCTATTGATGGGACCCAAATTCCAACCAAAGGCATCAGTGCCATGAAAGCTGTGTCATTATCTCACAACTGTCTCTTTGAAATTGCATTCATAACGACCTTAATTAAATAAAATGCCACTGTTTCTATTTTCTGTGTTATATAGGGCACGTGCAGCCCAGTTGCCATAAAACAAATGTTGGCATTATACGTTTTTGCGAACAACAAATGTTTCTGTTGGGTGTTTCAAACCATAGCAATGTTTCTAAAGCAATGCAATAAATGTACTGACTTTGTCATGGTGGAGGTAGAGGGGATGGTGAAGATGTGACATGAAGGCCAGACATCTGCCAAGTTGCAGACTACACTGTTTGAGACCAACAAACAACAAAATCACTTATGTTTTCACAAGTTTAACTGTTTTTTCAGCTACTTTTACGCCACCAAACGTGGGTGTCTTAGTGACATGTTGCTGTTTTTCCAACCAGATATAGTGCCTCTAAGGTGGTGGGTTTTTTTTTTACCAAGACATCACTACTTTCCCAGCTGGGATTGTGAATCCCACCCACAGGATAAGCAGTGAAATAACAATACAATAGTAAAAAATAATAACAGATATATAAAAGATTAAATGATAAAAAAACAAGGTGCCAAGTATAATAAAATATATGTACAGTCAACGCTGCCTTATTTTTAAAGACGTGTTACGGTACGTTACGTCACATTAATGCATCAAATGAATTTCTAACTCAAACTTTGTGCTCCTTTTTTAAGTAACCACATATATTTGTGCCTAAACCCAACGACACTGACACTTATGAAACAGCGACCATTTTTACAACACTGGATATGTGCCGTCTTGCCCAATGGTAGGTGCAGTTTGCCCCACTGGAAGCATTATAATAACAGAGATAACAACGGAAAACAACCATTTAATTGACTGATAACATTCAAAAGAGGTGTCTCATGCTAATGTAAAACATACTACTGTGCTGTCACAAACTGCCTCACTGATATCTGTTCTGCTTATCCTGTATTTATTCCTGTTATCTTCCCTTCTCATGAGGCTACACGAGGGCACTTCAAACTGCTGCTTCTGTTGTCCGCTGACTGTACTTTAAAACTTTTCTGTAAAGTTCAAACTCTAAACTACAGATAACTCAGTGTCAGAGCAGAAAGTTTCTAATCTTTGAACCGTAATTAACTCTAATAACAGGGGATAACTGGTTCTGCAGCTTCCTACAATGTTTCTCTGTTCATATTTGCTTTTTTTTTCTCCAGCAGATAAGTGCTCAGGCTTTTTACATCACACATTATCTGACAGAGGAAAGGACTTTAATGATACAAACAGACAAATTAGGCTGCTGTGTACATTGGGATTCCTCCCTGTCTTCCTCCAGACTCTGTTTACATTTTATACATGACCAATTTAAACTAGACATCTCCTGTCAGGTTCCACAGGCTAATGATGAGTATGTTAAAGGACCTGCTAAAACTTTCCTGCTATGTGGACGTGACGTGTAACAGAATTACTCAAGAAATATGGAACTCGCATGTAGAGTATTTAATGTTGAAAATTCATCCTAATATTAGACCTTTGGGCTATTTCCTTTTTAACAAATCTTGTCGGAGTGAGATCTTGCAGATGAAGTGGTAGAGCATTAATAATTTATGTCTGAGCCTTTTTATAGAGCACAGCCCTTGAGATTCATAATGCTATTCACATTAGGCCTCAGAAAAAAAGTTTAAGTTTTAATAAATAGGTATTAAAACTTTAACTGATATTAATAGCACCAATTAAAGGGCATACTGTGGAGTTATGCATCATTTCTGTACTAGTAGAGTGGAAAACCCACTCAGCAGAACCTCCCATAGCTCTGTGTCTCTCATTCACTTTTTCTTTGTCTCTCTTTTTTTGATTCGCACACATTTTTAATCTCACTTCATCACTGTCTCCTTTCCAAATAAGAGATAATACTTAAAATTGACACTCCATTGCAGGCATTGTGTAGAAACATTAACATCTGTGCATACCTTTTATGGCGATCATAAATAAAAAAATTGTTCAGTCTGCTATAAATACGCGAGACGCAGCATTTTACTCCACCTCATCACTCCATAATCAATTCACTGAACATTACTACTACAAGATGAGAGCGCCTGACCATCCATGGTGGTGATTGATGAGCAATTTTCCTTGTCTCCCACATCATCGTTTCCTCTAGTGTGCTGGGTCAAATGGTGTGTGTTAGTCAGCCAATAGCCATTCATTTTGGTTTATGAAGTGGAACCTGTGCTGGTTGGTCATGCCATTAAAGACATTAGCATACACGCCTTTGTTACAGGTATGGAGCGCATGCATGTCAGGCTGTTTTAACCAAAGCTCTATTTCACAGGTGACTGAAAGAGCCTGCATTCATGTTACTGCTGTTTGTCTCCAGTGGCTCCCCAGTGCCAGCGTAGCAGGTCTTTTGCAGCGGGCCAGCTTTAGTAGCACTAGAGGGGCAATCTCTGTGGGTTTCTCACTCTCTCTCTCTTTTTTTGTTTGCTCTGATGCACTACTGTGCCCGCGGAGATACGGTGGAACAGAGAAAAAAAGAGTGTGTTTCCTTTATTCTGCAGTTCTGAAAACGAGACTATAATTTTCTTGCTGGAGCCAAGAGAAGGGGGTTGACTTAAATAATGGCTTCTGTGTTCTAATTTGAGTAGGGATTTATCCTGCTGCTTGGCTAGTGTAATGCTAAAGAGTCTTGTGAGCTGATCAGTACGAGCAGTCGGAGAGGAACGAGACAGCAGAGTGGGGAAATGAAGATGGAGAGAGAACGAGAGGGTAAGAAAGAGAGGAGCTCAAAGAGAGAGAGAGGTTCTGCTTCTTTGCTCCGGTGATTCCCGATGAAATTGATTCTCATACCTCCTGAGATCTCCCACTGTCCCCTTTCTCCCCTTCGTCCCGCCTCTATTACATACCTGTCCAGAGGATGAATGATCTACACATTACCCATGAGTACCGCTGACCGGTACACGCATCACTGACTTCCAGTGCTTAGGGACCTCACAGACGCGCTGTAGAGACAGAACGGGAAAGGTGCGGGAGACGAGATGGCAAAGGATGCGTAAGAGAAAGAGAAACGATCAAAGCTGTTGATGGAGATGAGCATGGGGGAAGAGAAAGTCAAAGTGAGTGAGGGGGAAACCACCAAAGTGACAGCGGTGGAGAAGAGAGGAGGGTGCGATGAGGGCGGCAGATGGAGATGTGCAGGTGAAGGCGAAGGCGAAGGGGATAATAGACTCAATGAGTTAGCGTATTAAGAGGAAGGCAGGGTAATGAAGGATGGAGTTAAAAAAAGAAGATTAGGGATTCCCACTGAAAGAAATGAGGATCAGATAGAGAATGAGGCTCGGGGTGTAGAGGGGGCCAGTCTCCTCCAAATAGCTCGGAGGCAATCAGGGCCGGCGAAGGCTGTGCCTGTAGCTTCAACCCTGTAGTTCATTGCCGCTCTCCCAGGGGATAGGTGTCACTTGTGTGGAGAAAGAGAGCAGCCACTTTAATGAATGGAGCTCTTTATCTGAGCCCTCACGGCGAGTTATTACCTACTGAGTAGACACTATGTGGAGCAGGCTCTGTTTCCACGGTAGTGATCCCCAGGGGGGGGGGGGTGGGGGGGGGGGGTGGAGCAGGAGAGGACGGGAGGGGTGGAGAGGGGAAGAGGAAGTTCATATTTGGTGCCTTATTTTGTAACAGGGTATGACATCTCTGGCCTCCATGCTATAACAAAGCCCTGAAGCATGGTCGAGCATCACTGACGAGAGGAGCATTAGTGTGGAAGGCTGCAGGAAAACCACACAATAATAACACCCACTGGGAAGGCCTCAGACTGTGCTGAATCTCTACAACTTCTCTCTGCATTTCTACTACGGAAATGGGAGTTTTAAAAAGTATTCAAGCAAGCTTTCTCTTAGCACAGAAAAACTTCTTTTTAAATCATGAAGTTTTTGTCGGTCTAATGAGGTCGTACAAAAAGGAGGGTTTGGAGTTGCCAAAGTAGGACGTAATTTCACTCCTATGAACCCTGGGAGCAAGTTAAATCTGAATTAATTCTCTATTGGATTAAAACTTGTGATTTATAGCAGAGAAATGTTCACATTTCAGTTATTTTCTTTTTGAAAAAAAAAGATTTACATTTTAAACAGGTAGAATTTATGTGGTATCATTACCCATAAAGCCTGTGGGAATTGTCAACAACCTTGCACGGTCCAGAGGTGCTGGACCAGAGACTCTAAACTGCTCCAGCGTGTCTTTGTATGTTAACACCGTCCATAATAACCTGCCCTGACTCTCTGCTAGTATATGCTGCAACCTCTTGTGACTTTGAAGGCCATAATCATGATAATTATTGCAGTAATATTCATGCATAAAGTACATTAATGCAAATAGATGCAATGTAATGTGCTTTAAACAATGAAACAAAAACAAAAAAAGAACTGTTGCAAAAAGTGTAAGCAATAAATTCATCCATTCTTGTATAATTTAGCAGTATAACTATAATTGTCCTAGTATCTCCCTTTCCTGCCTGTCTGCAGACACAGCAGAGCTGATGGAGGAAGATGGAGTCAGTCTAAACCCTCTGTTCTCCAGCTCCGCAGGCTCTGAGAGAAGCCCGGCTCCCCCGACGCTGCCTGATGGCTTTAATTGGTCTCCTCTGGCTAGGAGCAGAGCGCAGGAATCCCTACCCGCTAATGGAGTGAGCTGCAACAAGAGCGATAACTCTCATACACTGAGTGTTCAGTGTGCGCACATACATGTTCGCTCAAACAGTCATATATGTGCACGGTCAACTATGCACACAGTACACACATGTACAAAGTAAGCATTTAATCCACCCGAGGAACTCCGCCAACTCTTTCTATCTCCTTCCTCTCTGCGTTCATACATAAATCCATATGCCTGAAAACCTGCCATAAAAACCTAAGTGAATACTTTTCCCTCACATACAATGCTGGTAAGACAAATTGCTCCCTGAAGGAACTGGCTGTTTGATTTTTACCTGTTATGAGTCGTGTTCAGGGACTATTTGACACAACGAGGGGTTAAAGGAAGTAACAAGTGCCATACATTCTAAATCCCTGTCTACTTGTTTACAGATTTTTTTGGGAAACTGATATTTTTCAACTCTGTTTAAAAAATAATTCTGCAAAATCAACTCACTCTGTCCTCAGCAGTTTACTCTGTTAAAGATCACAAAGTAAACATGCCAACATTTCCATTTTCAAAACACCTACTGGAAATGTTATCACCACTGATTATTGTTCAATTTAAGCATGAAGGAGTCACTCAAACATACAAGCGATGCTCTGGACATGCAAAAGTTTTTCTTCAAATCTTCATCAACAACCAATTCATTCTGGAAAGTGTATCAATATGTGCTGGTTTGACTGGGCTTGATTCCAAAACCTTTATTTCTGTTGGCCTTTAAACCGCAGATGCTGAGGTGAAGCAAAAACACTGGGTGCAGCAGATGCTTCAGTTTGTGAGTGAAGTGGTGCATCAATACTAAAATTCATTGTCAAGTCTTGTTAGACAACGTAGTGCTACCAAACCGTTCACAAAACGGTAATCCACCATTGTTGCTGTTGTATCTAGCGTATGCTCATTACACAAAGCAACAATAGGCATGTGCTAGTTGAGGAGATTATGTCAAGGTTTCTCAAAGGCTATGCTTTACATGTCCACATGGACACGCAGTAAGCAGAGTTTTGAAAATCTGCAACTTAGGGGGCTTTTTAAAAAAGTCTCCATTTTAGTGACCTAAAATTCTGTTTGCATGTAGATGAGAGGCACAAACATAGAGGAAAATATCCATTTATAAAAAAAAAAGTCTGTATACGTGTAGACAGGACCTTAAGCTAGAAAATAAACACTATTGCATCTGTCCCTGTTTTGTGCTTGTATCTAATACTCTATGTTTACTTCACATGAAATCCCATGTGATAAGGTATGCTTGAAAAGGATGTAGGGAAGAGAAAAAATTAAATATGTAGAAGGATCATACAAGAGCTAATGTGAAACTAATGGTTTTAGAAAAAAAGCAGTGTGTGGTGTCTGTAAATCATGTATCAGAAATTCTGAGTTGCAAAAAAGGAGAAAAAAGAAGAAGAAGAAGAGAAACTGTTTTCCACTGTTGACTCTCCGGGGAACGATTATAGATGTTATTATTCTCGTGGACAGATGCTGTTTGTACTGAGTAGACCATCTCCAGAGCATTGCAAGATGAGAGAAAGAGAGAAAGAAATAAACAGACAGACAAACAGACTGTGATACCACTGGCGGAAGTACAGTACATGAACCCTCTCTTTGTCTAATGAGCATTAGACAGACACAGACCACTCCCTATCTTGTATTGCTCAGGTGGGAATTACGCTGCTGAGGATGGGGAATTGCTAAAAGCAACATAAACATACGCCACACCCAGCATCTCCCCGTAGCCTCAATATCTCAAACAGACCTTGAAAAGTACATGAAAGACAAACAAGCAAAAACTGTTTGAGGGTAAACGGGAGGGAGAGTCAATGTGGAAATGATATTGGAAAAAAAGAAGAGTAAAAGTGAACTTTACAGTGGGAGCATGATCTTCTTTAGCATTTAAGCGACGTTCATTTACTGACTGAACGAGATCGCGAGTTTCCCATGTGTCTGAAGTGCACAGAAACAAAGCTGACAGAGAAGATCAATCCGTAAAACTCAACACATCCCAGCACCAGCTGTCACTGTAATTGCCTCCTTCTACTGTCATCTTTAGCATCAATTCATGCTAATGCTGCACCAGGTAACACTGGTTATGGGTCTGCAAAGACTCTACTTCTTCTAATGAGCATTGGATTTCCATAAAGAGCACAAGCAGTTCTATAGTGGCTACAGGCCCTCTGTATGCAGTTAAGTTGTGTACAGTATTTGTGCCACTATGGCATTGTGCCAATCTGGATTCTTAATGGGCTAAGCAGTGTTTACTTTTCAAAAGACTTCCACATGAATTATTGATGGCTGCAAGCTGATTTGTGCTCGGAATTAGCCCAGAATAATCCATCTGGGCCTATCTTGCTTCCTAGGTGCCATGTCTCTCTCCAGGGTAAACAGGCTGACTGGAAAGTTACGTAGCTTTGCACAGTAATTTGTTATCCTGATTTCTGCTGAGTGTAAAAGTGTTACTTGAAGTGGCACAAAAAGCCCAAGCTTAAGAGGACAGGCCCTGTGAGCACAACGGGAAGGTGACCAAAGGGCTTTTGTTGTCCCGCTGGAACCACGAGACATGCACCGATAATCTCAAATGAATAAATTAACAAATGTTTTTTGTTTTTGTTTTCTTTTTTTCCTTTCTTTTGATTAATCCGAGCTTATGAAGAGGACTAATCATTTCGCAAATATTTTTTTTAATCACTTGCAAACAAGTAATTCCTGATCCCATCAGGGAAGCAAGGATGGCAACGTTCCCAAAAGACTTGGTGATCATCCTCTCCTCTCACCCTTATCCTTATATTAATTCATTATAATGTAATTTAAAGATACAGAGTGTAGGATTTAAGAAGATATATTGGCAGAAATGGAACATTATACGTTTGCTTTCTATATATGATAAATCATCTTTTTTTAGCTTAGAAAGAGCTGTTGTATCTACAAAGGCAGTGAGACCTCATCTATGGTGATCGCCATGTTGCACCGCCATGTTTCTAAAGTAGCTCAGAGCAGACAAACCAAACACTGGCTCTTGATAGGGCCATTCGTGTTTTGGATCAGCTTCTATAGTTAGCAGCCCCTCCTTGGAAAAACAGATTTTTTTCACAGGAAACTGCGTCATTTCATGTTTTTCCAGGTTCAAATCACCGGGACTGTTTGTTTTGGAGAGGAGGAGACCTCTACTGATTATTCAGCTCCCGATAAAAAACTTCAGTGATTTTACCCATTTTAATCCCCTGGTCCATTCTGTTTGTTTTGTTTGTTTTGCCTCTGCAGGCAAACAGTCTCAAGGTAAAAACCTCCTGAACGCCTAGATCAGAAATAACACGAACATACAAAATTAACTGTGAAAATAGGTGAACACACACTTGTAGGTGCTTAGCAACAGGCCGTCTGTGACAGGCCGAACAGCGTAGCAGAAACACTGATTTGTAACATGAAACTGCTTTATTCAATGTTTTAACCAGTTTTAATCACCTCATCCATTTGTTTTGGAGAGGAAAAGACCTCTGCGGATGATTCAGGTCCCTGAAAAAACGTCCTAAAAAAATTAACGCTGAAGAAATTCTAACCTGGAGTAGTTCCAGCTGGTTGCAATCTGCTATTCTCACTTTTAGCTGCCACTAAATCCCTCTAAATCTTACACACTGGACCTATAATGGTACTTCTTTTCTCCTCTTTCTAAATATTTAATCCTTTCCTGTCAATTTTCCTGCAAGGCATCAGTTTCTGCTCCTTCTTCTGGTCATGAGATGTCTGTTTAAAGCTGTCGTCTTTTACCCCTGCAGTGGTCTACAAGCGAGAACGCCTCCGGAGCTTTTCTTTGTTTGGTTTCAGAGCAGAGAGGAAACCCTGGGAATTCTATGATGTTAGGAGGAGGGGATGAGGGGCCAGAATACCTGATGCAGCAAATACACCTCACAATGTGATACTTCATCACCCCCTCTTTTGCTCATCTCTCTCTCTCTCTCTCTCTCTAATAAAACATAATCGTCTTACATAAGCCCACAGGAAAGACAGCAGTAATATAACGATTTCCTTTAAATGTGTCCGTGCATCGGCTTGTACTGTACGAACGCACTGTGAATGTGTGAATGGTAAAAATTAGAATAGTTATCAGAGGAGGTCTGAAAAATGCTGGAGTAGAGCTGAAGGAAGACAAAACTTCTACATTTGAGAATTTCTTCCCACTGCGCTCGTGTGAGTGATGCCAATTTGTCCAGACCCCGATTCATTTTCTTGGCCCTCTTTGGTGTCAGAAAACGAATAGGCTTTGCATCTGAAGTTTGGTAATAAACTCTTGGATTAGATCCATCCCTCGGACAGAAATGAACCAGCCTGAGGAAAGAATAAAGACACTTTTCCTCAGCAGTCTGTCAGAGGCAACTGGCTCTGCATTCTTTCCTGTTTGTGTGTTTTCAACTATTCAACTTACTTATTAATTTTTGGCATGAGAATACCCATCTGCCATTACTGTGGTGACATGCTTTTGAGCAGTTGACGAGGTTTGGGAGCACAGCACTGTGGAAGGAAAAAGCCTGCTTAATTAGTGTGACTGTGGAGTCAGGAGATGTGTTTATCTCATTATGGGCATCTGAATGAATATTCACATGTCCTTGCTGAGGAATTTTTACTGTAGCAGCAGTTAAACTTAAAAAAGAAGAAATCTAAAAGTGTGAGAACGGGCTAAACTATTGCATAAAATGATGTAAATTATAATATGTCTAACAAATGTGACCCTGAGTTTATAGCAAAAAGGCAGAAGTGTGGGTCGTTTCATGTTCCACTGCTGTGTTTTGTGCACCAGGCTTTGAACAAGACTCTCCATGAATCTCAGCAGCTTTTTCAGGTGTCCATGTACTGAGCAGAGATTGATGTACTCTGTCTTCCACACCCTGTCGGTATCCCTCTGTTTCACCCTGCTGAGCTAATCCAAGCTGGCCAAATCCCTCTGCCGAGCAGGCCCACATAGGAGCTGTCCTGCTGGGTGCAATATGCCACCCGCTTCCCTGGCAATGCCTGCCCCGTAGGGCTTCAAGCCCAACTGTGGCGTCTTGTCAGTAAACAGACAAAGATGTATGAATCATCTAAGTGACTCGGAGCAGGTAGTCCTATGACAATAACATGTTGTTGAATCATGACAAAGATTATTTGCTCTGTGGGAATACTGCAGCTCTGTTCCTGGGTGACACCGCAACAAAAGCACCTCCGGGCTTGCAACCGCGCTCTAATCTTCCAGATACCTGCCACACGCCATCAGATACAGAGCTGATGCACCTTTTAAATGGAAGCGCTCTACCAAAGAGAGAACAGTTATGATAAGCTGCGGTCTATCTCTACATAGTCAATTACACTTAGCCGGTATGGATGGCCTGAAAACTCCATCCACTAGTGCAAATCAGTGTTGCACCATGCTGAGCAGACCACAGAATATCAAATTAAGTTCATCTGTCAAGGGAGCAGGCTGCTCTCATATCTAATTGGCAGCAGAGGCTTAAGAACAGGGTTCTATAACAAAGAGCGGTGATCAGTTTACTTCCGTCTCCGCTCTTTTTGTAAGACTTGTCTCTGCTTTAATCTGCTCTCTGTCTTTGCCGGAGAAATGTTTCACTGCCCAGACAGCCTTAATGAGTCGAAGATGTGAGTCTGCTGAGGCTCTCTTTGTGTGGTTTTGTCTTTATCTTTATCACTGGCTAACACTCATCGGACATGTTGCAGGGTTTAGCCTGGCAAACAAAATGCATTATCAGCCTCCGGTGAGCAATAAAGGAGAGCCTTTCACATTGTTACAGAAAAAAAAAGTTATTTTCTGCTCCATGTACAGGTGACATCATTAACAATCTATGTCTTTTTTACCAATCTTGTCAGAGATTTCAATTGTGCTCATTGGGGGTCTGCTATGAACCTGCAGTGTATTTAAATCCCATATATCATGTACCTTGTTAACTCCCTGAGGGAGTTAATAGACAAGATCATGTCTATAATGACCCTCTCTCCTGCACAGCAGACACAGCTGACTTAAAATTTTAAAAATAGATATACATCTATAATATCAAAGTAATCATGATTCTTGTTGCAGGGGATCCAGAGTAGCATGAGCAGAATGCAGCAGAAAACAAACCATGCATGTTGGCACATACTCATTTAATCATTACTGCTACATAGGGAGCCCCCCAAGCAACTCCTGTTACTGCGCTACAGGGCTTTGAGCAGTTTAACTGCTTCTTAGAAAACCGTGGGAGTAGGTTGATGATAGTTCAAATCAGTCAATTAGATTAAAATTGCAGTGTTTTCTTTGTGTGGGCAGCCTTGTTCAGCCAGAGCATAATTTGGAGCAGGAATGAAAACTAAAAAATCAATTTAAACTAGCTTGTAGAAAGTATTTATATAGAAAAAACAATTTATGGTGGTTGCAAGAGTGGATTGTCATTCTAATTCATCCTGCACAGACAAAGGGCTCATGTCTTTCATTACAATTTTACTTAAGTGATAGAAAAGAGAGACTGTTGGAATAGGAGGTGGCAAACGCTAACACCAGCGTGCTAACATGCTCACAGTGACAGCACGCTAACATGCTGATACTTAGTAAATATAATGTTTCCCAAGTTAATTATCTTAGTTTAACATGTTAGCATGCAAGATTGAGCTTACTGGCACTAAACACAAAGCAGATGAGATTAAAATGATGACAATGTTATAAATGATGACAGTTTTTGGTTATTTACCTACATATTTGGGGGAAAAAAAAAACCTGACTTGATAATGGCGAACAATCAGGGGATAACCAAAGTTATTACAAATGATCTCAAGCAAGGCATGAATGTGCACACTAATTTCATAGTAATCTATCCAATAATTGGGACTAAACATTTTGACCAAAGTCATCAGGATGCATCATTAAGCAACCATGAATGTCCAAAACATTGTGCTAATCCTTCCAGTATATAATGAGCTATTTTACTGACTGAGTGAAAACTTTATCCTGCTGGCGACACAAAATGAAAGGTTGAGGGATCATCAATGTCATTAGGATTAAACCTCTGGGCACCGTAGGTATCTGTACCAAATTTGATGGCAGTAAATCCAATAATTTTCCAACGTCTGACCTCATCAGCTACTGATCAGACAACCAAAAGCCTCTGAGGGCAACAACCAATATTTGAGGTTCCGTCCAAAAAAAACCCAAAACAAAACAAAAAACAACAACAACAAGGATAACCTATTGAGTGGTAGTAGATTTTGGAATCCAACAGCCACAAAAACATAGAAACACCTGTACAATGTGATTGGTCAAATACTAACTTGTTTTGCAAAATCCATGACAATCCATCCCAACAGCTGTTGGAGCACCCAACTGACCACCTGACACTGCCAACCTTAGTGCCACACCAAAAGCCTAGCTAAAAATCATAAAGTGATCTATGTACTGAAGAAGTGTTAAAAATAAGAAGCGTACTGCCTGTGACTACTTTCAACCTTCGATGCAAGAAAGATTGGTGATTGACAGACAAAATTCAAACTGGTAGATCCAGTATACAGAAAGCTTTTCTAAAAGAAAGTGTAATTGTTAACATGTTAGCGCAAACACACTTCTGCTCCTTTCCAAACAATGCGTTAATGGCAAAATATTCTAACACTTACAGTGTAAACAGTTGGGAAAACTTAAGAGTCAGAGTAAAACAAAGCAACGACTGTATCATCACATGATAGTTATGTGATGAACAAAGCTCTTTAGATTCACACAGCTAAGAACGCAGAAGTCCTAAATAATGAAATCAATTTCCTCAGCTGATATCATGTTATAATATCATGCCTTCACAACAATATGAAGGAGGTCAGTTGATATTCTAACACACACGTGTTCAATTTTTATTATTTTTTTCATTTTGCTCTCATTACCCAGCTTGTTATTTATCGTTCAATATTAATAACAATTTTTACCATGTAATTACTGTCAACCAATCATATCAACAGAGACAGGAACAAAAAAAATCATTGAACTGATATATAATACATTTATTGCAAATGTACTTTATTGAAAGATAATGCCTCTGACATAATTCAAAAGTAAACTATGAAAAATATATCATCATGCCTTTGCATGAAAAATTCTTGAGGTTAAGGTTAAGGCAATTATCTTTCAGTGAATAAAAAAAGTACATATTTATAAATACATTTATTTGGAACAAATGAAGTGATTAATTAATACTGACATACATACGCACCTGTGATGTTCCCTTAAGCCTGGGAAATATATATGAAAGTGGATTATACTGTCTATAAAAGTCAAAAGTTTTCCTCTGCAAATCAAGAAATAAAACAAGATACCCAGCTTCCACTAACTGAGTGCAATGGTGCACATACTTATTAAATTTACTTAAATGGTTTTAATTCTGTACTTGAGGTAATGTTAATAAAGAAAATGGTATTATTATAATATATAACTTAAGAGCCAAACCTACTACATCCTACTACTTGTCGTTACCATTACACTTTCATTGTTGTGGTTGCAAAATGATTTGCAATAAGATGTTTACTTTCTGCAAATGCTTTTATGTTTAAGGACTGCAACTTACAATTACTCTCATTATTGATTAATGTGCCAATTGATTGATTAATCAATTACTCATATAGTCTATAATATGTCAGAAATTGTGGAAAATGTTCATCACAATTACCCATAGCCCGAAGTGACATCTTTAAATAGCTTATTTTTTTTCCAATTAACAGCCCAAACACTCTACATTTACCATCATAACTGACAAAGGAAAGCAGCAAATTCTCAGATTTAAGAAGCTGGATCCAGCAAGCGTTAATTTTTTGCTTGAAAAATGATAAATGATAAATTGTTTTCTAAAAAAAAACAAAAAAAAAAAACAAAAAACTTGGCAACTAATTTTTTCAACTAATCAATAACTTAATCAATTGCTGCAGCTGTAGTTAAAATCATTGCACATTTAATTAACGCAAATGGATTTCATTTTCTATTGCATTATAAAGAAGTCAAAATGTATCACTGAGCTGTAAAAATCTCAATTAAATTTTTACACTGTGAGGGTGAAATGCAGGTGGAATTTCTTTCTCATAGTGTTTTTTTTTCTGCCAGATTTAGTCTAATTTAATTTCAAGCTATATTTGTGGCTGTGTCAGTTTTGTAGTAACAGTAAGGTAGAAATCTAACAAAATAAAACAAGCAAAATTAGATTAAAAATGTCAACATGTGTGAGGAGCTTCAGAGGTTCAGAGGTCAGATTTGCGATGGCAGCTTTCAGGTAATGAACACAACTTGCTGAGCAATGAACACTTACTCATAAAAAAGGGTGGTAGGGATAGGATCAAGGGAGCGTGATGAGGTTTTAATTGCATTACTTTTTTAATGAGCCCAGACAAGGTCTCGCACACATCATTATTTACACCCTAGCTAGTAGTCAACTTAATGTTTATAATCGTGTTTCTGAACAACGCTGCAAACTCATCACACTCTGGTGTGGCAATAGTGTCAGTGAGGCTTTTTGGAGCTGGATTTACGAGGCTGTTAATAGCTGCAACGATCACATGAGGATTACTGCATTGTGATTATCAGTTACCAATTTCGAGAATGAATCTGTGGGCATTTCTAATTGCTATGTTAAATAGCTGCAGTGCTGAAATAAACCAGTAGCCTAGTTTTTTAACTCAGATTTTCTATATCACGTTTTTAGGTTAAAGATATCCTTAGTTCTTATTTGGATGTGTTCTTTGTAAGTCTGTGGCTGTCAGAAGCAGCCCTTGGCTAATTGGTAAGTTACCAAATCATCACAAGAGCAGGGAAGAATCACTGAATGTAAATTATTAATAGACTTAAAAATTCACAGCAGCTTCAGGCATTAAATTAAATGGTAAGTGGACTGCACTTCTTGTGTAGTGTTTTTTTACCTTAACTGACAAAATGCTCTACAATTGGACTTGTATTCAGCTATTCACACACACACACGCACACACACACACACACACACACACTCACACACTGATGGAAACTAAGTTGCTATGCAAGGAGCTGGCTCGGCCATCGGTTTCAGTGTCTTGCGCAAGGATACTTGCATATATGGACAGAAGGAGCCAGCGCACCATATTCTTTAACAATAAACATTTACAACAGATACATCAATCATCAGACTGCATGCAATCTTTTGGCTCAATCCTTGAAAAACTATATTCTCACGTGATTCTCCAAGTAAGGAGGCTTTGTACACCAAGAGACACACAAGAGTCCGGGAGCAACAGCTGCACAGTGGCAGAAATGCACATATTTTGGTTTTAAAAGGCAATCCATTTCCAAATCAAAAAATACACAGTTTCCTATCACCTGATGTGCTATTTATCAGTCTAAACTGTTTTGGTGTGAGTTTCCGAGTGTTGGAAATATTGGCCATAGAGATTGTCTGCTATGTTTTGTGGTAATTAAATTGTTTTTTACGGCATCTATTGCAAGTCTGTCAGCCTGAAAGACGGATCCCTCCTCACTCGCTCCTCCTGAGATTCTCCCTTTTTGTTCCCACATTATAGGCTTTTTTTGGGGGGGGGGGGGGGGGGGGGGGGGGGGGGGGTGGGGGGGGGGGGGTCTTAAAGACAGAGGGATGTCGTATGCTGTAAAGTCCTCTGAGGCAAACTGTGATTTCTGAAGATGGGTTTTATAAATAAAATTGACTTGATTTGACTTCTCTCCAACGTTATGAAATTGAATGGCACCCGGCTTATGGTGCTCAAAGCACCCAAAAAATAAATTTGGAAAACTTGGCAGCAATGTCCCATTACAGAAATCATGACCCGGTTACTAAAGATAATCCATAGCTGAACTAACTTACATTGCAGCTTAGTAGATGCACTCTTCCCTCTCTGTGCTGATATGGTTGGCGGGTATAGTTTGGCAAAAAGAAAATAGTTTCCACAAAAAAAAAAAAAAAAAAAAAAAAAACCTGCTTACAGCAAGGTCTGTGGATTATCTTGAGTTAGTTTTTCTTTTTTTCTTTTCTTAAGCTGACATCTGAAACAGGAAATCACCCCAAAATAAACTAGATTGATAAACAGCACTAAAGGTTAGAGTTAAAATCTGTACTTTTGATTTCGGGGTGAACTGTCCCTTTAAGATCCCTCAGCTGAAGCTAAACACTTGATTTCACATGAGAGAGAGAAATAACTGGTGTGAGGACAGAATGTGTTTGCAATAGCAGCGGAAGGAAGATATTGAAGAAAATGTAATGAGGGAGAGATCTGGAGATTTAGAGACTAAAGAGAGGAGGTTAGTGCAGAGAGAGACGGAGAGAGAAGATGTGTAGCCTCCTTGTGTAGATGTAAGTTGACAGGTAAATTAGCATGTGCGGCTAATGGGGCAAAAAGCGGCCAAGCCCTCGCAGGCACCCTTTCACTCTCACAAACAGGCAGCTTGTTGACCCAACCACTACCTCTGTCACTCCATTCCCCAGTTTTTAGCATTTAAACACACAAACATCCTCCCACTTTGACACTGACACACTTACTGACATACTAACAACACATACTCCAGCTCAACCGCACATTAAGCTGCCAGGCGTGTGCAAGTTATCCAGAGAAGGATAACTCTATCTAATAGGATTTAGAATCAGTGATGAATCTCGAAATGTTCAAAAAGGTTTAGAGATGCTGGCCTTTTGATTGATTTTCTATCATGCTTTTTTAAGCAGAATTGAGAAGCAGGGAAAAATCATGGATCACAGCATGCATCTTGAATAGAGCGTGTGGAGTTGTTTACAAGCTGCTCATCAAGGCGAAGCGTAAATCTCTCACATGCAGCTTACTTTTTTCTCCACCTTCCTGCACATGACAGGAATCAATAGCCAGATTGCTCGTTCACTGAATCTCTGTCATTCGTTTTTCTTCCAATCACTTTGCGGCATATACCCTTGATACCATGTTTGAGTCATAAATCAACACCTTTGCAAAGTGGGAGGAGTGCACGTGAGTGTGTGTATGTACCATGTGTGCCTGCAAAGTGAGTCCGTGCACATGCATAAATGTTTGTGGATCTGCGTAAGAGAGACCACAGTTGGGTATTACCACATATCAGTGTGCCTGTCTTCTCGGAGCCGGTGTCTGAATGTTTCATCTAATCATTAAACGCTGACAGGCTTCACAGAGTAGCGCCACTGATCCCCGTCAGAGAAATACGGGGCCTGACTTCATTAGCCCTGTTAGTACTAAGCTGCTTTACCCTCACTCACGCCTGGCTTAACCTGCACACTGATAAACGCTGAGAGGAGAAGAATAGATAGGCAGAGGGAAAGAGGGGTGAAACAAAAGGAAAGCAGGGACAAAGGCACTTAAAGAGAGAAGCAAAGGTGCCAAAGTCAGGTACAAAGGAAGAGGAAGTGCGAGATGGGAGGGGGAATGGGAGGGCACAGAGCGTGTGAACCTGGAGTTTTCAGAGGCAGGAGAAGGGATCAAGCTCAAAGTGGTGTTTGAACTGAGAGGGATTTACAAATGCAAAAACGAGCAAAACAATCAATTAACTTGTGTTGCAATTAATCAATTATTACGCTGGCACATTGACAGCCAAAGTGCTTAACTGAGATTCTATCGTGAGGCTCCTATGCGTTGGAAGAATTAGCATTGACCTCTATGCACACACGTGCATCCACAATCTAGCTAATTCATGCTCGCATCTAAGCACATAAAGATATGCACACACATCTTTGTTCTCTTTTTTTCTCCGCTATATTCATCTGGTTTCCCTCCTACCAAGACCCCCCTCCCCTCTCAACACTCAGTCTTCTTCTCCTGCCAGCAGAGGTTTTTGGCTGGCTTAAGTACGCCCACAGGCCCCTGAGGGACAGCCCATGACGGATGGCACTGCGTGTGACTCCGATTCGATTCAGCCCATTTGATAAATTTATTGCTGGCATTTTGAAAATGAAATTAGAGGGACGTCTCCTGGAGACTGTTTTTCCAGCACAGGTGCCATAAATATACTTCATTTGGCAGAAGAGAGGGAGGAGGAGTGTAAGAGGGTTGAGAGGTGTTGGATAAAGGATGTCACAGTAGGGGGGGTGGATAGTGGGGATGTTACACATAAGTAGAGAACTATAGAATAAGGTCACATTGTAATGAGGTCCTGTGTTAACTATGATATTTGTGGGGAAAAATACGGTGTAAAATCTGACAAGTTGATCTTCTTTTAAATAATCTTGGGGATAGACTGTCTTGGAAAAAGGGAAGTAAATGCAAATATTAATCTTAATTTATGTTTATTACATATCTAATTGTTAAGTTTATTCAAAATGTAGCTGTATTCACTTATTTTTTTAAGGTTGTTGAAGTTAATTGGCCTTGTTCTACGTGTTTGCAATTTCAGTAAATCTGACTTAACTTGATCTTCACAAAGAGGATTTTGCCAGTGACAAAGTTAGGAGATGTGCGAGTTTTGTTTTGTTAACATGTTTAGGAATATACAAATATGACTGACTAGTCTGCAACCGGTAGAATACAGATTTATACCAAAGTAAACTTGGTTTACTTGAGTTGCTAAAATCTAGAATGACTGATTTGATTAAACCTGCCATTTTTAAGTCACAACAACTTCACAAAGTAAATATAACTTATTTTTAAGTAACCTCTACAACTAGATATAAAGTAAACATAAATTAGGATTAACAGTTAAATTTACATATTTTTAAGGCATTCCCTTTTCTAGATTTTTAAAAAGTGAAATCAATTTGTCAGATTTCAGAGTGTGGTAAAGGTTATACAACCACAGGCTGAAAAGTACCTGGACCTAAATACCACATGCTGCCCTTCAGTCTAACACATGTACTGTAGCATTGTACTCATTTAACAGATGGGAGACCCACATCTCTCATGTTGAATATTAACAGATTGAGACTGTGGGGAGTTGACATTGCCAGTGCGCACAAATGTCCTGCTTTTTCCATCTTTCATGCACATATGCGCACACATGCACACATACACACACACCAGTCTTTTAAGAGACACACAAACACATGGTTTATGTACACTATCTTTGCCTCAAGGCCCCATGGCTCTTTGGTAGCGATGGCAGTGTCACAGCTGCATAGCCATCCATAACTCACAGTGTATGGATGAATACAGCAGGCTATTTTTTTTTCTCTGTGGCACTCTCAATGTGTGAGGCCAAGAGACAGTAAATGTTTTTGTTGATGCTTCTGACTAAAGCGATTTGAATTGGACGTATTGGATAACCACGAAAAGAAAGACATACAAACACAGAAGTCAGACGCGGACACACGCAGGCCAACAAAAGAGAGCATTCATTCACTGTCGGGGTTGCGTGGCCTTATTTATCTCCCTCCCATTCAGAAACATATGCGAGCGCAGCTGTGGAGGGATGATGTACGCCATGCCAGCCTCTGCTCCCCTTCAACATTTATCAGAGAGGGAGGCACGGGCGACCCACATCACTTACCTTTATAGGCCCATCTGACAGCATTGTACACCTCATAGTCATCACATACATAGGCCTCACAACAGTATGTTTGTGTGTGTGTGTGTGTGTGTGTGTGTGTGTGTGTGTGGGTGTGGGTGTGTGTGTGGGGGGGGGGGGGGGGGGGGCACACTAAGTGCACCCTGTCACACAGATGCTTTATATCAATACCTCTTGCACTTGAACAGATCTGAAGCTAGCAAGGTACAAATATGCCACCATGTTCTCAAAGACATGCTCCTGCAGTTTAGGTTTTTCAAATATACATGTTGTGCACATTATATCAGATCCAGGTGACAATGAAAATATCCTCACCTGCCTTCTGTTCTGCTCTGGTAAGAGCTCGCTCAAAACAACACCTAAGTTCTCATAAGCACAGCAGGACTCAAAGAAAGTTTCAACAAAATCAGCAGGGAGTTCTCCTGAGTGATTGTCTGCTCCTGCTTTGCAATCACAGAGCGTGACACACCCTCTGCCATTACTGTATCTCCACTATGAAGAGTAGAGGGCTGGGACTGCTCGGTGCATACACCTGCGGGCTGCCACTCAGAACAAGAACCCCGGAGCTGTTTAGACAGTTTGACTGTCTGGCCCCGTCAACTAACAAAATCAAAACAGCCTACAGGTACGTTCCTACAAACCCGCCCCCCCCCCATTCCTTCTCGTCTCTCCCTGAAGAGCGACTATGCAAAACAATCACCTCCCCCAACCCTCACATTAACATACACATGAAAGTGTGGAGGAGTTGAAACAGAACTGTGATTAGTCTTAACATAAGACTTACAGAAAGCAATGCAAAACAGACTGTGGGCTGTCTATCATGGTGGGATAGCGGGGTAATTTAGTCTAGGTGTCAGTGGGTGTGAGTGATTGACTTTGTAATCAAACAGATTGTTCTGTGGCAGAAACACAAAATGACTCAATTTCAAATCAACATCAACAACACTGTGAAATGTTTTTCATCTCATTAGCAAAAATTGAGAAGACGCGCGGCCACACGGAGCAACACACCCACATGCCACCCATCTGAGAATGCATGGGGATCCACAGGTGACTGATTGAGTGCTGTCTTACCTTTTTGTGATGACACGGTGGTATCTGTAGATAAAAGAGAGGAGACACACAGAGGAATGTGTTAGGAGCTGACAGGCTGCTGTATAGCAGACACATAAAATGAAGGAGATGACAGCCGCGGCGGTGATTTGCTGGGAGGGAAACGAGCCACCCAACAGGATAAACAGACAGGTTGGGGGGGTTGTACACAACTGGAGGGGGGGGTCTCTGATCTCAGAACTGCAAAGAATATCCACTTTAGCACACTCATGCATGCTTAGTTGTGCCTGAATATGAAAAACACACATAGGGGACACATTCAGTAGGTGTGTGAGTAATACACACACCAGCTTATTTTTCTGCTCCACAAGGACCAGGCAGGTGGAGGGGGAAAAAAGCATCTGAGCAAACACATTGAAGAGGCCTCAAGTAGACAGATGAGAGTCTCCAGACCCCTGGAAACCCTTGATCTCTTACACAATTTACCCTGAGTGAGCTTTCTAATAAGTAAAAATAATGCCTTTGAGGTGCAGCGAGACAGAGCAAATCAAATCCTTTCAGTAAGCATTTTAGATTCTTACTCAGAGCCCACTAGAGACACTCCTGGCCCACAAGGCGTGGATCAAAACACGGGCTGCTTCAAGCGAAGGATGTACTGCAACACATTTTTTTACACAACACTGAACATTAACAGAAAAAAAAATGAAGGAGGCGTGTTTGCGAAAGGAGAAAAATACAGTAAATTTAGCTTATTGTTCTCATAAAATATTTACTGGGACAGTGCTTGTAAGCTCCTAAGGTTTCATTTTTATTTAATAGACTTGTCAAACTTGCAGGGATGCAAGAATAAATAAAAAACAAAGAAAGCTCTTTTTTTCTATAACTTTGTACTTTCAGCAGTTGAAATCCTTTAGAACATTTCTCTACTGGCCATGTGCCCAAAAAGCCCAAATGGCCACAGACATGGGAGGGGAATAATTGAATCCGGATGGATTTGTGGCGTGCTGGGCTGAAGAAGTGATAATCCAAAGCTCTGCCTAATTGCCAGAGTAAAGATGGCGCCCATTGTGGGGGTGGCTTCGGTGTTTATCAAGGCAGTGTGGCGTGGGATTGGACTGAGCATTAGGGCTTTACACACTTTTGTTTTGTGAGGTGTTACAGTGGATTTGAGCAAATATTGGCCCGCTGGTTATTACATGGTCTGATTGTCTGCTATGCGACTGTCCATAAGCTTTGCATGTCTACTCTAATCTGAGTGGAGGCTTCAAATAATTAGTTAGTGAAGCACTCTCACAGCCCCGTGCAGTCAACCTTATCACTAAAAGAAAATCCTTGGTCCATTTCCTTCTCACCCCAAAGGCTTACAAACTCTCACCACTGTTAAAGCCTTTAGGGTAGCCGCACACACGATAAAATATTACCCGACATGTCACAATCACTGGCCCATATCCTCCTCTTTTTATTATTTGTCATGTAAAAGAAAGACTACCATATGGGTAACAGAAATCTAACAAATGCTAGAAGTGCAACGAGAGTTTCATCAAAGTTTTGAAAGCAAACTACTCTGAGTAGATGATCAGTTTCAGTGAGATTATGAAATATTTTCAGAAAAAACACAGGGCATAAGAGAGATATTCACTACCGGTTTTGTCTGTAGTGATCAACATACCTGATTCTTACATTCAACATAAATAAAATTATCATTGCCATTAGCATAAGATCATTTTGAAAAGGGGAGATTGAAAAGACTATGGACTAAGGACAAAACAACCATTTTTAGTGCTTTAAGATTAAGCATCGGTGCACTGAAACATATACAATAAAATGTCTTTGGAGAACAGTAGCTGTCTTCAGCAAAACAGTCTCTGTGCTGAACATTTAAATTTAAGAGTATAGCAGCTGTAGCTTATCAGCCAACGGTTAAGATGAAGTCCAAATGATGATCAACAGTACATGTGCCAGACTACAATCTGTGAATTTACATATCGTTCCATGTCTGAGCATTTTAAAAAAAACAAACTATTATGTAACGCTACTGCAAAACCCATTGGATCTGTCAATGTAGTTAAAGATAAAGAGCTTAAAAAGAGCTTACAGGAATTATAATTGAAGCCAAAACCACACGTCTTACAAGTCTGAGCGACTAAGACAGCAACAGTGACAGGTACCTGGTGGACATCAGACAGGCATTTCATTTATTCCAGCACCTCTCATGATTTACATGATTTTTGCAGCACATTAAAAGATCAGCAAAGAACTTCTGCTGTAAAACCTTGTAATAGTTACTTTAAACTCTACTGTTGATTGTCAGTTAGTGCATTCTGGAGCAAAACAAAATACAGTGTTTGGTGACTAAAAAACTGCTAAAAATCCAGCAATGATTTGCTATAAAAAAAACAAAGCTTTTTGCTGTTTGTTGAGCCTGTTTCATACAGCACCCGTCAGCAGTGCTTGACTGCAGTCTCACTGAAGTGCAGGTGTTCACACATGCAGTGTTGTTGCAGCGTCGCTGCTGCGTCGCTGCTGCGTTGCTGCTGCATCACTGCCTGCCTCTATGAGTAATGCATTTCCACATTTATAAGCACATATTCCACTCATTTATGAAGTTGTGTAAGCTCCTGCATTGCCAACAACACTGTCCTGCAAATATTTGCAAATAAAATGCCTTATGTCAACAACTGACACAGAGACATTGTCAGAGGACTTTTACTTTGCAACAGAAGCAGGGAAGTTTGAGTAAAACAGACAGCTTTGTATTTCCTAACCTAAGACTTTTAAACTGCAGTAAAAGGTGGTATAGAGTCAATATAATCATTAAATACACCATTTTCACTGTCTATTTCTGCTGACAAACGTGCATGGCACAGCAGCCGTTTCTCTAGATGCGCTGCAGCCGACATGCTGCTGAGACGCACCTGATGAGCGCTGTTCAGGCGGGCAGTGTGCATGCTCTTATTTGTTCACATGGGTGCTAAAAAAAACCCAAAACAAAACAAAACAAAAAAAAACCCAACAGGTTCGGCGCTGCTCACACCCTGCTGACGTGTGCTGTGAGAAATGGACCTTAATTCTTCAACAGCTGTCTGCAGCTTGGCAGCCATCACACCAATGACCATCCACCATAGTTTCCCACATTTATTTGTGATGGCCTGCCACAATTTAAACATCTGCCTCCACAAATAGATTTTCTATTTTTGGAGCTGGACCATCCATTAGGAGTGCTATTTAAATACGGTTGGTTATGCATTGCAACTGTCTGTGTGGAGAATGCACTCTGGGCAAAGACGGAGCAGCAGAATATCAGACGCATTGAAAGTGAAACTTCACTGTTTATTCTTCTGAGTCTAAAAGTCTGCATTCACTGGCAGCAGCTGCTCCTCTCATCCAATGATCTGATCAGCTCTGAGCAGACGGACAGATCGATTATCCACCTCACGAGTCACAAACTGCTGCTGAGGAAAAAAAGAACTCAGGATTTAGAGAGAGAATCCACTCCACCTCCTGATCACAAAGTCAGCTCATACTATGTTCCTTTAGAAAGTGATAGTCAAATGATACATATGAAACTTATAGATGTATTGTATCTGTCCTTTTTTTCTGAAAGTGACTGTGTCTGAGAACCATGCCTACTGCCATGCACTAAATTAATATTTTTATATTTAAAAATAAAATGTATGAGCCTCTGCTATGGGTGTGTGTGTGTGTGTGTGTGTGTGTGTGTGAGTTTCCACACAGTGAAACTGGCCTGTGTGCACACTGACCTTTTGTTAAACTAAAAAAAAATCTGTGACATCTTGCAAAGTATATCATATTTTCAACCTTCGATTTTTTCCCCCCTCCATTTTCTTTCCCGGGCTCTGTAGGAGACAACACAACTCAGCTGTGATTTAATTTTATATAACAAGGCATACTCTCAATTATAGATTAATTAATTACCCCAACGCACAGTTACCTGCAGTAAACAGCGGGGTGCTTCACCGCATGTCACTTCCTCTCTGCGCACTCTGATATAGTATATTGAGTAGGAGAGAAACTGAAAGAAAATGAGGTAGCATGCTCTCTATTAACACTGCTTTGATAATGGTTAATAATGAACACCAGCTAAGTTAGGAAAAATAATCATAAGAAACCACTCCTTATCTTTTCAGTAAGCACTGGGTCAGAGCAGAGACACCATGCTGATTGATGTCAATGCACATAAATAACTCTGCTGTTAAGGGAGGTAAAGAAAACCTCTGTCATTGATTACTGCATTTCTTCCCAGCTATCAGTGGCTTATATGGATTTGGAGACTAATTTGCAGTGAATATGTGAGCGGTGTTTTGATGCGCCAATGCATCCACAGCAGTACTCCTGTGGGTTTGAGTATTATGTAAAGTAGGCCATATGTCAATAAAGGTTTCCCACTGCAAAGTGTGTATGGGAGCCTGGCAAAGTTAAAACTGCCCAAAAGCACACCCGAGGACTCCAAAAGCTTGATTTTTCAAACACATTTGCAAAATAAGGATATAAACATCTATCAGCTGGTTCACTTTCAGAAATGCAGCCTCTCGCTGTCAAAGAGGATGAATGAAGGAGGAAGAGGAGAAGAGAGCGATGGTGACTGACACTAAGACAACTGGCTATTCATTTCAGCAAACATGAACCCTCTTATCACCAGACTTGCATGTAATATGATGTCTAATAGTTTGAAAGAAAAACAAGTCAAGAGGCAAATACAGACCAAAGCACATCTTAGAGATCTTAATAGCTAATCAGGCATGGCTACAGAGCATTCATGTTGATGTTTATAACATTCATTACCCATTAAAATTACATCTATTTACTCTGTGACTACTTTTCTGATCCAATACATAGAAAGCAAACAAACAGAGAAGAAGTAAAACATCAAGACATGAAAAACTGCCAACTTGAAATTGCTCTAAATGACAGCCTTCACTGCATCCTCACAGACGCAAAAAGGGAAGTTTCTGAGCTTGAAGTAAAGAAGTATTTCACCAATAAAAAGAGGGCCGTCATATAAAACTGGGCTGTCTATGCAGTAGAAAGATGCAAGTATTCCTGAAATTGGTGCTACATGACCAGAGAAAAAAAAGAAAAAAGCCTGTGGTATTCGCTTAGCCAAGAGGTAGAAAAACTGCAACTATCAGAACGCACTGTACCGCAGCGCACCAATAAAGTTCAGTTCAGTTCAGCATTATTGTCATTTCGACATACATTTATTATGCAGAACAGAATGAGAGAACATTTCTCAGAGATCTCGTGCAAAACACAGAAATAAACATCATTAAAAGGGCACACTGAAGGCAAACACTAAACACTAAAAACACCCTAAAGCTAAATTTACTTTAAAAACAGACACTAGATGTAAAAAACAAACACTAAAAACAAACACATTACTGAAAGTAAAATAAAATACAATTACACAATGGCGACCAGCTGGTGACAAATGCTCTCGTATTACAGTTAAACGCTGAGTTAAAACATGTTTCTGTAAACCCACAGAAAATGGGTTTACGCAGAAACTCTGGATCTGAAGCCGGATCATAAATTTAAGACAGAATCATTACTGGAGCCCACAGCAAGCACCGCTGTGACGCTGGATGTTGACACATGTTGATTGAAAGATAACAGGCTTTAAAACTGCCCCAGTGGCCAACACCAATTAGGAATCAATCAAGACAGGTAATAAAACAACCACTGTTTTCTCTCAGCTCCAGTTCAGAACGCGTTTTTTAATACCTTTGTTCACTGCTGAAGATGTGTCATATAATTCTTGGATACTCAGGCACAAAGTGAAATTAACTCCTCCATTGTTTTCTCCAGTGTGGTTCCTGTGGTTGCCATGGACACCCTAAGTGGTGAGCTACAAAATTTGGACCACTACCAAAGAGCCAACCTTCCTCTCTCTGCTTGCCTCTTCAGCCTGCCTCAGCGGGAGGAAGTTTGTATTTCAAACACTGAAGGCAGCAGTGGTAACCAGCTAGCTGGAGAAACCATTATAGCTTTTTTTTATATCACCATCTTGTGTCACTCTACAGCAGTAAACTCTTTGTTTATAGTCATTTTGAAGCTTCCATTGTACTTCTTAGAGAAAAAAGAATAAACAGTCTCTATCAGGTTCAAGTTTATTTTTATACTGTAATGCTCTTATAAAAAATAACACAAAATTTGCCAATCTGTGCAAAAAGTGCTGTGTTGTAAAAGTTGACAAACACATTGCACCATACATGATTGTCAGCAGCAGTTTGTTGTCAGCACTTTTCTGCACAGTTTGGCACATTTTGTGCCATCTGTCACTAGTGAGTATCAAAATATAGAACATTATACGCAAGGAAAGCTTCAACTTGATTGAGAATGCTTCCTCACTTTTGTGACCAATGAGCTGATCCTTTCTACTCTTACTGCATGTCTAAATAAAGGATTGGTACACCTGCACAAGATTGAAGTCATAAACACCGTGTGATGAACTGAACCTTAGTTAATGATGAAAGTGAGACTTATCATCAGCGGTGATGAGCACAGTTTCAAAAATAGTCTCTCAGCTGAGGGTACACATTTCTTAGCTTTTGCTCTCCTTTCCTCTTTTTCCTCTCTTCTTGCTTTCATCTTCTTAATGTCACAGGGGCATGCTTAGGGACTGTTCCTTATTTATGAGAGGTGACGGGGTAGTGCATAAAGGGGGATGCATGTCAAATCACTTTGAAGCACTGGGGAGGTACCTTTGTTTTTATATTTTGGCTTAGGGGAGGGACATAGAACTTTAAATGGATGTGTTTTGTATTCATTTTAAATATCATTTAAATCCTGAAGCCTGACGGCATGTTTTAGAGGCATGTATTCTTTTAAAAAATGTTCCTGGCATTTATTAAAGCCAGAAACAGTAGGAGCAGAAATTATCATTATATTTTCAAATTTGCAACTGTCCTTGACCTCACCATGAGACAAATGCTAAAACAAAAGCTTAAAACAGTGACATATGTCTCATTTAGAATTTTGTCATAAAATAAGAGCACAAGACCAGAGTGGGAAAAACAAAAAGAAACCACATCAAATTCTGCATTCCCGCATGTATGACAACAGTGAAAAAACCAAGGCTTCTTTTCAACTTCAGGATTTTCAACTTTTAACATTTAACTTTTAAGATCTAACATCGGCTGTTCTGCCAAGTAACTGATATTATTCTGGCCGCTGTTGCTGCTGGATTTTTTGGGTCAGGTCATTTGGGAAGACGTCATTACATGTACATGTTGCTGTTGCTGGCTGTGTGCATGCGGTGATGTCCATGCACGTGTAGGCTTGTTAAAGTTGGGTGGTTGGTTTTGTGTAGCTGTCATGCACACACAGCTTGTGTGATGATGTGAGTTGTAGGGAGGATTTGCATTTTGTTTAAGAAATCAGCTCTGTAGTAGTTGTAGTTGTAGTTTGCTTTGGTAATAATTCCCTCAGTGCTGTTTGAGCGTTGCATTGGCTCCAACACCACCTGTATTTGTATAGATACTAAAAAATGGTTATTTATGGCAGAGGGAGGGTCATTCAATTCCCTCAGTCACTCAGAGTCACACCCCAGCCAACCCCCTCCTCTGATACACAACAAACAGTCCCTTGCTGTTGCAAACAGTGTTACACTTCTACAGTAATTAATTATAATTGTAACAGTAATAATTGTAACACACATATGCTGTAGAGCTGCTGTTTCCAAGGATTAGATTGAACTGTTGAAACTATAAGATAACTGAAATTCTCTGTTTGGGAATTAATGGAAACAAAATTCATATTCTGATTGCTGCTCTGCATTTTTAAAGTTTATACAGTTAGATTTCAAAGGTCCTCAGATGCTCTCGGGTCATTAAACTCAACCCACTGAAGATAATGTGAACACAGAGTAAAAACATTCAGATAATTAGCATTAAAGATCATACTATAACCACAGTTTTAGAGGCATTATTAGCTCAAATCAACCCACGGCAGTCACTGAAATCTGTAATGCAGATGGTCCTTTACAGATGACGAGCAGCCCGGATTTTAGAATCATATGCATGCTGGCTCTCTGGTACTGCAAATGTATGCTCAGTGTATGTGATTGTTAAGGTATCACCCCTTGATCCTGAACATACACTATACATCCCGCACTGATTGAATTAGACTGCTATAGGAATCCTGTCTTCTACTGACCTCTTAAAGTTGTGGCCTTCCAGCAGTCCGCTCTGGGAATAGTTTTAATTACATCCAGAAATTGGGTTCGATTTTATCCCCATCATGAAGTGAGGAATCCTTACAGCTAATCATCGCTTCATCAAGACAAATGAACGAGCTGAAAGTGTTCATGTATAAACATATCATTATTGTGAGACTGCATATGCACATGCACACAAATTTAAGTATATTCGTACAAGTAGCTGAAAGTAAGCTGTGTATAGAGCGGAGTGTGCAGTAAAGTGTGCAGAGGAAACAAATGCGTCTGTCTTCAGATGATTAAGCACTATTGATATATCATCTCTATAATGTAATTAGGATAAATTCCAACACAGTAGCTGTTCGTCTCTTAATCACACTCACTGGTGGACAGTGACAGCTCATCAGTTAAAGTTATGAACTAAAGCGGCTACTATGTGATGGATCAACATCCACTGACCTGGATGTTAATGATTCTTGGAGGACTAAGTGATGGTAAATAAATCATATGAAATCAGACATTTTATGGGCTGAATTCATGTTTTCTGCATGAAAACCCTAAACCAAACATTGTTCCTATCTAATCCACAGGGGTTGTTTTCCATCCTTCCACTCCTGGGGACAGAACATCCTGAATGTGCATAGTGAGTGATTTTGCTCCACATCTCTTGAAGTCTGAACCACTGTTATTCTACGTGTGACAACAGGTGATTGGAGGAAACAGGAAGATGTTGCCTTTAGCAGGACACTACAAATTACAGTCCAGATGAAAAGTCAGAGACAGCCAAAGACCATCATCCAGACAGATACAGACAGCTTGTCACTGCCTTTAATCATTATACTTAAACTTTGGTGTGTTTAACCGCTGATGGAGGAGCGACTTCCATCAATGTTTTAACATGGATGGATGGAAAAGTTTAGACCAGTTGACAAAAAAGTCCAGAAATTAGGTGCAATTTATAGTCAGAAATATAAACAGAGCAACTACACTTTACGATAGGATGTTGTTGTGGACATGCTATGCAGACAAATATTAATATACTGTACTGACATTGAGCACAGTAGTCGTATTGTGTCTTTTCCCCTTGTATGTAAAGCACTTGCATACCATGTCTCATTTAACTAATGTTTTAAAAGCACATGCCTGTGCTCTTTTCACAGAAGAAAACAAGAAGCTAGAACACAATCCTAGGTTTTAATTAGCCGAGTGTAGCGCATGCTCCTCTGCTACGTACTGCACAGGGAGAGCAGGGAGCGCTGCCTTCTTGCTCATTATGTACTAATGAGTTGTCTATTAATGAAAATGGAAAGCATTTATTTTGTGAGCACAAAGGGTTCAGCTGGATTAATTACTGCACTACAGCAACAAAATGAAAACAGAAAGTGCAGCATCACTCTTGTGTGGCACATTACCCATTAACCAACTGTTATCAAGGCCTGGCGAATGGCGCTGCACAACACACAGTAGGAGCAGAAACTGTTCGCACAGGCCATTAAAACTTCATGTGAACTGCACTTTTGCCACCTTCCATATACTTTCTGTGAGGCGTTCAAGCTTATTCTCATGCATGTTCACTCATCAGGGCTGAGTATTCTTTAAAAATTAAAAAAAGAGTACAATTACCAGAAACTTTAAAGTGATTCCAATACCAATAGAGTACTTAATTTAATACCTTTTTTTTCCTACTTGATGCGATACTGGAAGCCTGGAATCGCCAAATAGCCAAGAACCTCTGCATTCACTTCCAATTTCCAGAGGGCATTATAAACAGGTGCAGGCCAAAATACCTCTGGACACATATGAATGGACTTTGAACCATTTAGAGCAACAAGTTGTGACCTAAAACCAATCAAAGCAACAAAATGTGATGTAGTGCTGAGAAACACATGCAATCTGGAGCGATACTTGGCCCCTTTTTCAAGCAGGAAAAAATAGCTGCCTGGTCAGAAACTTTCTCAAATTACAGCAAAACAGTACACTACAATGTACTTCTGAGAAAAGTTTAAGGTGGGAAATAGGCAATGAAGTGACAAAATTGAATCATGTTTGATCAGTGCTATGTATGAAATGTGGATCTGACCTTGTATATTTTGCTGGATGGAGCAGATTGGACGCAAATGCAAACAATCAGCAAAATGTGTGACATGTGACTTTTCAAATCTGGATGGCTGACACTCTATGAATCATTGTATCAAACCCGCTCCATATTAGATAAACAGTTGGGATTGGCCTGGCCAGGACCAGCCCAGCTGGAAATCTCTCTGAATGAGAGGGGGACTAAAAGCATTTGCCAGAGCAAATAAAACATGAGCTCTCAGATTTGTCTGGTATTGTTGCGTAAAACGCCACCAGATGTCACAGGGTTGTAGTATATTCATACTTTTGAACGTTTTGGTGGCAAGTCAGCATGCTGAACTGCCAACCCTGCCAAAAACACTGCGCCTGACTTCACCACACCACACTGTAAGGGCTGTAGCTGCTACAGTAGTGAACCAATCACACGTCGCATTGAACTGAAGAATGCATGTGGTGATTGGCTGCAGGCTAAAAACAGATAAATAGTCTTTCTCTCTAAATCTGGGTACAAAAAAGATTAAACGCAGCTATTGTTTGAGTTGAGAAGTTTCAATAGTACTTGGTACAGGGTTATGTCAGTCAATACCTTTAAGGCATCAAGTTCTGATACCCAGTCCTGCCACTCATAGACATCTTGTCACTGTTACAAAAACACGTTTTTAGATCATAATGACAGCAATTCACCATTGGACATGCACTTCACAAAAACTTGGCATAAAATAAAATAATTCCTTGCTAATCGCAGTATTGCATGCCCATCAGCTGACATCTATATGTGTCAACAGAAACAATGAAAGAGGATAGAGTGACCATAATAAAAAGCTAATAATTAGAGGCTACATTATTAAGAAATATTCAACATTGCCAACATGAACAGCTTTTTCGAGGGAACATGGAGATAAAAACTATGAAAATGTTAGATCACCATGGCTAAAGCTCATTTTCCACAGGACAAAAATCCCCTAACACCCACTAATGACTAGATTTTGTCTTTAGTGAGAAAGGTTACAACTGGCATCAATTCGTAGGATAAAACGGCTCTGCAGCAGTCACAGATATTTCTCTGCTCCACTTGGGTGGACACACTAGTTTTCGCACCTTTTCCGATGTAACCGCTGGTAACTTCTATAACTCTTAGTCATCAAAGTCACACATTACGTTTGACTCTGTCCAAGCAGCACTAAAGAATCGTTTCAAGTTAGTCTGCATCAGTTAGTCGGTTGGTGGAAATAGGGTGTAGAAAGTGGAAAAGGCTGACACACAGGGAGGAAATGGGAATGGCTGAGTAGAACCATGTCTCTTCCAAAGTCAATATAGCAGCAAAAGTGGCATCTCTGTGATGATTTTGTTGTGCTGCAATGCTTTTCAAATGGTGATCAGAATCATTCTAATAGCCCGCTAATAGCTTGATTTCCCATCGGGCTCTCCTTGGAGAGGTCTGGGGTATGGGGGGCTCGTGGGCTCTGGCAGCCTCAGCAGATGGTTCTTGATCAGATATTAGAGTCTGGGCAGCGAGGTCGTCTGGCCCTGAGAATTCTGCCCTGCCTGGGGGATAACAGCCCCATCTGAACGTCCGGCTCCAGCTCTGGTTCCAGCGCCAGACGAATAGCTCTGTGTCCCAGCCAGACTGCAAGGACATCGGAGCAGTGATAGACTGCTGTCCTTAAGCCTTGTGACAATCTGGGCAAAGCAAACTCAGAAACATGCTGTCTGCTGTAGTTTATTTTTCCTCCAGGAATTTGTTTCACCCTTTTTGGGCTGAACACGATTAGATGACAAATGGTTATGTAATCGCTACCGCTGTCTGTTCTCTCTTGTAAAAATAATCACATAGATAACCAAAATCCTGCTTAGCTGGATTTGAAGAAAAGCTATCCTTTCATTTCTGTCATTCACCATCCCTATTGTAGCGATGTCTGGAGGAATCATTAAATAATAGGAATGCATTTAAAAAATCAGTGATTTGAAGCATCAGTTGTATTGTATTAAACTGTAGGAGACAGAACAACAAGGAGGATCAGGTCTTTGTTATTAAAATTAAATATTAATCTGAGGATGTCAGTGTGTGAATGTCTTTTGTAAAAAAAAAAATATATATATATGATAAGATAAATTCTACTTAGACAACTCTGAACCATCTATTGACATTCCTGTCTTCCATTTTCTTGCTCCTGCCTCATTTGTCTGTCTCTCGCTTCTCCATCGACAAAGCCACAGAGAAAGCAGGGTGAATAAACACAACAATCTGAGCTTTATTTATCCTTTCCCCCTTCGACAGTGGCAGTCTAAATGGCAGGGCTTCGGATATGACCTTCAGTTTGAGTGGTTCTCCATCAGTCATCACTGCCACCCACAGATCAGACAGTGGATGAGAAGTAGTGGCACCCTCCGTCCTCCTCACCATCTACTCGCCCTTTTTAGCCTCCCCCACAGCTGTCCTTTTTTTTTTTTTTACATTCCTGTTCCCCATTTTTTATTTTCTATCCCTCCTTATACTACCCTTGACCTATCTTTATTTGGCTCCTATTTTCTCCTCATCACCTTTTCTCATTGTCTCCTCTCTGCTCCAGGAGATATCTGGAAAAAATGCTGGATTCTTAAGAGTAAAAATGATGGACACATGGTTTGCATATACTACACTTCAACACAAAGGATACAAAGGGAAGAAACACACGTAATCACTGTGTCGTCCTCACTTGTCTGCTGGTCAACCCCTTTGGTCAGGGCAACTGACCTAATGTCTGATTAAATAAAGCCCTGCTTAGGCCAAAGATTTAGGACAAGACAACTTGTAACTTTTTGCAAAGCACCAGTCTGCAATGTTCTGAAAATCTGCCAATTTATGCCAATGCAACTAGACAACACTGTGTATTAAGTCCACAGCAAGAACTTTCTGTACATCCCAGGCCCCCAGAAACTGTGCTGGGCTTTGAAGCCATTTCTGTGGTGGTCAGACATTGAAATTACATCAGCCACTTGAGGTCATGTGACTCAAAAATCCTTTTTTTTTTACACAGACTTACATACCAAAAGAGACATCTTTATCACAACCTCTGCAAAATGCATCAGTTCACTGTCAGAATTTGATATGTTCAGTTCAGTAACATTTAGAAAGTCTAGACGAGCCACACAATTAAATATTCTCATTCATGTTAGTAAAGAGTTAAACTGGAAGTAGCTGGCTTGGCTGGTGACACCTACTATATCAGCCAATATTTTTATGAGGATTAATCAAGGTCTATTTTTTAAAATAAAAGCCTTGTGCTTTACATAATTTTATTCAGATGAAAGGTAAAACCAGATGCTTCTACAGCAATAGATGCTGCTGAAGTTAGACATACATATAGTATGCTGGAGTGAAAAGATGAAAAAGAGGACAACAATATAGAGTCAGTCTCAAACCAAGTAAACTGAACTATCTGATGGTTTAACATCTGTAGCACATTATTTCTTTTGATCTTCATTTTTATACTGCAATAAAAATACAATCCAATGCAATAATCTGTCTGAAGCATGTACCACAAAATGGCTTTCATAAAACGATTTGGTGGATTGCTGCCTCTTTTAAATTCTTTTTTTATTGCTTACTATTCAATATGCACACAAATATTCAAAACAAATGTTCATATTTTCACCCTGGGTGCACTTCCCTATAGAGTCTTAATAATAAAGACGAGGTCTGAGCATGAGACAGAGAATTACATTAGCCTCAGGCTACATTTTGCTTCACCAACCTATTCATTCAGTCTAAGCACACACAATGTAAAGCTGCAGCACATCTTGAGCTCATCCTTTGTGTAGGGTGCTTTGGAATTAAATATAAGACTAATGTTAAGCATAAATAGTGTCCTATTCTTGTTATTGTTAACATACGACAAAGAGCTGAAAAAACTACATGCTAGTGAGGTGTAAAGGTTGATGCTTTTAGCCTGACTGTCAGAATAACAAGCAGAATGAAAACATGTAAACATTTACAGGAACAGTCAATGGGTGCATATTAAATTAACACAAATCCACTTAAGTGAAATGGACAAGTAAAAGAATTAATGCTGAGTAGTTCATCGGAAATGTTGCTGCAATGGTCAGTCAAAACTGCTGTTTACATTTGCCATGAAAACACAAATCAGTATACAAAGCCTTCTTATTTCATTTATTGAATTAGACTAATAACAAGTAAGTGCCATTTATGCTGCTTTGGCCACATTCAGCAACCTGTAACACTTGCTGCTACCAACCTATGCATATGAAAAATATATAAAGTAGGCTACAACAAGCATATGGCTTTTACAACTTTTTATTATTGTTATTGTTGTTAAATAATTATTATTAGTTTGGCATTAGTTTAATGTTGTCATTATTTGCAGTATGGTGATTTCGGTGTTGTTTATAACAATGGAAATTTGAACTTTCTTTAGGTGGAGGCTTTAAATAAGCCCACTCAGTTTTGTGCCTCTCCCTGCTCTCTTCATTTGTTACTTTGTAGGTTTTAAAATGTGCAAAAATAAAAACATAACATGAAGAACAGAACAGATAAGAACTTGAGTTTTACAATTTTCAATTTTACCAACTTTAATCAAATCCGTTGTTTTCTGTATAAGTAAAAATCTCTGGTGCACTGAAAGCGGCTTGTCCTTACTCACAGAAATGACTGAGTTTTTGTTTATTTGTCCCTACTTTGGTTTTCTGGGTTTTTTGAGGACGCAGCAGGTAAAACCAATCTTGTGGAACTGTGTCTGCCCAAACTACCACACACCTACATGTGTGTGAGTCATGCTTCCCGGAGCTGCGTCTAATTCACGAGCCATTGGGTGCAATTCACATGCAATTCAGTGAAGTGGAAAAGTCAAATCAGACTTACAGCTTCTTGTCAGGACAAGTAAGTTTTTAAGCACTCAGTGTGTACCGTGCATTATTTAAGATAGGATGAAATCAAACTGAAAATTCAAACTCAAAATGTTACTCCTGAATGTTTGTATTTTATTATTAAATTCAAATAAACATGGAGTCAAAAGGGCCTACAGTATACTGTAAAGTTTGGTGAGTTGCTTCTCGTGAATGCTATGCTAAATAGTGCAACTTTATATAAAGAGCTCCAACATCATCCATTCCATCATAGGATTGACCTCCACTCATAAATCCTTAGCCTAAGGGAACCACTGTGTAAAATAAAACATTTTTTAGGATGCTGCAACACTGGCGTTTTTGATTTTTGTCAACGAGAGAGACAGCGGATAGGAAGTGTCTAGACATGGTTCCTTCAAGTCCGAAAATAGCAGATAACAACAGATTGTCTATGAGGGTGAAGTCCAGTGAGACATTTCCACAACCCGTTGTCTATCAACACTTGACAAAGTGCAGTTCATACTGCTAGTCAGCATTGTGACAGAGTTTCTATAAACCACTTGTGGATGCGCTGTAGCAGAACATGAAAAAGCAGCCACATAACAGCCTCAGGGCCAGCGAAAAAGCGACGGTGGCTGCTACCTGAATGTCTAATTCAGAGCTGAGGACAGCTTTGCAGGCTTGAGGAGGGTGAGGAGGCTGAAGAAAGACACAATCCACTCTGAGTGCTGCTGTATATTGGCTGTTAAAGCCAGATTTAGTCCTCAGTCGTGCCTCTATGGTGGCATCTACTGTAAGAATTTATTTGTACCTGAGCATAGGATTTAACATGATAGTGATCATATTACCACTGCAACACTATTAGATGTGTCATATATTATGAGTCTATGTTGTGCCTGCCTTTATACCTAAAGAAATGTGTTCTTTCATTAACTTTTTGCTATGGAGGCACAGTGGAAAGGGGTAAGTGGAAGTAAATAATTCACTAATGTCAGTGAATTATTTATTTCTCCTTTTAAATCATACAATGTACAACTCCATTAAAATGAGCTCCTAGCAGCTCCTTTAACGTGTGTATTTCAATTTACACATTTTTACCTGTTCTTGTTGGCTAATGCTTTATAATTGTCTGTGTTTCCGAATGGTTCTGTAATCTATGGTGTCTGGTCATAAACTGATTTGAGGTGTAGCTGCTTGTGTTGTTTTACCAATTATATCCGCCAGACTCAGTGAAGTTACTGACATCATGCGTGGCATGCTCTCTCCAGACTCTGATTGCCTTAATGTCTCACATCACCAGGGGAATGCATCATACTTTGTTATGTTAACATCAACAAGGTGACCACATGGTCGCTTGGCTTGAACATGGGCAGCGACTCCACTACACTCCACTGCTGCCTCCGAATGGCGGCCAATGTCACACCAGTTACAGGTTGACTATAAAGCACACATCTCATCCTCTTCTCTCACCAGAATCCTTTGCTCTGTCAGATCGGCAAATAGATCAAGAGCCACTTGGTTTTATGGCACTGTCCAGGATTTAGCCAAGTTTCAGGAAATCAAAGGACATACAGGTCCTGATATCCTGTTAGAAACTGATGCTGGCACAGAAGTCGTCCAGTGTATTATTCAACACAACATGCCCATTTGGCAGAAAGATACATGCGATCTAGGCTGTGAGTGTTTGATTCCTTAATGCTTGCAATGGTGCCTCCAAAGTAGATATAAATGCATACATTGTCTTGCTTGTCTATGTGGTCAGGATTGTAGCTGGTGCTCGTTCCCTCTATATTCCCCTCAATGTTTACTAATGCTTACATTTAAAAACCTCGACCTGGCCAGCTGGCAGAAGTCGGCAGGAGGAGAGTTTATAGACTGATGCGTTGATTATCTCAATCCTTTGAGAGTCTCAACGCCTACCAGAAAAAGCACCACCAACACTTGCAAAATAGGAATAAAAGCAGAAATATTGCACAAATTTAGCTAAGCTGACGGAGAGGGAGCTGAAAATGGCAAAACGATTCGGCCGCACTGTTGAATCTTTTGTCCTTTCTCTCGCAAAAGTCTGATTAATTTCACAAACAACTTGATGACTAACAAACATGAAACTTGGATGTTTCTAGATTGGAAAAATAAGGTCTGCTCAAGTTAGTAGCCTTTCCTCATGTGGTATCTATCAGATCTGACAGTATCTCCAGGAGTCGAATAAATCCGGCTTTAGACCAGGACACACCTGAGGCCCATCATCTTATCAATGAAGCCTTAAATCGCCCAGCATGTAGAAAGAATGGTTAGTCAGTTGGAAAGAAAGAGCCTTGCGGACAACAACTCAACAAGAACAGATCAAGTGAATGAGTCCTATTGAAGCTCAGATGCAACATTTGCGATCTTGGAAAACTGGTGGACCACCTGCTGTTCCTTTTGGCTCTGACTATCGAATGTTTCTCTCTTTTATTCTCTCAATCTATCCTTACTCAGGTAACCAGTGTGCAAGGTTGAAGAGAGAAAAACTATCCTATTGCAGCTGTTCTTTGAGGACTATCTGCTCTCTCTGCTGTCCTCTGCAGGGAGAACTGTAGCACTCCCGTGATGACATGGAATGAGGGAGAAGGATTAGACTGAGATGGTGGGGTGGCTAATAGCGATAAAACACGTTGAGGACAACAAAAAGACAGGAAGTTAAGACAACCAAGACATATTTGCCCAGTGGAATGAGTAAGATAAATAGAGTTGGAGATGAAGGGAGTGAAGTGGGATAGAGGAGAAATGTGGTGATGCAGGGCCAGCTGAGGGATCAGCACACTCTGTCACACTGTCACACCCAACAGCCACCACTGTCAATCTCACACACACACACACACACACACACACACACACACACACACACACACACACACACACAACACCACAAGGAATAGAATATCTAGTATAAAGAAAAATTCAGCATTGAAAGCATTCAAGTTTACATTTTTCTGTTTGCACATTTCAAAGTCCGACATCTTTTCTAAATCTCAGCGAAAACTGGGTAAGGGGTGAAATAGAGATGTATAATAACTGTTGTCGTTTAAACAAAAAGAGCTCTTTTCCTCCATCAATAAGGGATGGAAACAGAGATTGAGGAACAGCGTAGGAGAGAGGTGAGAACATGAACCGCGTCTTTCAGAACTGTCTCGGATTTGTCTTGGAGTCACGGAGCGATAAAAGTAGCAGCTACTTTCGTTTGCTGCCCGCTTCTTAAAATGGTTTATTGAATTGAACTGGCACACACTGGCACAAAGAAACACTCAGCAAAAGATGTGGATCTAAAGTCCGTCTGTGTATTAGTATGACAGTGTGATGTGAGGTGAGTGAGGTGGGAACAGAAAAACAGAATAATGTAATGTCCATGTTAGATCACTTGTAAGGGCACAGTTCAGTCAGAAATAAAAAGTACATATTTTTCCTCTTACCTGTAGTGCTGCTTATCAGTCTAGATTGTTTTGGTGTGAGTTGCAGAGTGCTGGAGATATTGGCTGTAGAGATGGCTGCTTTTCCTGTAGGGTGTAGCTTGGTACAAAGAAAATAGTTCTTATATGAAACTGTTCACAACAAGGTCTGTGGAGTAACCGAGTCATGATATGACACGTTGCTGTTGAGTTTTTTCAAATATATGTTTTTGGTGCTTTGAGCACCACAAGCCGAGCGCCACCTAGTTTCATTATTTTTGATAGAGGGCAGACATCTCTACGGCCGATACCTCCAACACAATTCACATCAAAAGAATCTAGATGAATAAATAGCACCACAGGTAAGAGGAAAAATATGCTTTTGATTTTTGGGTGTACAATCCCTTTTAATATGCTTTGTCAAGATCGGATGGGACATAAACTGTGTGAAATTACCAATTTTAGCTCTCTTTCTATTACAATCTACCCTACATAACAAAAAATACTGCAGTTCATTTTTGAGTTATTTTCAGTTAAAGTGACTGCATTTCCTCATAAAATAAAGTAAATCTAACAGGAGCTGTGAATAAATAAACACAAACCTCCTTTAATGGACTTTTGGTACTTTCTTTTGAGGTTTTCACCCACCCTAAGTACAATTTCTATTGACAAACAACAGTGACACCTGCACACTTCATAAAATAATGTGCACTGCACTAAAGCCAAAACACACTTGAAAAATCTGCCCCCATGGAGTCTTCTGGAAACTAATTTTATTCAAAGCATTAAACCTGTTATCACATGCACATATTAAACCATGCCAGCTTGTCCAGAAGTACAGAGGCAAAGCTTTTAAGCAAATGGCAGTTGTGTAAACTAAAATGGCAATGTTGGAAAGTCAATTCAATAATAGCTGAAAGCCATTACAACATTGTCATTAACAAGGTTGCTGGAAATGCAATTAGCCCCCTCACACTGCTCACGGCAACAAGCAGGGAGACGTTCCAATAAATAAATATAAACGACCACAGAAAAATGACAGAGGGACCTGAAAATCTGATGTGCTCCCTGTAAATACAAAAAGACAAGATAATAGAGGCTGAACTAATTTTAGGGGAGATACCGAGTAAGTACAAATCGACAACTGAGATATGACAGAGGGGAGAGCATTGACAATAGCCTCCAATTTTCTCAATATTGAACTATTTATTTTTCTCGGGTGCTACTTAAGCTAAATCCCCTTGCCCCCCCAAACCTGAACACAGAAGCTCAACAAACTCTTTGATTTGCTCCGACAACAAAACATCATCCACAACCTGAGCTGCAGTAATACATTTTAAACACACTGGGCTGTTTGTCCCAAGACCAAAAATGAAAATAAAGCAGCTAAAGACTATAGTGCAAAAAACACAACGGGCAATATTGAGGTCAGCAAAGTTACTGAGGTCATGTCAATGTATCGTTCAATAAGTCAATAACGTAATTATCATCACAGGTCTAAAAGACACAAACAATTATTCATACATAATTTCTTTCAATTAACTCATTTCCAGAACTCTCGGGCCACTTATATCAATTGACCTTTACAAAGAAATACATATAGAGTATATTTAGGCATTGAAGGATCTTTTCTCCTCCAAGGTCTAGTTGCAGTGAGACTGCATTTGTTGAGATGTTGGTGAAGGAGGATGAGGTCATGGCTAAATGAATGATAGGCATCACTGTCACACAGCAGACTTCCAGCAGGTCTCCTTAGAGATAAGAACCAGCTGTCTGGTATCCCCAATACGCTGTTGTCAAGGTCGCTACTCTGCTTATTATGGAAAAGCCACCGCTCCTCAAAGCTAATTTCAAATCACAAAACTCCCTTCAGCGGTGTAAGAAGCAATGACTTTGTTTTTGTGGCATCAAGACATCTTGGTGACCCAAGACCTTGTGCTTTTAAAATCTACATTGATGTAATAAGCCGTTTCCTTTAGACATCACAACAGACATTTTTACATCAACAATAACAAGGGGCATCTACTGGCTGTGGTTATTAACACATAAACACAATTCACAAACATTTACACAGTATTTCTGCTAAAGGGAATTCTGTAAACACACTGAAGCTATCTGAAATGGCAGCAGCTCATAAGGAGCTTTTATAGTGTACAGTATTTGAAGGTGTGTTGTTCTTGTATGAATGTGGGGAGGTGCACTTGGCGGCCATTGGTATCCCAGTGCAGCACTACGACAGCAGACGGGAGGGTAATGAGGAGGCAAATATGATTAAAACCATCTCCTCAGGCTGCCTTGGACCTGCCATTAAAGCAGCGGACACTCCTCATGCCTAATCCATCACACTGCTTAGCTCCCACAGAGAGCAAGGAGGGGGACGGCTGTGTGTTACAACACCCTCAAACCTCCAATATCTCCTCCCTAAAACATAACTAACACTCCAGGAGGCTCACTCTTTATTAAAGATCTGCCACTGAAGCCCCTGGGCAGGGGTCTGGGGACATCCTGGGTACAAATATACATGGGGAGTAAAAGCCAGGCTCAAACAACTTTACAAGACCAAGCCTGCTATAGTTCGTAAAGGGAAATATACTCTGTACCCTACACCGTATCCGACATCATACCCGACATCCTCTGCCCTACCCTATGCCGCACCTTAAGCTGTACCCTGAGCTGTGCCCTAAACCGTAACATATGCCCACCACCATACCCTATGTCATACCCCACACCGTACCTTAAGCCTTAACCTATGCCCTTGGCCATACCCTAAGTTGTAGCCTGTGCCATACCCTATGCCCTCTTCTGTACCCTATGCTGTATCCTACGCCCTCCGTTGTACCCTGAGCAGTACCCTAATCTATAGCCTGACCTACACCTGCCCAGAAATGTAACTACACCTTGCTGTGATGCAGACCGCCTGTTTATTTTTGTAAGCTGAAATATTTCTACAAGCGGAAATGAATCTTTATAATACTTTAATTTCACCAATGAGAAACAATTAATTGTCAAGACAAATAATGCACTCACAAAATAGAATTTTTGAATCTTGCGTGTGATTTATCTTGGCTTCATATGTGTGGATGAGAGTCCGCTGGCCACTAGGCTAATTAATACAATATAAAATGTCATAGCCTTATGCTAATAACATTAGCATGTTGTCTATATGGAGAAATCCAGTCTAGTATGTGAGTAATAGTAGTAGTAAGACAATTGTTGTATCTGTGAACCTTGTGAGCCAAAATTTTAAATGTTACCATTATTTAGTGTTGCTGTTGTTCCTGGCTTCAAAGGAAAAATTCAGCTAGTCACTAGGCTGATTTGATAACAACATTGGCATGTTTTGTTTTTGGGGAAAATGTGTCCAGGAAAAAGACAAATGTTTGGTCTGTGAACCTCAAAATGAAGCTGATTGGTGTAGTTGTATTTGATACTGTAGCGATTAATCCACATTTTATGTGTGTTTTGAATCAATCAGAGTTTACAGCACTTCACAGAAACCCCACTGTAGTCTCGTGTTTTGGATGTGTAGCTGCAGAGTGACTCAGACACACCATCGCACATGTGTAAATGCTTACAACGGCATTGGCTACAGCACAAGCTCTGCACAGAACCGATGCACAACTATTAATCCGCCTTAACTATTAAGAATGCCAAACCAAAACACAGCCACAAAGTAAAATACTTAACTCAAGACTCAATTTTTTTTCAAAGAAAATCTTTGTGTGTAACATATACCAGTTTGCAGCTCTAATCTAAAACCTTCATTGAAGTGAAAGTAAAAACATAAGCTTAATTTGCGCCTGAGAAATAAAGCCGGGAAACATTAGCCCAATGACAGAGATTCTCTGCCAAGACACCTTGGTGTGCAAAGCCGTGTGGTGCCAGAAACAATAAATTACACAGGAAATTTGCATGAGATAACAGATCAAGATCATCTCATCAGCCCCCCTCCACAGCCTGTATCTACTGCCAGATAAACACACTGGGACATCAACATACTGTATTACTTCAATCGATTTACCTGTCTCTCTACTATAAACATTTAGACAAAGCTGAAATGGTGAATAGACTAGTACAGCACAGTGCTTCTGTCTGATGTTGATCTGTGTTTTTTTTTCAAGGAAATGTACAAAAGACTATTTTGGCTATTGGGGGATAATGCTGATGCAGATGTGGCTAATCTCATCTACTGTCCATGGCTCCTTTTTAATGCATCTACAGCCAGATAGCGAAACACCACCATATAATCCCCTAAAGACACAGGAATCACGGATTACAGCTGGAGAGAATCCACAGGCGGCTCACTGTTGAGCAGAACATGTTGGATTGTTGTGCAAAGCCTGTAGGATAATTACCAGCAGGAAGCATAGCCTGTGGAGAAATAAGGCATCTTGTGCCCTAGGCCCTTTAAATGAGCCCTGCAGACCAGCTGAAAGATGCTGATGCCTCTCTTTATTGAGGAAACGAGAGGCAGTTCCATTAAATGAATGAGGACTCCGGGTTTGCACAACTTGAGAGGAACTCTAGGTGCTAGAGTGCTGCATGAATGTGACTGCAAATGGCTATAACTGTGCAAAAAACACCAAATAAAAATGATAGATGATACAGGGTCAACAGATCAACAATCCTACAGCATCAACAAGAGGTACATTAACAATTTATTTGTAAAATGTGGCATACTGATGTATGCAATTTAATAATCTCCACTGCCTGTGGATTCAAAGACTGAGCACTGAATGCATTTGCAGCTGTACGTACAGCTGAGTGCACAACAACTTTACAACTAACCATAAATGATCAGAATCCAAGCACAGCACATCTTTTTATGTTCTATATGCTGAAAGTTATCTTGCTTTGTAAAGGGGTCGGCACATTACTGCAAACTCCTTTTAGATTAGCTATATAAAAACTGCAGAAGTAATAAAAGGTCACTGGAAATATATATTTGGATTTTAGTTTTTTGTGTACTTTTGTTGTAATTGATACACTACATTCAGTGTGGTTGTGATAATAGTGGTAAGAGTATAGCAGGAGTTCTGTCCTTTCTGTCCTTTTCTTTCTTGTTTTGTTTTTTCAGTTTATAGCAGACCTGCCTGTGTCTGGGAAACATGGAAATACAGTGTTTGACTTGTTGTTGTATTCCTACAAAACAAATGCAAACTCACCATGTGGTCTGTTTCTTTGTGCTAGAAATTCTATATCCACACTGAAACAAGTGAATGGATGTTGACAGTCTTGTCTCCTCACACTGCTCTGTAACCTGATTTGTTGTCTGTCCTCTCTGCTTTCTGCCTGAATTAACATCTACAGTGACCCTCATCCCATTGCCAGGAACTCAGTTTCTTGATTAAAGCCACAGATTTCTCCCCTACGTCGTACCATATGCTTAACCATATATTTGAATGAGACTGTATCCCACATCCAAAACCTGAAAGATTGAACAGGCAGTTTCATTTTGGTGTCATTTCACAATTATCCCCTAATAAACTTTGTGCATATTGTAATCCAAGTGGACTGTAAGAACACTACTTCTGCACCTCTTCTTGGCTCCATTTTCAGACTTTAAAAGACTTTGTGAGACAGAGCGAATTCGCTTTGCGTAACTGAACAATGAAGATTAACTAAATATGGTGGGAGGGGCTTATGACAAAGAAGGGAAAGCTGCAGGAAGAGGTTGGATTTTTTAATTCTGCCTACCCCAGCTTTACGAGATATTTACAGTGTGGCAGCAGATAAGAACCCAAACAGCTATTACCAACATCAAATACAATCATAGCATAATTTGAAGGGCATTTACTCTGGTTTCTTGTCTCAAAGTACAAGCTCATAGTTAATTGATTTTAATCTCCATAAAACCAAACAAATTTCAACACAGTCATAAATATTAAAGTTTTAGTTTATCTTGTGAGAGCCAACTTCGACACTCCCTGCGACGCTCACTGCTGCACTCAGACACCTTTCACAAGTATCTAAACCTTTGGACCCCAAGAAAATTGGTTGGATTTCTTCCAAAAACTTCCAAAAACCTCCACAATTGCAAGAATTCAGAAGATTTAGAAAATTGTGTTTTTTAAAAAGCCAGGAAAAAATGTCCGAAAAACTCTATTTATGATTATCATAATTACATCAAAACTGTTTTACAGAATTATTATAATAAGAACTCTTTCCAAGTCATTTCCTTGTTTGTTTTTGCTTTTCTCTTTCCTTTTTTTCCCAGGTAATTTTCTTGTACTCTTTATTATTTTTTTTGTGTGCACATTTTTGGGTAATAACTTTCTCACATTATAAAAGAAATCAAACCAATTAATTCAGGTTTCATATGGTTAACTGTTGAGTATGAGTATTTTGCCTTTCCATGCAGTGCTCCTATACCTTCCTCGCAGAGATCCAAGTCATCTGTCTATCTCAATGGAATTAATGTCGTTAGACTTAAAAAGCAACCCGTCCAGAGTGAGAGCGCCTGATCTGTGGAGGCATTTCTGCCACTGTCCTTGCTTATGAAACATACTGCAATTATGGCGCAGCACAGTACAGTCTGTCAGCTCATAGTAAAAGATGCCAAGACCAGCAGCTCTGTTACCATCTCTCTGGCTTTATGGCATTAAACAATCAAAGGGGATGGAGGAGGTGATGGAGAAGATTGACCGCTCTGTTTTTGTAGCTACAGGAAATTGATTTTTTTACTTACACACTGTTAAGGAAAGTTCTCAGAATAAGTCATATGAAATCCAAAGTTGGATCAATGTTTGATGGTGATTTAATAAACTCTGCTTGACCAATCACTGGCTCCTTTTTTTTGGCTGCTCAAATCCATAAAAGCTGATTTTAAATTCTATTGGAGATCCAAAACTTTCCAAAGCTACTTTGAGGGACTTGAGATATTGTGAATTTCCACCAAAATGTTAGTGAAATGTTTTAAAGAAAAACCTGATATAAGATTTATTGTGAAAAAAATCAATGGTTTGAGGGATTAAAACTACAGTGAAACGTTTAATGATTTCATCATTTTCTGGTACAAACCAACTTATTGTGCAAAAAACTAAACAAGGTAGTTTGTTCAGAAAAACAGTGACATTTATAAATGTTTTGATACTTTTAGTCCTTGAAAGCACTGATTTTCACCTTAACTTTTATAAACATTTCACCAACATTTTGTCGGGAAATCCTTATTTTCCAGTTTAGAAAGTTTGGGATCCCCAGTAGAATCGAAAAGTAGGTTGAATAGATTTGAGCAAGTTTTAGCCAAAACAGAGAAGCCAGTGATTGATCCAGCAGAGTTTAAGAGGTTAGTGGCTGTAAAATGATCGAAGAGGGATTGTTTAACAGCTCATACTGGAACCAGAGCCACATGCTTGATCTGTTCTTGATGTCTTTCCTTCATGTATTGGGTTCATAATTCAACTTTTACTGCCTAACAATGACAAGCCAAGTATGTCACCATTGTCAGATAGTGGATCTTATGCCAACACCAGGCCAAGTTTCCCACCGAAAATATTTAGCGGGTTGAGCATGTGTGTTGCATTAAGGCTCTCCCAGGGGCAAGTCAGTTTAGCCGGGACACAGAGAGCGATAAGAGCCAGATAAGTACTAGACCTTAATGTTTTATGACACCCAAGGATGCTTTCATCTCCTCTGCACTGACTCACACAAAATATAAACACTTGCACATGGAAACACAGAAACATATGCACTGGCACAAACACACACACGCACGCGCGCACACTCCAGCCGCCAGTTACAATTTAATCATTTCAGTCAAGCATCGCATTGCTTGTCCAACCAAGCATATCTTTCCATCTCTTTTTCTATTTCTTTTCTTCACTTGGAAGACATTTCAATTTTATGTGTGTGCTCACCACCACTCTGCCTACTTTGGGGCAGCACTGTCTGTACTTCCTGATTCTGTTTCCATAGTGACAGCGACAGAACATTTCCTCTGCAGTGATGGATTCTAAACTAACGTAGCAGCCATGATGACACGCAGATCAACTCTGCTGACAGCGGTGATAACGTTCTCCTCCTGAGTCTCAAACTCTCCCTGTGCCTATTTTCTTATTCCACACATCCATTCATTTACATGTAAACATTTCGAGCACTGACTGATGTGCATCTTAGATACTGAACTGCAGTGCATGTCAGCCGGTGGTAAAATATCTAGTTACAGGCGAAAGTATAATCATCAGGCTTTCTGGTGTGCCATCAAAACTGCAGATGACAGGAAAATGGAGTCTACTCATGAGTCAAAAAATGTAACACGCACAGCAATAAATAATTCTAATCCGTAGCTTTTGCAAGGGAAGCAATAAATCCCAAGACGGATTTTTCTCATACACCTGTTCTGCTGGAATAGATTCACAGCTCAATACAGCGAACGCTGTAAGACGTATTGGCATTTACATGTGGCACCTTTCTTCACCTTCACTAACAGACCCCTGGATGACCTATATGCTATTTGTTGCCAGCCTAATGAATTTGCCATTATTAATTATTTATTGAAAGTGGGAACAGGTACAGCACAACTGCATGCTGCAGGGCTCTAACGGGAAGACTCCACTCTGCTTCCCTGTGCCTGTTCCTTTTGAAGTGGTAATGGGCTTAAGGTGCGTGTAATTTCCTGCCGATAGCGGACGTGGGAGAGGGCCACACCTGGGCGCGCAGGATAAGGAAGTGGGACTCTGGGCTCTCCCAGCGGCACTGCTCACCATCCCTGCTATCGTGCGGCTGATAAAGGAGCAGGTGTGGCACTGAAGTAGGATACTGATAATACTAGCAGAAGGGATGTCCTTTAAACCATGACAAGATGAACTGCCCGAACACTGAAGCTGGGATATGTTGAGTTAAGAGTCGCTGGGTTGATTAGAGCAACTGGTGACTGGAGTTGAATGGTAGACTCGACTGAAATCTCATGAGATTATGTGTGCTGGAAAGTTTAGAGGTGAAGTGTGAAAGCATGCTGTATATAGCAAACTCATGAATATTTTTTAATGCATAGAGCACAGGAATGATACCTTAGATAGAGTGCACTGCTGAGTAAACCTGTGGTTTATAATCACATTAAAGGGAGACACAGCGATACATTGCCTTGACAGTGTGACACACCAAATTATAGATCATTCAGAAATCTACTACAAAGTATACACACCAGATAATGATGACATTACTGCCATTTCTACAGAAAACATCAACTGCAACTAATTCTCAGCGTATTCAAGCAGAATGTCACAGTGAATTGGTTGAGTACCAAGGCACATAAAAAAACGTTAAAAGGGACACACACATCCTGCACCCAATGAAATGGGTGCTTGATCAAAGAGAAATCTGGCAAAAAGATATCTTTAACGCTGCAGCGTTAAAATCCTTTAAACAACAGCTACTTGGTGTGCTGATACACGTATTTAAACTCTGAGGAACAAGGCACTCGAAACACTTTTTACTGGATACATGCACTGGTGCTTGTAACTTAAATGGCTCTGCTGCACCATTTGGTGAATTGTCCTTCTGTATATGTACCTACTCGAATGTAATTAAAGTAATATAAAGTGAAACTATTTCAGATTTTGGTCATAGGAACATTTTGGGCAGTTTTTTAAACAACTTAATATGGAAACTTTTTATCATATTTTTTATGATAAGGACTTCTTTGGTGACTTCTTTTATTTCATTTATATGAAAATTAATTCATATTACTCAGTTACCCAGTTTAATACCAACTTTTCATGATAACAACAGCTTTCAGTGCTGTTTGTGAGTATGAATGAAACTAAATGTGATAATGAAAATTACTGAAAACCACCTATGAAGAGGTGTGTCCATTGAAATGATACATTTTAAAGCTAAAATCAAGTTAATGAAAAAAAATGCTCTTATTGCTATTAAAATATTTATGTGAAACAAATGAAGAACACATTAACAATGGATATGAGTGCTACATGAAACAAAGTAAGTAGAATATTTTATCATAATTTTTATTAATATTGGCAAGTTAATATGGAAAGAACATCAGTTTTGTATTATTTAAACACTAATACATGTGTCAATTGTATGATTCTTAGTAAATGCATAACAGTTGAGAGCTGCACTAAGTTACGTGCACCAGTGTATGTAGAGCTGAGGATTATGCGCACAGCTCCAATTTTACTACTCGGATTACACATTCATGTGGTATTTCTGAGCCATGCACTTCATGTGACAACGCTGTGCACAGTGCGCAGTGCATAGAGTGCAGTGAGGGTTTAGGCGTATGTAGGTGGCTAGGAGGATGGATGGCAGCCTCTGTGTCCTCTAAAGTCTCCTGTTGTAGGCCAGAGCTGAGTTCACCTTCATCTATCAGCAGCATCGCTGTGACCACTATAACTCATCTTCACCTACACAACAAGATATGGAGGGTGGATGTGGAGGTGGGGAGAGAGGACAGAAAGTGTAAAAAAAATAAATGCAGAGATAGCGAAGAGGAGGATCCTTGTTGGTATCACTTGAATACCATCAATGCTGTCTTTTTGCAAGAATTTGTGTGCCCATTTTACTCACCGGTTCTCATGGAGATTTAAAATAGGGAAACAAAAACAGACAGGCTCAGGTAGCGCGCGCGCACACACACACACACAGACACACACACACAGACAGTACGTGTTAGAGGCTGGCTCTATTGGATTACCTGAGGACACACTGTCTGTCTTTATTGCAGAGGTCCTTGTCGATTAAAGTTGCTGATAAATTGATTATGCCTCAAGGCCACCTGCTGGGCGCCGTCTGGCAACAATCAGGCTCAATAGCAAATCAATATTGCATAAACTGGTTATCATAGCCCATATTGACCTTATCAAGGTATATGAAGATAAAGATCAGGGCTTAAAATATGGTCAACAGAAAAAAAGAACAGGGTTAATCATGTCCGACCTGTCTCTTTGTATAAACGCCTTAATAAACAACAAAACCCAAAGGCTCAGTGAGAATGCACCATGTCTTTGGCAGTGAGTCTCAAATACCAGTGAGTATAAGTTTGCTATTTTTGATGGGGGAAGAGACAGAGAGATATTGTGTTGCATGTATGCATGTGTGTGTCTTTCTGTCCGAGCAGGTGTTCCCCATCTCCTGAGGAGTGTTCTACATACAGTCACCTTGGGCTGTGTCTGGCCTGGTACTGCACACGGAGCACTGGGACAACCTGACTAGCTAACTGAGGGATTCCTGCTTATTCTCAGTGACATGGCTGCAGAAAGAATCAGTGTGAGAGGAGAGAGAAAACATGAGAAACGAAGATAGCTAGTGAACGAAACAGACAGACACAGGGGAAGACAATTAAAGGAGGAGACTGATGGAGGCGAGGATTTTGGAGGAGGACAGAGAGGTGATATACTGCAAAGAGAGGACAAACACACCAAATGCTTTGCCATTAGGTTGCCAGACAGGAGTAGGGGATTTTATATCTTACACAAAGCTCACTACTTGTCGATATTTTGACATATTACGAAATTGCTTTTACTTGTCTAGTGGTAGCTGTGCTCTATTATCAAACTGTGGAGACAGACAAAATTGAGAAAAAAGAGAATAAGGAGGGCAGAGTGGACCGACAGAAGGGATTGAAGGGTCTCTGTCCCTGTCTCCAACTTTCACCCTCCTCAGCAGATACTGTCAGACGAGAGCAGGGAGCAGGGCCGTGAGTGAAAGTGGTGGTTAGTGGAGCAGAAAGATGAACAGAGGAAGTGAGAGAGAGGAGGAAAGCGCTGCAAAAAATTGTCCACCTTAACGGCTCATTTAGTCTCACATACATTTTTAAATCTGTCGTAAATCCTATTTCAATTAAGAGGAGTGAAACATTCCTGGCAAATGGGCTGTGATAATTCCACCTGCTTTCAATACAGTTTTACTTGATTTTAGGTTGTTTCCTAATAAACGAGTGTAAATATCTGGAGGCAAATCAAAAAGTATGACACCTAATTAAAAAAAGTGGAGCTGCATTGATATCAAGTCAAATTATCTTTTTAAAAAAAGGCCAAATTCTAAATTAAATAATATATTCTTTACAGTGTGGAATGAGCTCTGAAATCTACATAAAAGGGAAAAAAAGAAAACAGATTGATAGATTGGTACAATGGGAGCTAAAAGAACCAGAAGAAAAGAGCAAAGCATGGCAGAGCAGAGGGGGATTTGGGAGGAGAAGGGGGTCCATTTTCATGCGGTGTGGGGATTAGGGGCATGACACCAATCCAAACAAAGCTAAAGACTAGGAAAGGGAGTTAATGGAGCACAAACAGAAAGGCGAGTTGGTGTTGCACAGTCACACACAGACTTGGAGGGACACACAATAGTGGCTTTGGGTCATGACTGAGGAAAGAAAAGAAAAGAAGGAAATATGGAGGTTAAAAAGAACGGTCAGGCATGGAAGGAAATTAAAAAAAAATCAGACATTAATGAGAGAACTTTAAGGATGCAGTATCATAGAGACACTGACGGTGTGCACGTGCAAATACACAAAAGTGCACAAAAGCAGTCTCCATCCCCTCATGTCTTCCAAATGTGATTGGGTCTTTGAAGACGCGATGATGAGTGATGAAACGATAAGGTTGGCCCCTGAGATATCCTCTCTCAAAGAGAAGGGTGTTTCTGAAGATGCAGAGATACGGCAACCGTCCAAAGAGAGCGCGGAGATCCTGTTTGTGTGCGGAGATAACGGGCGTACAGAGAAGCTCGCCCCCTTATCATGTTTCAGAAGGGTGAAAGATGAGAGCCTTTGTCTCTGTGACGAGACCTGTCTGCTCAATAGTATCTATGAAGGCTGACGCACCTGTCCAGTGTCGTCCTCTCCATTCTTGATCTTTCACTTCCAAGTGTCTCTGTAGTGTTCGTCGTTGTCTATGCAAGTAAAGCTACACGACCATGACAACATTTTATCTTACTGCTTAGACAACGAATAGTGTCATATTGCAGCTTCTATGTGGTGTCTTAAAGTAAACACGATGGCACGTACAAGTGGATTGGTCTGTGATCTCTTTAGTGTATTTGTGGGTTCTATTCCTGCAACACTTTAACCTCTTTGCCCCATTTCTATATAATGTAGTGCACCTAAGAAAAACTGTCTAACTTTACTCCACTCCAAAATGACAGCTATAAAAGCAATCGCCTTTGCTTTGGGCGGAATTTAATGCTACATACCATACGAGCTACTAGTAAATGCCCGAGTGGTGCCATCTAGCAGAAACACCTTCGCTGAAATGCAATTCAAGAAAACGTGCTTTTTGTTATTCCATTCCCATTTCCATTAAAACTGACATTTCATCTAAACTGAACCCTCCAGGGGAAACTAAGAGCTAGGGAGGAGATGAAGCAATAAAAGATCTGTGTGTGGGTCTGAATGTGTGCGTGTCCATGTAGATTTGTGTTTCTGCATGCATGACAGTGTGTATTTCGTCTGTATCCAGGCTACATGGGAGAAGATGATGACCTGAATGTGTATGCAGGCAAATATTGTGCTGTGTGCATGTGCCTGTTTGATATAATGTTTTTAAAAGGCATCATGAGCTGGAGTCTAAGCGCATGTAAGAGCCCTGCCTGCCCTCGGGTCTCACAATCCATCCTGTTCTTCCCCTGGATCAAGAGAAATGTCATTATTTGTAGCCATCAGTGAGAAATCAATGCAATTATGTTTGGAGTCTCCACTCTGCTCCTGCCCATAATGCATAATTTGCAAAGTCATAAACGACATTAACACATGCTCCCTCCAGAACTCTCCTTTCTTAACCCTTGATGGTGTGATCTCCTTTGATAGAAAATTAATTTTTCCGTTTGCCATGGAAGCTCGTGAGCCCGTTTCTCCATGCTGATGGAGACCGGGGATCCGACACTGTGATAACATCGGTCCAGGACAGAGGCTTTTGCGCTTTTATTCTACCACAGCAGAATGAGTGACAGGGGTGGAAATGCAACAAATATACACTCGACCTTGTACTCAGACATGCACATGCATTCAGACACACAAACTACAGGACGATGTGGAACTAGACGGGGGTGAGCTCAGTGGCGTTTTAATACAACGAGACATACTTCTGTTAGCTTCGAGCAAGCAAAGCTCAATCTGTAGTTAATCCTCAAAAACACCCTGCAGTTTGTTGGGGGCCACTGTGTAGACACACGATAGAGACATGCCTCCCCCATATACACCTGGGGATGGGATCAGTCGGAGCTAATTTTACATTAATGGAAAGATTCAAACGAAGCTTGAACGACAGTGGCCAAGCTCTGACTTTGCAGCACACCCAAACAGCAATTAATCATGGAAAACATAACAATCAACTCGTTGTGCATATCAATCATTGCTGAATTTAAATTTGTCCTTGTCTTTGTATCCCGCCCACTTATTAATCGAATTTGAGAATTCATTTTGAGAAGAATGAACTGCATGGGATTCATAGAGCAGAAAAAAAGATGTTAAAAATGTAATGTGTCATGCCATTTATATTGTGGATACCAGATAAATATTTTACGAATGACACTTGGGTTCGTTCGGATTTTACGTTTGACGGACCTGCTGTCTGCGTTGGGCTACTTCTTGTTCAGCGCTGGTTTGATATTTACATGAAAACACACAAACACAAAACAAAAGCTGTTTCAGGTGGCAAATATTCATGTTAGTTAATGTTAATGAACATTTAACAAAACATGTTTTCAGCTAACGTTAGCAGAAGTGTTGCTGGATGACCGATCAATGGTGTCAGGAAGGTCACTTATTAAATGTCATAGGTTACAGATAAATAGTTACCCTGTTAAAAATGTAGCACGTTATGCAACTGTTTTAATTATTTCATCAAAGTAATGTTACTTATTAAATTTGATTACTTTCTAACAAATGTTTAAGACAACACAATAAATCCGAAAATATCTAAAAACATAAGAGCAGAAATGTTGCACTTAAATTTGCTTAATGGCTTTGCTGACCAGCGTTGTCCAAAAAAAGACAACCAAAAGACGGTACTCCTGAACGGCAAAAAGATGTGCAGCAACAGAATGACTGTTTTATACAACATAGAAACTTTATATTGAAAATATTTTTTTTTATATGTAACCTCACTGTAATCACCAACAACTTGATTAGTAACTGTACTTTAATAACATACTATTTTCTCAGTAACTGTACCTAGTTAAATTGTTAAAAAAAAAATGAAACTAATTTGTTTTGTAATGTAATCAATGGAACTAGTCATACTAGTCATCTTTGTGGATGCCTTCACCTTCACTACGTCAACTGAACCACAATGGAAGGATAATGTGATAGTTCCGTTAACGGCGGTCACATTTCAGGAAGTTTGGGGAGATAAAGTGTTGACATATAACTGCTTATGACATGACACTATGTGTGTGTGTGTGTGTGTGTGTGTGTGTGTGTGTAACAAGTTAATACAACACCTCTTGTGCCTCTATGCCTCTTAACTACAGCTGAATAGAGTACATACTTTGTGGACAAATATGTTTCCTACTACAAAAAAACAGATGCAGTTGACAGTTCAAAATAATAAAGTACGCTGGAGTTACCACAAAATACATAAAAGTATGTAAAGTACTATGTGAATCAAGAACTGGGATCCCTTTAAAATGATATTTTAATGTTGCTGATACAAACAGCCTAAGAAGCTTCATTCATATAAGATAATTTGTGGTACTTATAATGTAAATAAACAATCATTCACAAACTGAGCTCATTATGAAATATCAGGACTTTCACCATATCTCACAGTATTAAACAAGACAACGTGTATCACAGTGAGTATTCTGGCATTGGTTCTCTATGCTAATTTTGTCAATCACTTTATGCACTGCAACATCTGTGTCATTTCCAAGTACCAGATGCGGTCCACCGAAATGTTCATCAGAGAATGTGACACAAAGTAGGTTAAGTGTACGGTAGAATCCTTGTACATGGCACATCCTCAAGAACCTCAGCATATAGATTGTGTTTTATCTTTTGGCAAGCTGATCCTCCACTTTCCCAAAAACAGTCCAGATGGGGTCCACCGCCTTGTCATCTACCAAGGGACTGCCTCTTGACATGAAGTCAGTCTGTGTCCCCAAGACAGAGTCTTATGTGGAGACAAGCACACATACACTTCGAGATCCACAATTATTCTGGCTCTCCACTTTCACTGAAGGACTAATAGGTCAGCAGGTTGACATGTATGCAGGAACAAGAGAGTTCCAGGTTAAATTTTGGCAGTTAACCATCTAAATCTCTCTCTAGATGTTCGCTAAGAGAATATCACTTTACTAACTGGTGTTTCAGCTTCTCCTCTCAATATTAACCCAGATTAGACTTCACCTTTGTTAAATTTTGACCAGATGGATGTTTGTTTAGCCAACAGAAACACTGCTGCATTATGTTTGGAAATGCAGAAATTCTAATTTTTTTCCTCACCATTTTTAGTACATTGTCACACTACTAGAATAAAAATTGTGGTGTCATTCTCACACTCTGTACATGTACAGGAAACTGTACCTCATGTATCGTCCTAAGTCATATAACCACACCTTAAGACCTAAATTTGGCAGCAAAATTACCACTGCACACTACAGCTGCAGTTAATTTGTTCTCCTTTGCTAAGTGTGAACCACAGTAAAAGTAAATCTGCACCAAGAATGACAAAGTAAGTAACAATTTGAACTGTAACATACAGTGACACACAAGTGAACTGTAATATACTGTAATATACTGTAAACGGTGGTGCCTCGCACACTCTGAAAGCAATCCCAAACATATCAGTCACTGCTGTCGTTATGGTGTGGACTCTGCCATCCACTTGAGTTAGAACGATTTTTAAAATGATATAGTTATTGGTATATTTCTCTTTTCTTCATGTGAAAAGCCCTTAAGCATCTGAAACGGTCAATTGTCATGTCAAAGGTTTCTTGTAGACCAGTAAATAACACGGCTTACTATATAATGAAAGTGAAAAACAGAGGAAGAAGTGACAACCCTACAATTAATGGCTGTCTTCAGTATGGAGAGACTAAAGAGCACAAGCAACGCCTATTCCTTCAACTGATGAGACGGACACCAAAACAAGTTCAGATTAAGAGGAGGCAGCAAAGATGAGTCCGCAAAATGAGCCATTAAAATACAAGTATCTATAACTGTGAGAGGCAAAGCAAAGTGTCCTTTACCACAGAAGAGTTTCTTTTTGAGCAACACTTAGGATGAAAACAGAAGAGCTGGACAACCAGCAGCAGATGATGTCTAACCCCACCTCTTCCTTCCTTCAGACACTGGAACATCTGAGCTTTAACTGAGATGAAGTCTCCAAAGAAGCGTCACGACACAGCTGGACACCAAGTAGCTGCTGTTTGTCTTTGTGCATCAGGACAATCAAATCAAGCCACACTGGATTGACTCTCATAGTGGACAGGGCCGTGACATGACACCTAATTGCAGCAACAGCTCTGGTGGGGATGCTTCTCTGTCACACCATATGGGCTGTTAAATCAAGACTGTGAAAAGACATAGTTGTTTTGTCTCTCAGGCAGCTGTGACTTCATAAAGGAATATGTTCCTCAGCAACAAGCAAAAGTGCCTCCACATACATAACATGGAGATGTCACTCAGAAGGTCTCTCCGCCGCCACCCCTTTGCAGTGGCGTGTCCAGACCTTTTTAACTGAGGTGGCCCAAGTGGGGCAATACGGGGGTGGCAATAAGTACAAGCGCTACTGTGGGCACATGCACTTACACAGTTTTAATTTACCATTTTTTGTCTCCACTACCTATACCTACTAACACTGCAATGTCTTACATTTCTGTTTATAGTTTAATTTAAAATAATAACGCCTCTAGACTTTATTAAAGACAATTGTTCCTCCAAAAGTAAATAGTACAATAGCTAGTGTGACGTGTTAACAAAACTAAATTGCAATGTTTCAGTTTATTTGTGTGTAAAATTAGTCAGACTAGACACAACTCTGGCACAATACTGCCTCTCAGGTTCAAGATTGAATTGCACCTATTAACAAAAATTCAGTTTACACGTCAAACAGTTCAAACTGACTGGGCAGCCAGTCATAATGGGGTGGCACCTGGAGTGACCTATCAGATTTCGGGGTGGCCCATGCAGGCCACTTCCTAGACACGACCCTGTCCATGGACAGCAAAGGTGTCACAGCGCGCTGAGGTGGGAGAAAGGGCTGGGCAAGTGTACTTACTGCCTGACTGCAGACAGAGGAGATGCTGTATCTGTCAGCAGCAAAAGGTATGTACAAAATATATATCCTACTTTTGAGACACATGTTGGTATGACATCCACACAAAGTTTATGTTGGAGCAAACAGAACAGATATATTTTTGGTCAAAGCTTGACATTCATAAGGTGAAAGTTCCCAGTCAATGTCTCTCTGTATGCACAGTTAAGCATTAACCTAAACCCAATGGCCCGTGGCCACAAAAAGTTACTCTGTTCCAACCAAATACCCCATACACGTTGCCCCTGAGCCAACAAATCTTATCAGGTCACTCTTTAGAATTAGACTTTGTGTCTTACTGAGATTACAGGTCTAAATAAAGGTCATACTTTAAAAAATCCCCTACTGCAAGCCTTCAGCAAAGCAATGTTACAGTTCCACAAACATCCTGATTCATTCACACTTTAAAAAAAAAGCAAGGAGTGATCGTCACCAATAATATGGTTCAGCTAGTGACCATATTAACTGGTAACTTTCAGCCAAATGCATTGTGGTTGCACATATTGACGGCTATTAAAAACACGAGCAGAACACGTAGTTATCTTTTTAAAAGCATTCAATTTCACTGCAATCAATTTTCTGATCTTGCTCATCTGTGTGTCTCATCCCCTCAAACCGTTCAGGTAAGTTAATGCGACCAACCACAGATGCATTTGCAACGTCACCAGTTAACCCTGTGACTTCTTAAACCAAAACACCGGCTAGTAACCGATATGCTGGTGCTACTGAAGAATTAGTTTCCTAACTCTACTCAGACCACAAACATTTTTTTCACACCAAAAATGTACTTTGGCCACCAAAATAAAATAATTGTTTTTAAAATATTAGTGTCTATCCCTGATATGGCCAAGAGCAATACTTGCACTTCAAAAGCTATAATTTCTAAAACTATTATGCATTTAAAAATTATCTTTTTGGTTACAGGCTGCTCTCACATCTGACTCTCACAGAACAGCTCGCAAACATTTGTCACAGACATTAATCTTGAACTGCGCAATTCTGTGTTTTCATCTCGTTCTGATGATGCTTTTGAGCTCTATTTAGGTTTTTGGTTGGAAGCTCTTTTCCACAAATGATGCACTGTGAAAGCTTTCAGTTGTAGGAGGAGGCTGGGAAAAGGTACATACAGTTTTAAATCCACAGTGAGTTTTCAGAACCTGGATGCTGTAAAACTGTAGTGTAACTACAATATGTACACGTTGATTCGCCAGGTGACAGAAAAGTAAGTTGTCTATGGAGAGCAACTAAGGACATGTGGCAATCAGGATCAGTCAGTTGTCAGATGCACTCAAGGCCAGACGGCTATTCTATTTATGTGTATACAAATGCTTTATAATTCATAACCACATGCTCCCTTGTAAAACTAAAATGAGAGAACAGCATTAGGCTTGTATTAAAAAACTAACACAATATGGGCTCCTTATATCTTGATGAAAAAAACATTTATGCTCTCTACATCTACATCTTGTTGGGATTAGAGAAAAGTCTCTATAAGGCGGCAAAAAGACAGTGTGGGTCTGGTTGAGGCTTTGCTACAGTTGATAGAGTACTGTTTGATACCAGCGGGAAACGGGACGTACAGGAGGTGAATGCACAGACTGTGAAGACTGCTGAGTGTTAGTGGAGGTCAGAGTTCAGGTCGCTAAGTGAACCCTTAATGGAGGGTAAATTAGTGGACTGAGGGGTCAGCTAATTAAGGGTGGCTCAGACTAGCATAATTCTACCTTAATAATTCAACCGCTTTTGTAAATTATTCATTAAAAACCTGCATGCAGTCAGTCCCCTTTAGTGAAGGCATAGCATGCACAGGCACACACACACACACACACACACACACACACACACACACACACACACACACGAAATGCATCTTAATATACAGGCAAATATAAGCTCACACCCAAACTTATGCTCGAAATGGCCATACTTTACTTGGACGAGTCAATGTGAGTTCAAGGGTATTAAAAAAATAGATTTTTCATATTTTTTTGTTCAGTCTACATCCTAAAGGTCATTCGGTTGAACATAAGTAATATGATTTTTTAGCGCATATTATCAGCACATTTACATCTTATGTATAGTAAAGTCAACTCCTTGACCTTTCCTATTCTAAATCAAACAGCAAGTCATCTGTGAAGATCTATAATAAGAGATGTTATAAAATAGTACTTTTGTGTTCCTGTTATGTAAACATAATTAAACTTTAAAAATTCAAACCTGTAGTGAGACCAGAAGAAACAACATAAATAAGATTAAATTGACCCTGTTAACTGCCATCTAAGGTTCACCTTAAAATGAATCTTCTTAAAGGTTTTTTTCAACAAAGATGAAAACAAACTGAAACTGAGCAGACAGGCTGAGGAAGACATAACTAGCATTCTTTATTGATAGCACCACCATGTGGCCATTTAGAGATGACTTAATTTATCAAACAAAATTGACCCTTTGCTAAGCCCCGCCTCTTTGTGAAGGTACGTCAAGCTGTTTCAGCCAGCATGGAGCCCACTCTGTCATTATCTGCACTCCCTAAAGATATATTTAGTTTTTGCAAAAACGAAAAAGCGATTTTAGCAAGAAGCAGACAGATGGTCTTCACTATGCCTTTGGAGGATATATACAGGATGTCAAACTGACTCAGCAGCAAAACAGTTTAAAAAGGAGACGATAAAAGCTAAAGCCAAACAAACAGATAATAGTGTAATATTGAACAATATCAACTGGCGATCGAGACAGAAAATGGTGAAAATACAGGAAAACTTTGCTGATATTAAAACAACTGTGTAACACCGCGGTTTGTGCAGATGAACAGTGTCCCGCTTCCCCCCGAGACCGCTGTCTAATGTCATGTGACCAGACAAATCGTACAACTCTGTGGAGTGGGCAGATTCCAAAGTCTGAACCCAGACAACGTAATGTCTTTACTGACACATTTTCATTTATTTTTGCAAAACACAAAATTCCTCACCAAAACATACTTGGATTGTGATGCAGCTTCAGCTCCAGATGCAGCGTATAAACTTTTGAGCATTTTCTATTATGTATAATTGTATGCCCCCTGAGCGCCGTCTCGTTTGATCAGTGGAACTTGCTGTAGATGTTACACAAGCAGTAAGAGCTGCCTGACACACACGATTCAGAGGAAGAAAGTGCAAACTCTGTTCCTCTTTAAGTTTTTACTCCTCTCATCACTTGGGTGTGTTCCAGGCTTGATGCTAACACAAACACACATGATGGTGATGAGTATAAAACTGCTCTTTCATCACAAACATCCTCAGCACAACATCGGAGAGATACCTCAAAAGTGTTGGAGAGAGTCATGAACTGGTGCAAACTACTTAAAATTCTACCCTCACTGCACAGAAAACATTATATTAACAGCATCGGATTCTGTTGCTTCACCTTTATTTGACTGCACTGGCAAAGCAGAGCCTCCACGTCTCACTCTCTCCTGCTCATTTTCCACAACATGTGGCCTCAGATAAGTAATGTAATCTTGGAAAAGGTTACGTCTCTAAAACAAGGCAATCATATTAAAAGCTAATGGATACATAAAATCAAGAGCTCATAGGTGATGATTAATCAACTGCTGAAATGCACTGCGTTCAAATCAGTTTAGACTGAATTAATCCCCAACCAGCCACTGTTCTTGTCCTCTGGGCAATTTAGTGAGAAAATACAATTATGGCCTATGAGTTACACCTCACTGGTTCATCTCACCCCTGTGTTCCTCCAGTGTGCTGAACCATGCCTGTATGACTCAGTATGCGCCTGCCGGAGCCCCGGCTCAACGCTGACATGATTAAAAAAGAAAAATATATATATTTATCAAATCCTGTGATGGAACCTTTGAAGCAATGCATGTACAGTAAAGTAGAGTGAGTGTCTCAATTCAATATATTAAACCCAATTTATTTTAAATCATTTTTTCTGACTACCATGCCTTTCATGTCCATATCTTGTCACTCAGGTTATGACGGTCTCTGCTGAGTGAGAGAGCTGAAACTATACTTTTGGCAGCATGATAAAGAAACGAACACACGCTGGGTCTATTTTATAGCGCTCTGGGCTCTGTTCTTGCCTCTTTTTTACCCCAATGTACTGCATAGTTTGAGGGCTGGGGATATTCTCAGAGTTCTTCCTTCCTAATCTGACTTGAACAAAGTCTCGAAACATAGAGCCACACATTTCATCCTTACTTTCTCATTAGCCGCCCAGCCAGTGCACCAGAGATGTGCTCCCCCAGGCCGTACTGCAGAGTGGGTCAACATGCAGAGCTCTGCCCGAGGCCAAGCTTGGTATATCTTTGATCCCACCCATTTTGTGACCATATGTGTGTGTCTGTGTGTGTGGTGTGTGTGAAGTATTTGTTCATGTTTACTGCAAAGCTACAGGACTGAAAGTATCAGTGCAGTGAGTTTCTCAGTGAGAAGAGGCATTTCTACATAAGTCTCTTGACTATGAAATCCTCACAGTAGCCTCAAACTGGATGACCATAATCTACATCAGGACTACAGAGGCCATTACAAATTATGCGCCTGAAGTGTTGGAAATTAAAACTTTAATAACTTAGAAATTTAGCTCCACAACACTTAATCTTATCATTAACAGCAGTTTTTGAGCTGTAAAAAGATTCAAAATTGCAAATAAAAACCATATATATGGCAGTATGCTTTTTAAATGTAACTTTGGTATTTTTCTTGACCTGAACCCCATTTCCCCCTGTTTTTGGTCTTTAAGTGACTAAAGGAGAAAAAGATAAAAAATAGACTGCAATGATAGCCCTTTGGGGCTTTTGTGCACTGTCACTTTACATCTTTGTGCAGCTTGTTTTTGACACCAACAAGCTCAGATTGTTATGTTACATGTCTGACAACATTATGGGAAGGTGAAGATCCTACAGGAAATAGACCTTTTTTGTAAAGGAGTAAGACACTTTTTGTTTAACCCCAAACAGTCCCAAAATTATGATTGCAAACACTACCAAACAGTAATTTTATCATTAGAAAATACACTTCATTTAATGCAGACAATATCAGGCTTCGTCACTATGCTCTTCCATCAATCACCAGCTCAGGTTTGGTTGAAATAAACTCTTATTTCTACCAGTTAGATGTGAAAATAAGCTGGCTCTGTAAACACTAAAATTAGTCTTTAGTCACAGTCATCGTCTGTAAGCTTTGGTGATCATTTTGGGGCTGTTTTTGGATGAACAAAAAGGATCCTGCTCTTTAACAAAAAGGTCTATCTCTGTGGCGATCAATTACATAATGTTGTCAGACACTTGCACTAACAATCTGAGCATTTCAGTAGCAAAACCAAGCACTTTCCATGGACACATGTTGTATTGCAGCCTGTTTTACCAGTGCTGACAGCAGAGCTCTCACTTAAATTTAGACCAGTTTAAAAAAAAATTGTCTCCATTACTCACTTCGGCACAAAATATGTCAAAACAGCGCCCAGGTTGAAAAATACCAAAGTAACATTTTTAAGAAAAGTCATATCTTTAAGCCTGATGGCAAAAACACAACACAACCTACTCGGTTACTGGAGGAGAAATAAAGTAATAACTTAAGAGGCCGTCAGAGAGTGCACGACTCTGCCAAGGCACATATCCTAAATAATAGAATAGCGTCTCTAATCTGCACCTTAATTCAGACATGCATCACAATAAACGTGCATTACATAAACAGTTTTTTGGCGAATACCCGCATTATGTATATATAAGCTTTATTAAAATGGGCAGTGTCAAATGAGCACAGCCACCATGTACAGTGAGCATTTCAATGAGTGTGTACCTGTGGGATTTTATGTGGCAAATTACTGACTAACTGATTAAATGGATTAAAGAACGTTGCTCACCAACCCTCGGGATGTTATCACCCGTTTAAATTACCTTTATCTGTGGTTCTAAGCATCATATTTATCTTTTATTAATGTCTTATCTGCTTGGTTATTTCTTTAACTCTTAATTTGATCTGATTAAATGAGGTTAACTCTCTTAGCCACATTTTACTTACTTCTGAAATTGTATTTTTGAACTTGCATATGTTTTTGTATGCAGTGCTGTTTACTTTTTGTGTTTTAATGTTCTTAATTTTGGTTTTGTCATCAGGGGGCAGGGGAGGGGTTACATGGGTTTCTGACGTCTTATTTTATTCTGTAAACCTTTTTATCTGGGAGGCACTTTGTGTTTAAGACTGAAAACTGCTATAAAATAGATGATTATTAATATTAGTCAGTAAAGGCCTGCCACACCTAATGGTATGTTCAGAGGGCTGTTACAACAGCCATTTAATGGCTTGAACACAGCCAAATTGGCTGACTCACCATGGGTAGTACACTAATTCAAGGGCATTAATTCTACAATTGGAAGCGATGTTACAATTAATTCTTAGTGATTAGGGATGTCTGCTGCTTTCATGTTTTACAGTATGTGTAATAAAAAGTAAATGTTCTTCAAAGTTAGATCTGTATTCACACGTGAGCCAAAAACAATGTCTGGAAGTGAATGTGAGTATTACTTATTTCCTTTTGAAGCCCAGGATGGTTTTAATGTTTTCCAGGAGATGATTTGTTAAAGAATGAATGGCAGCCAGGCAGACAGTCTGGCATCACACACGCACACTATCACAAATCCTAAAAATTCTAAAAATTTAAATGAGTGTCTCCACTTCAATGAATCACCTCTCTGCTCCCTCTCCATATTTCTTTGCATGTCTTACTTGAGCGCACTCCTTTCATCATGCTAAAAACTACAGGATGTGTCATGCTTGCTCTCATCTCTTCAATACTTTTAAAGCTGAATAGGGCAGAGCTGGACTCCTGTAGTACAGGAGTACTGTGTGTTTGTTTGTGTGTGTGTGTGTGTGTGCTAACGTGTGTGCTAACGTGTTTGCGTGTGTAAGTGGCGTTTACTGTTTATTGGTTGCAACTTATCTGTAAACGTGTTTCTGGGAAAGTGTGTGCTCATTCTGTCATTCTGGTTCTCTCAGATGCCCAATGAGAGAAGAAAAATACACTCACAGAAACAAATAGTCCCCCTGTTGTGAACATGAAGTGGCCATAAAGAGAAAGGGCCGAGTAAGAAGAGGAGGGGAGGGGGGGGGGGGGGCAGCGAGAGAGAGAGAGAGAGAGAAAGACCTGAACCTGTTGTTCAACCTGAACAACAACCTGACATGACGTTTATACTGAATTTCTCCTGCACATCTCACTTTTTTTTTGTTTTTTGTTACGTCTATGTACAGTAGATGTAACACACACACACACACACACACACACACACACACACACACACACAAAAAAAATGTTTTCTCTCTTTTTTTTATTCATGCATCTATTTTTTATCCGATGGATTGCTGTTGATTTGAATATCACTATTGATGTTTTTATCTTGTATTTATTTATATCATCATTTAACTCTCTTCTGAGGCTTTGGCAATATTGTTTTACAAAGAGAGAGAGAGAGAGGGGGTACCTATAAGTGAGGCAATGTGTACTCTCTCTCCCCCACTCTCTCTCTTTCTCACTTCATCATCCATCTCTCCTTCCCTTTCTAGTCTACACCTGAACAGTCTCTCCCTTTTGCCTTTACCTCCTGCCCACATTTGCATGCCTTTTCATGGGAAAGCATCCCCCCATCTGACAGTGGAAATGAATTTCAGTATCTCTGAATATACTTATAACAGCGAATTCTACAGCAGTTTGCTGAGGAAGGATCTTGCTTTGGAATCCATTTATCCTTGAGAAAACCCTATAACTCAGCTCCAGCATGCTTTGAAACACACGGATAATAGCACGCAATGTTGAGTTAGGGGGTTTCTGCTTTGGCTTACAGTTTAGCCCTGCTGCTGTTATTACTGTGGTCAGTCCCTTTGTACTGGGATCCATATTCAAATATTGGGGATTTATGGGTATTGATGTTTTTAACCTCATTCTGCTGACAAGTTAGAATTCAAAATAGCATTCCTGGGTAATGGCAAAGCAGTGATGCGGAGGCATATTTAATGGATACTGTTTGAATGTCAAACTGAGAAAACCACTAGCACAGCACAAGAGACAAAAGCGTAGCTGGGGAGCGAGGGGGAGACGCCGGAGTAAAACACTGAGGAAAGGGAGGCAGCGAGCACAAAAAAGAAAGAGAGACAGACAAAGAAAGGAAGAAAGATTGAGCAGATTAACGGTGCAATGCTGTGTTTGAGCTTCATAGGCATATAAGCTTGATTCATGCAAATCAATGTGGTTGTCAGCATCTGAGACACAGCCACAATGGCCCTTTTATGCTGGCTAAACCTCAGCACTCTTCTTGATCGCTACAGGGCAATAATTATTGAGCATATCCAGCCAATACGCCATGTCTCTGGTTACAGAAACTGTCAGCCCCACATTTAAACGACAGCGGCTCAATAATACTGGGATATCACACGAAAATGTCACTTTGCTTCATCCTGCACATGTGCACACACACTCCCTCCTCTCTCGGCTCCTATTTTGAATTCCATTCTGTCAGCCCTCTGAGCATGGCTAAACACCAGCAAATGAATTCAGTAGGTGGTGATGTGTGTCGGGTACTGCATGTAATAATCCATATTAAAATTCCATAATTGGAGTCTAATTAGAGAGGTAATAAAGTCTACTCAAATCTCTAATGCAGTCGTCTCTGAGCAAAGTAAGCAGAAGCCTAACTTTTCTCCCATGAGGTGCTTGAAGGTAGAAGAGAAGGTGCTTTCACTATGCTGCCATGGCATCAACAGCTCAGCTCTTAGATCAAGTTTTACTTTGAATGTTTCTGTGCTAGAGGTGAGCGCTTGATTGTAAGAAGACTTCCAGCTTTGTTCTGTTTCATGAAGAGAGACTGTAGCCATCAAGAGACCTGCCAGTGACTGATGTAAAATGACCTAAGGTAACAGTGATCTGTCTATCTGCCATCACTTCAGTGCTTCATGGCCATCAAAACTAAACTACAAAATAAGATTAAGATTCATGACAGATATATTTTATTTAAATATGTCATAATCAGTCATAAAAGCTCGGGATGATCACAGGCCATCCAGGTGTTTGTGAGAAAGTGTTTTCTTAGCCTTTTAAATGCATCATTAGCACAAGGCATCGCAGTAACACCATGCGCACAGGTGCCACATTCTTGTGAAAAGATACATTTTCCTTCCAAAACAAATGTGAAACTAATGGAGTGACGCTGGCAGTGTTTGGGCCGTGTACGGACTGTACACCTCATATACTACTCAGCACTGTTTCATCCTGTCAGCAGTAAAATGCTAACACCTTCTGCACCATGTCCCAGATTTGGACCATTTGCATAAACTGCCATCTTAAATTATTCACAGCTGCTGTCTCTGCTTTTCTGACTAATTATATGTTGAGCTACTGTGTTTTCTTTCAACCACTCAGACAAGGAGAGACACAGGCTCCTACATATTCACCCACGCACATGCATGTGACGTGCATGCATGTTTACAACCATAAACACCAGCAGTGGTCATCTAACTGTGTTAAAGAACAGTTTCATTACTGGGAAGGTAGTCTTTTCTTTAAACTAGGCTGTCTATGTAGTAGAAAGACACAAGTACTATTGGTGCTACATGACAAGAAAAACACAGAGAAAAAGGACTGGGCATTCGCTTTTGCTCAAGAGGTAAAAAACTACAACTACCAGACTGCACAGTGCTTTACCAGACCAATAAACACTCCTGCTAGTAGGTGATATAACACAAACAGTCTTGTATTACAGTTAAACAGTAAACTAAAACATGTTCCTTAAAACATCTTAGGTGAGAAATCGGCAACTCAGAGACAGTATTTTGGTTCCTATTTGATCAGTGCTGCGTATTTTTATCGTTTGATCTCAGTTTTTTTTTTTCAGGCTCTGTTTTCACTGTGCAGGAAACAGCATGCCCACTTCCTATTCACAAACTCTTGTTATTACAGCTAAACACGGCACTAAAAACATGAGGCAATAAATAGGCAGGTCAGTCACAGAATATTGTTTTACATTCAATTTGCACCACCTAGATTTACTATTTAATCAGAGTTTGGATTTGAGTTTGAGAGAGCGAGAGAGGCAGATCTGTCTCTTCATGCACTGCTATACATTTAGAGTCCATGGTAATGGCATTGGTTGTGGGCAATATGAAAATTTTGATGTAAGGCCTGTAGTTCGAAAGTCAGCGAAACAGGCTGAATGGGTTGTTTCGCATCATCGATCAATGAAGAGTTTCGTTGGCTGGGCGGGGAGCAGAGGATCTAAGCACTGGCTAGATGGAGGGAACTTTACCACAGTTCACGTACATATTCTACCCGTATTGTTATGATACAAAGCTGAAATCAGCAAAGTATTCCTTTGACTTGTTTTTGATATTATATTATATTTTTCACATGAGTATTTTTCTCACCTTCCTCCTTTGCCTTTCACTCTACTTTGTATTGTGTTTTTTTTCTTACTTAGTGGATTACAGCAGGTCCAATCCCAAACACCCTGATTGAATAAGCTCATTACCTATTGGATTTTTTTATCTGTTTGCTGCAGTAATGTTGCTGAAGGACAACAACACACACTAGGTTGGCTCCAGCACATTCAAAGGACTGTAGAACCACCAAAAACATCCACTGGAGTAAACTTTAATAATTGTGGAAAGCCTCAACCTCTGACAAACCTTGAGAGTCTGCAAGCCTTTGGTGTATGTTTGAGAAAGGACAAAGCATCAGTTTTTGGGAGTTACAGTATGTCAGAGATGACTGAAAATTCGACAGACTTTTCTAACTCAGGTTTTCAAGCTCAATTTATCACTTTTTGTTCCGATTACTGCATGAAGCGACGGCAATTTTCTTCCATAAACTTTCCCTTTAATGGAAAGAAGAGCATGACTGCAGTTACAAATATGTCTGTGTCTTCTACCAATATTTAAAGCTCACTAGCAGGGACTCTGCACTTTCTCTTCGGTAAATAGTCCAGCACCAGGTCTTAATTAACAAAAGTGCATTTAAAGTAACTCTACCGTGGCTGTGCCCATTTGCATCTTCGGTGTTCGTAAACACCCCACTAAATTGAAAACATGCGGCTATGCATAAGTTTGTGACTCTGTAGGTAATTTGCAGTAAGCTTTGTAAATCAACCCAGAAGTCTGAGTGAATACAAACACAGACGCGCGGCTCATGCCTGTAATACCTTACATAAACAAAAAAACAAACTGGTACAAACACACATGCCTTTTTTTCAGTTGCATGCTTAACATGGCGGGGAAACATTCATTCCACTTCTACACAGGATCTGTGGTGATCAATCAAAGCAGACTACAGTACTGTAGCTGACAATCTGGCATCTTCTCTAGAACCTCGTGTTTTTCCTCCCCAGTCACTGATTTTCTCATTATCAACTAATCTGAGTTCAATAGTTGAACTCGACAGAACTTGACAATTCTTTAATTACTATTAGGTCCTCCTCATCCCTCCGAGCAAATACTGATTTATACTTCCATTAGAAAGCATTAGGTATCACCTCCCTCCTTTCTTACCGCTTTTCTCTCCCTGTCCGTGTGTGTGTGTGTAACTGACTGTGTGTATGTACATTTTTTTTATTATATTCTATAATATGCATATAGTGATGTGTCAGCGACAAATGCACTGCTGAAGGGCATTCGTCATCATCTCCTGGAAGCCACAGATAAGTGCTGCCAAGAAGATAATCACACTGTTGTTTCAGAGGCGACACACATAACCCAAACACTTAATCACACGTACTACACGTATGTTGGCATGTATGCCCGTTGAATACTTGCATGTTTTCCACATCACTGGAAAGCCCTTCATCTACCGAAGATATTGACTCTTAATATTTCTCCACTTACTGCATATTTCCACTTTCCCCCTTGCCTTCTCTTCATACTCACACATCGATGCAAGTAATTCTTTGTGAGAAGCCATCCTGGGATTTCTCACTCAACTCTCATGTCTGACTCTCACAATAACAGCTTACATACCAAGGATTCCTACTTCTGTTATTTTGAGCACAGACGAGAAAAATGGGGAGAAAATGCAACTTGTAGAAACAGAGAAATGAAAATGTTTCGAGGTGCTTATTCTGGCTTGTAAAGCGGGCCCCCTCCTTTCTCCCCTTTTCATTTCTCTCATTCTGTCTCTCTCTAGTCATTGTTACCTAGGGAGCTGTTTTGCTGAATAACTATTTCCACATTAACATATTCTATTGCCCGCTTTACCTGCTTTGTTATGCAGGAGCCAAGCACTGGTATTAAATATTAAACTTAAGTGCCAGGGAGAGACGATATGTCACCTTTCTAACTGTACGTACGGCTGTAAACAAATCTTTACATGAGCAGTTTTTTATGCATCTCCAATCTATATAAATATTAGAGCAGAAGAAAGGGCAGTTAGAGGAGGTGTGAGTGAAAGCAGAGCGTGAAATCACCTTCATAAATCACACTGTTTACCATTGATGACATTTCTCATTCATCAGTCTGAAACCATCAGTTGATGTAAAATATGTCTGGGCCTGATGATGAAGCTGCTGATGTCTGAGGCAACAATAACCTTGTGCGGCTGAGTATGAGTGAGTGTGTAATGTGTTTGGACAGGGCTGTGGTCCCTGATGGTTACAGTTGGTGGTAGGCAGGCTGTCCCTGTATGTTTCTTCTAAAGACACAAAAACTGACACTGATGTGATTCCAAATAATTTGACACTTTTCTTCACAAGGCCTTTCTAAAGCTGACGAACCTGTGCACAATATATTGATTTTGCAGGGGCGCTCGGTTTTCTTTTCAATGATGTTTTGCAAAGGCTTGTGGCCTTGAGGTTTGACCAGCAGAATCTTCTATCACAGAGGGACTCTGTGGACATACTGTCACTTTGTCAGCTGTAGCAGAGGTTATACTGAAAATATCCTTTCACCCTACAGCAGGGGTTTCACAATTCTCCAAATACACCGTTGGATTTGACTTTCAATTTTAAAGGGACACACCACCCCAAAAAAAAAAAAATTCTCTTGCCTGTGCTGCTAATTATCAGTCTAGATTGTTTTGGTGTGAGTTGCAGACTGTTGGAGATATAAGTCGTAGAGATGTCTGCTTTCTCTCCAATAAAATGTATCTAGATGGCACTCGGCTCAAAGTGCCAGAAAAACACATTAAAAAACCTCAACAGAAATGAAGTCATGACCGGGTCATTCAAAATAATCAGCAGATCTTGTTGTAAAAAGTCTCATGTAGGAACTATTTTTTTCCACCAAACTACACCCACCAACTGGATAACCAAGTAGAGGAAAGCGTACATGTACTGGTAGCTCATACAAAATCTAATATAGCACTTTAGTGTAGTTATCTTAAATAGAGCATTTGTGCAACACCTGGGTTCAGGGCATTGTGCAACACTCTTCCCACTGTCACAAGCACAAGCCTCACTTCCATGTGTAGATGCACACTTCCTTCTGCATGGTCATTGGGTGTAGTTTTGTGGGAACATAGCAGTGCCTACATAAAACGGCTCACTACAAGGTTTGTGAATTATCTTACAGATATGCATTTTTTAATTTAGGGGTGAGCTGTCCCTTTAAGCTCAAAATTCGATTCAATTTATGATGTAAACAGTTTTTTTTTCAGAACTGAAGGATATGTAGTTTTGCTAGACTATCAAGTATTGATCTGTTAAGATCAACAGATCTGGCTTTATGCCCTGAAAGCTGTCATTTACATTTTGATGTTCCTTTTTAAAAATAAAGACATTTAAGTAGGCTAAGGTGATCACTGATCTTAATAACTTTTTCCAGTTATCAAAACCATGACATCCCTACTCTACAGTTTGCTGCCTTCTCCTTCAGCCCCTCTGCTGTCCTTGTGTCACAGCATTGGTGAGAAATATGCTGGATTTGTGGAAGACTCAGGACATCTGCTGTGACTGCAGCACGAGCAGACGGATGAGTAGTGCAGCAAGCAATGACAACCATTCATGCCTTCTGTAAAGTCACATGGTCATAATACTTAATAATCACACTAAATTTGCCCACCAGAAGACCCTGCGTTCTCCTCACTGACCCTCACTCCTGACTGTCTTTGGCCTTCCTCACTTGTAACTGACTGACAGCTTGACAAGACAGCTGATGCAATGCCTTGTCATTGTTTACTCTGAGTGTTGGCCTGTTGTGTAAAAGCTCTTGAGAGTGCTGGTTATCTCTTTCGGACACACACAAACATTGGTGATTCAAGAACAGAAGGGTTTTCTGGTCACATATGAAACATGACAGCAGGACGTCCCTGAATGAAGACAGAATTGTCAAGGTGTTACACTCCGTTTCCATATTGAGTCTGATATTTCCTCCACTTTAACCGATTTCTGTGGGGGAGGGGAATCTAACAGTTTTGGTTGATACTGATGCGTAGCCACGCCAACTGAGGTTTGAAGAGTGGAGAAAATATTGAGAAAATGAGCGATATTGAGAACACGTGTAGGTTTAGAATAACCTAGACAGGGGGTGCCCACTAGCTCACCCGATAGTGTGGGGGCCCAATGTACAAAGGCTGTGTCCTTGCCGCTGGTTCCATTTCATCCTCAGCCCTTTGCTGCATGTCATCCCGTCTCTCTTCCCCCCTTTCACACATAGCTGTCCTATCTAATAAGGGCCCAAAAAGCCCCAAAAATAATCTGAAAAAAGGGGAAAAGGGATAGCCTAGAAAGCAGCTTCTATCTTGTCTTTAGTGCTTATCATTGTTGTTATTACTCACTGGTTCCACCGCAACGCTTAAAAGCGGTTGACAATGGTTGACAACATCTAGACAAGACGCTAACCCCCCTGCGGCACTCACTGGATCATTTTTTATTTTAACCAAGAAACTGCTGTTTCATTCTAAAGCCAGAAAAATAAGCCTGATCAGAGGAGTTGGTAGATTTAAAGATCTCCTGGTAGGCAAATAAAGAGGAAAGACTGAAATTTTAATCAACATCAACCTCATTTTCCTCCACAGAGTAACTAGTGCAGCTCACGTGATATACGCTGCTACTAACATAAAGGATCGGGCACAACCCACAACGTAACCTGTCAAAGCGTGTATTGATGCACACTTTAAACACATATGCGAGCAATGACAAAAGACTAAACAAAAAGATTACTAATTAAGATCATATCATTAATCATTTGGTGTGTAAACATGGTCTTAAATTGAATAATTCTTGAAGATTTCAAATTATTCCCCAGAGAATTCGACAGCTTGACTCTCCAACATGAAACACAGATTTGCTGTAATCTAGATGAGATAATCGTTCGCCTTATACGACCTTTGTTTAATTCACTTCCTGTTTCCAATTTTCCGCGTATCAGTCGCTCCATAAATTCAATAATATTATTTCCCTCACAATTTTCAAGCACAGAGTAGATCCTCAGATTCTTCCTGCAGGCTCAGCTTTCAAGATCCTCATATTTTGCTTCCAATTGACTGTGCTGCTGCTGAGTTTGGATCAGCAGCGTGCTGATAATCATTTCATGATCTTCATTTTCAGCACGCCTTGATTCTGCCGCATTCATTCTATTTTTTCAAATTCCCCATCCTCTTTGCGTGGTTCATTTTTTTCCATTTCAAAGTGTACTGAAGTTTCCGTTCAGAATTCTCCAATCTTTTTCAATTATTTAGCAATTTCCCACATGGCTTCCATATTTTCACCAGGTCGAGGGTTTTCTTCAGGTTGATTCTTCGCCTCAGTTTTGGAACTTTTTCACATGGTTCACTCAGGTTTCTTTTAAGGCTCATTTATGAATTTTAACTTTATGTACCAAAACAGATGAGTTCATGTCAAAAGATGTAACCGTCACTGCCCCTGTACGTCCTTACATCCTTTATGTTGGCATAGATACATCAGAAAAATGGCATTGGATTGCAGAGTCAAAAGTTTCTAATAACAAACCTGCCGATGGTGCAGGAGGCTGAAATATTGGACCTTTTGATGGAGGCAGTGTTGTAGACGTGTAGTGGTGATCTATAAGTCATCAAATAACTGTGACATGTGGACGGAGAATTTTTTTCACCAAATCCTCTGTCTCTAAATTTTTAAAATGTCTTCGTATCATATCCAAAGATCAAATCTTCCTTGAACTACACTACATTGCTACTACTATCTCCAGTGGGACTGCTGCGTTTTGAAGGAGGTCTGTATACATGTCCAACATTGCTCGTAAAAGAGTTGTCGTGCTTCACTCAGGTAGCACCTCAGACTAATGACAAATATTTAAGTTTTAGACGTGTCAAAATCACTGGCAGACCAGTAGCTATCTTGTAAACATGTCAGCTGCATTTCTGGTTTAAAATGTATCAATCATTCACTCTGCTGAAAAAAAAAAATTGGTCATCACAGTTGACTTGCAGCACCAACATGCGTTAAATTGCTGCTGAATATACTGCATTAATGGCTCTCCAGCAGTGGTTTCCACTGTGATCATACACTGTTACGTTGCCTCGTACAAAAAATGGAGAGAATGTAGAAGAGTGAGAACAGGAAATTGAAAATAAAATGCACATTGTAATGCCCTGAGTCCCCCGGCTAATGACTCTGCTGAATGTGGTTACTCCAGGGAGTCTTTCTAACCTTTACTCCTCCCTAAATAATAGCTCTAACACCATCTTGTTCCAACTCTGTAATCTAAATATAATTGGAGGGGGAGCGCCACTTCCTTAGCAGGGAATAAGTCGTTATAGCCAGTATCTTCAAATTAAACCCTCTGCATATCTGATCAGTATTGCCTCGAATGCAGCTTTTGCTCAGGAGGCTGTGATAGTGTGTGTGGGATCTGGTAAGCATTTTACCTTCACCTGCACTAATATGCATCTTGGTGAGAGGATTGCATTTGCAGCTCATATTAAATCCGCCAGCACTATAGACTGCAAACTGAGATTTGTCTTTCCCTTATAGAATGCAGATTGGTGCAGCAGTTTACCTCATAACAGATGCTTCCTGCCACCATTTGTTTTCTGTGTGTTCTAGGATTGGACCTTCATTAAAAAGCTTATATGTTTGCTGTGTGTGCATATAGATACATGCCGTCACTACTGAAATACACTATTGGAATAACCATATCATTCATTCTTGTCCAACTCCAAAAGCTTTTTTTGGATGATCTGATTTAAAGCTTTTTGCTTTTTTTTCAGAATACAACAGCCTGACAGTTCAGCATCCTAAATAAAGAATGCTACAAAATAGTTGTCACAGCGCCACAGCCACGTGAAAGCACTGGGTGTGTGAATTGCTCTGTGACTCTTATGAAGCAGGTGCTAAGATCTTCCTGTAGTGAGGAGAGGTTTGTTGGAGCTCTAGATAAAAGTGCTGGGAATGCAAAGGGTGAATACCAAATAGTAAATGCAAGCCAAGGCTAGGTACGGCTCTGTGGCTCTCAGCGATAAAAGACCTCCTACATCATAGCAGTGAACGCCGCTGCTGCCATTTCATGAGGAGCCCCTCTGTCGATTGCTGTGATACACACACACACACACATGCACAGAAACACCTACTGTATGAAGACAAAGGGTGACAAACATTTGGATGCAGTGGGACATACTCTTGACAGTATCTTCATAATAGGATATAAAGAAAAGAATGGGATTTCCAGTATTGGGGCAGCTTTTAATTACGGCTAACACACTGTGTGTATTTTCTACATCCATCCCACATTTCTTCATGGCAGGTAACAATGCACACAGTTACAGGGCCTGTCAAAACAAGCCACAACAAAGCCTTGCAATCTGACTCAGCCCATCATGTACCTAACCACCTAAGATACTGCATGGTTTTTGTCTACCAGATCTCTTCTCAGTCCAGAATCAATGGCTGTCATGACTTTCCTCTGCTGTTAGCGTTGACATTTTTTGGCACTTACTTCCTTTGCCATTTCCTCTGGGGAGCTTAATGACACAGGCGACACAAAAAGCGATGAAAGAAGAAGAGAGGGAAAGCCAAGGAGGATGGGAGATGAGACTAACAATTTAAAATAATCATTTTATTCTTACCTGTTTCAGAGAAGTCAGCAAGGTGGTGGGCAGACATGCAAAAGAAAGTAAGTTTCTGTCAGGCTTATGAATACATATCATTATAAAAAAGAAAATACATACAAATATGCATTCACTTGAATTTAATTATAAATATAGGCTTTGTTATATTTATTTTCTTTGCTCAAAGCTGCATTGGCAGCTGAATGTTGGCAGCATCAATACTGCAAGAGATCAAGCCCTATGTTTTCACTTTTTTCTCTTTTCTCTTGTTGCACCCTCTCTCCTATTTTCTTTCTTTCTCTGAAACACACACACACACACACACACACACACACACACACACACACACAAAAGTAACTGGGAACGGTCTCACACCTCTCAAATATTCTTTAACAGATAACACTGAGGATCTCCTCCAACAAAATATCTCCATGTCCCCTGGCACAAACAGCCATGCGCCAAAGCAGCATAAAGTACTGGTGTGAATAATTTATAATCTGTGATTGTAAAACTCCAGCATAGTGTATGTATTGTTACTTTCTATCATGACAGATTTTTTTGGGTTGCCCCATTAGCTGGCAGTGGACAGATTGTGATTTACATTGTGCAGCCATGCAGCACTATTCTCAAGCCTGGACAGAGGGCTAATGGAGGCACACACGCAGCTTTTATTAGCTGTGAAATCCAATGGCATCAAATATTAAACACTTCATTATGGAGCACTGCTTGTCTTGTTCCACAGAACAGCCACTTAAACCCACAACAGCCAGGAGAAAATAAAGAGAAGGGGGAATATGTGATGACAGCAGTAATTACTGGAAATCTATTTTATAAGATGTGTTTGTCATGGGAAATTGCAGTGTGTGTGTGTTTGTGTGTGTATGTGTGTCAGATGTGTGTGCACGTGCGCACGCCAATTTGCGTGCTTGTACTCATCAGCGTGTCGGCCTGTAACAAGCATAAGGTTGTTTGTTAATAATTAATCCTTATATATCAAAACAACAATAGTTTTCTCAGTGGACAGAGTGAGTTTAATAAAATGAAATGTTCCCATTACATTTGACATTATAGCTTGTTGAAGGCTGACTTAGCAGCTTATGCCAGGCATAGTGGGCAGTGCTGGTGAGGGGTGACCAGACGGAGAAAGGCCAGAAACAAGAGACTGGAAAAGGCAGAGAGAGAGGGTAGTGTAAAAAGAAAAGAATGGACAGACAGCAAGAGAATGAGACAGGGAATTGGAGAGGAACCAGACAGGCAGTCGTCAGAGCGCATGAGTGACAGCTTCACCGATGACCTCTGAATGATTTATCTCTGGACATGCTTCTGTCTATCAGAGCATCAGAGGCCATTAACATCACAGAACGTGCAGTGAGTGGGGACAGAGTGGAGCCTTGGCTCATCTGTCATTGCTTAAAAGTTGACCCTCAGGACGGATGAACGAAAGCGTCCCCTCTCTACCAAAGCCCTCCTGTTCTCTCATATGCAGACATTCCTCTAAGGAAGAGTTAGAGAGTTAAAGGTCTCTCCATTTTTGTGTAATTTTTTCAGAAAAATGATCAAACCTTTGCAGCATAGAACTTTAATCAATTGTAATCTGGCCCACCTTGACCATTGTATCACAGAGCCTGAGGAGCTGGATTCGACTCACACTGGCTCCAGAGTGTGATTGATATTCATAGAGGTTTCTTTCAAGCAGCTCTTATTTGTCTGATGCAGCAGGGGTTAAAGCCCACTTCTGAAAAAAAGGCTGCAAAGAAGTACAAAGACTTTCAACTTTGCTCGCACTGAGAGGGAGCTGGCATGCAATTACTGTGGTTGTTTTATTCATTAATGCTCTTTATTTTATTGAAAATTATTTTACTTCAGTAAGCGCTTTGGCCTTTAGGCCCCTGCAAACTGCAGCAAGCTGTGCCAAGATTGAGATCGCAACCCCAACAGCTTTGGAGCAGACCGCTAAAGCCCACTTTTCTGTAAATGTACAAAAAGAAGAAAATCAGGAAAAAAATAAAAACAGCACAGAGTGATAGTTGTGCTGACATCTGTTTATGCCGGTCTCAGCTTTGAGAAAGAAAACGCGCTAACGGTTATGCTCATACATTTTCATCAACCAAATTCAGTGCTAACGGACCATTAAAACAGTAATAGGATAACAGCAATTAAGCCCTGGGCCACGGGAGAGACGGAACCACTAGAGATAAAAGTGATGAGAGGAGGAGAGAGGAGAGGTACAGGCGGGAGGAGGAAAGAGAGAGAGTGAGGACTAAATGGGCAGACCAAAAAAAACATTAAAATAATAACAAAGTCTAAAGCATAATGTCATGCTGTCCTAGAAGCCTGAGTTCTAACACATCCCTGCAGCGGAGGCAGGAGATTCAGGGGCGTTGGAAATGAAAGACGGGGATAAGCAGAAGGAGGAAGTGTTTAGGATTCAATTAGCCTTGCCTCTCCTCGTTAGAGTGGGCCATGGCTGACAGCTGGAGGGGAAGGCAGGGAGGCCGACAGCCACATACATCCTTTCTCGGCTGCAGCAGGTGACATCTCAGCCACTTGCAGCATTATCAGGTGGGAGACTGTAGACGATATCAGCTGTGGTTTGTTTACAAGTATCACAATCACTGATTGAATTACTCTCTGTCGAAATGAATGCGCCTCTCTGCGTCTGAATATAAGTGCTGACAGATCTGAAACGTAACATATCAAGTGGTGTAGTCACATACAAGTTATCTCTGAGCAGCATGTCAAATTATTTGTGTACAACTTCTCTCCAGTCGTGTCCTTGAATCATAGGATCGACTCAAAGTGTCAGAACTCAAAGTTGTTTTTCCTCCATCACCCGCAGAATCAAAATGTTACACTCCTGCTTTAGGGAGGTGAAACTTTCATTACGTGAGCACGGCTGCTATGATGTGAAGAAAAACACCTTAATGATTGATGCCAGAAAACACTGCCAGTGTGAACAGTTTGCAGTTAATGGTAACGTGAACTATGGACAATAAGACCTGACCTAAGGAGGCAGTGGATTATGATGCCGCACCTCAATGAATAATTTGGACAGAGCCGATAATTAAGTCATAAACAGTATCCATCCTCTGCCCTCAAATCAGTTAGGAGCAAGCAGAGATGGGAACCATTGATTTTCTCCATGGCCCTGGATGTTCTGTGGATCTCGTCTGCAGACTGCCAACTATGTGCATCAATACAGACGTGCCTTGCTTAGCCGATGCCACCCTTCAAAAGGCTGAAAGGGGAGGGGGGGGTGGCTGTCTGTTTGTGTCCAGGGGTCATCTTAGAAGATGTTACTTGCCCCGGTTTGGAGTCGATGAGAAACTCTTGTGTCTTCAAGCTGATAAGGACAAGTGTGTGAGCGTGTGTGTATTTGAGAAAAGTGAGAAGGACTGACAGAGATAACATGTTCCAAAGCCAACGTGAGAGCTGAAAGAGAATGTTTTTGTCTGTGTTGAACCGACGATAAAGGATGTTTCTCTGGACTGCTGCGAAGAAGTAAACAAAAACATGCTTTATAGATGCAGATTATTCTAACTAACACAATCCACTATTTAAATTTGAACAAAATAGTGGACAAATTTATGTATGAATATTAATTATACAGTTGTGCTCATGAATTTACAAACCTCTGGCAGAAATTTGTGGAAACTGCCCATCATTTTTGGAAAATATGACTGATAATGCAGAAAACTTTTCTTTTATTTGGGATAGCGGTTAGATAAAGCCATTTATTATCATATGATTATGTGAACATATTTTCAAGATCTAGTGTGCAGAATTAGTGGCATCTAGCAGTGAGGTTGCAGATTGCCATTAGCTGAAACTTCTCCTGTGTTAAATGTGTAAGGGCTCATTTATACTCCCTTTGCGAGCCAAAATAGATGCGTCTGAATCAAACATTTTAAATTGCATTGCTCTCAAGCTTCTATACGTCTTTTATGTCGGCACAGATACCACCAATAGATGACACTAGAGAGCAGAGTCAAACATTTCAGACAGCAACAAACACGGCCACAGTGTAGAAGGTCAGAAGGTCATAATATTGTGCTTATGTGCTTATGAACAGAGGCAGTGTTGTAGATAGGTGTGTACTGTGAGGCCATTAAAGACATTGAAACATGGATGGAGAATTCTTTTTACTAAATTATCAGTTTTGTTCCGTACCGCCAATTTGTAAATGTCTTTGTTGTCTCCAACAGTTGTATCGCACTCTGGTGGTACTGCATTTCATACGTATCCGTAAGAATAAGCAAGAAAACATGCATTGGATGGATTAAATGAATACAGAGTATGGACAGAAGGCCTGAATGACCCTTACGAGAACTACGAGGGCCGTCGTGAAAATGCAAAAACCCCAATTGTCCCATTTACACACAGTGCTTAGTTTGTCCGTTCTGATCAACAGTAGAACTTTGTGGAAAGGGGCCTGCTCCGTGTATAGATAAACAACTCATTCTAGGCTAACAAAAACACAAGATTCTTAGTTTCATGCGATTATACACTTATGAAAACATAGTTATGAATATTATATTACATATCTGCCAATATATCCTCCTAAATCCTACAGACTGGACCTTTTTATCATTATGATAAGTGAAACTGCCTAAATGGCCATAATCAAAAGTTTACATACCACTGAATGTTTGGCGTGACATTATACACACAAGTTAATATAAACAAAGGTTTAAATGGCTATTAAGGGTAAGTTTCCATATCCGCGACTTGTTAAATTGCAATTAGTGTCTGTTTATGAATAGTCGATGAGATTTTTTAGCTCTAGAGAGACCCCTGCATGTTTCATCCAGCACTGTGCTGACTTTGCCAGATACTGAGTCACGGGGAAAGCCAAATATCTGTCATGGGACCTGCGAGAAAAGGTAGTTGAACTTTTAAATCAGGAAAAGGATAATAAAAAAAATATCCAAAGATTTGCCAAAAATGCCAACCAGTAGTGTTCAAACTGTGATACAGATGTAGAAAATAAGAATTCTATTGATACAAAGACACTGTCAGGTAGAACAACAAATAGAGTTTAGAGTTTAGAGCCAGGAATGCAAAAGAAATACAAAGCAAAACCCACAAGCGACTTAAGGCCGCTCTGCAAAGAAGTGGTGTGCCTGTTTCAAGATGCACAATAAGGAGGTACTTGAACGAAAATGGGCTTCATGGCGGAGTTGCCAGAAAAAAGACGTTCCTGCGCCAATGCCACAAAACAGCCCACTTACAATATGCCAACCAGCACCTAGACAAGCCTGAAAACTTCTGGAACAAAGTCATTTGGAGATGGGATAAAGACCAAATTGTACTCTTTGGTCAGGACCACAAACACTATGCTTGGAGAGGAGTCAACAAGGCCTATGATGAAAAGTACACCATTGCTACTGTGAAGCATGGAGGTGGATCTCTGATGTTTTAGGGGGGTGTGAGCTATAGCAGCACAGGGAATTAACTCAGGATGAATTGAAGGATAAATGCAGCATGTTATCAGAAAGTACTGGAGGAAGATTTGCATTCATCAGCCTGGAAGCTGCACATGGGACGCACTTGGGCTTTCCAGCATGACAATGATCCAAAGCACTACAACAAATTGACCCTTCAGTGGCGACAGCAGAAATGAGCAAAGGTCCTGGAGTGGCCATCACAGTCCCTTGACCTCAATATCATTGAGCCACTTTGGGGAGATCTCAGACTTGCAGTTCCTTCAGGACAACCAAAGAATTTAGGAGACCTAGAGGCATTTTGCCAAGACGAATGAGCAGCTTTACCACCAGAGAATATAAAGTACCTCGTCCAAAACTATCACAAAGGACCACAAGCTGTCATTGACAATAAAGGGGGCAATTCACTGTATGAAAGGCAAACTACAGCTATTGTCAAAATTCATGCATGTCATTCCAATGGTCAGAGACAGTCACAAATATTATTAAGCATGAACAACTTTCTCCCAAACCCAAAAAAAAAGAGTGCTAAAACTCAAATTTGAGATAAGGTGTAGTCTGGAGCTACTCCACAGACATTGAATTGGGAGAGATGTTAGACGAAACTGAGAGCATCCAGGGGAATGTTCTGAGTATGTTGGTACATTAACTATTTCAGAACTGAGAAAACTACAAAAGACTAAAGCTCGTGGGTATAAAAAAGAAAACAGACATATTGTGTGTCCACAAAATCAGACTCTAATTCATTGTCTATGGAGCAGCTCCAGACTTAATACTTGATGACATGACAAGTTTGAGACTTTCATCTGTGGTTTCTGGCTATGAGAGAGAGAGTAGCTCATGTTCCCAAATATTGATTGAACTTTCCTAGGCCAAGGAAATAACATTGTAATTCTGAATTTAGGTGGTGTTCCCCTTAATGAACTAAGGCAATGCAAATGTTTGAACAGGGACCATCTCAGTATTTTTTTTATCGCTATAGTTTGTTTGATGATTTTATATTCTGTAATGCATTATAGTTAAAATTTGAATCCTATTAAATATGAAAGGAATACATTCTGCATAAACTCTCATGTTTGCTTTAAAGAGTGGTTCACATTTTACATAATCTGCCAGGATATGTAAACTTATGAGCAGAACTGTAATTCATTATAACTCTATATAAACATTACGGGGGGGGGGGGGGCACCGAAGGCTCGACTATACAATATTTGAGCAATTTTCAGTGTTTTGTGATATGCTGAGTATTGTGATGTACTGCAGTTTATTCCCTTTTTCCAACTGTAAAGCTGTAACATCTGTAACATCTGTTTTATCTAATAAGATAAAGTTTTCAAGATGAAGTTTCAAACTTTATATTGTTTTTACTGCAAGTGAACTGAAAAAACAATAGATTTATTACGCCACCAAAGTTAAATTTGTATTTGGGTTGCATGATTGTATCAGCATGTCATCTGCGTTGATTTTAAAATGAACTATCAGACTTGGCCAACATGCTTTCTTTATAGTGCACAGTAAATTAATATTATACATACTGAGAAGCATTGCATTACATGTTACTATCTGACATTCTTTTGTTACAGCAGCAGGTTATAAAGGTAGAGCAGCAAAAACACACTCAAAGATATATCCAGGCTTATAAAAAATAGTATTGTGCATCTGTAATTTGTTTTTGCAATATTTTATAAAAAAAAAAAAAAAAAAACTTGGCCTCCATTTATTGATACAATATTGCCACACAAAATATCACGATACTGTGCTGTATCTATTTTTCCCCCACCCCAAATAGAAGTGACAAAATTCTCACTGATGGTTTTTAGTTCTCATGTTATTAAAAAAAATGTATATATCCATTACTGGTCATTGAGACGGATCCGCATATATTTCTTTTAAATACTGTTCCATTAATAACGTTTTTAGCTCCTCAATTTAAAGCCAGCCACACACACACACACACACACACACACACACACACACACACACACACTCACACACTCTCGCCTCTAGTGTCTCCAGCTGTGCCAGTGAGAGACTGGACATCTTCCATTAGCTCTCCCAATAAAGCTCAACCAGGTAAAAGTGTGTGGCCTAATCAACCCTGTCACTACACACATCACCACCACTGTTTATGTTTTCAATTAGGATTCTCACTCACCCATCATTTTGTGTGTGTGTGTCTGAACCAATCACTTGCACAGGTTGCCGTGTACGACGCTCAGCGGGTAATCATGAGACTGCCAGTGACATGCCACCTCTGATGGGCATCCACCATTAATATTTATGATGCTCTGAATCAGCCACACACTGAGCACTGTGACAGCAATCACCCCAGTTTTTTAATATCCCCATCCAGATCAATTCTGATTAGCATTTCAAGCGCTTGGTGGAGCCACGCAGTCTGCTGAACTTCGCCTTGTTCTCAGAGATGAAGAGAGACAGAGGGAGCGAGGCAGAAGAGCAAAACACAGCTGACACCAAGTTAAACCAGAAATGAAATGTTTGCCATCCAACAACCAAAGTGGAGAGAAACAGATGTCTTGTTCTTGGATAAAAATACAGAGGTGACAGTGCTGAGTTTTTGAATATGAATAAAGAACTCCAGCTAACAATGAAAAATTATTCAGCCAGTGAAGCAATCACATGGTGATTCACATGGCAGCAGGAGACCCTGGCTAAAGTACCTCGGTAGAAATTTGCATGTCTTTATTGTTGATATGGGAAGTGACATTTTCTGGCATTAGAGGTAGGCTTTGGAGGCTCCTGTGAGCTCGGTCTCTTCTCTACCACCGTGGTGGTGCCATTTCATAAACCTTTGTGTGGACTGAGCTCTTTTTGTCTTCTACGAAAGACAAACCAATCTGCTTATCTCAAAATCCAGAGGGAGCGAAGGCGTTTGTTTCTGCAGATCGAAATAATACGCAGGAGAGGATAGTAACCTTCTGAACAACTGAATCAGTGGGAGGAGGCGGATTGTGTGTCAATGTGTGTGTCTCTGGATCTGTGTTACGGAGTGTGTTGATGTGTAAGAGAAAGCCTCTGTCGGCCTTAAGGCGCCCCCACAGATGTTTATTTGTAGTGACAACGAGGTTTGTTCTCTCTGTGTTCCTATTTATCACACTGAGCTGATTGTATGGCTGCAGCCAGATCCTACCGAGAGGACACAATCACCGCTATGACAGATATGCATGAGCAAGCAATACACCTCTATGTATTCACAGACATAATCTATCAGCTCGGATCAGCAGTCTTCACTGAGAAAAATGAATATAAGTAAAAAGGGGCAGCAGACAATGTCCTGAAAATGGAATGTTAATTTGGTCCTTTTTGACAATGTATTATTTATGAGGGATACACTGAAAGGTTTGAGGTAAATCTTAAAAGATCATAGACGTTCCCTGAGCTCCAAGTGCGGAAAAGTCATTTGAAAAACAAACAAATGATAGACACAAGCTGGCATTCTGGAAGAAAAGAACGGAGAAGAACAGGCAGGATGGAGTGAGTAGGAGCGACTCCTTTGGGGAACAAAATGCTCTTTGCGGCTTTAGTGAAAATAATGACTCACCAAATGGAGCACTTTAAGGAAATTCACACTCAACTCTCTTGGCTCACTTCCCTTTCCATTCTCTCTCTTCTCTGCTTCCCTCTCACTTCTCGCTCCACTGTTACATTGTCTTTTTGCCTCCCATGAGGAATATCACAAGGCTCCCAAAAAGCACAGAGAGGCACTCTCATCGCTTTCACTCTGCTCACGCACACACTTGAATGCACCTCCATGTACACACATACAGGTGGCATACACCTGAAAATCCCCAGTGTGAATCTTGACCTTTTCACATGACTCATGTTTCCCATAAATATCTTCTTTTGTGTGCTTGCTTTTCAGTGTGTCCATACGTGTGCTTGTCTCTGTCCATATCGTGTGTGTGTCCATGTGTGTGTCTCTATCTCTCTGTGCTTCACAGCAGAGTTGACCTTTCCATCCCTGCTTTGTCCCAGATTAGAACTGACACCGCCCTCTGCTACAGACCAAACTGATACACATACTGACACCGACACACACACACACAGACACATTAACAGAAAAAAAACACACATGCATGCAGACACATTCAGACACGTGCCGTGGACAGGTGAAAACCTTGAATCTCCAAAATGAAACTAAATGAATAATGCCTTTTTTTTGACATTTTAATCACTTTCTAAAGGGAATTGAGGTAGACTGATTTTTCTTCTCACAGAGAAGCATGACTAAAAGTTCAGCTAGCAAGTCTGTTGGGTTATTATTTGAGCCAAATACTAACTCAGCTAGGGCTGTACCAAACTCAGAATTTTGCAAGCCCTATCAGATCTGGCTGTTCATTACAAATATTTGACTACTTTTTTTTTTTTTTTTTTCAAAAGTACACTGCATAGCACACTGCTTAAAAAAATAAATAAATATATAACTGCTCGACTTGAAGCAATTTTAGTCAACTGAGGGGTCTCCAACTGATAATTCAAATTTCCAGCTTTCAAGGTGCAGCCCTAAAATCAGCATGCTAACTTTTCTCACAGTGACAATGCTACCATACTGTTTAGCTAGTGTAATGTTTACCACATTAATCACCTTACTGTAGCATGTTTCCATTAGCGCTGAATACAGCTGAGGCTGAGGGAAATGTAAGGCATTTGGTCATGGCCATTGCGGTTGCTAGCAACTGCTGGAGGAAGTACTTAAATGGACTTAGTAAATGGACTTGCACTTGTATAGTACCTTTATAGTTCTCGGACAACACAAAGCCCCTTTATTCTAATTGTCACACTCACCCATTCACACACACATTCATACACTGGTGGCCGGAGCTGCCATACAAGGTGCCACCTGCTACCCAGTTTGTTTTTTAATCAGTCACAGGCACACACACACTGATGGCACAGCCCTCAGGAGCATTTTGGAGTTCAGTATCTTGCCCAAGGATACTTTGACATGCGCACCAGAGGAGCCAGGGATCAGACCACCGATCTCCTGACTGGTGGATGACCCGCTTTATCTCCTTAGCCACAGTCGCCCCGAAGAGGATCACTACAATTATCACTAAAACTAAAAATCTCATGGCAATCCATCTAAAAGCTGTTAAAATATTTAATTCTGGACAAAAGTAGTGGACCTATCAACTCTCAGAGAGACAAACTGAGCAGCATTTCCATCCGTAGACTGACTATGCTAGCATGGTTAAAAATCACATTAATCCCCAATGATATAAACTTTTCACTGGGTAACAACAATGCCAGTGTTTCCCATAAATTACCAAGACTATAGCAGGACAAATTAGACTATGGCGGGCCGCCATAGTCTAATTTGTCCTGCCATAGTCTCAAAGGAGCTCAATCGACTATTAATTAGGAGCAGTATTAAAATATACACACCGTTGGGTTATTTATAGCGCAGAGCAGCAGAGAGGAGCAGCAGAACGTCAGGGCATTAAAAGTGAAATTAACCCATTAATTCTGCTGCCCTACACTCTTTCACTTACAAAAATCTGTAAATATCTTCTCTCATCTATCGATGTGATCAGCTGTAAACGTATAAACAGATCAAGTATCCACCCAACGAGTGACATTCAGCTGTGGAGGTGATAAAAAGAACTCCACCTGCTGTGCTGCACTCATGTACCTGCAGAAAACTAAAAAAAGAAACTATTACAGTAACCCCCCCTCCCCTCGTCATCTGCTGCCGCCCGACAATGAAAATAACGCAGATTAAGAGTGATGCATAATTCACATACAGTTAACTAAAAATAGACTGAGAAAAAAATTATTTCAGTGTGCCGCTTAAGGCTACTGGCAGCTTCCAACAACTGTCAAGGTGAAATGTTTTCCAGCATGTTGCTCAACACATTAGTTGAACTCCTGAATAAATCAACACATGTTTATTGTCAATATGTGCTTTGCTTATGGTTTATATACTTCCTTGCATAATATACGCTTTCTGGATTTTCAATGTGAAATGTATACGAGTGTCAACCAGATAATGCAAACTGGAAACATTCTATTTTCTCACTTGGATTAAAAACATGTGGTGGAGCGTCATTCAGGTGCACTCCGGCAGCACGTTAATGTTTCAGAAACACTACAAGCAAGCAGGAAGAGATGAGCAAGCAGTGTACATTCATGCAGTGCCAAGGAAAAATGGAAAAATTCTGACAACCGTATAAGAAATTTGCTCACAAAACCACCACTGGGGCGGACAGAAAAACTTTCTGTTGGTTCACAAGCACACGATCAGCCAGACACACCCTCTCGTGTGTAGCCCTGTTGTATGGAAATGCAAATCCCTGCCACGCTCAAGCCAAGCCAGCACACATGTATGGAAAAGGGATAATACTACATGTCTACTGATGCAGATAATCAATAATAGTAAATAATAAATGCAGAGTTGGACAAATAATAGTGATACCTGCAATGTAAGGCAATACAACTGCACTGAGTGATATGCTCCAAAAATTACTCCAGAATTATCTGAGTCAACTGGACTTGCTCACCCATGAGGACGAGGATCTATGTGGTGTTGGTGGTGGACGTGGTTCTGTCTCAGTGGGAGAGGGACCTGAGAATAAAGCTCAGACTGAGCCGAGCAACACTCCATTTCACTGATCGCTGAGCAGCCTCTCAGCCACTGCCGCAGGGGGATAGGCTCACTTACCTGGCCTGAATGTGTGTTTCTGTCTGAGTGAGTGTGTGTGTGTGTGTGTGTGTGTGTGTGTGTGTGTGTGAGAGAGAGAGAGTGTATGAATCTATCTCTGGTTGTGTTTGATACTGTTTTCTCTATTTCTATCTGTGTGAGTGAATATATGAACACGTCTGTGTGAGAGGGGTGAACTGACAGGCTGTGGGCATGCTTCTTTTCCACGGCAAACGCTACCGGGTGACTAGCTGCCTGGACGATGGGTTTTGAGCCCGGTCATTTAACCTGAGCACTGACCCTCATCGCTCACTGCTACGGTGACAGGAGGGGGGACAAAAAAGTCAAAACCTTTGGACCGCAAGAGGTTCAGGGTTCAGCTCGACCTGCGTGACTGTGTGCTTTTTCATGTGCACTTCGTAAAGACACAGAGAGACGGAGAAAAATGATGAAGAGGCAATTCTGAGAGAATTCTGCTTGCACAAACACACCTGTGTCCCTTGCATCTCGGACCATTTTACTACTGACCTTGTTTGCATGCTTTAAAAAGATCTGTGTTTTTCAGGTTCTGTTCATGTTAAGTTTCTATGGAGATGCACAAGAACAAAATACCACAACTGTTTAATACCCAGTTTATACAGTAATATGAAAATATTACACTGCATATTCTTTTTTTCTACTGAGCTGCAAATTTTACAGCTGAAATAAAAATGTGTCTGTCCATTTTGCCGGTCACACCATAGACAATATCTCAGAATGACATCACATGGCATAAATAATTTATTTGTCACATTAAGTCATACAAGGTATGAGTCCATTTAAATGTGATTCTGTCAACTTAGCTTGTGCATTTTATTACACTGATGGCTGCTGCATTAGAATTTTCTGTTTTTCCGGATGGTTTTGATAATCCATGGTCTCTGGTTTTGAAACACTACCTGTAGTTTTAGGTACAGCTGCTTCTGTTGCTTTACAAATTAAATCTCCCACAGCCTCAGTGAATTCACTGATGTCAATGATGACATCAACAGTGGCGACCTAGAACGTGCCCCGGACCCTGATTGGCTTCATCTCTTGCATCACTAGGGGCATGGGTCATAGTTTGTGGTTGCTTGGCGCTCCTCCTACAAGCGGGCAGTGAAGCTTTGCAGCTGTCTCTAAATGGCTAACGACGAGTAGGAGAAGTACAGCACCTCACATTACCATGTTACGCCAGTCTGTGCTCCTCATAAAGCACCCTCTCCTTCCACTGCTCTGTCAGATTGGCATAAAGAAAAAAAGAGTCCCCTGGTTGAAAGGTCATCCGTGATTTCGCCAAATTTTGGTGAAAAAAAGGGGAACATGATTCATGATATTCCTTTGAAATCTGATGTGGGAACAGAGGTCATCCAGTTTATTATTCAATAAACAGCATGCACAACGGCTAGCAGAATGCTAGTTCGGCTCTCCAACATCTTTTCCTTTATCTTTTTGGATGTTTACATTTGAAAACATCAACCTGATTAGCAAGCAGAACTAGGCAGGAGAAGAGTTTATAGACTGGTGACTTGACTTTCCCTTCCCGAAAATTAATTAAAAGCCACACACCACCATTGTCCAAAGGCAACCAAAAAAGCACCACTAACACATGCAAAATAGACACAAATTCAGCCCAAATTTAGTTAAGCTAACAAAGAGCCGACTGGAAACAGCCATGCCTATGTTACTTTTATGTAATGCAATTTCTCGTAATAACTGATTTCTTATTCTTTTTAGCTATCATATACACCGATTCTGATGCATCTGCAACAACCTAATATTGGCTGATAAATTGGCCCTGCACATAAATCGGTCAAGCTCTAGCTACTCCCTTCTCAAAAGCCTACATCTCAGCATGTACTAAGTGAAGAGCAAGGAAACACCGTGGAGAGATTACCAGTCTATCCAAGACACAAACACATCCAAAGTAACACTGACCTCTTGATTAAATTTAGACTTCCCACTTTACTTAAGCTGAATTTCTTTGTACTGTTAAAGGAAGAAACTGATGCAACCACAGGGAAAGCTTGAAAACCTCACACATAAAGAGACTAGCACAGGGATCCGACCCCGGGACCCTCTCATTGTAAGATGACATTCATTTTGTAATGAACTGGAATCCCACGCGCTGTCCCAAACACACACAGGCTCAAACAAACACAACAAAGACGCAGTGGCACACAAATGTTTTGCACGTATTCACACACGCACATTGAAATTGCAGATGCCATTGGCGGTATCCAAAGCCATTCCCCGCAGACAGAAAAGAGCTACCGTAGAGCCAAGGGAGGAAATGGATAAGAGCGGTGAATATGTAATATGTATGAAAATGAGACAAACAGAGAGGATCACAATAGAGACGGAGAGTGCCTTGGAAAGAGGATAGAGAGAGAGATCAGGGGGCAGCGTAGTGAGAGAGCCTGAAGAGTTAACATTTCATGAACTCTTATTGTCGCCATGTGAGCAGATACTAAGAAAAAACTGGGCCTTTGTGAATATCTTCGGAACGATCCGTAGAGGAGGAATATTAAAACGGCTGCCTCGAGTGCCTGGCGCAAAAGAGACAAAAGAAGAAAGGGATGAAAAAGTGACAAACAGTTCATATCTGCCTTTAGAGGAGGTTAAAAAGTGATGCTTAATAAATCCGAAGCAAGATGGTTCACTGAACTGCGATCTGAGACAAATACAGGGTGACTTTTGCTGGTTCTTATTTTACCGTTGCTATGTGCAGATGATGCCTCCATTTCTTATTTTAGAATCAAAAGCATTGTATCGCTTCAACTTAAATCCCCCTGACAATATATTGAGTTCAGCTAATGACTGTTTAGTATCTCTGTGTCAGGACTCCATGAAGACAGCAAGCAAAGATTAAAAAGAACGGAAGGAGGAAAATGGTGTGACTGATGAGGAGCTCTTATAAACATGCTGATTCATTCATCTGCAAGCGCAGTGAAGCACTTCCTTTGGGAAAGAGGGGTCAAACACATTAGCTCCCTGCATTGAGCGAGCGCAGTGCTTTTAGAGAACTGCTAGCACTAGCCTGTCAGTGATGCGCCACCTCTGCCTCCTCCCCAGCGTCGTTCAGGACAAAGTGACAGAACTCTAGGGAACGTTCTTAGAGAAAATGCAAATTCCCCTCTCAGTTTACTGCCTTTATTAAAAAAACTTAAAATGTAATGAATTCCATGCATGTATGCAGGTATCACCAGGGGTGAAAGAAGTATTCAGATCCTTTCCATAAGTAAAAGTGCTAATACCACCCTGTGAAAGTACTCTGCGTTGAAAATGGTACTTTGGTAAAAGTAAGTATAATCAGGAAAATATACCTTATTAAAACTTAAAGTACCCAATGCAGAAAAATATTTTTTTATTCCAAAAAATCCACATTATTAAAAAAGAACAGACCCCCCCCCCCCCCCCCCC